>NC_071288.1:35055000-35705000 GCF_943734705.1 Anopheles coustani
TATCTTTTGTAGAGTTGTATAATTCAGCTTCAGATTCATAAATCTGAATGATTCTTTGCGTTTTAGAGATTCATGAATCTTTTAATGAGGGATTCATGAATCCCAAAGATTCATCAGCTGATGAAAAGTGATGCGCAAAAAATGGGCGGAGGGATTTCCTTTTTTTCTGTCGCATGATCCAGGGCAATGAAAGAATCGTGGAGATTCGTTAAAGATTCATGAAAGATTCATGATGATTCAATAAGGTTTCGAAAGATTCATAAATCCATCTGAATGAATGTTAGGTGAAAGATTCATGTGAATGAATCAGGCACAACAGCTTCAGATTCATAAATCTGAATGATTCTTTGCGTTTTAGAGATTAATGAATCTTTTAATGAGAGATTCATGAATCCCAAAGATTCATCAGCTGATGAAAAGTGATGCGCAAAAAATTAGCGGAGGGATTTCCTTTCTTTTTTGTCGCATGATCCAGTCCAATGAATGAATCGTGGAGACTCGTTAAAGATTCATGAAAGATTCATGATGATTAAATAAGGTTTCGAAAGATTCATAAATCCATCTGAATGAATGTTAGGTGAAAGATTCATGTGAATGAATCAGGCACAACACTAATCTTTTGAACGTAATCAGCCGCAATACCTAGCGTTAACTACCATTTCTTCGAGCATAAAAAACAAAAATAGTTAAGAAAGGTTCCTGTTTCTAAATTTGATTGATCTCTTAAAGGCGACAATTTAAAACTGCAAATAAGTGTCATACATTACAATTTAGTACGTCAAATACTTGACTTGTATCGTGATGTCAAATTTAAATCAAATGTGTGTGTCATGAAGCTTGGTTGAACAATATGGCTACCATTCCCAGTAATGGGCCATCACTGAGTGTTCTTGGAATCATGCACCTGTGTTTTTGTGTTCTCAGGATGTGTTTGCAATAAAATTATTCTGTTTTTCATCAATTGTTTGACATTTTATTGCATATTTTAGAGTTTCTGTCTTTTTTTAAGATGGATTTTTTTTGTGGTCAAAAACAGCTCTTTATATAAATATCAGCAACAGTTTACTGTTAGTAGTTCTGTATAGTTACATCGGAGAAAAGTTAGCTTTGGTCTCTAGCATTCCATTGCTGTTCATATCATTCCTTAATTAAGTACAAAAAATAAACTAGGATGTTTTTTGAATCTAGAAAACTCAGAGAGAATGTACGAAAGATCAAAGAAATCGACATAATAGGAAATATTCTATGTAGATCAGTACCGACAAGAACTACAACGGTCGGTCTAACGAAAATACACTGCGTCCCAAAATGATAGCCTCACCTAGTTTTTTCTGTGCAGGGCGAATACCGAGCATATAAATTTTTCCAAAAAATTCACAAATATTTGTAAGTATAAAACGACTACTTTGCATAAATATTGTTGAAGAAAACGAGAGAACAATCCCTTTAGTACCAAGAAACTAAAATCAGTGGTGTCCCAAAATGATAGCCTCACTTAGGATTTTGATTAAATTATAAACAAAAATAGCATAAATGGATTCAAATATCATGATTTAATAATCAGTGGGCCCCCCATTACGATTTATTGCTTGGAAAATTCGTGATGGCATGCTCTCCGATAATTTTTCTAACGTATTTACTGACAAGGAACGCCAAGCATTTCGGATAGCAAGTTTAAGGTCCTTTAGGGCCTCGCAATGTCTCCCATCTTCATAAATCTCTTGAACGAGCCTTCCACAAACATTCTCTATTGGATAAAGGTCTGGGGAAACGGCTGGCTAAGACATTGTTTCGATACTAGATCGTGCATGGTGAGTTCTTGTTGTCTTGCTTGCGTGCACGGCAGCATTGTCTTGCTGAAAAATGAGCTGTTGAGTGTTGTGATTTTCCAGATAAGGCTTTAAATGATTGTCCAGGATGTCGATAAACATATCGCTGTTCATACGTGCTGGTATAATGGCCAATTCACTTCTACTAAGACCGCTGAACGCAGCCCAAATCATGACTGATTCACCTTCAAAATTGCGACGGTAGAAAAATCGTGCTTTCGTCTCAAATCTCGCCGGTAATGGATGTAAACATCCGATCCATCAATATTGAACATTTCTTCATCATTATAATCCACCTAACATGACTTATTAATTTAAAATTCGAACAATACTGCAAACGGACAACTTACGTTTCTCCACTGATTCTTCCATGTCATATGTTCTGTAGCAAACTTCAACCTAGCGACTTTTTGGTGAAGTTTGAGGGCAGAAACTTTCTTCATGGACTCTCTTACAATATCAGAACATTAATTCAAAGCTCGCAACACAGCATTTTTGTGCACATTCAACCAGAAATCGTTTTTTGTCCTACGGCAACCTTTGGCTGCATTGAAAGCAACTTAAAAAATCCTCCGATTATCACGCGAGGAAAGATTTTGAAGACGACCAGGAGACTTCTGAAGCCTATATTAACTGGAATCTTTTACATAATCGTTAATTACGTTTGTGAATCTATTTATTTGCACACCAATCTCATGATTTGACTTGCCATTAAAGCGATAAGCATCAATTTGACTTTTTTCTCGTTCCTAGAGTTGTTTTCTGCTTCCAATGTTCAAATTAAATTACAAATTAAAGTAAGAGAACTTAAAAATTACTTTTGGCAACTGATAACGTAGCTAGGAACTGGGTTGCTTTGTTAATTTGAATGATTTTTGAAGTGAGGCTATCATTATGGGACACTCCATTTTTTAAATTTTTGACCAAAATGTTATAATTTTTTTTTTTCTGATAAATTAGAAGTGAAACACATTTCTTTTAGATTAAGGAATATGTTTCTGTCGTTTATTTTACCTTGCGATCATTTAAAATAGCATATGAGCGAAAAAACTGGGTGAGGCTATCATTTTGGGACGCAGTGTACTAGAAAAACGTTCAAAATCATCCTTTTGCATGCAACGTTTGGTGTGCGTTGTTCGAAACGCTAGTCCCCGAAAACATGAAAAAGGTCATTTCAAACAATAAGAACGCGAAAATGTGAAGTTTTGCTCCTCCTCGAAAACTTGAGAAAATGGGTGTTAAACTGGTTTGCAACCCCTATTATTCCCGTATTAAACAGCAAAACTATTAACGGCCTGCCAGGAAAATCGAAAATCGTGGTACAACATAATGGAAAATAATTGACAGAATAAATAAACCTCCTACCTTGAAACGTGGGAAAACATAAAAACTCCACTTTTAACCTTAAGCATACAGCTTAGTGATACGCTTTCATAAATCGAAATTTTTGCAAAAAAATGGGTGGAATGAAAAAAAAACCAATTGTATCTTCGCATAATATTTCCAAAATCAACATGATTGAAAATTGCTGCAAAACAAAGCAACTAAAAGCCCGCCTATATACCAGTTGAACTACAATCGTTGTAAATGAAAATGTAATTTACTCCGATTGCTTGTAAAAGTAACTATCACAAAATAGCCCAATTCCTAGCAATCGACAATGGTGTCTGCCATGGTAAAAGCTCACTTCCGATTCGATGGTTACTCTCTTCCATTTGCGAAATGCGTTGAATGTTGTGCGCTACGCTTCATCTCGAACGGGAAAGTTTAGCCTGTAATCCCGCTTACACGGCGTAATCCGAGCGTCGCGCCGAAAGGTGCAATTAATTTGCAAAGATCACTCGACCACACCGGGCGATGTAAATTCCACTTAATACCAGCTGATGATCAATATCCCGCACCTGGCTCTGGGACGGCCTCTCCACCTTCCTCTCGGTTGGTGCCGGAAGGGCGAAAAGGGGAAACGCTATTAGCGATTAATTTTGTGCTACGTTTCCCCATCCGGGCTGCTTTTCAACACCCCCAGCGTGAGGAGACAACTTTCCCCGATGCGGCAGGCATGAAATATGACACCCGATGGGTACCGGGCGGCGGAAAACCGCGGGACAAAAAGGTCGCTCTGAAGATTATTAGATGGCCCAGTTTTATGGCCTCCGGCCTCCGCCCCGGTGGACGCTTCACGTCTATTAAGGCGGTAAACCGAACCATTAGCCAGCGGCACGTCGTGGGGCGGTCGGCGAGGGTTGGCACGGCCGAAATGCATCATTACAAGCGGATGATCACGTTTAGGCACGTCCTCGTCCACGGGCCATGGTGCCCTAGGGCACCCGGAATGCCTGAAAACGTATCCATCGGGGCGGGTAAGTCGTGTTAGCGGCGGTTCCGTTCTAACTGGAGGCAGCCTATTTTCGATATCTCGTTCGCTGCGTGCGGTTCCCAGCAGATGAGGCACGGACAACACATCTTTCCGGGCGAAGGACAACTTTGTCGGCGAAAGTGAGTGAAAAATACGATTGGGTGCACCTGGTGGATATTGAAACCAACTTTGGACATGAACGAGCATGTTGCACGATGGAGGCGCGTAGTTTTGTTACATGAAATGTGTCGCAGTTAGAAAACTTTTTCCAAACCCTTTAAGGCTTAAATAATAAATTTAATAGCAAACACAGATAAGATTAGTTTCATCAACAATATCGCATGGCCGTTTACGTCTCACTATAAAAACATAACATCCCTATGTATCAAAATTAATGCGCGAACACAAGTAATAGCTACTTAAAAAAAAAAATAAATGAATAAATAAATAAATAAATAAATAAATAAATAAATAAATAAATAAATAAATAAATAAATAAATTAATTAATTAATTAATTAATAAATCAACAAATAAATAACCAAATAAATAATGAATGCGATAAAATGCAAAATTATTTTATATTTGTTTATCTCTGGATTTTATTTGTATATGGTTTTTTAACGATTACACACAAAATATTGAACTTAAATTCTTCCTTTACAGGATAATCCGCGCATGTGTATCATTTCTTGATCGACGTAATATAAATTGTTCATACAATTTCAAACATATATCTTCTCCTTCTTTTTCTTCTTCTTCTTCTTCTTGGCGTAACGACCCGCCATGCCTGCCCGTTTAAGGCTTACGAGACTTGTTTTCCTATTGTACGTTAATAGTCAGTCCTCTCGTACAGGGGAGGGTCCGGTCTCGGTTGGGATTCTAACCCACGCCGTCGAGTTGGTGAGCCCCGGCGCTCATGGACCGATTTTCTAACCGGCTCTACCGCTCGGCTGTCGCGGACAATCTTAACAAGATTGCTGATTTTTTGAACATTTTCAGTTGGGGGGCGCCCAAAACGAGGTTGGCCTCAGTTTCACTAGGCCATCTTACATTATCGCCGATAAATAGAAAATCGTTTTACTGGAAAAATTCTCAAAGGCGAGCGGATGGACTCACAGCAACTAAACTTTGCATACTGATCAACGAAATGCTAAGCTTTTCAAAAAATAATATTGAACCCGATCCCCTTTCCCGCCTCCCTTCCCTACTAAAAAATTCCCGTTACTTCTGGGCCCCCCCTCGTATATACACAATCGTTAAAGGGACAATCCTTTCACATCAGTCAAATTTGCACTTAGTAGAAGAATGTTTAATTTCAAATAGTTTATTGCTTAGTTTTGAGGTCAAATATCGTTGTGACGTTAATAAGTTTCCGGGTCCCAACGTAAGCTCAGTCCACGCAGCCTGGTAAACCCAGTGCCGTAGCATTGCCCTGAAAGACATCCCCATAACCCTCTGTGTGCAGTGCATGACACACACTAACGAGTTGTACGCCGCGACACTTACCATAGCTTAGTTCTTTCACCGAGGGGCAGCATTTCATTTTTCCGTATTCTACAAATTTCAGCACTCTAAAGTGCACTTTGAATTCAACACGTTTCACTGGGATCAAAGCTCTTTGGTCGCACTCCCTAAGTGCGATTACATTTTTATTGACCGATGATGGTTGTTTTATAAGTATCGCTTTACACTTGGTTGGCGTTAACACTTACTGTGTTAATGTAAGTTGGCGTTAACACTTGCTGTGTTTAATGGTATATCGTACCATTCATTAATAACAATGAGAACACACGTAACACCATGTAATGCAATTATTTATTGCACTTCCACTTTTGCTGCACCTTCCTTTTGGTAAATGGATGCAAAAATGAGGATTACTACCCACAAATGCTGGCCACAAACATATCACGTTTCATTTATTCGTTTCCATGGTTTCATTTTTTTGTAATTTAATATCGAGAATATTCTCGATTTTGCTGCCACCCCGCGCTGGTGACGCCATTGAAATTTATTCAGTTTAATCATTCATTATTTAAAACACCTTAAGCTGAAAATAGCACACTCGAGCGTCCTTTCGCCCCACGCAACCTGTGTTCCTCCCCAACCGGTCGGATCTCACCACTACACGCTCATTGGCAGGCAGCTTTTTACTATCACGCCGTGGCCACCAACCCGACAATGCCCCCCAACGCGCCAGGATACACTACTCGAAGCCGGGACGCTCTTCAGTGCCATCCGCACTTTCCCATGTGTGCGTTCGAATGTGGGTGGCCGTGTTGGTTGGCGCGAGAGTGCATACGCGAATGCATCAGCCAAGTGCACTATAAAGACTCTCCCGAGGCTCACGAGCGCACACTGTGCATGTACGATGCACGGAAGCGGAGCTTCAGCGGAACCGGAACCGTATCGGATGCTCTCTTGCTCTCTTCTTTACGTTTACATTCTGCTCCAGAGATTCACAAAGTATGTTGCACTAAATGTATTTCTGTGTTGTATCTTTGTATCTGTATCTTTTTATCTGTGTTGTATGTTGTGTTGTATGTTGAAAAGTTGTATCGAAAAAAAGGTAGTACATCACGTTGGAGTTATTTGTGAATGAATTCAAATGCATTGTTCAATTTGAGCACATTCTTTTCAATCTAGAAATCAATCTTTCGTACGAATACCGTGCCAATCCAAGCGGCATTGATGGATGAGATAAGAATTCGTTAGTGTAAACCGGTGATGTATCACCATTCGATTAATGCCACTCGGGAAAGGCTTACTGGAATCGGTTGCTTTCCATAAGTTAATAGACCTCTTGTAGAGGAGCCTGGGCCTCGAATAGGAATCGCGAAGGTGGACCCGGACCCTCAGAATATCAGATAGCATACATAGTCGCCGGTTGAATCCGTGTCAGTGGATTGATAGGCAATCTCACTTATCTAGAGACCACTAAGTCTCTAAGCTTTCGTTATAGCTTGCTAGTCAAACTCTAGTTGTGCACTGCACATAGGTTGAGAATCACTGCTCTGAGACCACTGTTGAGAGTGTGATTGAAGTAGGATCTGGTGTACCCGGACCCGGAACGTACACGGAATGGCACTTTCGCGGAATGCCAATTTCCGTATCCCATTCACTTTCCTTTCCTCTCACCACTCACTGTTTTCCTTCCCGGTGCACGTTAAACTCTGTTGCAATCCATCGTGCATGGAGAGCGACCGCTAACGAAGGATCTGTCTACTCATCAGTACCGAGCAGCATCCTGGTGCATCGGAAGTGCCTCGGGCCTCGGCGGGTTTCAATGCAATCGCTACTCTCCGATCACCAATCCATCAACTTGTACTTCAGCCATAAGCAACATCCTCCATACGATGTATCCGCAAACACGCGAACGCGAACGAAGAGAAAAGTCCATCCACTCGAGATGCATGTCCATTCCTTTGTCTTCCACGTGCCAGGCAGGCTGTGGGATCGGGGTTTTCTTCGATATAATCCGTCAGCCGTGCCCCCAGCCTGTGCCCTGCATCCCAGACACTCGTTGACGATCGAGCGCTTTATCCAAACGGTTCGAAAACAACTAGCTTAAACACTTGCCACACTCAAACACACATACACACCACCGTTGTTGTGCAGGCAGCTGCATCCAATCGCATCCAATCGGATGGCGTGGCTGGTTCATCATGCATCCTCATGCCCACATACACCTACAAACACACACACACACACACCCAGCACACCTGCACGTACGCAGCAGGATCCCCGGGAGCAGCACTGCACTGGGGCCGACGTGTAAACACGGCGACGGACAACTGAAGCAACCGGATTCGAATCCTTGTGGCACCGGTGGAAGCAAACCGTAGGTCGACCGAGGCGTGTGCCTAACGATGCCGATGATACGGCGCCTCGAACACAACTGATCCATCGGCTCGGAGTCGCGTGCCGTTTATGGCCGCCTTTCGCCTTCCGGAGACCGCGTGCCGAAGCCGACCGTGTCTTCGGTAAGGCTACCGAGGTGGGGAAATGATAAATTGGGAGGGGAGGGGCACACAAATTCCACCAGCCGAACAGGAAAATGAACACCGTAGGTCGGTTTCAGCAGCATCGGTGGAGACGCTCGGTCCTTTTCGTACCGTATTGTTGCGCCTCGGGTAACTGTTATGGTTTGCTAATACTTTTGTGCTGGTGTTTACTTCATTTCGTACCAACTCAGTAAGGGCCATTGAAAACGGCCACAAGCACTACGCGTGTCGGACGGCACAAGCTTCGGAGGCTCCGAGCGTTGCATTGCTCCCAGCCTAAATGAAGAAAACTATTACACTGCACTCTGAAAGGTTATAGACAGAGGCAGACCTACCGATTACACTAGCTAGTACGCGTCGTTTCCCGAATCTTTGCTTTTTTATTTTGCTTTATAATTCCTAATTTTCACATATAAACTCTTGGTATGTTTTCGTTTCTCTGGTTTCAGTCTGATCTTATCGTTTTCCTCCAAATACCTGGTATCTGGGGCCAAAAGTGTGTATTTTAATTCTAAGCTAAATTTTCTTATCGCATTCAAAATTTGAATCAATCACACTTTACAAAACAGACCCTCTATGAATCAATCCAATAGCATTCATTTATTAAATTATAAGATGAAATAGCCTGAAATTTATTGGAGAAAAGTATATAAAAGTGCAGCTTTCAAAATACTTTTTTAGATCCATTTGCATAAACTGAGACGAGATTTGTTGGTCAAAATACCGAAGTGCTTATGTGAACATCATGATTTTTTCATATTTATATATTTTCGATGAATTTCAAAACTAGGCTATTGATGGCATCATATTACAATGTTGTAAACATGGTCCTGATAGAAACATTTAGGGTAAAATGCACGGTCTGGAGAGCCCCCGATTATCCCACCGCTTGGGGCCCCGGAAAGGATCACCACCTCGACGGCGTGGGTTCGAATCCCAAACGAGATCGGGTCCTCCCCTGTACGAGAGGACTGACTATCCACGTACACATAGGGTAAAAAGTCTCGTAAGCCCTTAACGGGGCAGGCATGACCAACAAGGTCGTTACGCCAATAAGAAGAAGGATCAATTATTAATGTATCGGTTAATACTCTCTAAAGGATGGCAAATGTAATAACAAAAAATTCCGGAATAGACAAGAATCTCTAGCAATATATTATTTTTAAAATTTGCTTGACTCTGTTATAACATAAACTGAAGTCTGACAAAATATCGGGATCGGGATACTTGAATCAATTGCATGATTGCAAAAACGTGTACAAACTTTTTATTTATGTATATGTTGTGCTTTTTCAATTTAATTTTTGTCATATAATATGACGGACATAGTATGTTTACTATCAGTATGAAAAACATAAGTGTCATTTTTGTTTTTTTTTCTGAGCAAACCAATCGGTATAAAATCATCTTTGATTAAGGATCGTTTTAATTGAAGGTTTTTTGTTTGAATTATTGTTAACTACATCCTTAATTTCCAATACGCATTAGTTACTGTTAGTCAACAGTTTTATTGAATTTGATCGTTTAGTATATATCTTATTGAATAAGTTAGGACTTTCCTTCAAGTTTAAAAATCGTCTTTAATGTGGTTCATTTTCCGCATGACTTTGTAACAGACTTTTTCTGTTTTTTACTTGGTATTTTTGCTATCCTTGGGGACGCGGAATGGAGCCCAAGAAGATAAGATAGT
The DNA here is from genome assembly GCF_943734705.1 of Anopheles coustani. Taxonomy (NCBI): domain Eukaryota; kingdom Metazoa; phylum Arthropoda; class Insecta; order Diptera; family Culicidae; genus Anopheles; species Anopheles coustani. The sequence goes on from NC_071288.1 coordinate 35,064,878, forward strand.
TTTATTTATTTTTCATGGCTATGCTACGGCATCCGGCTGAAGCATCGTCACTGCAAACTTTATGTTAATCGTGAGTGACGTCTCTCCTGGGGTGCGCAAAGCTGCTACTGCAGCACCTCGAATGGCGTTCCGCGGGAAACGGGCAGCGCAGCGGGATACTGCACGTAGTTATCCACCCACTCCTGCAAGTTTTCGTCGTCCCGGCGGAACGGGTACGTCCCGAGCGTGATCGGGATCCGGATGGCTTCCTGGCGCTCCATGAGATTCGGTTCTATCAGCACCTGCGGCCGTGTGTGTTTGTGTGGGAAAATGAATCAAATTGTATATTATTATACGTTCACCAACGCTGCCCATGATTTTCCCATCCCATGGTCTGTAAGCTGTAGCTCGCCGTAAGGTGTCGATAATCTGTCATGTCCATGTGTGTCCGTACGTAGGGAGCCCGAGACGGGCGCTAGCGAAATGGTGCAACTTACACAAACGCTGTACTGGACTTTGATCAGATGGCAGCCGAGCAGGTTCGTGGGCGGTAGGGGTGGAACCGTCAGGTGGCCATTCTGCAGGACGTCTCGCCCACCCGACTTGATTTTATCTCGCGCGATTGCATCGAGCTCCCGGCGCTCCTGGTGGACCAGCTTGCTGTGGACAAAGTATTTCACCGTCTTCCGGCGGACGTGGACGAGGGAGCAGATTGAGAAAACTTACATTAATCCATCGGCTCGAGCAGGTGTAATCCAATACAAAACGGTGCTCATCCCTTCCCCGGCACAATTAAGTTTTTGTTTTCGTTCGCCGTCGACATCATAGCTTAGATAACAGACACATTTTACACAGAACTTTGCAATTGGGAGTTGCATCTACTAGCTACGAGGAGCAAAACCTGATACATGAAAGACCCCAGAAGTGTAAAATATTCAATAGTCAAGAATGTTACAGTTTGGTTTGTTAGAAGTAGTCTTTATAAATGGTAAACGGTAATACACGCAAAGTAAGTGGTTCAGATCTACTGTTAAGCAACACAACCTATTATATAATTCTCTAATCAATCTTAATTTGGAGTATTTTTTTACCTATAGTATGCTATAGACGCTGAAAAGCAACCCAGCTGTGTTATTTTATGGATTAACCTTTCAAAGTGCAGTTGGAAAGCAGCGTTAACGAAGCTATTTTTTTTTATTAAATAGCGAAACAGAAAATTAGACAATCTTTGTGGCACGCATGTGCCCAGATAATTTGTTACCAACAAACCATTTTTGGTTATTACTCATTTTTTACATGGATTCGATATCATATCCTCTCTGATACCCCTTAATTCCTCTTAAGCTAGTCTTAAGTTGTAGTGTATAGCCTCAGAGGCAAACAATTGTACAAATAAATGTAAATGTAAATAACTTTGCTTTCGTTCCTATTCGTACAAGTATTTGCATGGTTTGCATGGTTCAATCTTTCTCGAAGAAGTTTCGACTTTTAAAAGTGTGAAATGAAGTTTTATACGTCCATGCTAACCAAATGGCTAAGAAGATAACTTATGGTAACATGTGTAATTTGTCATTGGTTCTAATGTTTTCAAAATAATTATTTCAACAATAAGACGGACTAACTACAACCAATAATTATTTGCACTAATAGTTATTTAATTATTAGTGCAAACTTTTTGGTAGCGCCTGACTTGATAGACGTTAAGTTACAATAACACCTTAAGAACCTACATTAAAACAATTAAACGTTAAGTTACAATAACACCTTAAGAACCTTGACAATCGGAGCTCGACAGTTCCATTTCATCAATTTTATATTTATCCATAAAGATCCATTATGTTTATCCATAAAAGTCCAAATCCTACCTAATTTTGAAAATTTTGCCATCTAAATCTGTCTCAAGAAGTAATTTTCAACCATTATAAAATATGATGAAAATGAAAAATATTCAGTAGCTTTGTAATTACGGCGAACCACATACTCGTTTCAAACTACCACAAGGCATCGTTTCGGACTACCAAAACTGTGGGGAACACAGAAAAGCCTATCCACTGGTGCTCATTATAGCCCACCACTTTTTTGTTTGTTGTCGACCTCATTAAATTAGTACCGTTTTGTTTCAGCAGGATACTCATTTGCAATGCAGCATTTCAAATTTCAAAAAATGAGCCAGTAAACTACCTACGTTTTCAAGAACTGGTACTATTCGAAAAGAATCCACAATTTGTCCGGAAGATGGGAAAATTGTTTAGAATGGTGATATGTTGAAGTTCCACTGATTTGCTTCAATGGAAAAAGCAGACATTTTCAATTACTACACCTTACTACAGATCGTGTTTACAATAATCTAAACTTGTCCCTCACAAAAATGCTGTTGAGGTCCGTTATTATTATTGTTGTTGTTGTACTTTTTATGTGAATCTAAGAAAACCTTTCACATTTCTTGACCAAGTAACTTAATCCAAATCCAAAGTTTACCATATAATTTGAACCTCCGTATCAAGCTTTAATTAGTGTACCACCGAATAAAGTTTGTATTCCGTTTTTGGACGCTGTGCGTCGGACCACTCAACACTCTAGGAGGATCGACCCGTAGCGGATTGTTCATCCGCGTATGGTCGCGGCGCGTGGGACGGTTCTCTTACCTCGATGAGGGCATACTTGAGCAGCTTCACGGTCACATTCGTACGGTTGTGTACCTCGCCGGTGAGCAGAATGCTCTCGCCGGGCACGTAGGCCCGCTTGTCCAGTCCCACGTTGCAGCGCACCGTGCCACCAATGTAGCCGACGCCCACACGATGATCCACGTTCACCTCCAGCGGAGTCTGCGGAGCGGGGACACCTCAATATTAATACTCCACCGGGTACCTTCAAACCAACTCGCACGTCACAGCTCGGACGGACGTCGGTTTGAAACTTACGCTCATGATCGGCACTTCCAGGTTTAAATCGATGGGATTCAACACGATGAACACCTGCTGGTTTTTGTGCGTAATGCCGGACGTTTCCTGTAGGCTCGTCTTGCAATAGTACTGCACCCAGCCGTGCCGACCGAGAAAGGTGGAGGGCAGGGACACCGGCAGTCCGAGCTTGAACGGGAAGCAGTGGATGCCGGGCGACAGCAGGATCGGCTTGTTGTCGAAGTCATCCAGCAGCTTCATGCGAAAGTCGATGTAATTCTCCCGGTCGTGCGACCTATCCCGGCGACCCTTCGGCACGTGCACCGTACACTCGCCGAGGACGTGAAAGTGCAGCCCAAGGACGGCCGTGTTGCCCTGCGTTTCCAGCAGCACACGCCCGGAAAGCACCTGCCCGGGAAGGTAGAGCAGGGCGCCCCGATCGAGGATGATTTGAAATTTAGTCAACTTTTTCGACATGGCGATTGGGCACCAACCGAACACGAAACGACGGAAATGGCTCACGGTCGCAGTACGCCGTCAACGATTTATAAAAGTCGAACGCGTCCCGGTGCGAAGACGAACTTTAATACCGTCTCTCGTGATCGAATCCGAACCGACACTGACTCGACGCGCTTTGACGGGCCGCCGCCGTGCCGTCGTGCGGTGGCAAGATGAGAATTTCTGTCGAGTGGGCGTCCACCAACTCCTCCTCTGTCCGGAACCGCTTTACCTTTAGCGCCGTTCGGTTGGAATAATGTAAATGAGAAAATGGCAGCAGCAAAAAGGTAAAAATTGGCTGGTGGTTTCGCGCCCAGGGAACCACGACTAATAAAGAAATAGTAATTAAAAAGCTACCGCGAACGAGGTAAATGCTTTAAGTAGATTTCATTGCTACAGCACCATCATCCTCCGTTGGGCATCCAGTTGGTTTGTGGTGTTGTGGTTTCAAGCGATAGCACTAATGCAACGAAATTCCCAGTATCGAGAGAATTAGAAAATACTCTTAATGACGATTTCTGTATAATTTGGATTCCTCATCATTCGCGTATGATGGAGTTCAACCCAAGCTCCGTTGGTTGGTGATAGTTAAGTGCAAGGTCCATAGTTATGTCTAGTCGTTAACATCGATGGCCAATTCTTAAACTATAGTTAGATATATTAGTTTGTGATCCAAAAAACTTTTCGACACTAATTTCTAAATCGGATGTAACGTGGTTGCTCGGTGAGGGTTCTTCACTCGTCTGCCCTCGTTTTTCGAATGTCGGCATTATGCAAATCATACAAAAAGATAGCCCAAAGTATGGTTTCATATGTTAATTTTTCAATAATGTATTATTTCACAATTTATTGTCGGGATTCAATTTCACATGCATAACATGTTGCAGTTATTTGAAAATCAAAGACCTGTCCAAAATTTAAACGTAGGCGAAAACCACGTTTTCCACCTTTCAATGCGACGTACAATGCTTTTAATTAATACTATGAACTCATCGTAGACAAAATCTCAAGATGGAAAACATTATTTGTACCAGTAAATTGTTGGCAGAGTTGAGCACAACCTTTGCACATCACGCCGAATAGTGGTAAAAGATGTAAAATTAAATTCCTCGTTTTAGTGTTTAAAGTCCCCAGATCAAGGGATGTTGTCCTCGGTCATGGTTGGGCTTAGTCTGAAAGAGCTTTAATTTTGAAGATAGAGGTGGAAGAGGTTATTTGACCTGTTCCAAACTGGGTTCTTTTCTGACAGGAACGGATCGGGTAATGTTTTTCTTTCTAAGAAAGTACTAAAATTGTTAAACCATAAATCTAATCGTATGAAAAAAACATATGCAAATTCCTAGCAACAATTCATGAAAATAACCGTCAATATTGGAATTTCACAAAACTTTCGCTACACCTCCGGCAATTCATCCGGAACGTGCTGAACCTACTGGGTACGGGTCGGAGTTTCCAACACTATCGTATTTATTGATTAAAGTGCGAGCTGCCGGGGTTTTGTTGTGTTGTGCATCCCGATCTTTATGAGATTCTCATTTTTAAGAAGAATGTCGTTCGTAGATCTAGCGTGTAAGTAAATCATTTTTATCCATCGTATTTTTCATCTTGTAATGATTTGCAATTACGTCGTTCTTCCCTCCAGCGTTAAGGATAAAGTACAAATCAGAAAAGGAGATCTTTCTAGAATCCAGCATCGACCGCAAGGAACCGATAAGCCTATTTCGCAAGTGGTTGCAAGAGGCATGTGAAACTCCGGAGATAATTGAACCGAACGCTATGTGCCTGGCAACAGCAACAAAGTAAGAAACGATTGCACAATGGTTTAACCACACTTATCTTAAGGGTGTGGACAATCGCTGCAATGATAACGATGCAAAACAAACTCCCTTTCACTCAGGGATGCTGTACCATCGGCCCGTTTCGTGCTGCTGAAAGATGTCACGGACGATGGGTTCACCTTCTTCACCAACTATGAAAGTCGCAAAGCGGACGAACTGGCCGAGAATTCCAATGTGGCGCTCGCATTCTACTGGCTTCCGCTGAGACGCTCCGTTCGCATTGAAGGTTCGGCGGAACGCATTTCACGGGAAGCGTCAGAGTCGTACTTCCACCAGCGGCCCCGGGCAAGCCAGATCGGTGCTCTGGCGAGCCCGCAAAGCAAACCGATACCGAACCGAGAGTTTCTCGACGCGAAGGAAAAAGCCATCAAGGAAGAGCTCGGCCCCGATCGGGAAGTTCCACTGCCCAACTGGGGTGGCTACCTAGTTCGCCCGAAAGCGATCGAATTTTGGCAAGGACAAACCAATCGCTTGCACGATCGTATTCGATTTCGCAAGGAGCTCAAGGCGGATGATACCATCGATGGGGAACTGTTGCACCAGGGTGAGAACGGTTGGGTATACGAACGTTTGGCGCCCTAATCAATTCCGGTGTGTGTGTGTGCCGCATATTAAAAGAAAAGTCTTCCATCGTTCTCGCTAAGCGCTTTGTGTTATCTACTAGTTTCGGATATTGGATTGAAGTATGTGGATTCCTCTGGTTTGTTGCCTTTCCTTTATTTCAACGGATCGTTTTTAAACTGTGGCCCTCGAGCAGAGTAGGATTCACTATTTTTCCATATTGTTGTAATAAATTTGTGTGATGCTTAATGGAACGACTTGCGTTGTGCAGGAAATATATCTTCTTCCAAATTTGTATTTAAGTATTTGCTTTATCCTTTTGGTGGGAAAAATAAGTCCAAACTATTTGAAACTACTATATTGTTGGTCTTGCATGTTGGACAACATCCATCTCTTATCAGCACTTCTTTTAAACGGTTTATAATAAGTGTCAAGTGAACTTACAAGAGGTGTGGTTTCAGTGCTCGGTACTTCAGGAAGGAATTGTATTGGAATATCGGTGATCGAATCCCACTGTTGAGAATCTTCTATGTGGGCCATTCGTTTCGTTGCGTTATTGCATATTACCATTAACCTTTGGGTTTAAATTCTATAGTTGAAAAGTAGTTGTAGGTTTAAGATTTTCCAAAAACGTGTAGTCTGCAGCATTATGACTAAAGAATACAATTTATCACAGAATAGAATTGTTGAACATGATCGCAAAGGGAGCAAGCACTAGCAAGAATGTATTCACGGTTTTACATCGTTTGTGTGAGGGCAGAAGGGTTCCTTTAGTTACCCTGTGTAACTTAAGAAAGAAGCTGTTTGATCCGCGCAGTGAGGAAAAACAAATTTTATGCTTCTGTTGCATTGATAACTGTATTAGATGATGATACTCGTATGTATGTTAAACGATTTACGGTACTAATGAACAACCACTACCATGGTGCACTAATCTTTACCCATATTTATGACTGAGTTGATACTACTTGTTGCAAAAATAAGTTTTTGTCAAAATCAGTTTGTCGTATTTTTATATTTTACGACCTATTGCAATACGTACGCAAAATAAGTAAATTTTCGTTCGGTTCTGATCAAATCGATTGCAGAGTGTTTACTATTGCATCTGAAAATAATAGAGTCGACAAAACGGTGTCATGGTATGATCAACTAAGTAGGCGGTGTGAGCTAACCAAATACTTCAGACCGTTAATTTGTTTTGTTTTTCATGCTTGACCTTCAGTGAGCCATTTAAACTTAATATAACTCCACACATTTGTTCGATGTTTGCAACTATCGGGATGATAGTAATTCTTCCTCAACACTCCATTCCATATAGTAATTTTTTGCTCCTTAAACAACAACATTAAATGTTACTTAAGTTTTGAAGTAATAATGATCTACACGGATGGTTGTTTTTCTCTCAATCTCTCCCTCTTTTTCTCTCTATCTCTCTCCCTATCTCTTCTTCTGTTTTGTTGTAATGTATTACCCGTAGTACTCGACTGCGTTTTGTTTGCGTTTTACAATCAGACGAAACGTAATGATAAAGGGATGCTTCAAACTATTGCTACGTTTGGTTTCAGCTTTCATTTATATTTCGTTCTTTTTGTTACTTGTTTTGTTTTTAGATCTTGTGTGTTTTTTTGTTTCTGTGTTTTAATCTTTTAGGATCCTCCTATGTAACACGGGTTGTGCTGAGAAAAGCGAGTTCTTGTACTGTACATAAAATTGTCTATGACATGGTCAACTTCCAGGCTGGTTATTTTAGTCGGTATTTTTTTTTCGTTTTTTTTTTTTGGTTCTGACGTAACTCGGTAATGAACGAGTTATATTTGTTTAATTGATCGTGAGTGCGCCGTGGAGTGCATGCGCATGCAGTTTGATTTGGTCCTCGTGGTGAATTTAGACGTGCAATACTATGGCTATGAATGTACTTCATTTATTGCACAAACGGTTGGTGATGTAGGCTGACTAGGATTGTGGTATGAAAACAAACTCGTGAACTTGATTGAACGATCATGGAATTGGATTTGAATTTCATCATGAATCGTATGAACTTACGCACCGACCACTCCATACTGCAAAGATTTGTCTTTGGAACGAAAAAAAGTGTACGTGTGTGGTCAAAGTTGGTGCTAACACAAAACATGTACTAACAGATCCTGCATAATTGGCTTCAACCAATTTCGAACTCTAGTTAAATCTGTTGCAAACAGGTTTGCTCATAGTCACTACTTGCATACATCAAACAGACATTAAAGGGAACATGGTTAAAGATATTTGCTCCTTTTATTCATTCATCTTTTCTCCCCAGTTCAGCTCATTTTCGACCGTTCGTCCACGATACTCTGTGTATAGAACTATCGCTAAGATAATACAATTAAAGCCTCCAGGGCTAGTTTTAGTTGGTTTTATCGTAAAATTTCATTCAACCAAGAGTACAGTGACTTCATAAAGTGTTTTAATTTCGTATTCTTAATTAATCCGTACGTTACACGCTTCGGCTAGCAACTACACGATGCCGAAAGTAGTTTTAGGGAATTTGTAACGTAGAGTGAAAATATCTCCTTCATTTAACTGTCATTCCGACGCAAAACAATATCATTACGGAGCAATCGATAGTATACATTCAAAAAAATATTAGCAAACGATGCATTTGCATTAGCAAAATGCATTTGGTTTATTTTTTCCAATATTTGTTCCCGCCTAGAAAAACATTAAAACTTTACATTAGCTCAATGAATCATTTTTATGCAGTGTGAATTCGTTTGCTTTTCCGGTAATCTTTGGCCTTAGCCATGATAATAACACAAACAAATTCGTGAAAATATTAGAAAAACCCCCTCCTTGTGGCTTATATTTGATTATTATTGCATCATATTTGCTTAACATTTGCTTACACCCTAATCATTACAAGTTTATAAAGAAGCATTGCAATGTAATTGGCCGAATTTAAGTAAACCGCAAACTTGATTGTTCTTGCTTTTCGTTCTCTTGTCGACGTCTCAGCGTCAAAATTGCCTAAAATTTTGTTGCATCAGATATCGTCCACTCAGCCGCCCTCGTGTACTTCAACACTCTTAAACGTATTCCTCACAAAATTACAATTAATAAAGTGGTGGTAGTTGGTTTTGTGTTTTATTTTATCCTTTGGTTGTGTTTTCACTGTTGTTCCAGATGAGGAGGTGTCTTTTAAGTTAAGTGGTTCTGAATAGTTAATGTTACTGCACACTATTGGTTCTACTAGTTAGTCATGTGTTTCTTAATCTAACAAATTTATGCGAAACAGTCAATGATCAACATTTACCTGTTTCTTTGCTAACACATGGGTTCGATATAAGTATGTTGCTTTAGTTGTTTATATTTGCTCATTATTTTCTTAGTAGGTTTATATTCATTTTGTTTTTCTCTGGTAATTGAATCATGCGTTATTCTTATCATCTCCGCGTGTCCTCGCAACGTACGCAGTCGCCAGCTCTTAACTGCCTTTCCTGGCAGAGCGGTCCGTTTTCTACATTACAATTTACTGGTAAAGATAGTTTAGTTTTCCACACTGGAAGTCTTGTGTAAATTTCGAGTCGCAGATGAAAATACATTAGAAAAAAAGGCGTCCATCAGATTTCACTTGTTTGACCACAGATTTTAGCCTCACAGGCAACGTACGTTGTAGCTTTGAAACTAAAGCACTCTTAGGATGCAGAGAACCATTCTGCGGACCGAGTTCGTTTTCACCAATATCTTTCTTTGAATTTTTAGTTAACAACACATTATATATAATATATAACTATGAATGATCGCATAAACGCTCTACTTGCTAAGGGTCGATTTTTGGATTTAAAGTGTTTTTTTTTGTGTTTGTGTTCAGTTGAGATTTTTCTTTTTGCTTGTTGTTTTTTTTTTAATTCAATTGTCAACTACACATACAACGATTGTCTTTTCAAATGGAAAACATCCCGATTGCGGAAAGCGTATTCTTGTTTCAATTGAGATTCTATAGCTGATAACACGCCGTTACTTTTCGTTTTTTTTTTTCGTTCGTGCGTGTGATTTTTTGTTCACTCTCATTAATTTTATCCTAATCTTTAACGCATTTTACTCAACAGGGACGAAGGGGGAGGTTAGCGGTAGGAAAAGTTAGATTATTTTTCATATAGCCACGTGGTCTCGAAAAATTGTTTTCGTATGAATTGGATTTTTGTTCTTTCAGAGATGTACCTTCTTTAGACGGGATCTTGTTGTCTATGAAGTTGATGTTCGTTTCAGTTAAATGCTTCATGCCATGGTTTTGCCGCCAGTTTCAGTGCCAAAAACTCGGTCCACTGCAACACTGGGGGTAAGGGATTTTTTACACGCAATTGATACATTTTAAGGGAACAACTACCAACGGTGGCGCGCTCGTTAGAATATAAGAGAAGTTTTCGTGTGATAATCGTTTTTCTATGCCTTTGTTTGTTTTCTCTCGCCTCACATATCTTCCTCGGTTCCGTTAGAAACTAGTCAGTGGTCTGATCCAAAGGACATTGCATCGTTTGGTTGGTTTTCTTTTAAACTGATATTTTGTTGTATATAGCTGTGTTTTGTTACCGGAATTTCATCATCTAGTTATTACATTCCACTTTTGGTTTTTACTTATGATTTTCTTTTGTATAAGTATATTCTAATATATATATAAGACGTAGTATATTCTTACAATATATATATATATTTAATTATGTAAAGTGTATAAGTAGCATGCTTTGATCTGATTTGTTTTTTCATTCGATGAGATAACATTACTTCCCCCCCCCCCCCCCCCCCTCCCTCCCTCCCGACGGGTCCTAGACCAAGCGATGCCTGCCCCAATCATAGGTTTTCGTTAGTTTTGCTTACTTTTTTTCTCCTTCCTCTTCTAACGGGGATCCCTGTGAGTTAGCCTTCTATTGCTGGCTAGAAACATGTTTTGATACATTCTGCATACTTCACTGTCGGCAACCAACATACGAACATACACAAACACGCACGGAACATGTACACACGCACGCACACACACACACACACATATCTCTAAGTACATACACACTAAACACTCAACAGTACTAAACAGGAACATAAAAGGCAAAGAGTGCGAGAGCGCGAAAGATCACCACCGTTTCCCCGTTCTCGTATGTTGATAGATAAAGTTTCGATGTATCCTAAAAAACGATCAGTGTCCAACCCGGGGGACGCAGGTTGGCGATCCTGGCGAACACTGAAAGCGTATATTGGAATGAAAGTCGTTCCCCGCTTCTCGCTACATTCGATGGTGCGGTCACGTCCTGCGCGCGACCCGTGGGTAAGCAGCAGATTCATCGATCCGTTGTATATCGCACACACACACATACACACATACATACACACCCCACACGCAATTCTGGAGCACACACGCACGCGACATTCACTCAAGCGACGATTAAAGGGAGGAAACTGAAACACACAATTAACAGACGTTTGATCTCGTACCGATCGGTTAAACTATGCGTTGTAAAATGTTATCCTTATCGAGATCCTAGCGATTGAACATGTGACATATACGGTAGGCTTTTGCTTACGTCTCGTTATTCGAAGAACTCTTGCGTTTCGTCTCATATTCACAGCTATTTTTTGTTTTCCTTTGCTTTGCACCACGCTTCTTCTCTACAGTTTTGTAACCATAATAACTACAACTCCAGAAGAGTGGATTTAAATAGTTAGTTATTCTTATCTGCCTATATATGTATGCATGTACAGGGTGAGATGAAAAAACTGCAACAAAGTAACAATTCATATATTTTGTATTTATTGTTTAATTTAATCAATGAATGCAAAAAAATGTTGAACAGAACATCAAATTTCAGAATCAATTCAGATTTGTTCGAATTGGCCACCTTTTTCACGAATTATAGTCTTTAGACGGCCTATGAAGCCATCGCATGCTGCCCGAAAGTGGCTCTGCGGTATTTTGGCCCATTCTCGGCGAAGCGCTTGCTTGAGCTGATCGACACTTTGGTATTTTTTAGTTCCAACCTTACTCTCCAAAATACCCCAGGCACAATAGTCCAACGGATTGGCATCTGGTGATTTTGGTGGCCATTGTGCGGTGGAAATGAAGCGAGGAACCTCATTTCGTAACCACTCTTGGGTGGCGCGTGCTGAGTGCGATGGTGCTGAGTCCTGTTGGAATGTCCAAAGTCTGTGGCCAAAATGTTTCCGTGCCCAGGGCTTCAGAGTTCGCTCCAAAATATTTTCACGATAGATTTGCGCATTTATTTTGACCCCACTGTCGATGAATACGAGCGGTGAGCGACCATCGGCGGTTATGGCGGCCCACACCATCACCATGGCCGGCTTTTGAGTTCTGGTGGCCAACCGAAGTTGCAAATTTTCAGGTGACCTCTTTGGCAAGTAAACACGATCGTTTTGTTTGTTCACAAACTGCTGGATAACAAATGGTTTCTCATCAGAGAAAACCAAATTCGGTAATTCACCACTTTCGGCCAAGCGAAGCAACTCTTTGGCTCTCGTGAGTCTAACTTTTTTTTGTGCATCGGTAAGATCTTGAACTTTTTGGAACTTCAAAGGCTTTAGTCCAAGCTCATTTTTCAATATTTGCCGAATAGAATATTGCGATATGTTAAGCTCACGAGCCATTTGTCGACCACTGCGACGCGGATTTCGTTCAAGCCGCTTCTTCACTTTTCGAACCATTTCTGGGGATGTTGCTGTTATTTTTCGTCCACTTCCTTTACGTCTGGCTACGCTACCAGTATCACGGTAACGAGCGATGGTACGAGACACAAAAGATTTATTAACATTTAAATGCTGGAGGGCTCTAACGATAGCCACTTGGGGTTTTCCAGCCAAATATAAAGCAATAACGCTGTCACGCTTGAACTCAACCATGATTAACTAATCTTCTGATCAATCAACAATAAAATGGTCTGGTGCACTTGTATACAATATACTAAGCTGTCACTGGAAGAAATTTGACAGCTGTCGGACGAGCGGTTCAGAAATAACAGCAGCCTGAATTTTGTTGCAGTTTTTTCATCTCACCCTGTATATGTTCACCGGAGTATCAGATAATTTTTGCTAACCTCTTCCGCTCGAATGTTCCTAGTTCCTGTCTTTTGTTTCGTCATCGTGGCCCCACTCGGGTCCCGATGGCCCTGTCCCGATCGGAGTCGAAGGGCGTTGTGAAATGCTCCACTGATATTTTTTTTTAACCTTTTCCCCGGTCTTATCTAGTTTGTAAGGACACACAAAACGTGCGGCATGCGGATAGTTCGTTCCGTTCGTTTGCGTAGAGATTTTGCTGGGTGTAACCAGCGTATGATACTAACGGTTACTAAATGCGTTCCGCCACTAAGTACGACAGTTTACGAAGTCTTTCGGTTGCTTTTTATCGAAGATTTTCCTCTATTCTTTGTTTCATTTCTTTGTGCTAGGTGTTTTCTAGGTAAACTCGCTGCAGAAATTTGCGTATGCGATCGTGATCCTTAATCTGGATCATTATTACCTGATGGCAATAACCCGAGATCTTCACTGTGTAGTGCACAGTGGTTTGCTTCGGCATGGTTCGGTTGCGATTGGGTTGTAAATTCCAGGGTGGAACCGTCCACCCCGTAGCTGGCCTATCCGGACCCTAGGTCCTTGATGGCCTGCAGAATGCGCTTCACGTGGCCAACCTTGGTGACGCCGAGGTCCTTCAGATCGCGGCGCGCCAGCGTCAGCAGCTCCTTGCCGCGAATGTCGTTCTTGATGAAGCTATCGACGTACTCGGACAGCTGCATCGCCTCGAGCCAGGTAACGACCTCGCCCACGCCCCAATTGCTCACCGTCTCGCGGGACGTCGGCGCCGTCTTGGCAACGGCGCCAGTTCCGGCGGCTCCGTGGTGCGAGCTGTGGCCACTACGGAACCTCAGCCAGAACGGTTTCTGCTTCTTGCGGTGATCGACTTCCTCGTTTGGGGCCAGCACGTTGAGGTAGACTTTCGTCTCGCCCGACTCGGCGCACTGCTGGAGTGAGCATTTGCCCAGCTCCATCTCCATGTTGGCCAGCGAGACGCTCAGCTTCGTCTCGAGATCCTCCCGAAGGATGAGACTGTGGCTGCGCTCTCTCAGCAGCTCGCAGGTGTCCTCGTACAGCTGGCGGGCGCACCGAACCTACGGGAAAGCGCATCAAACGCCGTTGAGTTCACCGCGAACCGATCCGCCTTATTCCAGCCACCACTTACCAATTCGGTCAGCTGCCGGCGCAAGTTGGGCCCTTCGATGATCTTCCCACCGGGATGGATGGACTCCAGTGCGTCGGCTGCCTTCGACGCCACCACGTACAGGTTTGGCTGCAGCGACGGGTGCGAGATGATCAGGAACTTTACCCACTTCACCAGCGTGCTGACGCACTCGATGAAGTTTAGCAGCAGATAGGTTTCGCGCTCGGAGAACATGTCCTCCGACGGCGCTAGATGGTGCTCGGATGCCGACGATGGTTGCTCGCGCGCGATACTGATGCTGTGCTGACGTTGTTTCTCCTGCCAGCTCTTCAGCGATACCTCCAGGTTACGGTTGCGGCACAACATCTGCACCCGGTTCTTGTGGATGATCCGTATCATGCCGGGCGGTTGCAACCAGGCTTCCCCGTCTACCTGTATCGGTACACACTCTTCACCTGACGAGATAAAGTAAAAATTGTATGAACTATGTAGAATCGCTCGGAGAGTGTGAGAAAAAGTGAACGAGATTGTGGACATGGAAATTGAATATTTTACAATCATATGAATCAAATAAAAAAACAAGACTGTAGACCTCGAAATAGCGAACTTTTTCACTGAATTCCCCGGACAGACAGACTGGTAAATTTTCAGGATAATTATATATAGAGTTATTAGTTGAGGTCCGCGACAACCGAGCGGTAGCGCCGGTTAGAAAATCGGCCCATGAGCGCCAGGGCTCACCACCTCGACGGCGTGGGTTCGAATCCCAACCGAGACCGGACCCTATTCACGTACACATAAAGTAAAAAGTCTCGTAAATTTGTAAAGGGCAGGCATGACCAACATGGTCGTTACTTCAAGAAGAAGAAAGAATATCTTAAATAATTGTAACAAAATATTACATTATTTAGAATCAACTTGTTGTGCCGTAAAATTCACGTAGGATGTACTAGATACGTTAATCAATACATTACGGACCATCAGTTTTTTTAATGGCTTCATTCAGCTAAAGCCGGTACATCTTGTTCCACTTTCCCCTATATTATTCAAATAAATTTAACAATTATCGGTTAAAGCAGAGGTCGACATACCTTTCTTAAAAAGGGCCAGATGATAGAAAACAAAAAGAAGGTGCGTTCCGGATACCGTAAACTATGATTACTAGTACTAAGTAGTAGATTTTGAGTTGTCAACATATAACAAAAACACCTCGTTCAACAATTTTAATCTTCATTTTTAGGAAGAAAACAAACCTGACACCATGAACAAATCCGATGAAAATTGAGATGGGATTTTTGTATGAAGCACTAAAATTTTCTTATGGACCGGATTAAATCAGTTTGTGGGCCGGATTTTGCCGACCCCTGGGTTAAAGGGTAAATGACTCGGCCTAGATCGTCGTCCTCTTATTATCGGAACGAAATTGATCAACTCTTTTGGCTCCAACCCCAATCCCAACGAACGCACGACCCAGCCTTACCGAGAATGTTAATCTGCACGCTCTGGCACTGGGCGATCCGGTGGTGCTGCAGGTTGATGAGCCGCGAGGCCGCCATCTGCACCGAGCCGAAGACCGCCACCACCTCCAGGATGCGGTCGTCGAAGCTCTGCGCCAGGAAGCAGTCGTCCTCCTTCTTGCTGCCCCAGAAGTTCGTGCCACCCATGAAGCTCGGGATGTTCAGCACCACGATGCCCTGGAGCGACGGTAGCGGTATCCGCTGACCGTCACACTCCAGCTGCACCTTCTGCTCGAGGTTCTTGTACGTCTTCTGGAGCCACTGCTTCGAGCCGAGCACGCCGTACCACATGTAGTTCTTGGCCCGCGATCGACACTTCTCCGGGTGCTCCTCGCGCTTGTTGTGAAAGTCGAGCGAGATCTTCGCGTCGATGCCGATGCCGAAGTAGTTGTTCATCACCGCCTTCTCGAAGTATCCCTCCAGCAGCGTCTCGTCCGGGTCCATCAGCGGGCTGACGGCGGCGCACAGGGTGTCCGCGTTGGCCAGCAAACACTTGGAGATGAAGCCCGTCCCGGTGCTGACGTCTGCAATGAATGCAAAATCAAAATGAACGTCGTGCAACGTTGGCCGATGCGTGCGAAAACGTTCAGCAAAAACTCACTTGGCCACGATGGCAGCCGCACCAGCGGGTTGATGATCGGTAGCTTCTTCACCTTCTCCTCCTTCTCCTCCTTGGTCCGCCTGTCCTCCTTGCCTTCCGCGTCCTTATCGACGCCGAACAGGCCCAGGCTGGAGCTGAAGATGTTACTCTTCGAGCTGCCCAACCCTTCCGGCTTGAACAGCAGGCTGCCGCTGCTGATGCGCCGCGACGCTGCCGGCGAGCAGTTCAGGAAGCGGATGTGCTCCGAGTCGAACCCGAGCAGGTTGGGGTTGTTGTTCGAGTGCCGCCGGTTGATATCGATCTCGCGCGGTGCCAGCAGGTTGGGCGTATGCTCGGAATGCCGCCGGATCTCCGGAACGCGCAGCGAACGCAGCTCGTCGCTGAGGGCCGGCGATGGCGGTTCCACCACGACGTTGATCGTCGGGATGCCCGGCAGCTGGAAGCTCTTCTCGCTCCGATCGTCCTTATCCAGCTCGTCCGCGCCACCCTCCGCCAGCTCCCCTTCCTCATCCTCCTCCTCCTCGTCCTCCTCCTCCTCGTCTTCCTCCTCCTCCTCGCGGTGCGTGTCGTCTTCGTGGCGCTCGTCGTCGTTCTCACTCGACGACCGCTCGCCCAACTCATCGTCCGGCAGGCTCTCGTCCTCATCATCCGCGTTCGGGGCCGACACGAGCTTCCGGTACTCGAAGCCGGACGAACGCACCGTATCCGTCTCCGACACCGACACGTCCGACGGGGAGCCGTGTACCGGCAGGAGGTTGCGCGCCAGTGACTTGATGTTTTCGTACTCATTTTCGCCCACTGAGAGCCGGTTGGTGAACCCGATGGCGGCGCTACCAACGCTACGGCGAGCGCCCCGGGCCGGTCGCTTGAAACTCTTGCGCGCTATATCGTTCCCCTCGACGAACTTGGCCAAGCTGCAGAAGCGAGGCTCCTTCACCTTCTGATCGTCGCACCGGTTGTCGATGTCGAACACCCGGTTCTCGAATCCGCACTGCTCCAGGTCGACGTTGTCGTTGGTCCGCGACTGTTGCTGCTGCTGCTTGCCCTTGAAGCTGCGCCGTCTCGTGTGCTCGAGCGTGCACAGGGTGGTCGTGTCCTCGGTGATCGTGTTGTCCTGCAGCGCGCCGAGCAAGTCCTGCCCCAGCACCGAGCTGATGTCATCCATCAGGCTTTCCCCGTGCAGCGCCTCCGTCGTGTCGCTCGTTTCCGGCGAATCGATGTGGCTGAATCGATCGTTGTCTAAATCCTGCGAAAGGAAAAAAAGGGGAGGAAGTGAAGTGTGGATGCGACCTGGGTGCTCGCCAACCACCAACCTGTATAATATCACCAACGTGTATCTGGGAGTTGTTCTCTGATTGTCTGTCGAGTATTTCCGAGGTAACGCTACACTCTTCGTTGCTTATTGCTGATAGTATATCACTGCCATCGCCGGGTACCTCATCGGACGACGATCGTTCCTGGAGGGGAGGGATGGAAGCTGTACAGTGAACGGAGCTGCCCTCCATCTCTCCCACCAACCCAATCCTTACCGGCATGTCCGTATCGATGATGGTAATGTTCTCACTGAAGTAAATGTTTTCCGGTGGTTTCTCCAGGCTGGGAATGCAGATGGTCGGCACCTGGAGCATGTTGAAGCTGCCGCTCGGCTTCGAAGTCGTCGGTTCGGCAGTGGCCCGCGCCGCCGCCGCCACCCCGAGGGCTCGCTGCTGCGGATGGTTCCGGTAGTAGTTGCGCTCGTACACCTCGATCGGCTGGAACTGCAGATAGCCGGTGCCCTCCGGTCGCTGCTGGGGTGCCTGCAGGCCACCTGTCGTCCCCTGCTGCTGTTGGAGCTGGTGCTGGTGATGCTGCTCGATGGTTTTCTTGAACGGCTTGAAGCCCAACCGCTCGAACGCGCTGTTCGGGTCGAGATCGAACTTGACCGTCTTGGTGTCGGACTCGAACGAAAAGTCGTACGGTGCTGTCGTCGACTGCGAGTCGGACGTGGTGGTCGTGTTCGAGCGCTGGTTCAGCGTATCGTCCGCGTCCTTCGCCTGGTTGTCGGTGTTCTGCTCCGATTCGCCCTCCGCGCCCATCGGCTCCAGGATGGCCGGTTCGTGGCCCTTCGGCTCGGTGTGGACGCTGTTCTCCTCCAGCTCCTCGATGCTGGAGATGCGGTACGATTCCGGCACGCCCGAGCTGCGCCGGCTGCCCCCGTCCGCGAACTGCTTCGGGACGGGCAGGTTCAGCGTGCTGAAGAAGTGCTCGTCCATCGAGTCGCGGCGCATGTCCGGCAGCGGGGAGATGCAGGTCAGCCGCGATGTCGACACCGACGGCGATATGGTGCCACCCGGGGGTGGCAACGTGGCCGGCGATGTGTTGGCCGAGTTGTCCGACGAAGAAACGTTAGCTATGTTAATTATTATGAAAAAGGGCGAACCGGAATTAGAAAATCCGCGCGAAACAAAAGAAATTTTTCTTAAAATATTTTAAAAGCAGCAAATAGCAATGAAACAGAAAGTATTACCGTAGTTTTGCGTGTATTATATCACCTCGGTATTATGCCACTCCGAACAACTTTTTTAATTTTATAAAACAAAGAGGTTTGTTGTATTTCTTCTTTTAAAACCCATTTATAGAGCTTATCTGAAGAGGCCAAATCGCTTTGATTTTTTTTAAACGCATTGATTTTGACAAAACTATTTGCACAATCGATGCTTTCACTTCGTTAACGGTCATTGTCACTTTCATCATTATTTAAAAATTATTAGATACACTTGAATCCAATTGGGCTCTTTTTAAAAATTGAATATAGTACTTGCGGCTACTGACCAAATAGTAACTTCGATTGATTATGTTGATTTTGTCACAGGCAATTTTCATAATGTCGCTTTCGTTTCATGCTCACCGGAACTTTCTACGTTATTGAAACATTTGCTTTATAATTTTCAATTGGCAGCCAGTAGCTTTAGGCTGCTCCAAAAAAGTTTAAATTATATACTACTCTTTCTTTCCTCGTTTCTAACTGTTGGGAATTTTGAAACTTGTTTAAAATCTATAGCAGTAAAACTTATTTCCATATAAATACTACCGCTACTTTTTAATTAATAATTATCGTTTAAATTTAAATTTAATAAATTTTATAATAAATAAAATAAACCATTAAAACTAAAATGAATTGAAAAGTAATATAAGGTGAAACCACATACGCTTTTAGATAAAGAAGCATCGCATGTACCAAGCGAAGGAAAATGAGTTAATAAACCAAGAAAGATTTGTAAAAAATTAACATACAAATTAGGAAAAAAATAGGACACATTGTAGGAAAATGAACGAAAGATTCGATGCACGCAACTGTTCCGTATTCCCGCTCTTAAACCCAACCTCAACGCATGGGATTTGACCTACCTCGTAGGGTGTTCATGGGCACGGACAGGCGCTTCTGTGGTGCGAACGGCGTCACCTTCTCGCTCATCTCCACGACTTCGTGTATTGCTCGCTTGAGGCTGTTGGCCCGGCATAAAAGTGCTTCCTTTTCCGAACTGCGATCTATTCTACTAATGCGTTCTTTGGAATTCAGTTTATCTTTTTCGTTTTTCTCTATTGTTTTTCTGCCGAGGTGGAAGAGACGCGCAAATGAAAGCGAAGGTTAGAACATTGATATCGACCTGCCACGTGCCGGTTCGCAGTCGACGGTGGAAACTTACGTATCTATTGGTCTTTCTGAGGCACTTTTTTGAGCAATTTCTTTCAGTGTTCTAAATAATTCGTCGTCGCCGTGAAGACCAGCTTCTTCGTCCTTCAGTGTATCTAATAACATTCCTAACTTTTGTCTGCACGGGGCGAAATGAAAAGCGAGAAGTTAGAGTAGCATGCAGGTGGGACATTGTATCCTACCCCGTAATTCCGATGCTTACCTTAAAATATCACATTTTATGCTTAATTGCTCTTCGTCCGAGCTCGTCTCCCTTACTCTAGCAATAAAGTCATTGACCGTTTCGCATAGACTCCGCGTCGACTGTATCATCAGCTGGGTGTCCTCGTTGTAGACAATTGACTGCAGATGCCACAGGGCGCTGTCCTCGAACTGCGACAGCAGGGGATCCGGATAGTGCGAGATCGACATCTTGGGGGTACGCGTCGTCGCGATGCCAATATCGCGCTCGAACACCATCACGCTCCACCTAATGACGGTCGGGGAGGTCGGAGCAGGGGAAAGGGAAAGGTTGAGATTACCTATTCGATTGACAGCATAACCTTTGGGTGGGCTTTTCCCCGAACGAATTAATTAAACATTCTCTTTCAACAATCGTCATCCCAGGTCGTGGAATTTAGAACACATTTAAAATTGTTTACACATTTTAAATTGTTCCCCCGGGGAAGATCGCTCAAATTGGGACATTTCTACACACACGCACAATACAACCACACAACCATCACCCAACAGTTCGTCCTGTCCTTACCTGTCGAGCATCTTCGTGCTGGCCTTCTCGTAGCGCTCCAGCAGCTGCGGAAGATGTGCGTCATCGTCGCACGAGCTGCCCCAGCCGAGGACCCGCGCCAGATCGTTTCCGGTTCCCAGTGGAAGCACTGCTATTTGGCATTGTTTCTGTGTGAAAAACACACAACCGAATGGAATGGGTTGGCAAAGACAAGCAGAAAGGAAACTTGTTAACCTCGGGAAAGATTGACAAAATCTGAAAAGTTAAATGAGTGCGTTCTGCGGAAATTGGAAATTCGAGGTGGAAGCGGCAAATGGGAGTCAAACATGTGGATTCGTCATAGCAGCAATGTGTCTTCACTTGCGTACGGCTGACGTCAATTTGCAAATGATCCGGAAGGTTTATGGCGTACACGTGAAGTTGGTTCCTACTGACTCCTTCTTTCCTCCCGGTGACACACGATGAAACACGGGAAATCGTACGCACACACAAGCAAAAACCAGAAAAGACTACAAACTTTCTCGATCAATTCCCCAATCGAAAGCACAAATTAATTCTGGGAAAAATGTTCATCAAACTTTTGCCAACCGAACGTTAGCATTGACAATGGGTTTACTTCTTGTAGTAAAACGGGTACTTTACGTTTGAGAATTTATATCTCACAGGCGAAACCTAGTCAGTGGCGGATTTACACTCATAGAGGCCCCAAGTGGTAAAATTAACGGGGCTCCTATCCAAAACCGAAGAAAATTATAAATTTTTATCTTGTTGATATGGTTTTCAACAAAATCAATGTTATCTCTTTCTTTTAACCTACAATCAATAAGTTTTCTGGCGGACTCTTCGAAGTTTGATTTTTATCAATTTTGTCTAACAATTCTTATTGAATAAATAGAATAGAAAAATCATATTTATGATTTTTATTTAGACTTTTTCAAATATATGGCAGCATCTAACAGGATATGTCAAAACGCATTGCTCTATATCAGTTAGATGAAACTGATTAAGTTTTTCAACACATCATTTAAGCCCTAAAATATTGTTGTTTCGAGGCAAATGCGTACTTGTTTCCAATTGATTAACTATAAAATATGTTTCTTTTGTTACATTTCAACTCTGATCATAACCGGATCATTCTCTCATTATTTCATTATGGTTCTTAGCATTACCTTTTATAGTATACAGTAAAATAGCCCATTATTGTAAGACTGACCCCGTTCTAATTTATTATTTGCGATCATTATAGAAGACTGATGAGTTCTATAGAATATTTGTTTAACTATAAATCTTACAAACTTTGCCGGGGCCCCTTTCTAGTAAGATAGTGATTTTTTTGGTAAAAAAAATTATTTAAAATAATAACAAAAAATAGAAGGTAAAAAAACTTAAACTTGCGCACGGTTTCAATTTTGGTTTTTGTTTAAAAATATCTACTTCATATTCATATTCATTTCATTTCAATTTTGGTTTTTGTTTAAAAATATCTACTTCATATTGCTCTTAGTTGAACATAAACCTTATGATACTTGTTGCATGAAATGATCTTTTAAAATAATCGAAATTTGATAAACACCTATTTAAACTTGCCAACAAAAGTATTACACACATTGGTAGGTTTCTTTTTGATAAATATTTAAGAATATACTATGTGGTGTTTTCACACCTTTTCCTCCAAAATTGACAAATGTTTACGGTATTTTTTCCATTATTACTCTAGTTGATTTTTAACGAAAATAAAACGGGTGAAATGCTAAGGAAAAGCTGGATATTTGAATGTTAATTTTTTCAAATGAAATTGTTTAAAAATCAATCATAATTTCATGTTTTCTTGTAGATCATGAGAAGAATATTTTCATAATATAAACGAGTTCATGCGGAAAATAAGTATTCTTGCAAACACAGTTGTTGTGTAAAATCTCTCAGTATTAGTTCGTTCGAGATGAGCAGAGCACAATTTAGCCCCGCCGTACTGCACACGCGAGCGGGGAAGGGAAAAAGGCCGCTGTCGCCAAGGTGCTTCCTACCTCGTTGGAAATCGTTCCGATGAGATCAACATTTATTGCTTCCCCCGGTTGCCGGCTTGTTAGCGAGCCAATTGAAATACATTGAGATGGAAACATAACGCGCGCGCGGATAGGCGGTGCCAATAAATCACAATAAACTCCCGTCCCAAAGCATTGCCGAACCAATTCGTAAGCTTCCTCGGGCTCCTTTGGGTGCCCTCCCTTAGGGACCTGATAAACTGACGCCTGAAGCAAGCAAAACCCTAAACCCGGTAGTAGGACCCGGTGGGCTTTTGAATGGAGCATAAATTAAACGACCGGCCCCGGTTTCAATGAACCCGAAAAGAGAGAAAAACCAAAACTTAAACTTACAGATCAACCGGAGAGTGACCGGAGATGGAGAGTGTTGCACGGGGCTGGGGATGTTTGGGACCTGAAGGCCTTTCGGTGTCATTTTTGAAGCGATTGCACGGCGAAAGCGATACCCCACCGGTTGGGAACGTGCCAAGTTCATCGAGTTCGAAGCCCAGAACAGAAACCGTACGATGATGAAACGGGACCTGACGCCTGCCACACAAAGCAGAGACTTAAGTTTTAATCCTAGGGAGTCGGCAAGAAAGAGTTTCGGCAAGCAGCAGAAGAGAAGTCACAAAAGTTTGCGCTTACATTGTGCAAGTAAAGGTCAACTGGTGAGCATTGACTTGTTTTCTTCTATGTTTTCCACCCCGCGGGAACATTTTTATGACGGCTCGATGGTTAATTACCATGAAATGAAAAGCTCAAGTTTGGGAAACGTCGTTCCAGTTGCGTTCAGCTGGATTCTACTGGATACCCGATGAAGCGCGACACGTGCAGGTTTCGTGGGGTAGGAGTTCTGTTCTATAATTCTCCGAAAAGCCTGACACTCCGATGGAAACAGAATGGGGGCCAGCTTTTCCGAACTTTAAGCAACAGCGGGTGCACGATTCACGACGACTGTGAACCCTGCTGAAACCCTGGTCAACTTCTTCACACGCAAATGCCGTACACCATTTCAACGGAACAGTTGGTTTCGTTGTTTTATGATGAAGAAAAGTTTCACTGTCACATCTGCAGGGGTAGCAATAAAGCTTTCGAATCGCCTCCAAAACGCAAACATATCTACATACAAATTTCCTCTTTAATCATCGCACAGGACATTGCCTATCCGCTGCCAACACCCTCGGAAGCCTTCCCCGTCCCCGATCACCACACTCCGCTTGCGTACCCGTGTTGCCCCGTACATCCATTAATCCGTAGGTCGCTCATTATATATTAATCCCCGGCCATGACATATTCGGAATGCTGAACATCTCTCTCCTCGCATCAGGAGTACGCTGTACACATCCTTTCCTCGCTCGGTTCCTTACCCACGGCCCTGCGGAGCATCGCATCGATACGTAATTTCGTCAGAACTCATTTCCTGCGGGCGAAATGGGGCGTTTCGTTCAACCGTAAACGGAAAGAAAACGGGAGAGCAACAGCAAAAGGAAAAATTTCAACAACGAAATACAAGCAAGAAAATAGACGAATCTGTTCGAGCCAAACTTGTCGTGTTCATAGCGCTCCCCGTCCCTGGAGGGGTTTTCATATCCGTCTCGCTATTATTTTCCCCGATCCGCCTTATCCACATCACCACATTCCCCCCACAGATCGGACGGGTGAAAATAAAGATCGAAATCAAAGCCGACCCTATCACCGGTCCCTTGCCCCAACAACTTCCCCCTTCCGGGCGAGATTGTTTAGCCCCTCCGAGGAGCCCCTAGCGAACGGATGTAATATCGGCCGGGCTGTAGTTCAAATATTTATTGTGTAAAATTCGGCAAAAATTCGCGAGGTAAAAACGTGGAAAGATGGCACACGTGGCACACCTCGGAGCGGAACGATTTCGGTACGAAACCTGGCTGGTAACAACGGATAACATACACGAAGGAAATAAAAACACAAGTGTGTGCTGTGGCTCGGAAATGCCACGATCATACGGGCGGCGGTTCTGTCCTGTAATGAATTTTTCTTCCCTCCACCGACCGGAAAACCGATACGCTAAAAAACACCCCGAATGGCACGCATCGGCGAGCTTGAGAACGTCCCCACCGTGCCAGGCCGTTAAATTTCATAATTTGTGTCCTTGACATTACGCTGTCCGCCGGTAAGCAAGCCCCGGTATGGCTCCAACTCCAAACTGACACGGCAAAGACAGAACGGTATAGGACGTTTGCCTCGTTGAAGTCGCTCGGTGAGAGTTCTCAACCGTAGCTTACGGTGCAGAAAGAGGGCGAAGGGGAATGATGGGGAGGAGGTGGAGATTGCCCGCTGGCTGCTGAAATGGCCAGCACTTGTTCTGGTGGGCACAAACGGCACGACAGCATGAAATGGAACTTCGTTGTAGCATTACGCTTTGGTAGACCGTTTGAGTGCCCTGAAGGGGAGCGAATGAGAACCGCATTGTTCCGATGGGGGAAATGTTGAAGTTCTTCATTTTTTTTTTATTTAGATAAGACCCTTGTCTTTTTGCACGGAAAAAAGATAGAACCAGACCAACATAGACGCACTACAAACAGCTCGGCTAGCCCGGGAGCGAGCTTATTAGCATACCATTTCTCGGGTGGTTCCTAATGAGATGAGTTTTTCAGTAGCATCGCCAAACTAAGTGCCTCATTTGAGAACGCAGTACGTAGCGGTTTTCTGGTCCCCTATCGTGGTTGCGGTGTCCTTACATAAAGGGGGGGGGGGGGGGGGGGGGGAACCACCGTCAAAGAGAAACGCGCGTAAAAGTACTCACTTGCATGTTGAGATGGTCGATCTCGCTCAGCACCCAGCCGACGGAGCCATCGCCGGAGCAGATCAGGATGCGGAAGGGATCGAAATGCCGGAACAGCCGCAGCCCGAGGCCGGGCCCGCTCGAGATCAGGTCGAACACCTGGGCCGGGTTGAGCAGCTGCTTGAAGCGGCGCAGGAACTTGACGCCCTGGTTGTCGCCCGACTTGGAGTTGACGAACACGAGCAGCGGCGAGAAGCTGCCGTGCGGCTTGCACACGTCCCACGCCTCGTCCAGCCCGATCGAATGCAGCGAGGTCGGCGGCACCATCGACACCCGGGCCGGCCCGAGCGGGCAAGCGTTGGGGGCTTGCGGCCGGCAGGCGGTGTGCACGGTCGACCGGCACCAGATGCATCGCCAGTCCTGCAACCGCATCACGGAGCCGCACGTTTTGTCGCACACCAAGCACTTGGACGATACGGGCAGGTTGCCCTCCATCCACTGATGGGGCATCACGAGATTCTGTGTTTTACAAGGGATAAAGGTCAACAAAGCCCGCCAGAACCAAACCGCCCCCGGAAATGCTTACCCCATCGCAGTCCTCGATGATGTCCTTGCCGACGCTGGCCAGCGTCGTCCACTTGCAGTTGGAGATGGCCTTAGCCGCGCAGCGCTTGTGAACCTTGCACTTGCACACCTCGCAGGACAGTCCGTGGGACGTCACGCCGGACAGTGCCTCGCGGCACACGTTGCAGTAGGTCGGTCGTGCGTGGGATGTGGCGTACCTGCGGGCCAAAGAACAACCAGTTACACACCGAAATACTCCTACGCCAACTAGACCTACCAGTGATGATGTCCGGAGAGGAAGTCGTGCTGATCCGGCGGTCCCGGTTCGAAGAATTCGCGCGCCGAGGCGGCCTTCAACGCTTGCAGCCAGTCCTCCATTTCTCGGCGTGATTCGGCACACAGCACTAGCGAGCGGGTGGGTGTAATTAGCTGGAAAGGGGGAAGGATTACGCTCGGATTAGCAAAAAGAAAATGCACGACAAAATTCGCAGTAACGCTGATTGCAAGATAAATAAAAACAATTCGGTGTGGTTGGTAGTCATTAAAACACCGTTTACAACGATGTTTGAATCGTAATGTATTGCTACTGTGTGAGATTTCAACCTCCTGTCCTTCAACTCTTCCCTTACCGCTTTCTGTTCTTTTATTTTCTCTAAACTTTCCTTTGATCTAACTTGCCTTCTCTCCGGTTTCATCGCTACAGCGTTTATTCTGATCATTCTGTTTGTTATTTAAAGTCTGAGCAAAGTTAAGGTAAAGTCCCTGAAGTTTTTTAAAGAAACATAAAATTAAAATAAGTTACAGTATAACCAACTTGTATAAGTTACAGTATAAACCAGTTCTAGTTGTCCACTCTAAATAACTTTTAATACTTGACAGATATGGCTTATCTAAGTAATGCCTAACTTGAAGTCAATGATCAGACCCATTACCTCGTATTACTGTTTCGGTTTCTAAATTTGATTGATTTCCCAAGTGCTATAAATTGCAGTAAAATATTGAAAGTGGGGAGTTTTTATACTTTTTGATAAATTACATAGAGGGCTCTTTGTAATCTAATATCGAGTTCAAGAGAAAAGTTTATATTGTTGAAGAAAGTCTACCATGGGCATAAAATACAAAATATCGATGATGCGCACCACAACACATCTTTCTCATTCCAAATTTGCTTTTGTCAGGTTTTCCTGGAGCTCTTCAATTATTTCTTTAAAATTTATCTAACCACTCTTCTTATAAATCTTATAAAACCTGCCAAAACAGCTTCTTTTTTATGAGTGGAACAATATCCCCTATTGGAAAAAAGCCAATCGGTTCTTTTCTCATAAATTCATGCGAATTTCATGTCATATTTTCCGATTTCTGAAGGTTTTTAAAATATGGCTACAACCAGATACTAAATTTTGTGCGATCAAAAAACAACACTTCATAAAGCGGTTTCCGAATTATAAAACAACATACTTGCCTCGGAAAAAATGAGCGTACGTTTCAAGCTATCTTGGGTAATTTGACATAGTTAACTAAAATCTTTTTACTGCATTCGACAAAATTGCTCAATACGAAAATAATATTTGAATCCAATTAAATTTTAACATATTTGCATTCAAAATACTACGTTTCTAACGAGTTTATACGAAAAGGATAAGTTTGCATTCGACAATTATTGTCCTTTATTTTTTGGTAATAAATTGAGCCAAATATTTGGGTTCAAACGTGGAATTTGTAACAGTAGCTAGCTGGTCACTTTTCTGCAGGAACTTATAACTTTTCAGGATAAGAAATTAAGTAACCCTTTTCCGTAAATAATCTAACACTTTTCACGTGATCGCTCAATTATCGCGTAAGTAAATTGATACTTACTCACGACACTTCGAATTGAAACAAAATTGGAACGTGTCGCTGTACCTGTTACGTAACGTTTAATCAATTTGGTAAACGCTCGACGAAACGCATTTTGATATAGATTAGAGAAAGCGATCAGACTTATGTGACTTATGGTGCGGGAAAAAAAATGAAAAAAGGAAAATTTTAGTTCATTGTTCAAATATAATCATAAACTTCTCCCCTGCTCATGTCTGCCGGACTGGACTTATCCCATCGCATGCCTGGAAATTCTAAACTATTCTAGTGCTAAGAAAGGGCCATGGTTTGACTACAAAACCTGGCGCTAACTGGCCATTCCAATTCTTCGTACACGTCGTTAACCTTTCTCTCGCATAAGATTGCCTAATCGCCTGCGGTTTCCGGTGACTACCTCAACAATGGCGTAACGTCGATTGAACTCGAATTTGTTCAGCATCACTGCGGCCCGTGATGCCACTCACACACTGCTCTCGATACATGCGCTCGTCATCGAGATTGCAATCAAACGTTTTCGGACTATCATTGCGCGCCATTACATCGATTACGACAGCTCCCGACACGTTTCCAATCGACTCGTTTCAGCACGTCACTGGTGCTGAAATCAAATCAGTTCCATCGGGCAATTAGAACAGAGCGCAGCGGGGAATCGGAAGTCTGTTCGTTAGTCGAGATTTAGCACCCCCTTCCGAGGATCTGCCAGCGTTCTTCCTCAAAACCAACGAAGATTGCTTGTTTCGTTTGCGCTACCGAAGAGGAGTCTTTCCAAATCATAGGCTTCAGCTTACCGGCACCGCTTCGTATTTCCCTGGGTAAAGTTAAGTGAAGCTGAAACCGGGCAATTAAACGTGGGCCGGACGATATTCTAGACCCGGATGCCGCACGCTCACGAATAATCGAGTACCAATCCCTCTACCCCTGCTTCCAAAATGGGTGATGAGAGCCTGCGGGACCTGTGAAGCTCGAGGACCTCGAGCTGAAGCCTTTCCAATTAGCAAACGCTCCTGCACAAAACCCAGGGTAGGATTGTTAACCCATCGCCGCCTCCTCGGTCCGGTGTTGCGGTCTTTGCCGGCCCGTACCCTTCCGGAAAGCATAGGACGGTGCTGGAACAAAAAGCTTTGGTCCTTTTGATGAGGTTGTGGGGAGGGGGTGTTAAGGGAGGATGAAGGAACCGGGAATAAGGTAAAACAAAAATAAGTAAAATCAAGCTGGAAAAATGCCACTTTATCTCGTGCTAGAACCGAGCAAACAGATGGTATAATAGAGGCCCGTGTGGTTTCGTCGCCATTTGCTACGCCCCGGAAAAAAAACCCTTACCCTAGCCGCGAAAACCCAACTAACCCAGGGTTGCGCTCATCCTTTGCATTTGCAATCTAACCTTCCGTTCCGTACCCCGTACCCGTACGCTCTTTCCGCAGTTTTTCGGGACCCAAAGTAAACACCGAGCTCCGGTGCTTCGTTTCACCCGTCCGGTCGGCATTTTCACGAGACACGGGAAAACCTCCGCGCCTCCTTGCGTATTCTTATTATTCCACATTTTCTTTCTGCTGGTTTTCCCTCCTTGCCTTTATGTTGTTATTGCTGCACATTGCTCTCTTTCTTTTTTCTTGCTCTTTGCACTCCTTCCTTTGGATAAACACTTCACACAGCACAAGCGAAAGCTTTCCTAGGCAAACAGTACCCTTCGGTGTGGGGGCAAACCTTACGAACGTTACTACGTACTCCTGGGGTGTGTATGTGTGTGTACCGTGTACCGTCACCAAAACCCTTCGGGTTCCCTTGTGCGCCAGAAAAAGCAGGTGCTGTGTTCAGCATCTCGTTCGTCAACAGGGTATGGTGGAGAGCGAAAAACAGATACACTAAACCAGGGGTCGGCAAAGTCCGGCCCGTAATAAAATTTTACTACTTCATACAAAAAAACCCATCTCAGTGCAAGTTTTTTCCCCAAAATAAAGATTAAAATTGTTGAACGGGTTATTCAATATCAGGTGACTTTCTCTCATTCTTTTCGTTAGACTTTTACTATCGTATTTGTATTATTGATCGTTCTAAAATTTCCTAGCGTCATGAGTCTCGCCCAATTTCCGACGACAATAACTCGTTCACTTTGCATCCAAAATAGCTACATTCAACGAATACAATTTTCATACCCATTACGTGCTAAAGGCTCGCAATTTTATAAACTCATCGAAGTACGTCAATAAAACTAAGATATTTTAAAATAATTTGGGTACAGGATTAATTTTAATTACAATTTTAGAAAGCAATGAGCAGCATACCATACACCAAAATTTATATGTTGATCCAAATTCAACGAAAATAAGCGTAAACATGATTTTTAAAAATCAACGATAAAATTTCAAATTTACAAAAAGTTACATAAAAATTGATCATGTAACTTTATTCTTTAGAAAGTTGATTCAAAAAGGGTATTACTTTGAAATCATCGTTTAATGTATCCGGCTCGCGCTTTCGGTTTCTTTTAAATCATCTGACCCTTTTTGGAAATCCCCTACCCCTGCACTAGACAACCGTAGTACTGTGTGGAAGGCTGTCGACTCACTCGCCACGTGGGAAAGCAACGTGGAGTCGCAAATTTAAATTTTCATCCTTTGTTTTATGGGCTTCTCCTCACTTCTGCTTCGGCCTGATGGCGAAACCCGGACAGGTATCCTCGCAGGAACCGACTGTCATGCAGAAACAAACAAAAAGGACGACGTGCACGTTAAACGGTACAGCGAACAAAACCAAATCCTACAAACGGCGTAACGGTACAGATCGGGAATGTCAGGTAGGCGAGGGATCGGTGTGCGCCGAGGTGCGTTCGTTCGCGTGTTCGACTGACACTCAACCCGCTCGTCCTGATTAGATGGCCCGCTGCTGCCTTTTGCGAGCCTTCCACCCGAAACCGACCGACGAGCATCAAGATTAGGGGCGGGCGGTGTTTGTAACATTTGCGTTCGCTGTCTATTCATGATTTACCCAACAAGGGGTTTACAAGCTTACCGAAGCGTCCTATTTGCTTCGTTTCCGGTACGCCACAGGCTTGAACATTACGCGTGCACAAACTCGAGAAGCGAAAAGAAACGAAACCCGCCCGCTCCCGACGGCGCAATGTTGTGTTGGCCTCCTTTGGAGTGGCTGTCTATTTTTTTTTCGCTTGTCCTGCTGCCATTGCGTTCGTTTCGAGGGAATTCGAGAGTAGCTTTGGGGTTTTGCTGTACCACCACACAACAGGCAATCATGGTGAGATATTGTTTCGCTGAACCATGAAATACTGCTGCCGACGATTGCGAGCGGTTTGGTCGTGCGTTATCGGACCGATGTTGATTTTGGGGCGCCCTATCGTGATTGGAGCAAAGTAACGAAATCCCGGTTTAATTTTTCGCAATTTAACACATGGCTTCGCTAAACGCGATGAAAGGCCGGTGGAAGGTTTGCATGTGTCATAAGGTGACGAATGTTTAACATTTTCCACTCCATTAGCTCAATCTATTTATTCGGTTCTATTTTTCTAGTACATTCAGTGTTTGGTAGATGAGTAAGGTAAACATCAACCACCTATGCGTGGAATACGTTAGGGAATATACCATAAAAGATTTTCTACGTTTAATGATGTTTTAAAAGAAAGGATAACATACACTTTTTTTCTGTACGCTACCACATTTAAGTTATCACGACGTTATCATTTTAAAAAATTGAGAAGGTACAGTAGAATTTTTAAAACTTTTCAAAGACTAAGACTTGTGAACTCTTCTTTTACAATTTATTTTGTATACTTTCATATATTACAATATGCTTAATGCTTAGTGCTTAGAAAATGTGTTTCTCGATCAGCGGGTGAAAAATAGATTTGCACAAATTTGCGCACCTGGTTTGGAGAGCGAGGGGGTGGAAAATAGTTGTTTGGAATGATTTTGTTCATAAGACTTCGATGGTAATATTATCTCTCTGCAGTTTTCTTACAGTTAAATAATCAAATCAACATTCAATGCGCTTTCCTTTGGATCGACTCACGAACAGTAACATCTACACGAAACGAAAAAAGTTACCAGCAAAGCTGGTAATTTCACGTGTATTTTAAGTTCTTTTTCGCCTCGTGTAAAATAAGCGTAAAATCTAACACGTTGACGATTTGCACAATCAACAATAAAAAGAGTTCTTTGTGAAAAGGAAAAACCAGATTCGTTCGAGTAATTCCCGAGGAATAACTGAAAATTTTAGATTCTTCCGTTCATAAACGTTTTTTTTTTTCATTCGTCACTAGAATATTGACAATCTTCGGCTTATTCCCGATTTTCCCAATATTAATCACAATCCGGAGATTGGAAATTTTGACAAATTCACTAATTTTTTCGGGCTAGTCTTTCCCTAATAATCTCCCTAATAGACCCACTTTCGACGAAAACGACTTTTTTGAGAAGTCAATTTGATCCCAAAAAAGTGTTATTCCCCGAATTGAGGCGGCGCGTTAAACTTTAGTTCGATGCCTTTTCAGCAATAAATATTTCTTCGCCCATCCCTTCGCTGTTTGCTGCAGGACAGGTCGTAGCTTCCACCACGGTTTTGAGTGTGTATGTTTCGTTTCTTTTTTTTTTTTGTCAAGTGCCAAGTCCACCTTTTGATGGCCTTTGCCAAACAGAAACTCCCAAACGCATTAGGAGTGTGATAAAAATGTCGTTAACACCATGCAAACATGATGATGGAAAATATAATGGTGCCAATTTTTTTTCTGCCCCACCTCACTCTTCCTATTCGTGTTCGCCCACTTCACCTCTCCGGGGGCACGTGAATTCCGGCACGTTCGCCCGCCTCGCATCCGGTGGCGGCGGAAGCAAATCTTACAAAATGATGATCGAATCGAACACACAAAAGCAATGTCGAATCTGGCCCCGAAGGGTAATAAAGGGCTCGAGGCGTGCGAGAAAACTTTTCGCTCCCATAGTGACAGCCACGCCACTCGATGGCTTTGAGTGGTCCAGGATTCGCGGGACACAAGCGGCAACCGGAACGGTGTATGTGTGGGTGTGTGTATGTCGTGTGTCCTTTGTGGCGCGATTCGCACATCGAGCCACCGGGAAGGGGGTGAAGCGGGAGTCCACCTTTCGGTTGCTATTTTCGGTCGCATGCCGTTTCCTGGAGTCTGCGACGGAGAAAAACAAAACTCCTCGTAACACCCGAGTGCGCCGTCGTTCGGGGCGACTTTGATGGCGCTCGCAATAAACTGGAGTACTGTAAGATACTTCGACGGTTGAGATCAGTTCCGAGGAAAATGCAACGCATTCATTGCTGCTCTTTTGATGTGCTCCATCGTCGCGCGCGTCTCGCGGTGGAATCCGACACGTACTTCGAAAAAATAAAACGAAAATACTTAAGACACCTATTTGTTGCTTGTGCGAGGGCCGAACGATGTGTTTCTTGGAATTTATAACGGGCTTTTAGTGGATGGTTACAGACTATTTGAATTCACAGCTTTTATGTCGCTTAAATCACCCGTTTGCCTCCATCGACGTCCAGAGATGTACGTCCGTTTAATAGACAACACAGGTATTGTTCATTACGATGCATAAAGTGTACTTTAGGGGGCAGTAATTTCATAAACGAGAAAAGTAGAAACAAAGCCATATAAAAATATCGTTATCAGAAGATGGAAGATGAAAATATGTTCCTATGTAGATACATCTTTATAAAGTCTTCGTGTTTAATGGTGTGAAACAAAACAACAGTATGCATAGTAATGATGTTTTTTTATAAGCTCTTTTAATAGCTTTACGTTTTTATATATTTTTCATTAAGCTACTATTTTTACTCGATGTGGGTATAGATGTATAGATGTTGGGGGTCCGCGACAGCCGAGCGGTAGTGCCGGTTAGAAAATCGACCCATGAGCGCAGGGGCTCACCACCTCGACGGCGTGGGTTCGAATCCCAAACGAGATCGGGTCCTCCCCTGTACGAGAGGACTGACTATCCACGTACAACAGGGAAACAAGTCTCGTAAGCCCTTAACGGGCAGGCATGACCAAGAGGTCGTTACGCCAAGAAGAAGAAAAAGGGTATAGATGTATTGTGTTTCAACCAGTTGTTATTGAAATAAAAGTTCGATACTCTAATAAATCGATTGTGTTGCAAGTTACAGCTCGAAGGTCAACATCTTATTACAAAACAAACAATTGCTTGAGATTTCCTTGAAGTGAAAACCAAAAAATTTAGCTGTTGAAATTTTAGCCAGGAGAAACTGTTTTTTTAATAAATGAAATTGTCACAAGACCAGGAAAGGTAAAATCGATTTATTTTTCACGACGAAAAATTGAATTTGCTAACCATAGCCATCGATGGTGAAAAAATCAGCATCAAGATATGGATAAATTAAGTTAACTGGTATGAATGATTCCCAAAATTATTGCAGCATAAAAATGGCATATGTAGTAATTAATTAAACAACATTATACATGAGCAGAACACTCGCATTCAATTGAGACTGTCTGATAAGATTTATTATAGCACCGTGTGCCGGTTCCAAAAAATTCAGGTTGATAAAATTTGTCTATTTATGTTTTATTTTTGCCTCTTAAAATTATCGTACGAAAACATTGCATTAATTTGAAGTTGTAATAACAGCTATAGTAACGATGTTATTTAAAGATGTTATGTCCTGAAGCTTCAACAGCAATGAAAACGCGTCCTAGATTACTTTAGAATTCTTACTGGTTTAGATTAACTATTAAGTTACTTGAATATTGGAGGGAAATAAAAAAGATACGTTTCTAATGGCAAAAAGAAGAATACCAATAAATTATGCCACTGAAATATTACCATCAAGAAGAAAAAGAGAGAAATAAACGGGGTAAAGTAAAATACCAAAAACTAAACAAAGTAATTACTGTCAAAAAAACAACCTAGCGAAACCATCGATCTTCTGCCAGTGGAGGGTCAATTAATTTCGGTTTTAACGCTTACCTGGAAGCTATGGTTAGCATTTTTCGTACTGCACTCCGCAAAGCAAAGATTCGAGAGGTCGATTTCATCGAAAAGATCACTCTGTGCGGAAGAAAGAGAGAATGAAGAGGGGTTAGCTAGAGTTTATGATAAAGTTGGCAGGAACAAATTGCACTGTCAATTAGCATTCAATCGCTGTCGGAAAACACAACGGCGTAGCGCACTTCAGATTTTTCATCCCCTTACTATCCCCCCCCCTCCCCCCACCCCCTCCTCAATTCGCGGGGCGATGGCTCACCGGCACCCAGTAACGTCGCGGCCGCCGGGGTTTGATGTGATTTCAAAAACTTTAATGTACAAAACACTCCCCGCCTCGCCTGCCGGATGGTAACGTTGGCCGTTCCGGATTGCAACGGGATTCTGCCACGCTTCCACCAGATGAAAGTAGAAAACTGTTCGATACTAACGGCCGTAAATTACGATAAATAAAAACCCCTGCCCGGTGGAAAAACACATAAAATGTCCATTTACGGTTTGTTAATTAGATTTGCTGAGCGATCGTAAAGAATAAAGTTAGTCCGGCGTTGGACCTCTGCTCGAGGATGCCGTGGATGTGTCTCCGACGGACGCCGTCCGATGGTCCGCCGGGGAGCCTTGGGAGGGGTCACGGAATGGCCGACAAACTCCTAAATCCTCCATGCGCCTGCTGGTGGTTGACGGCTTGTGGCGCCAAGCCGCACTCAAGTTGCTGAAGTGGTTTGTGCTCAGGAAAAGTACGTTGGTATTAGGGGGGTATTGGAGTCCTTTGCCTCGCAAAAGTTAGCTCGATGGCTGCACAAGCCGGTTCGAGATGGATTCGCACACGAATGATGATCCCCGGCGTGAGAATAAACCACCAGGAAGAAAAAGGGAAAAAAACGAGAGGCACGAGAAGGAAAGACAAGTAGAGCGAGAGAGAAAGAGAGATAAGTTTTAATTAGCTATACTTATCCGATTGCCTTTTGAATGAATAATCTCGCAGGGCACTTTATTTACTCCGCATTTCCCATCCAGCTTTTCCTGTACTCGACTGTCGACGGCGGAGGAGCAGGCCGAGCAGGCAGTAAATAAAGATCAACGAAGACAGAAGGAAGAACGAGACAGGTACGGGGGCCGTACCATGGCGAGCGGGGCTCATCATCGTCCGGGAGTGAGTGTCCTGGTTGTACCATTTTAATGAACCGTATGAAAAAGCATCTCCTTGATGGGCTTTTGTGGCCTCCATCGAGATTCCTTCTCGCCAGGTTCAGCTGCTTCGTGGACCAACCGCGACTCGGTGGCTACATTACCGGCCGTTCACTTATGTAAATACTTCGTGTTCGTGTTGCGCCCCAAATCGATCCATTAGCACGTTTATTATCTGAAGACCTTTCGTCCGGTGGTTCGATGGACCACTTCGGTAAGAAACTTAGCCGTTCGATTTCGAACAATCGCATGGTATTTTGATTGGAGCTCTATTTTATCAGCCTACAGTGACGTGGGATTGTGGAAAAAGACATGTCCGGATTCCAAAGTCCCTGCAAAACCTGTTCATTTGCCAACTATGAACAATGATTAACACGCACACCGCGTGACACGACCTTTTACGGGCACATCATTAATCAACGCAATTTGATGACCAAATATCTCAGGTACCGTATGGACGAAGTGAATTCCACTCCAGGAGATCCAGGAATGTCTTCATTACGACATTAATGACACCGTTACGCATCGCTGGCGCACAAACAGGCGCTCACGTAACTCCGACATTCGAAGCATCCAGGCGACGCGTCTAATCGCTACTTATGTGGGTCAAATCAGGACGCAATAATCTCATTCAATTAGAGTCTCCGATTTGTCTGCACCCGGGCTGGGACTGGTATGCCAGGGGAGATGGTGAGCAGGGAGTGTGATCGCAGGAGAGCCGTCTCTGGAGATGCTCGCCTTTTTGGCGACGGTGCCTTTCAAACAACAAGTGTCAAAGATGCGGCAAATCAATTACGTTAACGTGGTTTGTTTTGCCGGCACAAAAAGCTTGGCTCTTGCGAATTTAAGAAAATTGAAGGTTATCTAAGAAAATGGATCTCTAAGAAAATGAAAGGCACGTTACGTTTCACCCAATCAATGCACCATTATTCCGATGTATTTCGGTTAACTTTACATCAACCAACTACATATACCCTTACTCTTCCTTAATGGCCTTAGTTGTTCATTATATTGAAATAAATAATGAAAAAAGAATATGAAACCATTTAGAGACATCTCTGATTTTGCTTGTGATGATGATTATTAAAAAAAGGAGCTTCCAGATATACTGTAGTGTTGTGCTTAGCGAATCTTTTGGCGAGATTCATTCAAATGGATTAATGAATCTTTCGGGATTCGAATCTTCAAACCTTAATGAATCTTTCAAAACCTTTATTAATCTTCATGAACCTTTCATGGATCTGTCACGAATCTTCACGATTCTTTCATTGGCGTGGACCATGCGACAAAAAAAATAGGGTCCTCCTACCCACTTTTTGCTAATCTCTCATCGAAAGATTCATAATGAATCTGAATCTGAATTACACTGCTCTAATATACTGTGAAAGTTGTGAGGAAATTTACGGAAAATGGGAAATGTCATAGTTAACCAATAAGAATTCGCCTCAACTGTAATTGTACCGGGAACTAATCTAAAACTTATTATAAACGGGCAGTTGTAGAATTACGCAACATCTCCAATGTTTCCCTTTACGAAAGAAAGCCTGTCCGGCAGTTAGTCAAATGAAATAAGTTTGAAGCCTGTCACTCGATTTGCTCCACTAAGCTTCCAATAATACCTGGTTAAACATCCGATAGAATACTAATTTGTCCCGACAGACCATGGACGGACCGATTATGTAAAATATCAACTGCAGAAGACATCTCCACTTGCCGTTGGTTCGCAGGTTCCAAAAACGTTGACCGTGACACGAGTCAATTTTTCCCGCCCGAGCGGGGAACGATCCAGGGATCACGCGGCACGGCAGGCTGACTGGCTGGCTGTTGGATGGATGTTGTACCTCCGCAAGCCGAATCGCTATGAATTATACATTAAGCACGGAATCGACAAGGGTGGGTAATTTAATTATTCGTAAAGCGGTTTAAGGCCCGGCGGGATGATTTCAAGCCCCGGTACGAATTAGTTTGCATCGCACATTGCCGTGGCGTTGTTGCACGAAACTCCATCCGCCATTTTCCACGCTAGACGAAAACCGATGTTCAGCGTCGATCGTGTAATTGTGTTTTCCGAACGGATACACCAACGGATAAAAAATAGCCCTTTCCTACCGGAGTCGTCATGAAAGCAATACCGTGTTCGTTCGCGTTTCGGTTCATTACTAATTTATGTAGCTAAAAAAAATAATAACTCATGCCGCAATCACTACCTGCGCCGTGTTGTACAAAGGTTTTTCCTGGCACCGGTGTGCACGTGCCCACTATCTCGTGATTACGCTGATGATCACCATCTTTGGCGATGGCTCACGGTGTTCACCTTTTTTTCCCTCGCACAAACGTAAACCGAGAACCATGGACATTTAGCTACGTTCGTAGCAGCGATTGGAATCATTTCGTTCCGAGAAATCAAGCTTTTGACACGGGAAAGGTTAGAAGAAAATGTAAACCCCATACCACGCATCCCCTCCCCTCCCCCGTCTCCTCCTCCTTCTGCGCACAATGGTAAGGAGCAAATGCTTGCCATAACATAAGTGTACACTTATTTCGCCATGCGGTGCGCAGTACCCGTACAATCTCGAGGGACTGGCGGAACGAAGGTAATAGCACTGGAAGCACCAGACCCACGGCTACGGATAGACATTTTCCCATCAGGATCGTGTAATTCAATTTTCGTCTCCCGATATTACATTTCACTAATGGTGGCATGAACTTTTGAGATTTTCTTTTTACTCCGTAGTTGCGCGAAGCGAAGGTAAAGCTATTCATTGGAATTATGTTTCATCTACTACCATACAGCAACGTACCAACAGTATGCCGAGACACCGAGATAAAAGTAAGGCGTTCGCTTACGAATTTACCGAACGCTCGAAATCAAACCATCGATCAGCTCCTTTCTATCGATAGATTTATTATATTTGAAGCTTGTTTTCCAGTTGTTTCCATGTACGCTTTCCTTTTGCGCGCGGATCATTGGCATTTTATTTATTTCCTTGCCGTAAGCAAAGTTTCAACCTTCATCGGCGCACTTTCCATTTTTAGGTCCTTGCAAGTTGCACCGATCAGCTGTAAGTAGCAAGTTATACAATTTTATCGAAAAAATCAACAACATTTGAGCAGAACCGGAGCGCAAGGAGGCGCTTAATTCTTAACGGGCCAAAACTCTTCCATAGAAAACTGACCTCTCTTGGATTATGCGGTTCTGAAACTTTTACCACTCGCCTTTTGTGCGGAGAAAAACGCTTAACTTTATCTTTGCCGGGGAAGTTTGTGGCTGTTCTTGTGGGACCACTTTTTCAAGCTGCAAGCGCAGGAAACGGCCATGTTGGAGCAGTGCTACATATATTTACTTATACCTCTGTTGAAAGTTGAGCGCTGGCAGAGAACTGTAGACAATTATTTTCACTACGAACAACCTATCTGTATGGTTATCGGAAATCGTGATTATATGTTTTTCCTACTTTACGCATCCGTAATATAATCGGTTATATCAATAAAAAACAACAAAACATGTACATATTTTGAAATTGGAGCAGTCCAACTTCAATATCATAGGAATCAAGGTTTGACATTTTTTCTAAAAGCATTTATAGAAAAGCTATAATACTCCGCATAACAGTATAGCATATATTGCATAGAGAATTTTGCCTCTTATTTATTTAAGACAAAGGAAACAGGTAACGATATGTCGTTGCTGTCATTCAAAAATTCAAAGTACGAAAACAAATATTTATAAACTAAACCACGAGTTCCATGTTTAATGCACGCGAGGACTAATGTATATGTTCGGCGCAAGACGTAAAACTATCTGTATGAGCCTCTACATTTCACCAAATGCCACCACAAGGTACACAAGAAAAATGGGTAGCTTTCCACGACCTAGATATCGACCAGGCCAAGCCATCCCAGATGTCACTCGGTTGGAGTTGTCTCTGGCCATCATTCCGGTTCGGTTACTAAACTTTTATATCACCTTCCGCAAGCGCTCCCGTTGCGCAGCAGCACTGCAGATTTATCCCGTGACTATTTTTGCCACCATCCAGCGGACCAGGCAATGGGGGAAAATGTTCTAGAGCCATGTGTGTATAAAATGTTTAGATTTGGCATAGGCAGGAACAAAACAGTCGCAGTACAGACCATATTCACGAGCCAGAAAATCAATAGTTTTCTTCTGGAAATATGTTTGCCAAGCTCTTTGTTTTCATGCAAGTCGTAGGACTCCAGCTTCCAGTCAAAATTCTGCAGCTAACGTGACAACGTTAACTCTCTACGCGAGTGTTTGTAATAACGAACTCGAAGAATTTTAATTTCTGCATTCTTCCCACCAGCCACGGTATGGTAAGCAATGTTCCTTCTTACACTTTCATCGTAATTAAAAATGCTCCCCGTCTAAATTCCCTTGAGGCCATCTATCATAAAGACACGCGCGCGCAAATGAAACGTGGCCAAGATGTACACGAAGGCTGCGGAGAAAGTGCTGCAATATGCTGTGCCCTGTTTGCAGTTGAGCACGTTTGTTGCGGCCACTGCATGCCCGCATACCTGACCGATCCGGTACGACCCTTGGCCCTCGTGTTTGACGTCACAGGCTTACCTTCATCCCTCGAGATGGGCTGCCGTAAATCCTACCCAGGGCATCTTTCCGACAAAACTTCTACGGCCGCGCTTCTACTAGGAATAAGCTTTATCCGGCGTGTCATTACTCTCCCATCCAAGACAAAGACGGGCATCAAACGGATATCCATCCATTACACAATCATGGGCACTGAAAAACACCTTAACGAGGCAATCCATCTGAAGTTCGTACCCGCCGTGCGCACACCGAGTAATGTGTTTACCGAGAATTTTGTTGGCCGTTATTAAATATTTACCATTCTTTCTAAGCCACGCTGAGCAGCATTGATCTGTTTTTCTTTTCTGCGATGCACTGTTTCTGCGAAACCATGCGGTCGAGAGTGGGACTGCCTTTGTTCGTAAGTTCTTCACTTTTCACTTAGATTGTCCAATATCGATCCAGTCCAAGACTATAAGTCGTCCCGGCTCAGCTTGTACCGACTATCCTACGAGCGATTTCGTAACCACCGTCCGATGTCACTGACAGTCGAAAGCTTCATCAATCACAAATGTTTAGACCGTGGCCAGAAGTACATAGACGTTGACATCGGACAACCGTTCCTGGTCCGTTGCCATGTTTGCAAAACATCCCAACATACATCGGGTTCTGGGACGCAAAAAAAACAGGCGCATACATTCTACGTGTGCTCTAAACCCGCTTTGAATAACTTTCGTTTCTATGGATTGAAAGCCGTTCGAATTGAAAATTCATTCCCAGGACACTTAGAAGAGAGAAGGGGGGACAAAAAATAAACCGGCTCCGATTGGTACGCCACATACCACCACTTTGCAGCCGGGAAGTGTCCCAACAAATGGCAAGCAAATAAACCGGCCTAAAACCTTGCCGATTGTTGGCAACTCCGGGAAACCACCTTTTCAGTCGGATGTTCCCTCTTCATTTCAGCACTATCCCCTCGGGAAAGCTTCCGCCTGTGA
The DNA here is from genome assembly GCF_943734705.1 of Anopheles coustani. Taxonomy (NCBI): domain Eukaryota; kingdom Metazoa; phylum Arthropoda; class Insecta; order Diptera; family Culicidae; genus Anopheles; species Anopheles coustani. The sequence goes on from NC_071288.1 coordinate 35,106,296, forward strand.
TGTTGAGCGTGCCCCGGAAACGGAAGCAGCCCCGGAAGCGAACCTTCTCGGACCTCCGAGTTTAATGTTCCAAAGCGTCGAGCCGGGATCGAACCATCGGGCAGTACCCGAAATGGACCGGATAAAGATGCAACGGAACGAAGTCCGGCATCCCGATGAACCAGCGCTGGATGGTCGTGAAAAGCGAAACATAAAATACCGACGATAAAATGAAAAGCTCGCCTGTTGATTCCAGCCCGATTCGGATCCCTTCTTTTTCCGTCGCGAACGGGCGTCGTCGAGAACGATCCTCAAAAAAATCGGCAAACTGTCCCTCCGAACGAACAGTGCCGTTCGGAAACTGCTACCTCCAAATAATCGGTCAGATTGTATGCCACGTAGGACGATGACAAAACAGCATTCTACCACCTTTCACTACGTTATTGATTGGAACATTTATCAGGATTTTCCTAATGGTTGGATCATAAAACGCACCGAAACAGTCCCGTCAGTGTGAGTTTCAGTTTTTGGGGCCCGCTGCCCGGTCGGTCCCTTCCGCTCATCACAAAGGGGACGCTTTTCCTTCCGACCGAAGTTAATTTAAAGCAAACACACCACTGTTTACTTTACGTGCCCTTCGGCAATGACAAGGCAAAGGATACTTTTTCTTTCCCGACTACGTTCGTTCTTTGTGTGTTTTTTTTTCAGTACTTCTGGAGTGGCAAGAATTGTCGAAGCAACCAACAGCAATTACTTGAACGCTCCAGTGGAAAATGTAAGTGAAATCGTTTTCTCAACCCCATTTTAAATCTGTTTTCCCGCGTTACATCTCAACCTACTGAAAGCCAACATTAATTAGTTCAGTTAGTTTTTTTAAAATACTGTTAGATGAATTTAGTTTCGATCGATAGGTTTCTTTTACAAATATCAAAAATTACCCAACAAAACTTTCACTTAATGCTCACAGGAGCAAATTACATATAAACTATCAAATTAATCGATTTATAAAATCTAAAAATTAAAATAATCTAAGACGTTTTAGTTGTATGTAGAATTTTTTTTAATTTTAGATACAAATAAAACAAATAAAACAATTTTATCAACTTTTAAAGAATTATTCCAACAGAAGAATAAATTCTATATTCATAGTATACGGTTTCAAAAATCAAATGATCAAATATACTGTTCCCTTGTACTACTTGTTGTATGATTATATACTTGTTCCCGTAAAATGTACGAGTAAGCCTATTATTACTATCAATGTTAATATACTGTAAAGTTCATAAGAGCATTCAGATTTTGCTCCATTTTAATACCTCTTTTGTGTAGTATTTGTATCGGAACTTTCGCCTTAATTCTGAAAACACGACCAATTCCATCATGAACCATGAAAGGATTTAAGATCCACCGCAAGTAAGCGATTGAGTACTACTTAGTGCAGTCGGTGAAAAGATTCCGCCCGTCGCTCCATCCTGCCTTCCACTCTCCATTTCTCGTACGACAACGAAAGCGTGATCCTTTCGGAAAACCACCCCCAAATGATATCTTCCGGCGAGCCGTACAAATACGCCGACCGTTCAAAACAGCGCCCTTCTATTCAATCCAGATAAAAATCAAAGCTCATTTACTCTCCCGTCCTCTGACTCATCGCTGGCGCTTGCGGTCGTGAAACTTTTTCTTCTCTCCTACCCGGAGGTCACCTTGCGAACGGCGAGAAACGAAAATTGAATTAATAACGTTGAAAGCTTTCCACCCCAAAATGCGCCGTTCTAATAAGCATATTCCGCGCACACTTTTTTCTGCCATCATCGCCACAGTGCGAAGCATTAATGCTCCTCTCAGCTCGGCTGAACGGCTGCGGTCGGTTGGTTGGCAGCGATGGTGCAGGAAGCATCATCGCCATCATTACGGACTTCTGAGAAACATCAGTGACGTTGCGTGAGAAGAGTAATTTATCCAAATACGAAAATTAATGCTTAACACCAAACAATTACAACCGCACCGTAAACAGTCGTCGGAGTCTCCTAGTAAATGTTAATATGTTCTTTTCCCTTGGGTGTCGCGAGGTTTAAATCAGTACATCCGCCACCATGCGAGTCCAACAATTAAATACAATACAAATGTTCGCCGGGAACGGGTACGGCATACGGCAGGATTTCGGAACTAGCGCTTCTACGAATACCAGCTCCGTGAAAAGGCTTTGCTAGCGGATAAAAGGAAGCTGTAGGATGTGTTGGCAAACGAGCTTTCGAACATATTCAAACATGTACAGACAGTGTCGCTACCGTTGACTTTCCTAATGTTGACGCATAATTCTATGGCTGCACACAGCAGCTGTCGCTTCTTTCGTCTTCATTTTGAAAGTCACGACACAATCTCGTCGGGATTCTTGGAAGGAACCGGAGACTGCCGCCTTCAGCTATCAAAGGAAATATTCTTCCGTGAAAGGAATTTGGGTATCGCAAGAAAAGGAGTTTTCTTTCGCTTGGAGTTTGAAACTAGAAAAAAATATTCAACTTGCTAAAAACCATGTTTCCCACGCTGGTTCAGATTTTACCACACCTGACAAAAACGTTTCACGGCCGCAGGAGAGGATGTCTTTTGCGCGAGGAAGTCGGATGTTGGTAAGCGGATGTGCTGACCTGGTTGGCTGTTGATCCCCGGTGTTTGCCATCAGAGAAAACTCTACCCCATCCTATGGTTGTTGCCGCATTGTGTCCCGCTTCATTCCGGGGAGCTGTTTAGTCTACCAACACCAGCGTAAATTTATTCTTGAACCATACCCCAGGCTACGCCAGGACACTCGGGTACGTGAAAACTCCTGAGCCTATGAGATAAAACATGAATAATTAAAGCTATCCTGCGGAACCGTTAGTTTCCACCATCATCGATAGCCTTAGGCTTACCCTTCTACCGCAAGCTGTCAATTGGAGCGCAAGTCAGTTCGACTCCTTCCTGAATATTTGCTGGCACCAAACTATGGGTAAAATGATATTGTGAACAAAAGAAGAAACCCGTATACTACCATTACGTACTCGAAGGTAGGCTTTAAATTATATAACACGCAACGGGTTCATTTGGGTATGATTTTCCACACCAACCAAATGATGCGGTGGAAAATGTGGAGGAAAAATAGGATAAAAAAGGTTCGACAAGCAAGTTGCAGAAAACACACGCTTCAGCTCTAGCGGAAATTATGTTAGACAGATTGAAGCTCTTCGCAGGATCGATCGAAATCGACGCAAAAACAAAAAAAAACAACCATCGGTAAACCTGTTGGTTTTTGTGCTGCTTAAATTTTTCACACCCTGTATCGGTGTAAATGTAATTTCCTGTTGACACACGAAATGCTTATCTTCGCCCGTCTATCCGTTGGAAGCCGGAAAGCGACGAGTTTGGTGTAAGATTCATTTAATTTCGAAACCATATTTTCTTTGCACGAAAAAAAAACCTAGGTATGTATTCAAATAGCAAACCTTTTTAAGCCGACAGTCAAACCAAATTGTTTCGTTTGACTTTTTGAAAGTTTGTCAAAGCGTTTTTAATAACTAATTTTATATTCTGACCAAATGATGAACCGCGTCGGGATGATGTATCTTCAAAGTAACTGTATACATAAAGTATTGGTATTAATTGGGAATAAATAAATGAATTGTAATGTGTTGTTTTCTTGGTTCTTAATTCCTGTTTCAAACCATCTTTGGCAAAACCTAAAGGTAATTTTCTAAGATTTCAAGGATAGTTGCTTTACACCAACTCAACAAATATGTCATGTAAAATCTCATTGGTTATCCGAATTTTTAAAATCCCTCATACTTTGCTTGAAACTCAATAAATATTAGTCAGATATATTAATTTATAACAACTTTCCACCTAGTCTTATATATTTGGCTAATGAAATTATTTACGAACTAAGATTTTTTTATTTTCCCGTATGCCATGCTGATTGTTTCAACTTGATTGAAATTTTTTGCCTCTATTTTAACAAATTTTGAGACTATTTTACCGATGCTGGCCAAAATTTATAAAAGAAGGGAGGAAATGTTTTCATTATAATTTCGAACACCCACGATTGGCTATTTCACAATCTTGTTCATGTTCATCAATATTTACTAAAAAAGATCGTTGCTCTTTTTTAGAGCATTTACTTCGACTCTTATCGTTGAGGAAACTAGAAAGGTTTAAAAAATAATATTACATAAAAAGCCTATCAAACTAACAAGGAGAAAGAGCGTTGGATGGCGGATGCAATGATTTTAATTAAAACCACACAACAAAAACTTGTACAAAAGGTTTGTTTCAACTCAATCAAGCCAATTAAATCAAGAAACTAGCATCGGCAAATTGCCCCCGCTCAATGCTTTCTTACGACAAATAGATTGCATCACCTCCGATGCAGGTTTTCTTACTGTTGTTATCCTTACAGCAGCAACCACTTCCGATGTGGCTCGATTGTTTCCGTTCCCGATAGGATGAAATTGAATTTCACTTCCCACCCGTCGGCAAAGATTCCATGCGCCCGACTGCACCGTAAATGCACGCAGGCGTGCACGTGTTGGCTTCCGCAAGCCAAGTGCGTCGAAAAGCAAGCTCTCAGGCACCCTTTCGCCACGCTCGTCAACGTATCCGACGGGATGAGCACTTGAAGGAGTCAAAGTTTGCCACCACGCTCGCGTCGTTGCCCACCCAATACGGGTGAACGGAGCGCTGCGCCAGCCAGCAAGCTCCAAACAATCCCATTTCCGATCGATAGTCCCGCTATCATTTCTACCCCGTTTGGCACAACAAACCGAGACCGGCCAACGGCTGCAGCCTGTATCCCAGCACAGATAATGATAGTGCTAACAAGTGTTTATGGAAATGAACACGTCTACCCCGAGACGTTTCTCCATCATGCGGGTAGGTTAATCGTTCGCCTTTTGGGGGATGCCCAGCGAGCACACCAATCAGGACATGGTCCGGAGAACCCACTTTGCGCACATTACGGCAAGTATCGACACGTTCCGATCGCCGTACGGCCAACTCCTGCTAATGGAAGCGTGCAGGTGGGGCTCACGGGGCAAAAGTTTTATGCCGCCATTTCGCTGAACGGGTTACGGAATACGAGCCGTCCGAATGGTTGCGAAACATCTTACCGGGGACCTTACGGAAGGTTCAATGTTGCTAGTGAACAAGCTTAAACGTAGAAATTGCACTTATACTTTTTTTTCCTATATTTTAGGTAGTACGACATCGTGAAGTGGGTTTGTAATGAGGCCTCTTTTCATTGATAACTGCTCATAACAATGGCTATCAAAGGTTATTTTCTAATAAATTCCGACACATGATTATGACCTGCACAACCAATCGAAGTCCCAAAACACAACCACGGTGTTCCACTATCCTCACTTTCCCTTCCCCTAGCTATTGGTCATGATTTATTGGCGAAAGGCGAAAATGTAATCAAAATACGTTCGAACGTTCCGCCAAACGCCAACCATCGCCGCCACACCGGACGGCGGAGCACACTAAAGTGCGGAATCTATTTCAGGCCCTGGTGTGATAGAAACGTCCGAGCAAGTGTCATCGGCGTACGCTTATCGGAGTACACCATCCCAATTATGGCATCATAAAAATATACACGAAGCTACAGCATCAAACGGCGATAGCTGGCTGCCGGTCCAGGGTAGTCTTCGGCTCACACCGCAACGTGATGACGCAAGGAGTGACATTTGCCGCACCGTCGTCGCTCATTTCGTATGTACGTATGCGATACGCTATGGAAAAGGTAGCAAGCAAACAAGAAACAACTACCAAAACTATGTGTTTCCATCACCTGCACGGTAGCTGGCGCTGATGCTGCAATATGCTCGGGAAAACTTTTCCCGGCACAGCACACCGGATCACGGAAAGTGATTCCGCAGTTGGTGAAGCTCGGAAAAAATATATATGCTGGGAAAGTTGAAGGTACTTTGACATTTACTCGTGTGATAGAACTTGACAAACGAACGCAAGGTACGGAGTGGAAGAAAGAAAACCTGGGCAGCTTGCAAAGAAGAAGCCAACGAGTCATCTCCGGTCGGAGGATTGTTTTTCATCTTAGACGAAAAACTATGCTGAGAAAAATAGTTTGGAAAATTCAAACAACATTAATCACCAAACAATTCCGCCCCGTCGTTGCCTTTAGGTTGATTAAGCTTGTTTCTTCATTTTCTCAAAATTGCCTGGTAGAAAAAGCCACGTAAAATGTCCTATTTGTCAACTTGTGACAGGTTGTGCAGGCGCTGTTCACGGTAAACTAAGTTTATATCGAATTTTCCAAACCAAGAGCTCTAACCATGCATCGGCAGAAAGCACACAAAATTTCAAATTTCATCACCCTCTAAACCCAAAGCAAGGCACTTTATGGTGATGGTCTCTGACTTGTTTTATCTCTCTCTCTTTTTCTCTCAATCTCTCCATATCTCGCTCTTTTCCTTTCTTTTTGTACGTCCACAGCAGCCTCCAGCATCAAACTGTTTCAATTGGTGTGTAGGAAAGCCAATGGGAAAACATGTTTGAACTTTTATGCTTTCGGCTACAACTCGCATCCAAAGTCCATTACACTCGATCAAAGCGTTTTTGGTCTGCCCGAATGACGCCGTTGCGCCTCGGAGGCATCGCGGTTTAAGTTAAACATTGTAACAGTGGTGGAATAGCAAATACCTTACTTTTTATAGTATTTAAATCGTTTTAGTTTACCAAATTACATTTGTGCCATAAAAGGTTGATTGTATATCATTGAATAAGGAACTGCAAGATTTGTCCATCCATCATCCAAGAGGCTGAATATATTTTTAAAGAGACAACAAACCTTGGGTTTTAAGCTACAACAAGCATTTGCTGTCAATCAGTACAATATATTGCGAAAAATGGGGTGTTGAAAGATAATTTATTGTTAAAATATGGTGAACAAAATAGCAAATTTTGTAAAATACCTTAACAAGAGAAACATTGCGGTTGTTTCTTTTTATGGTAATATTGACATTTATATTTCCGACTAGGAGATGAAACGTAAAACTAAAGTAATTTTGTGTAGTATATTATGTTATATTTATTAACATGTAGTTAATATGTATGTCAGGCAGTGAACATGTTTCAATTTGTTGCATTTATGATTAAGATCCGTGATGAATATTTATACCCTCCTGACTAACATAATCTCCCTCATAAACCCAACCCAACGGTAGATGGCCCGCACCTTCCCTTCTCGCTTTACTCCTCTTAGTGTTTAATTTTTTTGCACGTTTGAAGAATTTGTCATTCAAGAAAGTTTACTATTAATCAAATGTATTCAGTACATCGGGTTAAATTTACAATTTGAAGATTAAAATGCTGGTTCTGTTTCTATTTCCCGCCTGATGCCTGCAAAGCAAGTCATAACCACTTTACGAACCATTGCCTATTCAACCATCCATGCAAGGTCAATTACTCCGACGGATCCTTCCCAAGCACAGCACCGATGACGTAGAGTCTCGAGAAGTCCGAAGAAAATTTCACATCATTTCTCATCAGTATCTTATTGGAAGGTTTATATTGACGAACAAAATTTCCCGGAAGAGTGCTTTAGATTACGGTGCGCATTCAACCGGTATTGGTCAGATCATGAGAAATACGTCACATAAAACCTTTTGCACATGGTTTTATGCTTCTTCGATGCACAAATTTGTCCGTGTACAAAAAAAGAGCATTTATATTAATACTAATAATGTTTCCTTCGGGGAATAGTCATTGTATCAATATCGGTTGTACCATAGACACCGGTTGGGAAGCAGAGCGATCCATCGTTGTCCGAAAGGCGCGCTGCCCAAGAATACCGGTCAACGGAAAGCCACCGTTAGATGTAATCCATCAGCGACTGTAAGACGCTACCTAATTGCTTTCCTCCGAGGGGATAAGGAAACAGGCCATCGCTATCGATCTTCCGGGACAGGATAGCTTATCCTCGATCTGATAGAAAATTTCCTTTCGGTCAACCCCTTGACCATTCTGCACCTTTCCCGCCTGACGCCCGTGCATCCGCTGCTCTTTTTATAACGAATCATTTTTCAACTATCTTTAGACCTCGCGTTGAAGTGTTCCAAACCCCCCGCTCACCGAGGACCGATAAAAGCAATTCATTCGATTAATTTCAGCCAGCATTACCAGTTTCCCAGCCCGCACTAGATGAAGCGGAAAAATAGCCCCATAAAAGCATAGAAAGTTGATTGATTGAAAGTGCGCGTGGTGACGCATCAGCGTCGGAGCGGTACGACGACGTCAAAACATAAACTCATCTGCCGGTCGGGCTCATGGGGGCGATCTTTGCGGTGGAAGAAAGGAAAGAAACTATAGTCAGTAGCAAATAGTGAATGGAAGAAGAAAACAAACGGAGGGGAGATGGACTACAGCGTGATGGATTTGTCCTTCCACGGATGTGTCGTTTGTAATTGAGGTCGACTGGTCCGACGCTATTTGGGTCATCTATTTGGACACCTGCGGATCGAGCGTCATCCGGGAGTTTTCCGTGAAGCACCAAACCGTATTATACGGCCCTTAGCGTATTATGCATTGTTGACTGTTTCTTTCTCCTTTGACCGGCGTACATCCCGCGCCCGGCCAAGAAGTTTACTCCCACCCGGCAGGGGCGGGGGAAGGGCGCCCCGGGGAGGAAAATCCCAACGATCGGAAACATTTTATGGCACGCCAGTGAGTACGGCACCGATATGTAGCATATAGCAGAAAACGAGAGAAACAAACAACCAGCTAATGAAGACGGCTTCGCTTTTCGGTGCCTTTGTCTTCTAGGGAGCCATACGCCATTGCATGAACCGCATGCTCCCTCCGCAATGGTGCTCATCACAATAACCACAAATTTATCCGGCCACGCAGACAATGGCGGACCCGGGAATGGCACACCAGCGCTGGGGAAAGGTTTTTCGATCCATTTTCATTACTCTTCGCTCGGTGCCATTAGCCGCCATTGTGTTGATACTGGCCGGCGGTCATGGCGGGTATGATAGCAGCTCAGAATTGCTCCGACAGAGGCGTAACGTATCGATGAATGGCCCTTTTATGGCACACTGTGCGATACGATGTGTGAACAGCACATCACCACCTTCATCTCCAAACAACACGTTATTGCAATTTTCGTTCATTATCCAAGCTAATTTTAAACGATGAATCATTCTTTTTCCTTCCAGTTCCGCTGTTTGGAACTCGATCTCGCCCGGAAAAACCACAAAATATTGCACAACTCCCGGAGAGCGACTGGAGTGGAAATCAATCAATATTCATGCAATATGCAAAACACATTGCCGTTTTGTTTTCGTTTCGCTGTGCCTTCTGCTCGGTTCGGATCCGATAATAACAAAACCAACAAAAAAACAAATGGCCAGCATGTGTGTCGGCATGTGCACCGAATGTTCCCGGAAAGACGGGAACCATGCAATTGCCCAGCACCCGCCCCACCGTCTTCATACATTTATGAATGACATACGAAGGGCTGCCCACTTCAACCCACTTTCGGGCAACCTAAGCACGAAGGACAAAAGGAAGGCTAGTCGGAGAAGGGTTATTTTCGAACCAGCGGGTCGACGAGCGCGGGCCCGCTTCCATAATGTATTGAACAATTATTCGGTCCGCGGTCATCATTCTTTCCAGGTCAAGTGGGGTGGAAAATGTTTACGGCTGCACGGCGCGCACGCAACCCTGCGCAGGCAGTTTGATTGTTATGAAAACGGTATTCAATTTTCCGTGCATACGAAAACAATCACTTCGTAATGGGATTGGAAAAAAAACCGGATCGTTACCTCCCACCACGTATTGGCCTCGAAGGTGAATAATGTTTTTCCTCGATCTTCGATAGGTTTTCAAATTCGCCTGCTAATGAAACTCGGTATGCGATTAGTTTAGCTTGGTGCATTTGTTTTTCCCCCAATTCAACTAGCAGCAGCTGGTTACGCAAATTGTTAAAAATAAACGATCATCAGGTGATATTGCTAGAAAAATGAAAAATGCAATTGAGCATTCGACAATTATTTCACTCACAACATTAAACTTAAATGAGGAAAGAAAACTTATCGTTTCTCCCTCTTTCCAGCTTATTTGTGGAGTAAGGATAAGGATTTGGCAAAACTTCTTATGTAGTAAAACCAAATATTTTCTGTATAACCGAACATTCAATAACAGTCATGGAATACATGTAGTTATGAAACTGACTGACTGATTTCTTGAAGGTAAAAGAAATACTTTACCATATATTAAAGTTAGTGTTGCTTTCGTTACTTTCTTAGTTCTAACAACGCATGCTACAAATCTTTATTACTAAAAGCTTATAATGTTTATCAATTTTTTTTAGGATTTTTGTTTTTATTCTTAAACATGATTGAAAAATGATGCATTAAATTATTTCATTTCAACACTTATAGCTTCCTCATTCAGATGCTCAAAGATTGCTGCATATTGGCGAGCACTGGCTTAGGCGGTTAAACATTCACGATTAAATCCATACACGTACGCCACGTCGGCCGACCTCTGGATGCAAGTGGCCTTCATTCGGACATTTTTCTGTAATTTTTTTTTTTACCACAGATTGACGAAGGAACGGATCAAGCCCAGGTTCCGAAACCAGCATGAAAAGGGTCGAGGAAGTATTTTGAAGTCGAATAATTTAGCCATTTTTTTTTGTATTCTGGCACGTTGCGCTAGCGTTCCCAGCGTTCACAGTTATTATCCTTCGCACGGTTCAATGGCACCTTCATGGGTGAACCAAATAAAATAAAGAAAATAGCCTACGTAAAACCCTCGTCGAGGATCGATCTCATGCATGGTTGACTTATCCGAAAACGCTTAAACTAAAATCGATAGTAAGATCCAATTATTTTAGGACCCAACGTTTCACGCTTTGATAATCGGCAAACCAAACGGGCAGTAATATGTTATCGGAAGATATCTTGGGCGAACGGAAACTCGTTCCTTTCAACCTGGATATTGGATTTACCTGGAAAACGAAAGTCCATTGTGTTACGTCATGCTCGCCGACATCGGTTTAAGACCAAAAAAGTATTCTATGCAGCTACTACTAGGATACGAAAGCAGTTTTAATAAAAACTTTCAAAAAATGCCCTCGTCGTGCATCATAGATTGGAATGTACTCAAACGGAAAACACGTGTTTCTAATACTATTCTACCCTCAACTGACCAAGGGCGAAAAAAGGACTATGTCAGGCAGTACTAGAATCGGTGAAAATTTCAAATTTAGTGACTCGATATAGAAGTAACATAACATTTTACGCAATAAATCTAACCTTCACAGTTCCTTACTCACCTCCAATACCGAATAATTTATTTCGTTGCAGTCAACGATAGAATCAAACCCCGGATCGGAACTCACTGGTACACGGTATTGCACATTACCACTACGTCACAACGTTCAACAAGTCAACTCTTTTCGACTGTCTCTTAAGGTAGATTGATTGATTGACGAAGGAATAGCAAGATCTTACCAAACTTTGTATCTTTTTCAGTTTTGTTTCTCCTGCTTCACGTTGGTTCGTTTCTTCATACACTCAACGTCTTGTTATGGTCCGATTGAGATCAGAATGTCCTCTGCCTGTGCGTTGAAGTTGCCACAATATCACGATTGAACAGCTCAACCAACAATTCCACGTCCAAATATACAGTTTAACAAGCGAGTAGCTTCGTTTGAATGTTATTTACCGATATAAACTTTGAAAACTCTGTTAACACTCTAGATAGGGAGAATCTCGTGCGTACCTAACACCTTGCGCACCTATTGCTTACTTTATACCTCAGAGAAGGACACTACTTTAACGGGGCACGGTCGGTTCGTGGAAGAGGGTCCGTCCCCGATCACGTTGTATGATAACACCAATGACTTATCGAACTAGAGTTTTACTCGCTACGATTGCATAATTCCGGAGGCTTTGCTTTGAGGAAGGCATTCACTTTTGATGTGTGTGTGGTGAGAGAGGTGGTTTCGTGGTACGAAGTATGGCACCGTGACAAGAAACGTTGTTGTAAAGATATATATTCATATAGTATCTACTATGTTACAGTTTAAGGAGCTACTGGTGCTAGTTGTTTGCTGGTGCTCGTAATTTGTATTTTTATTTTGACTGATATTGCTTCACTTGCAGTCGCTAGGTAGCGCGTACACGTTTGTTAATCGTCACAGTTACGGTTGCGAATGGCCACTACGGTAGTCTTAACGATACGCCTAAGGAGACTAACGCTACGTAGTTAACTCTAAACTTGGAATAAACTTGGTTGCCCGTAACGGTGCTGAACGGCGAGTCTGTTGGCAAATTTGTGCCACGTTTCACACGCTCCAAGGGAGCATTCCAGCTTGTGCAAGTTCCTTATCTTCCCTTCCTTCTGCAGCCTGGCGCTGAGAACGGAAACACTGACACTCGCTTCTTTCCAGCGCGACAAACACGTTACACCATCCCGGTACGGTTCTGATTGTCCTGTTTGGTCTGAGCACGAGGCTGTTCTTTGGTCCGACGCCACGACTACGACGACGAGCGCGGTCTGGAGCAGTGTCGCAACGCGGCCAGTGTGCAGTGCGTCACTGGCAAGTCCGGCAGCGTGCCTTCGGTTCCGGCTAACCCTAGCAGCAGCAGTACCGTGCGCGCTAGAACCTAGATCCAATACTGACTCTCCGCTCGGGCGAGCGTTCTAGTTTTGATTCTTTCCGGTACACTGCGGCACCAGCCACGACGCGGTTCTGCACGGCACTGCACGGGATCCCGAGGCGCTCTCCGGGAAATCTTGCCGAGCTGCTCGAACGATGGCAAAGAGCGCAGCCCGACCTGCACCGAAGAGGACAGGCCTGCATCCGCTTTTACGGTCCGTTGTAAAAACGGGACAGATTCGACCGGTCCACCATAGTCATCCCTTTTCGATGTCGGAATCTCTCGCGAATCGTCCTTCTCCACCTTGTGCTACTCTCTGTGCTGGTCTTTCTCTCTTTCTCTCTCTCTCTCTCTCTCGGCGATGGCCAGAGAATATCTTCACACCCTACAGAGGGTAACCCGCCGAAAGGTGATGGATTTCCCGAAAAAATTTCTCCACCATCCGCGAGTTGATCGTTAGTCACGCGTTCGCTTCGGTCTCGAGTGGTTCGCGCCCAAAACCGAGCAAACATCTATCCACTGTGGTGGGAAAGGGGGATGGGAGTCGGGGTCGTCGCGAAAACAAAAAACAACAATTCCCAACCATCCAGCCGTACGCGAACACTGTTGCTTCGCCGAAACCACGATGCTGGGTTTAGGTATGGCTTTTTCGGTTCATTTGCCGAGCGCTCTCCCTGCTGGACCTCATATATCACTGGGCCCGGCTGCCTTCTGCCAACATCTGGCCCGGGCCGCCGGGAAAGTTTCATAAATCCACGCGCCAACGTCGCGAGCTCCCTTAGTTTGTGCGTGTGTCTGCGCGCGAAGCCTCCGGAGGAAAGACTTTCGCCCGTTTGCAATTTCATTAAATAACTTTTTCCTCCTCGGCTTCTCGTTTCCCGCGACTTGGCATGGAGATTTACGAGCCGACGCTTAAAGGTCTTCGGCCCATCGGCACACGTGGCTTACGGTGTCCAACGTTCAGCCCAATGTCTTTCGGGCGATGTACGCACTAGCTGAGGTTTTTCCCTCGCGTCTGATAAGAGTCAGCAGTTCCACGCAGCGTGAATTGATTTTTGTTTTTTCGAGGAAACCAACAGATTTGCCTCCGATCCCCGGGAGTAGGTAATGAAAAAGGTGAAAAACCAACCCGACACGCACTTAGAGCAGCGCTCCAAAACTCGAGGCAAACCTGTCCGACGACCCGGCTGTCAGTCAGAAAGGACGGGCTAAATGTTCGTAAATTTGAATAAATTATTGGGTCATTTTGTTCAAACGCGCCTCCGCCACAGCATCCCATTTTTCTAAACCGTGGAACTCGGTCGGTGTTGATGAACGTGCGGGCTCTTTGTTTGCCATCAATATTTGAACGATCTAGTAAGTCACACCATTTTCGGCACTATGAACCGTGAGCGCTTCGATTTTGGCCAGAGTAGGCGGGTGGAATAATTTGGGAATGAAATTGACCGACAAACAAGGCTAATGCTAGGTGATGAATAAATCTTGAAATTGCGAAACGAAAAACATGGTGAGAGGAAAACTGCAAGTTTTCCCCCATCATTACTGGTTTCCAACCGAAGCACATGTGCAAAGCATTACGACGTGCGCGGTCCTAGGGAGGGACGTACCATTTGTGCAATACATTTTCATACTTTCCTCCACCCTCACCACCCACCAATGACCACGAAGCATGGACCCCATTTCCACCGATTCCACCGCTTGACCCGAAATCGATGGGACCGTATTTCCTTTCCCACGATGGAGGGAGCTGGTGATGCTGCTTAAAATTTGTTCGAGCATGATACTAACCTGCCCGCACCTTTATGCTTCCCTCCTCAACCCAACCACACTTTGACCACGTTTTCCTAGCGGTCGATCTCCGAGCTAAGGACATTTCACTCTCCCAACGCAGTGCTCTCCCAAACGAGCGAACACATCCCGCTTCTCTTCCAATGTCGTGAGCTTGCTCGTCTCCTGTCATCCGCTCTCCGAATTCTCTCTTTGGCCGATCAATTATTTATCCCTGCTTCTCGCAGAAACGTCGTGGGAAAACCCGTCCAGCCAAACCCGCGAAAAACCGGCACGAGCAAGACACCAACCTAATCGATATGCCGCTCGGGTCGCTTCTTATCCGCCACCGAGTTTTCCTCTTAGCTTTGCCCTTTACGATGCGCAACACATGATTACGCTGACTTTCTTCTCGTACAAACCCCTCCCCTCCCTTCCCCTTGCACGAGAGTAAGGTCCAGTTCCACGTCCGGTCACGAGACCCGGGCTCGAAGCTACCGAACCCTCTCATCGTCTTTGCTATATTTTTCCGACCATTTTCCGATTGGCAATCGCTGTTCGGCCTCGCCGTCGACGTTTTAGTTAAGTATGGAAAGATGTTCAGCTGCCAAATAGTGCCCGGTTTCGCACGAACGGCCCTCCCCCGGTGTCCGTGCTTTTTTTCCCTCTCCAGCGCCTGCTTTCTGCTTGCAATTTTCACCTCACCTTCCCACCACTGCGCCGGTTTCTCGCCTTCGGCCGAAACCGGTGTGCTCTTACCTCTGGCTTCTTCTTTCTGACCCCCGCACCGTAGCCGTTGCGTTTGCTCACGTGCAGACGTTTTTCTTACGCCATCCGTAGACAAACACCGAACGCGCGCACTCCCGTAATGCGGCACCGTCGTAGTAGTAGCAGTAGTTTCCCGCCGTTCCGGTTTCCTACATCCTTTTGCGGCACGCCAACCACCACGAGGGCCAGTATAAAAGACAACAAAGCTACCATCGACACCATCGTGCTGGTTGGTATCGTCGCATCGGTTTTCTTCACCTCGATGGAGACGCATGGTGGTTGACTGCGTTAACCCTTACGTCTACGACCGAAAACATTCGGTAGGAATTTTCGAACAAAATGCTGATGAAACTTGCCCAATGAAAGTTCGAAAAAGTTAATGCAAATTTTTCAACTGCAACTATGATGCATATAAGCCTACCGTTGACATACTTATTAAACATACCACAGGCAATCGAATCGAATCGAATAACTCAAATTTTTGTTACGTATTATTTATTTTATACCCATGATATTTTTAACAAATGTTTGAAGTATTCTGAAGGGTTCCAAAGTTGGGCTAAAAAGACTATAAGTATCGTAAGAAAAAGACGAAAATCGGTTATAACACAGCCATCGAAAATCAACTGAACGCAATGTGCGCCCGCAGAGCTAGGACGTTGACCATGATAAAAACCAATTTTTATTGTGAAAACTAGTAATAAAAAATGGCACTGATTTCTTTTACTTCCACTGCAATAAAATTCGTCAGTGATGGAATTTAGTTTCTCAAACTTATGTTGTGCAAACTACACACAAACTGCTAGAGCAATCGTTTAAGTAGTTTTAGGCACAAAACAAATATTTTCATCCCATTCACATTAATCTGTAGCAATATTCACTTTAAAAATTTAAATTTTGTAAACTTCGTCAATTTAGCAACTTGTAGACGTTACGGGTTAAAGCGAACGACGCACCCCAGCAAAATTGGGCGTGTTGCGGTCCAGTTCTGACGGTGTCAAAAGAGAACTTTTTTCCCCCATTTCCTAGCCGCTTTTAATCAAACACACTATCCAGCTGCGCGCTTCGGGGCGGACACACCCCCGCCGCGGGATATCGGGTTGATGCGGGCAAACGCTAATGGACACACACGCGTTGCATGTGGCGAGAAAATTCCCGCAAATTCGCTATCATCACGCGAACGCGGTGTCAGGTGTGTGATTGGAAAAATGATGGATGAACATCCCGACTACCGCGCCGTTTCCAGCCCGAGCTCCACTAGGCCGTGGTTTTACCACGTTCCGCCAAGCTTCGTTCTCTTGCATATTGCTTTTTTTCCTTCTGACCAACCGTTTTTTTCCCCCCCATTCATCCGTCCACGGGAAGGCCGCTTTCGGCACTAGGTCAGGGGCAAAAAAAGCGCCCATCGGTAACGGTGCTCGACGGTCAGCGGAAGGTAACGGAACGGAAAAACGGGGCCTAGAAGAGAGCGGATGGACGCTAGAAAGGAAACAAATCGAAACCCCCCCCCCGCCATTGCATGGCCTCGTGCTGACGGAAAAATGTTTATTTTCATATATACCGCGAAATGAGATTATGATAGGTGTTACTTAGCGGACGGCACCCGCACATTACAGCAGCGATATGGAACGCGCTCGGATTTGGAAAACGCGTGGATTAAGCAACACCGCTGCCGGTTTTTACGCCCGTGCATCAATCATTTATCGCGCTCCCTGCTCGTACGCAAGTGTTGCTACATCATAATTATATTAGTACGCCGCAATCAGGCCGGAATTATTATGATTTCCTTCGACAAAAAAAAATACACGCGCGCATTCACTGACTGAAGGAAAAGTGTGCAGTACGTTTCTATTTATAAACCAGTCCCTTTGTAGACTATACCTTTGAACCAAACTCCGTATCAATGCGTTGATTAAAAACATCGAACTGTGGATAACTAATTGCCTTTTCCGTGCTTGATTAAACTTATTTTTGGTATCTGACTGAATGGAAGGGAAAGTCATTTTGTGATGTAATCTACCGTTAGGTGGTACATTCTTTGAATACCGGTTCAAATTAATACGTTCCGAGCCATATTTATTCACAAACGATGGTGCATGGGGCTTTAAAACATGCATGGGGCACAAACGATGGTGCATGGGGCTTTACAGTTTTAAATTAAAATTAATGACACCCCAAGCAAACATCAGTTTAATAACTTCGCAGGAAAACTACCAATAGTAGTTGTATGATTTATTTTGCACTATTTCACTTATGACGATTCAGGAAGGAAAAAAGAAGGACAACACAAACAAAACTTGCACTATTCACGTAATAGGATTTCCCGCGATGCACTTCACCTCGAGCCAAGCCGAGTGCGTGCTGGAGGTCTCATTAATGCCGCCAGAGAAAGCGGTACATATAAGTATAAATAAATCTGCCACGCTTCGACAACACTTCAGAAGTCATTTCCCTCTTGCGGGCGCACGCACAAACAGACAACCATGCTCCGGGACAAGCACCTCTCGTCAGCTTCACCGAAACGGCACACTGCTAACGATCGCTCATTAGTATCGCGCGAACCCGTTCGCTCTCCGGCGATCTATTCTTAGGCAGCGACTCACTCGCCCCGCTCGGATCCGGCAAGATGCCGTTCGCTGGAACCCCGGTTACTCTGGCAGTCAGTCCGAAACGACAGAATCCCTGCATGACGCACTCGCAACAGCATTGCACATTTGTGGCAAAACGATCATATGGCGTCGATATGATCAATCGGCACATTAAGAGCTCAATCTTTCAGCCACATTTAAACGCGCAATTACGGCACGGTTAACTGCGGCCTAAACGGCCGCTGACCTTTTGGTCATAGTTTTGCAAAGTAAAACACTTTAAATAGCCATTAAAATCCGTACTCACATAATTTATTTTCCCTTACACAGCTAAACATTTGAACGTTGCTCGGAGTACTATTACGGTTTAGTTTCATTGCTATAATTAAAATATGATTTGCTCGCTTCATCCAAAAGAATCGCAGTACAGTGATTTGGCGTAGTATAGCAAAATAATTAAACAGCTTACAGTATGTCCTATAAAAAATGTTAAAGTTTTCAATGATATTTTGGGTGGCTTTAACATTATTTTTCCCGTGGTCATGTGTATGTGTAATCATTAGATAACATACAGATCAGATTGATTGAGCAGATAGCTCCGGAAATAGTGTAGCAGAATGTTGTAATCTGCTAACCGAACTCAAGCAACAAAGAAAGAGTTAATCGATTCAAAGAAACACACAACAATGTAAGGGAAGCAACTAACTAGAGATTTCAGAACTGAACATGTCGCAACACGTTCACCAATAATATGTTGCAGTAACTAAACCGAATTATGGATTGATGAATTCACACACAATCCAATACGATACAACATTGTACGCATAAGACAAATAGCCGAAAACAGCGCGAGCACGAATCAACATTGTTGATAAGCGTAGCGTGCTGTAAGATGATGTAACCAATCTTCAATTGTTTACACGATCAGCATAAGATCAGAACACGCGTCGCAGAATCAGAAGAAGGCCAGAATACTACAATGAATCAAATATCGAGATAACTAAGTTCAAATTAAAACATAGTAGTGCAAATCAAGGGTTACGCAACATGTAAAACAAACATACGTCCATCCAGTTACAACAAATAACTATAGCACCATAGCCTTACCAAAACTAACAACAGTGTACACAAAATGTAATAAGTAGGTCACAAAAAGAGGTATAAATAAACTGACCAGACCGAACACGATATTCAGAAAACCAGTCACCATCTAGAAGTTGACCGGACATCATCATAATCAAATCGGCTGGAAACCAAAAACTTTAGTTACAGTGCAGTGGATTATTTAAAAGTTATCACAATAGGCTAAGGAAGCCGATATTTCAAAATCTACCATGCATCGGTTGATCAAACATGATTTGATATGTTCGAGTCAGAGTAAACCGTCATCTTGCACTAGACCGAATCAAACAGCTACGGCTGCAGTTCTCGAAACGTTTGGTGTCAACATTAAAATAAAGTAATACCGTCACCGTATTCTCTGATGACAAAACATTCATCGTTGATTCCGTACCTAACACATGTACAGACAGGTTTAGATCGCCGAAGAAGATTGAGGATGTTTCAGAGAACCTGAAAATCAAGTTTACATTCGTCCGGAGTCATAGATTTTGGAGCAGTTGCTCTCAATAGCTGGAAAATATCTCCAGCATTTATCAAAGCTAAATTAAAATTTAATACTGAGAAAAAAGTCAATTTTGAGCACAAAGCACCGTGACACACCTCAAAAAGGACTCAAGCTTAGCTGAAGAAAAATATGGAATTTTGGGCAATTACACTTGACCTCCCACCAGCCCGGACTTGGATTCTTTTGATTAAACAATATGGGCATATGTTTAGGTTAAGGCCTGTGAACGTTCTTGCCCTATTGCTAGATCCCTGACATCTTCAATTGCCAAAGTTTTTCAATTCCGTCCCCGTTTGGAGAAAGTGATCGAGAAAAATGGTAGATCTATTGAGTATTGTTATCATTAAAAACTTAAAAACCGGTTCCCTAACTAAAGTTATAATTTTTTTTATCCAAAAACTATTTATTCTTGCTATTTTTGACCAAGTATTCATTCTTCTTCTTCTTGGCGTAACGACCTCTTGGTCATGCATGCCCCTTAAGGGCTTACGAGACTTGTTTCTCTGTTGTACGTGGATAGTCAGTCCTCTCGTACAGGGGAGGGTCCAGTCTCAGTTGGGATTCGAACCCACGCCGTCGAGGTGGTGAGCCCCGGCGCTCATGGGCCGATTTTCTAACCGGCGCTACCGCTCGGCTGTCGCGGACCCCCAAGTATTCATTATTTTTAGATATTTCTTGGATCAACTGATATCGGAAGTTCGTGGGTCTAAACTAAACTGAAAGTTCATGGGTTAAGTTATAGAATTCACAATATAATAACAGTCCAAATATCTTTTGGCTGCAGTTATGTCCAAACATCGTTGGTCTTAATTTAGTATATTAAAACAATGGAGGATTTTTTCAAGGAACTGAAATGCAGTTTTTGTAACCAGCACATAAATATTAAATAACTTCGAGCTAAATTTCTAACATGCAAATAAACGAATTATTAAAAATTCATCCAAATGTGTCTTATTCTGAAACATACTTTTTCTTTGTAAAGGTAACTTCCAACTACTTCTGAATACTTTATATTGAATTCCTTTTAATAGAATTATGATGGAAGTTTTACTATTTATAAAGGTGGAAACCATTCATTCCACAATATTGAATACCTTTTAATGTCTCATTTCAGCTAATTAAATTGGCAGCTTTAACCTGCTTACAATAAATGCCAAGTAATGATACTCATGAAATGCAACTCCAATCCAGCGAACTGAAATAAAATTATACGGAGGGTCGTACACAATGGGAAGCGTAATAATTCCTCTGCCTTTCATAAAATCACAGGTGGTAAACTCGCGAACAACCTTTACCAAGGGCGAACAGTGCTTTCAGCGTTCCGGTGCCGGCTTTATGCAAATGTCGAACCGCCCAACGCCCAGGAACAATGCCTCCATTCAGTCAACCCTCGAGTGCAACATTAACATTACCGACGCGAGAATTATTTATGGCAAGTTTCTTTTAATGGCGCATTGAATTTTAGTGTGGAAGCAAGGACCCTTCCCTCCTCGGGCAGGCAGTTACCGAGGAAACTGCGCCCGGAAGGGTTCCTACCGCGCAAACCTAATTTTCCTTTTACCTCCACTGCAGAAAGGATCGAGAGCTGGACCTACCTCGGCGAACATAATGGACTATTCCGATGGCACAGCACGAGCGAAGGCGTATGGGAAACCGCTTTCACATCGTCGCCAATTGTCGCGCGTCGTTGAAATAGAAACGATTTTTCTTGTAGCACCACCAGATTCATTGCATGCCACCGTGTACGGGCGCGCTGCGAGTGTACAGTTTTGTGACATAATGCTGATGCATTTCATCCACCACCGAAAGCCCGGCACTCTAACGAACCTTGGTTCTGGTCCGATGGATCCAGTGACGCGATGTTTGTTACAGCCAACCGATATTGCCAACCCCCACACGACGCACAAACGGACCGAAACAATGACGAACCGCTCCTTCGCATGAATAGCTCATAGAGGACAGGCCACTTGAAAGCAGGTCATCATAAACGCCCGTACACGGAGCACTACAACACCAGCGCGACGCGGAATGAAGTGACCGAAAAGCGGAACCGTTTTACGAGTCCTTGATGTTGTCGGTTCCGGGGCTTCCGCTGGTTTCGTACGTCCTTCCAGCGTTACGGCGCACTGCATTCTTCCGTTTTACTGCCATCACAATCCACTTTACATTCTTACGGTGGGAAATGCCGGATAAGTGGTTTCGTGCCGTAGGTAGGTCGCCGAACCGTACGCCGCTTATCGCTATCGGTGCTATTAATGGCCGGACTAGTGTAGCGCTTATCGCTGCCCGAATATCGCAACTGCCGGCATTCCACGCCCTCCACAAACCGATACGGTTCCAATCAAACGCTTTTCTCCTGGTTTGTTTCCTCGGACGGACGCAGGAAATCATTTTCCAACATAGTTTATGGGTTAGGTGAAACGAAAAGTTTCTTTGGAGAGTAATTTGTTGAAGGACGAATCGTTTTTCAGTCGAAATAAGTCAATATCAAAATGTCATATTGATGTGTCATTTTATTCTCAACTACGATTGGATACTTCGTAGTGCACAGAGAAGTAGATTTTATTTTCATCGAAGATATTTCGTCTGCAATCACGGTACACTTTTTGTGTCTTTCCCGTTTTGGCAAACGATGGCCGATCGAAAAAGGCTAAACGGTCGCTTAGCAGCGGCATTCTAGATTTGTTTCATCGCTAGTCGCAACACAGTTGGCCCCCTTCGGTCGTCGATAAGCGGCCGTGGAAAGGGACGAAAAAGAAACCCACGGACATCGTTGGTCATCGCAGTGTCGAAGGATACGTGAACATGGAATGCAACATGTTGGCTGCCGTCAATCAGCACGTCGGACCACGCCGCGGTGGCCCCCTCAGGGGACCGAGGTGGGCCCGGGTGTGTTCCCAGGGCTGGACCGTCGTCAATTCGACAGATTAGATTCGACCGGAACACGCCATCCTGTGCTTGGCACGCTAGCTAGGCGTAGCCTTCGGCAAGGGCGGGTCCGGAAAATTGGTCAGGGTTAGCAGACCGCAAACCGCAAGAACCGCTTGGAGCAGATGTCAGAGCGCGGTACGACCGAGTGCTATACATACCTTGCTGTCCTTGGCGTAGTACAACTTTTGTCCCTTCAGTCGAAAGTATCTTCGGCGCCAGCGCTGGAACGACCAGGTCTGCTTCATTAGGTAGCCCTCCTTGATGGCGGCCTGCATAGTAGAAGGAGAGGGAACGGAATGGACGAGAAAATCAATCATCAGGATCAGAAAACAACGACCAGCGTAACGTGAAATTAACACAAATGTACCGCAGCCATGTTCGACAACGGTGGCAACTATTGAACGGTGTTGAAAATATGTGACTTGTCTTTTTCTTTTGTAACTACGTTATAATATTTATGAGTGGTTTGAAACATTGCCAACATACGTAAACATTTATTTATGTATAAAACAAACCCAATATTGTTAGCAAAATTAAAAAGTTATCTGTTAAATTTAACAATTAAAATTGACTGGCATATAATTTGAATCTAGTATGGAAGATTTATACCGTAAAGTACATAAACATAAATAAAAAATGAACAGATAAATAAAAACTACCAGCACATCGGTATTGTTCAAAGATTTTATATATTTTTCTTCTTATCTTCATACTTCATAGGTGTTTGAAAATAATGACCAACAATATGATTGCCAAAAGCGAAAGTATGTTGCGAATTTATTTCAACAGTATGAAATTTCAATTATACAACCAACTCTTATGATATTGTTGCATAAAAATCTGATCAATCAGGTTTCCCAGTCAAATCATGTTTACATTCAGCGTTTCAACGAAAGGAATGTGAAATCCATATCCGTATCAAAAATGTGATAGAATCTGCAAAATGATCTTTGAAATAGATCGAGCGCTAACAAACTTGAAAAGAAAAAAATCTCACAACCAAAATTGCATCGCAACGGTCGAAGTGTAAACTAGCATTTTCTACACTGACTTTATGGTAGCATTGAATGTAAATTCAGTTATAACACTGCATAAAGTTTTGTCCACTTGTATGAAGAAAATGCTGGCTAGATTATTTGATTCACTACGAACACTCACCACACTCGATATAGCTCTATACAATATTGATTGAGAATGGTATAAGTATTTCGTATCGTTAGGGTGCAAAGTACGATAAGGAAAACTAAAAACATTCTTCACTGATATAGTATCTCATCGTTTTACTTCAGATTAAAATTGAAAAATAAATTTACAAAAAAAAATAGTTTGTCTATCATCTTCGTTCTAAATAATTCGATTTCATAGTTGCAGTAATGATTAACGACTTCGATTTTAACGGTCCACGATACGAGTACAAAACCACAAGCCTTATTTGTATTCTTGTGAGTTGAAAGATATGTATCCTTTTTAAGTTTTAACTTGTTTCTTGTTGTTCTGCGTGTAAGTGAAATGCGAATGGAGAAACTTGAATAACTAACTGGACGCAAATGTTTAAGACAGAACTAATTCCATTCACGGGAAATAAAATGGCACCCCATTATTATCAACTGGAACAACCATTCATCCGTGCAAACAAAAGGTTAAAAATGGACTACATCCCTCATCGTGTCGGTCGGTCGTTGCCAGTTGTATAATCAACGCAACATTCTTTGTTTCCGACAGCTCACATCATCATCATCATCGTCGTCGTCGTCGTCGTCGTCGTCGTCGTCGTCGTCGTTTCGAGCGGGCACGAAGGTTCCAGAGGATGGGAAGGTGCGTCCCCAGGCGCTCACAGGACGGCACCACGGTACGGAATCGTGATCACGATACGATACTTCCGAAGGGCGGACGCGTCCTATCCAGACGGGTATCACCGTACCGTACCGCTGCAAAACGGAAAATTCGAGCGCTACCGGACCGCGCCACACCACGACCGCAAGGGATCGTCATATCGATTGTTCTGGACAGACCCATTTTAGATGCCCAATCAACCAGGATGGGCGTTCCCATGGTGGTAGCGTGCTGTTGTCACCGCGACCGATAGGAACTACCCTGCCCATTTCGTGTCCCGACTCGAGCTGGTGGTCGTCGCAAGGGCAGCATCCACCTTTTTCCATTGTGTCAACGATACTGAGTGATGACTATGGTGTACTACTGTTCTTCCCACAACCCGCTACCGATGGGGTGTTGGCCCAAGCGTTAAACGACCCATGTAAGACGCACTGGCACCAACGCCAATCTCGTTATTTGAGTACGGTTCACCGGCGGGTTCGCTCGTCGCGACAAGTCCGCTCGCAGCAGCACGCCATCAGTTCCCACTTCCGGACTGCAGGGACTGGATACCATTCGCCCGCAGCGAAACCGAGCGAAGCTGCTTGGAAAACGAAGGCGTAAAAAGACGCAGCCGACGCTCTAATGGGGTCAACGGCGAACACTGGCGTCCCGAGCGCGAACGAAACCAGGTCAATCACAGACACCGAAGGCGTCCTGCTGTCGACCGGAACACGGCTCCAACCGCCATGAAACGCAACCACAACGTCCACCCATGGCTACGAGCCGTGAGAAACGGAAGGAATCGCCGCGCACTGATAACGATGCGCCTCAGCACGACCAGCATGGTCGTATCCTGTTTGAAATTCCAATGAATGGCCAGGCGCTCCTGGCATACCAAACCCATCAAACCCGTAGCCAGTCGGGACTGTCATCTGCAGGCTTTTGAATCTCTTTGGTCCTAGGGCGAACATAATTATTCGTACACCTCCGTCAGGCATGTCGGGATGCGGCCACCGCATATGTATACTACCTTCAGGATAATTTCCTCAGGTCCTTCTAGTCCGACGCTGGTGCTTTTCTCTCGGATCGCATAGCTAAACCCAGGAAGGCTATCGCCACCCGGACTCATTCCATCCCTCGAGCCACGGGCTACGA
Source organism: Anopheles coustani (assembly GCF_943734705.1). Taxonomy (NCBI): domain Eukaryota; kingdom Metazoa; phylum Arthropoda; class Insecta; order Diptera; family Culicidae; genus Anopheles; species Anopheles coustani. The sequence continues at coordinate 35,131,582 of NC_071288.1, forward strand.
TGCACACTATCATGGCACACTTTAAACACACGCCCACGCCTACAACAGGATTCCATCGCGCCGTTTTCGCTTTGATGCATCATCCGGGCGCGCTGGCTGGGTGGCCGATCCGATCCACAAAGTGTAATTACCGTGATATTCACAAGTCATTCATCTTCCAACCTGCGGCAAAAACACGACCAGCCCACGAGGGTGTAAACATGCCACAGCCCGACAGTCCCGCTGGGGCAGGGAAAGACGCTCTCCGTGGTCGCTCTTTATGCTCGAAAAAGTGTTCCCTTGCGTCCAGCGTATCGTGCGGTTTTATCGCCGTAGCACAGGTCAGCGCGCCGGTTCCCTTATGTTTGCGTGCTTAGCACCACCTTCGTATAACATCACCCCTGTATTTTGGTCAATTTATGTGCGCTCCTAAAACTAAACATATTTATAATACTTTTGATTACAGATATTTTTTTAAATTTATTATGCAACACATTTAGATTACTCCATCACGTATCCATACAGGAACCTTTTTAAACTGTAAGGGCAATTATTTAAACACTACGTTTGATGATCAACCTCTACTTATTTATTTGTTTACCACAACATCACTTTAAAGCCCATCATAGGTTACTAAGGTTCCCTTGGTGCGTACATAAATCGTCCTTTGAAGACTCGTTTCGTATTGGCCACGATTGGGAAATGCCAACATTCATAGATTGTGGTCGAATTGGGGTATCCAGCTCCAAACTATTTGCTTCAAGGGATCACTTATTCTAATGAATAAAGCTCAAGTTATTTGAGGTATTTTCGACATAACAAAGGCTTTATCAACACGACTTATTGAAATCTAAATACAAACAGTAAACAAGAACTCAAATAATTTTGGATTTTGACAAACCACGTTAAGAAAGCCGTCATTATCTCGAGATAACCTCAGATGTGGTATAGTCGAAGAAAATATCTACATTTTTTGTCAAAAATCGTGTATGATTCATGTCTTAGTTTTCAGCAGACTTTTATTCTGGAGGTGGGTATATTCTTACAGCAGGTGAAGTGTATTAAATAAACGGGAAGAAGCATTAAATGTGTTTAAACCATAGAATAATTGTACGAATTATGGAGGATTTATTTATCTAAAATTGACCAATATAAGTTGCGAAAAAGTGGCTAACTCGTGCTATTTTTAGAATTTTATTATTTGTTAAGTATCTTTGATTCTCAAACAATGCTAACTATTCTAAGAAATTAGGTTAAAATTGAGTCTGACGCCGGTGTGTTGATGTTCATCAACATCTCAATATTAGAGTATTAACTCTAGAATATTTTATGTTCATCAGATTATACATGTTTAAATTGCATAACTAATTCAGCTTAATTGCACGATAGCCAGTGAATTTTACCCCTCCTGGATATCTTGACCCGGTGATGTTCAATCAAATATGAAAAACATTGTGACAATATGTCTGTCCTCTGTTTGCCTTGTGGGTAAAATCTTCGAAAATGTGTAGAATTAATCTGCTATATAGCAGATAAAATTCAATTTGGATAGTGTAAAACATTGTGAGGATATAGGAAAAGTGATCCCATAATTGTGCTACTACCAACACTGGTTGTACAGGAATGAAATCTTAACGCTACGAAAAAATAAATACAATAGCGTTATTTGTCCTAGTACGAAATGTTCCTTTAACTTCTGCGAAGTGTTAAAATATAAAGTCAAAATTCATATTTTCAAAACAGGTTGTACTAATATACCGGATTCCTCGAGAATTTATAAGAAATGCCTTGATTTCCTCTAAGCAACAAATCACTACGAAATAAATTGGTCTATGAGACTGATGTATTGGACTATGAGTAATTTTTCCGTTTTGGTTGAAATAACATAAACATAAACTTAAATATTAAATTGATAAGATTGACACATTCTTAACAAAATTAAATTCAAAGTACACACAAATAGGTCTGCACACCGTAAAATCCTACTAATAAATTCCCTCCAACCTTCATAGCCTGGAAAGAACTCACAACTACATAAGTCCACTCCCTTCCATTTTTCCTTAATAAGGACGTTAAGGGACGTTTCTTCGTTCAAAAAACAAATTTACTCAAAGAAAATTTATGTTATTTATACTAAGGTTGAATTTCGTATATCTTTAGGCATCAATACATTATTACTGAAAGTTTTTTAAACTCACGGAAATTAAAACAATAATTGAAAATTTTCTGAAAAGTTAGAAATCAGACTAAATGATGGATCCCGTGAACCACTGGTCAATTGTGACCTAAGTTGAGTATTTTTTTAATTGGATTTTACTTATTTAGCATGTTTATTTCAATGCGTAATATCCATAATTTATTAAACAATATTTTTTTACTCAAATCTCAAATCTATGCATTCTGTAAGTAATGTAAAATGTAAGTCGAATTCATTGTGGTGATGCTTTATTTTACAATTGTGGTACATGTTCTACTTAATAAAGCATACATACTTATCCACATTGCAGCAAACTGGATCCAAATACCAACGTTACCAGCAAGAAACAAGAACAAAACATGTTTATTTGCACTAGTTCTTGCTATCCACATTTAAGTAAGTGTCCACTATGTTACAATGCTAGTCTTACGTTTGATATCACGTGTTGTGTGTGTTTTAACGTGAGTCGAATTCGAACTAGCGTAAGGACACGGCCTTATTCTTACCCCAAAAAGTAAATATAAAGATATTCAAATCGATCATGATGAAAATTTATAAATATTTTACTCACAAATAATTACACTAAACAAACAATTTATTCAGTGACAGGATTGAAATGTATGATAATGGTGATGATGTAAATAAATATGAAAATATACTCCTTTTTATAATCAATCTACATTAGTTTCTCTTTCACATTTTCAGTATGCCTAAGATATAGATCACCAGAACCACGTTTTAGCAAACCTTGAAGTTTCTGGATCTTTGAAAAATTCTTTTTGTTTTAACTTGTTAGAAAACACTAAACGGTCGCTTAAATTTCTTACGTAATCTCACCAACTACGCTTATGAGCAAATAACATAGAAATAAAGAAGAGCAAGTATCCAATAATAACATTTAAATTGAATCTTATGAGACGACATGAAACTCGGTTCCTATCGATGCATCCAGCTATTACTAAAACCACTCGTCCGCAAACGACTATTTTTATACGGTAGTTACTTGTAACCAAGTCGATAACGAAATAATTGATGCAAAATGTCGACGACATTATGCAACTAAAGTGCTACCCCCGTGCGGGATACTGGCAAAGCTGAAGCTCCTGTGGCCTAACGAACCAGCAAACGAAGCCGAAGCCCCGGTCGGGCATGCATCCTTGCACCGGAAACGAAGGAAATTTAATCATCTCCCACTAAACGTCTCCCCCGCCCGGGGCACCTTCCGTTCCGTTCCGCCGGTCGGAAGCGAAACGGAGCGTCACCCGGTGTAACATTATTCCACTTGTATGCCCACACCATGCCAACGCCACTGCAATGCCCTCCCCACTACCCCCCCACAAATCTACCTACCGCTGACTTCACGTCCTTTTTGGTTGACAATTTCCGGTGGAAGATTTTGGCCGGCTCGGTTTCATTCTCGCTCTCCGACGACTCGTCGCCCGTCCGTGGGCTCCCCGGAGCGGCCGCCATACCGGCGTTTCCGGTGTCGTGGTTCCGGTTTCGTGGAAAGGGGAGGAGGGCGGGGAAGCGTTTGACCGAGGCGTTTGACTCGCGAGGCCAGATATCGCGGTGCTAATTGTGTTTACACTGCCGTGCCCGCCGCCGCCGTCTCTGCCGACGCCCTCTCGGACAATGCAACGTCACCAACACTAGCGTGTTCCACCGATTTCCGTTCTCTTTTCCACTTTTGCTTTGTCGCACTTGTTTTGCCAGCTCGCGAGCTCTGACAGGATACACCTGGGAATATTCGGGCAGGACACCACACGTCAGCCTTCGTTCGCTTCACCTTCGCACGCGTCGGTTCTACATTTCAGCGGGTTCAGATCACACAGGCAGCGGAGGAAGAAGAAGCTGAGCAGCGCGTGACGTTCCCCCGGCGGAACGTGTCGGGTCGTGGGCTGATTGTACGTTTTGTCTCTCCACGCGCCACGCTTACTCCAGGCGGATCCGGTGGAAGCACGTCCGAGCGAACCGAACCGCGCGCTGTGTGTTGTGTCCCAGCCGCCCACGGACGCGTACTACACTCTCTGTTTTGACCTACTTTCGGCTCTCCGGCGCTTCATTCCTTCGCGCTAGGTGGTGTCACTGCGCGCGTTCCGCTCCGTTCCGTGGCGGCGGGTATCCTTTTTGGCACACGACGAGCACCACACGCACACACCGACGGACGCAGCCGCTCTCGCTCGGGCCGTACTGCACGCATACTCACGCACACACTATCCAACACCAGCCAGCGGGATCGTGTACTAGCTCTCTGACACACACACACACACACACGCGCGCGCGCGAGAGTAGGACACTAGCGCGAAAGCGGTCGGTTGAGGTTCGCACTTTTCCAAACGCCGCGCGGCCACACTAAGGTCCACCTTCCATTTTGACACCGCCGAAGCCCAACGCCAGCGGAGCAGGTTGCGGGAGCTAAGTAGTGCACGGGTTCATTACTTACACCCTGTGATTGACTGTGCGGCATTGATTGTGACTCCCGCTTTGCCAAAAGTTGAGGTTGTTGCTTCAACCTGCACGGAAGACGATCGGGCACTACCACCGATCACATTCTACATTAGTTCTAACTATTCGGAACGTCCTGCGTGTGGAGGTTGTATTTCCATCCCAACCGGGGCTCACGACGTGGAGCCCGTTATGGCACGCAACTGAAAGCACAACCGCCGGGGCGTGAAATCGAAGCCCACTGGTGCATCGTCACGAAAACCCCCGAGCAGGAATAACGGAATGATTTTGCAAATGCCCGCGTCACAGCCACAAAGAAGACGGGTTCCGGGGTACAGTCTTTCCGGTTCGTGGTTTTACACTTGCGCCCGTTTACACTACACGGTTGGTCCTTGGCCGCTTCTCCGCCCTGTTTCGGTAAGGCGGCTAAGGATGCTATGGTGCTATGGTGGATATGGTTAGGTTTTCCATTGGCAACTCAAGTCTCCCCAGTGTCGACACATTTGCGGGCCCCGACGCTTTTCGTTAGGAGGAGCGACGTGCGTGTGTTTGTGTTGCGCAAAATATCCACTCCAGGTGATCGTTTTACGGCCAATTGTTTCCCATCGCGGTTACCAAACTCGCACGAACCGTGAACTATTGCAATGTCCGCGTTGGGGCGCAGGAAAGCAGCGAAAAGCCATCCCCTGCAAGCAGTGCACACAGCCGTGACTAGCTTTGACGTTTCTCGGGCAGCCACGGGAAAAGCGCAAGTTTCCACGCCAATTTGCAGTGGAGCTCGCTGCAGCGCGTCCTACCGAGCCGAGGCGAAACGGAAAGGGGATATATGGGACACTCGACACTACTGCCTCTGCACTGGCCACTGGAAGAGAGGGTCCACTACGCCAACGGCACGGGTTTGCTGTCACCGTACGACAGCGCCTACACTACTGCCGAGCACTGGAACTCGCTGGACGGCCAGCGTTCTCGTCAGCCTTTGTGTGTCGGCAGGCAGAATCTCCTCGCCCCCACCGACGACGTTTCGCTTTCCCTGTTTGCTGAGGGCACGCACGCACACATACACTCAGGCACCCTCGTAGGCACCTTCCCCCAAGCGGGAAGCAACAGGATACGATGTTGGACGACCCGGTTTGACTCCGGCTGTTTGTGTATGTGTGTTTGGTTGGACTCGGGGTGGAGGGTTGCCAACCAAAGGTACAAACTCGGGAATTTCAAGTAAACTTCTTGCACCTGTAGTCCCTCCGATCACTATCGAAAAGGAAATTGGCGCGCCATGTTGGTTCCAAACCTCCCAAACAGACGAGCTGGGACCCCAACTAACTCCCTGTCGTTCGTAGCTTTGTTCGTTGTGCGGGTTTGGCCAGTCAGACCGCCTGCTCAGCCGTTTGATCTGCCCTTTTTCCGTGCTCCACCACCAACAACGGCGGAACGCTGAACCGCGCGCACTAACACAACCAGCCAAAGGAAAGTAGGCAAACAAAACGGTGGTAAAAATAGGTTGCAATGGGGAACTTTCCGCTCTTGGTCCTTCTCTCTCGCGTGATGGCGCGTCCAACACAACGGAAGCTGCGAAATAGTCACACCAAGCACCGTGTCCACCTTTGATATTTCCCTCTGCCTTACTTGACTGGTGCTATTTTCTCACACAAACGTTTGCCTGCTCGTGAATTCTTTGCACATATCAGGCAGTGCTCGCCAACTATCTGCAGGAGCGGAGACAGTTTGCAGTTGATTTTATTGTTTTGATTCAACATTTGTCACAAAATACAGTTACTACTCTAAACCCAGTTTTGATTGATTGATTTGTGATTTTCGACCATCGACTCCGAAGGCGTGTATTGAATAATTACGTAAAGCATATATTAATTCTCGTATAAGCTTGATGTATGCTCAAACACTTATTTTCCAGTTTCAAAGGGCATAAAAGGCCAACTCACTACTCCTCAGTGGGCAAATTAATCCTGTTTCTCCTTCGCTGAGCTTGTTTATTACGGAATCTGAATTTCTCACTTGGATGCTTTAAGGATGGCATATTCGAGTGTATAGAATCATTAATGAAGGTCACAGACGCGATGAAGGATTGCTAGATGTCATATTCCGTTTTCAAGACGCGATAACGGAGTTCACAAAGGCGATCAACGCGCTTAAGCTTACTCTATCCGTCGTAAAAGGCTGTAAGGTTAGCAAAAGTGTCATTTTTTCATTGATATTGTCATACATTAATAAATAAAATGGATCAACTGAATTTTATTACTTAAGTAACACAACTGAAAACGGTTGTCTCTATAAACAATTTGCCAAAGAGTTCAGTTGATGTTTTTGCCGTGTAAAATAGTGCCAATCCCCCTTTAGTGTTTACAAACATACTAAAGAATGGCAATATGTATGGTGAATATATAAACATGAAATCACTTAAATGATGTAGTCAATAAGTCATATTACTTACAATAATGATGCATGATGTTATAGAAGGGTTGGTAGAAAAAGTATTCATTTTCTTCCTATCTTGGCCAGTATAGGTTCCATCAAAAATACATCGAGTAACTACTGCATTAGCTGTACTAACCTAAAGTGAAGAAGCACTGACATCGCACACCGACGTCGTCAAGCGTAACAAAAAGAGCTGTTACACCAGCGGCACCATGCGCCTCCATCTTCTCTCCGGTGCCAACGCTTTTCCATCACGGGACAACATCAAGAGATTTTACGCTTTCGCTCTCTCACGCGCGCTTTACGCTTCACGCTATTCTGCTCCCGATAAACACACAAAAACACATTTCACACACACACACACATACAATTGCTGTGTGCAAGTTGCTGGAATATCCTTAACCAATCGTGCGCTTTGGTGTGCGTCGGTTGGCGTCCCTTTTGCAACGGGGCCACAGCAAAACACCGCACACAAACGCAGACCAGCCCACTGTTCCCACTAACCGACTGATCCCGATGGCAACAAACAGAAAGTGTTGCCAGCGGTCCAAGCTTCCCAGCGCCGGACGGAGCTGATACTGATACCGGCAAGGTGTGGGTAAGTTACGTCAGTGGTGGGCGCGCTACTAAACGTTGCCGCTCTATACACGTTGGTGTTCGTTTGCAGCTCGTTCCGGAGTGCTGTGGGATGTCCATCGTACTACAAATTTTACGTTTGTTTGGTGTTTGCCTCCATCCTCCAACCCGGTGTCCCACTTGCTGTCGGGTATTTAGACACAAAGTGTGAGGATTTTCGGTAAAACTCAATAACACTCAGTTGATGAACGTTCATGGAATCTTCCTATTTATTCCATGTAACGAAACCATGGTTCGGTTTATTGCGCAAAATGTATAGTTAATTTATAGTTTATTCAATATTTGTTCACCTTTAATGTACGGGATGGAAAATATTAGTAAAGTTAAGTTACGCCTAAAAGTATGCACGCCGAACACCGACCACTACGATTCGCTTAAGCAGTTTGCAGTATCAGGTGCATTTTGCTGCGAATTACTTGAAAAAGATTTTATATCATTGATGTTTCAGTAACACTACATCAATTTAGTTATTTTAAGCAGAGGAACTACCTTTGAAGCTGAAATGTAAAATACTTCGCGTAAGATCACTTATGGCAGTTACCGGTGGTTTTCATTTTACCGTTTTCAACGAGATGCAAATTATCTCACGTATAACTCTTTTTGGAACCATGCGTGGGATGACATTCTGCTATTGAAGGCTATTCAAGGAACACGTGAAATCAATCTATTTTCAATGCACCATCCACACATCAATTCATCCATTATTGTGTGGAAAACGCTCGTTGCATAGTGACTACATTCATCGGAGTCCTTTCATTTGACCATCGTCTAAGCCTCTTTCATTGGTGCCCTTTTCATCGACCGGTTACTCCGGTTTGAATGGTGTATTGTGCCGCGTGTAACAATATAAGCTATTCTTGGCGATTGTAAAATCATCCCATCAGTGAACGAACAATGCCGAAGCCCATATCAACTCAACACCTTTCCGCTTGAACGCTTGCCAATGCAACGATCGAACCCAATTATAACGCAACTATGATGCCACTGTCATCGACACTATTGGTATACTTCTTCGAGTTATTCGCAAAACCGTTGATTCTATTCGAAAGCATCTTTATGATTTTCCGACAAACTTCTCGAGTAGCGATTTATCTGGGATAAAAAAGTAAACGCAAAATAATAAAATAGTCTGGTTCCTTAATTATTTACAAACCTTACCCAGCTTCCATGAATGAGGTACGACCAGTATTCCCAAGAAGCAAATTCGGTGTTTGCATCACTCACGTACGAAGTGAAACTGTTATGTAAAGTGTACCTCTACTTGTTTGTTGTTTTCGATGACATAAGTAACCATAACCGGAATTAAAGTCTTTGCAAAGTGAGAACTACAAATGTGAACTAAATTTTACCACACCATTTTCTGGTTATGTAATGGTTTTTTAAGATAACCATTGGTTCATTTGGTGTTTCAATAAACGATTCATAACTTTTAGTACTGTTTATGTTATTTTAACACCATTCTGTTCTGTTAAAAAGAAAAATCGATATGAATCATGTTTTTTTATGAAATCATACAAAATTTTGTGTACAAATGGCTGATGGACTGTTTTTGTGATAGTGTTTTTATGTGTTATATAATTCTCACAATCTGATGTTCTCCGCAAAATATTTTTTTGCATTTTTGTAACATTACTCAAAATCTCCAGTGTTATGCTAGTAACAACGGTAAATGTTAATGAATCACAAATCGGAACATTCAAGAAATACCATGACTTTTATTTTTCTTTCTCTTTTCTATGTCGAAATGATATGTAACCGTTTAAAACTATTGGTTTGCTTTTGTTTCTGTCTTTGTTTTGTTTTCGAAACTATCCATCATTTCCCCTTTTCGCAAACATATCATTCTCCGCGAACACCTCACTTAATATCGCAGATCTACAGGCCCTTGCTACCTCATAAAATTGACTGGTTGGAATGGCATCAAATGGTTTCATAAATAGCTCTCCCTTCCCCTAAGCGTCACAATAAGGCGACGTTAAAAACAATACTGATACGTTTCCTTCATGCTGGCCGCTAGTTTCGCTAAAACTGGCAAGAACATCCTACAGCTACTATGTACGGCTAATACGAGCACATCACAAGCCTCCACCTGAGGGTTTGTGATCGCGTTTCTGATCGAACAGATTCGACAGGCTACTGTGGCGACTGCGTGGACTGCCGACGGTCGGCTGAAGCCCACCCGGTGCGGCCGATTGGTCCGAGTCGGAGCGAGTCAGCGATGGTCTCCAGCGGTATTGACCCGTTCCGCCAGCACTGACCGCCAGGGCCGAGGGCACCGATAGATGGGCGGACTGCGACTGGTTGGTGGCTAGCGGACTCGGACGTGCCGAAAGCCTCCTCTGCAGTGTCGTCGTCGGAAGATTATGCAGCGACTGGGACGAAGAGTTGAGGTGTGGTGCACCGAGCTGCTCCGTGCCGGGCACTCCCGGGCGTGGACAATGGCCCGGTGGGTAAGCTAGGTTGGACGGACGGACGCTGAAGCGTCTGCGGATGGGTTTCGGGGAGCTAACGAGACCCAGCGTAGGACTACCACCGCCGGCAGGCGACCCGGACACGGTGGCGGTGTAGGACGGTGGATTGGCCGGACGGAACGATGGCCGTCTTCCCATCGGTCCTGAGTCGCCACTTCCGGTGCGACCCAGCGGAGGCTTCATCGAGCCCCTGCGCGAACCGGGCTCGATGGGTGGCGTAAAGAGTGTCAGCAGCGACGGTACGCCGGACGTCTGCTTGCCTGATGAAGTGGTCTGCGTGTTACAGCGACCGCGACCCGCTGACCCATCGCCGAATGCGAAACTCCCCCGATGATTGCCGTTGGATGTCACCGTTTCCGTGTGCATCAGTTCCAGCGCGCGCAACAGATCGCCAATCGTGGTAGTCTCCAGCAGATGCTCGTCCTGCGGAGGCATGGATAGGATGCTGCCTCGGCCACGCGATGTCGCCGTCAGGTAGGATGAGGTCGGAAGGTTAAACATCGAACTGCGACCCTTGCTGGTGCCGGTGAGATACGAATCTAGACCCGGCGGGCCAGACTCCACGTCCGATGCAGGTGTCTTGCTGTTGGCACGCTTTCGGAACGGATTCAATCGGTGAAGTACACCCCGGTTCACTGCATCTGCTTTACCTTCCGGAACCGTCGGTGGCACATTGATCGTGAGACTCGAATCGAACGTGGCGTTGTTCGAAAGGGCTGCCCTTAGGAGATTATCTTTCTGCTTGACCTTCTGGCGAATCTGCAGGATCTGCTGGATTTGACTGTCGTCTCCACCACTCCACGTCCACTCGTTGGCATCCTGAAGCACGAGAATAACAATGTTACATTAGGAAGCAAGTCACTCTTTGCAATAGAGAAGCGCTGTGTGTTACCTGTGGTCCAACGTGCGGCGGTAGTCCAATGTCCGAGGCAGCTCGTGGTCGCATAGGTGGAGCTGTTAGGTACGCACTCTTGTCCGAACCATTCATCGACCAGCCGGACCAGGTTCGCTCGCTTGCCAAAATCTGTGAGTCCGAGAAGCAGTTCACGCCGGCCGTCAGCGATGCACGTTCGAGGATGCTCTGGTTGTCGTCCGGATTGGCCGTGATGTTCCCGAGTGCCGTCACGACCCGTGCCAACAGCTCGGCCGGCTGCACCAGCGCCTGTACACCGAACGTCTTCTCTCGATTGATGCGCTGAAGGTCGGTGTCGGACAGGCGTCGCAGGAATTGTCCGCCGTCGATCGCGGAACGCGATTCTGCCTGCGTCAGTGCACTCTCCGAGTTGGCGCGCTTACGACGAGTGGTCGGCGTCTGTGGTGCCCTGTACACCGACAGCTCCGGGCAAGAGCTGGACCGACTCTTCGAGGTGCCTAGCCACCGGTCCGCGGGCTCATCGTAGACGGGCTATCCGTTCCGGGAGGGGATGGACAAAGAACAAACAAAGAACACGGCCCGATGGCACACACTAATGAATCAAAATGCATAAAGTACACCGAGCGAGAGCTGTCCTTACCCTTGTTTCGCAAACGTGACAGAGGGAATGCAGTGGAAAATGTGATATGTGTTTGATATAGTTATTTCGCTCATTACCATCAAGTTGCTAAATTAAACTACCTTTACGCGCTCGTTAAGATTGTAACTCTAAAAAAAACTGCTCAAACACGACCCATGTCAATGATGCCTGACAAGGCGACGTCATGCATGCAAACTCGTGAAAAGAAAACCAACGAACTACTTCGCAAAAATGATAAACCCTAGTCGATGAGACACTAGGTCCGGATCACAGAAGACTTACCTTGAACTTCAGCATATACACCTCGTTCAGAATCTTGCGTAGGTAACTAATATCTTTGGTAACACCGCTCCACACTCGATGCTGCGTTTCCTTCAGGTTGCTCGCTACCAGTTTTTCCAAATTTTGTATCTTTTTGTGCGAAATGCCTCTACGAGAGCGGGACGAAAGAATAGGCAGACATCAGCGACAAGGTAATGGATCGTCGAACACGGCATCTTACTTGGCGATAAATCCTAGTATCATGAAAATGTAGCCTATACCGGCGAAGAACCACAGGATGACGAATATCTTGTAGACGGTAAACAGCGACCCGAACTCGTACTCCTGGGACGCCTGGAAGGTGGATGCATAGTCACCGAACCCGATCGTCGTAAGCGTGACGAAGGCGTAGTACACCGATACATCATACGGCCACTTTTCGAAGTACGTGAACACGCACGCCGGTGCGAAGATGAACACGATCACGCCGGGTATGAGGTACAGGATGATCTGCCCGATGAAACTGATCCGCTTCGGAGCGTACCCCGCGTTGGCCGACAGCTTGTACGCCTTGTACCTCCGGTAAAGTCGGACGAACTGCGCGAATAAGAGAACATAGTGGCGTAGTAAGCAAAGTGTACTGCGGACCTCAACAAGAGTCGGCTTACCCCACGGGCCCAGAATTCGCCGACGTATGCGAAAAAGAATCCGTTCACCGGCAGCCCGATGAGGGCATAGAATATCATAAATATTCGGCCGAATGTGTTGTGCGGTGAGATGTTTCCGTAGCCTGTAGAAATGCATCAATCGATAAAAAAAAAGACAGGACAACCGTCACGAAATGATGTAGAAAAATATCACCCAACTTACCCACGGTTGAGCAAACGATGAATGCGAAATAAAACGAATGATAAAAATCCCACACGTACGGCGGTACGAAGGCATCCTCGGTATAGTTCGTCACTCGATTGCCACAGTACTCATCCAAACGGCCTATAAGCTTGCCCTGTAACACTATATCGTCGGGCGATAGGTATCTGACAAGCATTTCTGTACAATTGAAATAAGAAAGAATTGGAATCGAAGATATTAAAATATGGTTCCTGAAATATTTTATATTTAAATCATAAATTTGTTAAAGCCTGCTAACATAACCTCTGTGTCACTGTACTAACAAAATATCTTGGCAGCAAGTTTTACATTATGAAGAAGTACATTAAGGGTTTGTGATTCTTTTGATACGTCATTCGATGTAAGTCCTTTTAAGCATTAATTTTGTATTTTTTTTTTATACATATTTTTTTTTATACATTATCAAGAAAAGATACAAATGAATGAAAAAGAATCTCTTTTACCAAACGGATCCCTTACCCTTCAGGCTAAATATAACTATGCCTATGAATTTTTTAATAGTTAAAACACATTAGGAATTTTCGAAGGAAAAACATATACAATTTTCTAAATTACAATACTTCACTCAACGTGCTTTGTCAATAAGACGAAAAGAAAAAACATTGTGCCTGAAAATAAACGTACAACTATTTCTTCGTATTCTAAGTTTACTGTTGATGAAGAAAGAAATTTTGTTTATTTTTAAAAGATTGCTATTTAATTTGACTTGTTGAACATTAAAAAATATACCTGTTATTATAATGAGAAATTCCTATAAAGGAAAAACATAATTTCATTCCAATTGAACATAATCTTCTTCATGGTGTAACATCCAGTTTGGTCATGCCTGCCCTTTAGGGGCTTATTAGACTTTTTTCCTTTGTGTACGTGGATAATCAGTCCTCTAGTTACTAGAGTACTACGGGGTTCGTGGCATTCGCTTCTTGTAAAATAATTTTTAAACCCATCCTAAGTAGATATGATCAAATAGGTAAACGTGAGTTACAATCTATAAGGAAAAAAATTTAATAATTATTAAAAAAAATTATTCAATTTGGATGAAATAAGAATAGCCTAGAAGAGTTAAAATGAGTCTTGGTGGTACTCAAACCAGCACATGTTTGGGTTTTTGAGGCCTTAAAAAAATCCACCCGACAATGTTCAGGCCAAACTCAATCGATTTGACAAAAACTGTGCCGTGAGATTGGTACGTAGATTTAAAACAACGTTGTGTTTCTAATGATTTGAATGAAATACAACAAACTGAATCGAACGTCGATTCAACTTTTCCTTATTCTTTCGAACAAATCCCCAAGATTTGAAACCTTTCAAAATTTTTAATTTAAAACCGTTTGCCACCCACGTTGCGTGATGACAAATCGTGTCCGAATTTTCACAATTTCAAACGATCGTCATATCGTTTCGTTTCCAATGAACACCTCATAACGGTGATACAGTAAAAAATTAACATCGGATAGATCCCCTAACCTAGGCATCACTATTCAAACAAGGCATTTTTCACTTTAGCCTCCGCTGTGAGTTACGATGCCAACGCTAATAAATCGAAACGCTTTCGTTTACGACACGCGCCTCACCGGGGACCCACTAGCCGCTCTCGTGATGATCCGTTAAGTCCACATGATTTGCTTCAGGGTGGTGAAACTCAATTTGAATCCACCCGAAACGCATGACGACAGTCAGTGCAAAGGTGATTCGTATCTTTTGAGAAAATCTTCTAGATCAACACAAAACAATCATCCGGTAAAATCTAACCAAATCTGATCGATTTCATGAAGTGGGACTGTTCGTGTAGAACGAGGTGCTAATTGGAGCCAATAAATGGCCGCTAGAGTGGTGCGTTTTAATAGGCGATTTACACCGTCGAGGAGGATCCGTGCCGAGCGGACATTGTTGTACGTCCCGTTGGTGCCAACGTGTCGCGACCAGCGTGAAGTTTCGCCGAATTGTGCCAATTGCTCTTCCTACATTAGATGCAATTATCGCACCAGTAGTCAAGTGAGACACCAACGTGCATAAGACGTGATACCAGCAACAGGATATTTTATCGACCTGTCTGACGTTATCGAAAAGGCATTTTCTACCACCAATCGGTTTTGAAGTGTATTACTTGTCAAGTTTGCTTTCAAAATCAATTCATTAAAGTTCAAGATTTAGTCAAAAACTCCAAAGCAAATTGTGTTCAGCTGTCCTGACTATGAACTTTCGCAACGATTGGTGATCAAGATCAAATTCTCAAGATGCAAATCAAAATATTGATTCAAGCCTGAAAGTTGATTGGATGATCGGTTTTTTTAACTATGGATCAATCATTTTAATTGTTCAAAACGAGAATCTGCCGATTATTCGTAGTCGTATTTCAAAATGACATAAATCCCCACTGAAACTATGATGTATTTATTACCCCTATTAGTATTGCTCCCCATGAGGTGGCTTTTCGTTGATAATCTGGCAAAACTTTTATGGTCTATCGTGCACACGCCATTGCTTACAACCGTCATACAGCATTCCACCGCAGATTTATAGATCCACAAGCAGATTTTGCATCACCAGTTCCCGATTAGCAATGGACACGCGCCAAGCAGGTTGTTAAAAAAATGCGTTCGTTTTTCCGTACGTGCACACAGCCCGCCATCGCCGGCGTTGAAGTCTTTCGAACGACGTTCGTCGTCTTGGCACTCGCCCACCTCCGGCCCATTTACCGGGACACCTCGTATGTCCGTCCGTCGTTCTTTCCCTCACACGTTCCTCTTCAAGGCATTCATTTTCATATCGTTCGAGCGGTTCGCGTTTGCGCCGTAGGTTGTTGCAAGCGAGTTGCAATTGCCACGCGTCCGAGACGACCAGATCGCTTTGTAATATTCAAATCGGGCAATCGTGTGTGTCTGTTAGTGCTGATTTTGATCGCGCCTTGCTGATCTATGCACTTGACACTGACGTGAATGAGCTTCCATTCAGGCGCACCGTGGTTGATGATTTGCTTAATTGAAATCGCTTCATTAATGTCAACGCGGATCGTGCTGGCGTACGACTCGTCAATGAGATAGCGTTGATCTAGTTCATAGACATTGTTGCGCAAGCTCGCAAGCGGCACGCCGTTCGAGACACTTGGCGAGATTGTTTATTTTCTAATGCTTTCCCACCGCTCACTATCAACGCCATAACGAATCGATCGAGCAAGCAATTAAAATGAAACAGCTGACCTTCATAGTAGAACCCGGATAGAGGAAGAAAATGAAAGAAAGATTAAAAATCTACTACTCATGTTTAATGTTTGTTTACTCAATGTGTTCACAACCAACGTGACATCACCGTGCGATCCTTTCCATTTATAAAACTTTCTCCGTTTTCGCTTGCATATGTAAAATAGCTCGTTAATAACTCTCGACTTTTTCTAGGCCAACTCCTTGCTAAAACGAGCCATTTCAGATCGGTCGGTTTATTTAGTGTTTGTTTGTTTTTTTTTCTTCTCTCAAATATTTCCTCTGAAGCATGATTGGACTCACAAAAGACTTTATAGACTTGATAACTTCCTCTTTTTCCCGGTCAGCTAACAGCATCGAAATAACCCCATGTTCATCGAATCTCTTTTTCATACTTTTTGTCTCGCCTCGCTGGCAAATGCAATTAAATGCCCGCAAACGCCAAATAAGTTAATAACAAACAATTGCATTGGTTTGCTGAGATACACATCCTTGCAGTCGCGATACTCGACAACAACACCCCTGAAGTGACACCATCCCGAACGTGTTCGACTGATTCAATTCAAATCGTCAGTACCATTTGTGCGGTTTGCCAACAAAACGGTGACATGATAAGGTGCAGCAAGTTAGTTCATCTGCAACAGAAACGGAATATCAACCGTGTTTTCAGTGTTTACCAATCTTGTTGCGCGGTTCATAGAAATGGCAGTAAACAACGTTCTCTAAGACACGATTCGGCCATTACAGTAATAGTCGCTAGGGTGGGAAAAAAAGACACATAAGTGAGAAGTGAGGTGATTCGGGATGAGGGAGAAACTATTTAAAAAGAAAAGTATATATAGCAGCACGAGCGGGTGTTGTTTTCTTCTTTAAGTGTATATGGAGCATTTCGAACGCTGCAACTGGCGCTGCACGTGCACGCAAAACTGACCCGTTCCGTCGTGCAACCAGACCGGCTGATAAGAAATGCAACTCCTGCTCGAAACAAAAGGGAAAACATTCAACACCCAACGCCGTGGTCTGCGGCTCGATAATTTGCGCAGCCGGTCAAACTCGAGGGGCAAATGGTCGTGGTGTAAAGTGCGACAACGTCGCTGCAACCCGAGCCTGAACTCGAAACCCAGCCAGTTCCGCTAGAGTCACACCGTCGCGTGTCGCATTCTTCCACCTCCACCGCCTCCATCATCACCGACTACCACGAACAGGGGCGGTCAGGCCGAAAGACTCATTAGAATTTAAATTGTTCGCGAATAAACGAAACCGATAGGCATCGAGATGATCGACTCGCTGCCCGGCAATTTGATGATTTATGAGAAACCGGAAATTGACCACCGCCAATCCCGGTGCCCACGGTCCCATGATGAATGGGTTCGGCATGGGGCGCAGTGATTGAATTAGCATGGGCGCAAAACCTGATACGATCGCGCGGCGAACGTGCGCCGCTCGTTGGACGAATTCGCCACGGTTTCACTTTATCACCAGTAAGATGGATGCATATATGCATCGGTGGCGTGTCACGGGATCGCGCGTGTCCTTTTGAACCTTGTTTTCCGAAATAAAAATAAACACAATGCCTATTGATCATTACTGCACGATTTGTTATTGTACGGTAGAATTGGCACGTGAGCGATAGATAGATGTGGAAATCGAGAAGGAAGCCTGACCATTGGGAATTACTTTCAAATTGAATCTTTGCGTATTAAAAAGTACTGTTTCATGAATGAATCTAAATGTCTAGGAAAAATAATTTTAAAATAATTTAAAAATAGATTTGATCATTAAAATATTGTATCGAACCAATAAATTTAAAAGAGAAACTAGTACAACGTGAATTCTTCAAAAACATTTGATTTAAGTTACAAAAATATAAATCCCTTAACTTTATTTTTATCAACATTTCAAACGTACAGGACTTCTTTCAAAGCCATATCAATTTTAAAGTTTATTGGCAAAGTGCCGGAGCTAACCTTCTAGTATCTTTTCATTTTAAACAGTAAACACGAACACAAACTGAGGTCACTTCAACAGCACTTTCTTTGCAATAGTCAAGTAAAAGCTTAAATTCAAATCAAGTCTAACCAGCCTTAGGTGTCAGTGCTCTGACGCGTCCAATTTCGTCGGACGATATTGTATGGGATTTGGCAGATGAAATCGATGGTCGCATGGTCGTATCCGATTTTATCTGTCAACCAAACAGAATTTAAAAAATCTGAAATTGAGCCTTTAATCCAGAAAAAAGAATTGAATTTATTTAACACTATTAGAGTTTTATGAAACTAACAAAAACAGTTGCGAATCGGACGTCCGAAAAAAAATCGTACGACAAAGCCCTGACACCACTAACATTTTCTTTTGCATTCTACGTGACACGGTTTAGAAATTCTTAAGTTTGTTGATACATGTTTCGAAAAAAAGCTTGAAATGATTTTAATTGTCCTTTTTATACTAGCACAGCTATCGAAAATGCATTATGTAATATGCTCAGGCTAAAGTGTAAAACAACATGAAATAATCATCAGCTCTATTCGTTGCATAATCGTTGAAATGGCTACTTCGCATGATGCGATACCGACGGCCGAACTCGTCGGAAAACTACTTCCACGCACAAACTCACCGTTAATTTCGATCCGCTCTGCGAGCTCCTCGGCGCGCCGCTCCGTTTCCAGGTCGTTCTCGACATGATAGAACACGCTCGCACCCAGGAACAGGTACGCCGCGTAGAACAGGAGCAATGCGAACCACTCCTTGGGCGTCATTCCTGGGCGTACGATCACTGCTCGCGGGTCACCGCCTCAACGGGCTCGGTTATGTCCTTCGGCCTTGACTTTTCTTGGTCCCGCGGAAAAAAAAGGGCACCCGCACCGGTAGGGTCACCGAACACTCTCCCTCGCTGCTGCCCACACGGAAGAGAAAACGCTTCTTGACTTCGAGGACCTCGGTAGCAACGGCACGCTACACCACATCACTCCACCTGCTCCGACGGCGTAATAAACGGTGCGGAGGTCTGCCGAGTGGGTTCAACCTCCCGGCGGGACTAGAATTCCATCCTCCTCTCCAACCAACCGTTCGCGTACTGCGGCGTTCGCATACGCTTACTGGTTTCGATTTTGCTTTTTTCCTTTGCCCCTTTGCTTCGCTCGCGATCCCGGACAGGCTTGTCGGCGTATCGCCACGCCGAGATTCGTCTCGGACGTTTCCCGCCTATGCTCCTGTGCAGCTTACTTGATCGCGATCCTCCACTGACGTCACCAAACAACAAACACCACAACAGCAACGACAGGTCCGCTCGCGATGCGGGTGCGTGTCGATGCGTTCAGGCTCGGAGATACCGGCGATAGTTGAAGTCCTCCAGCCTACACCGTGTGTGACTAGACCTGATCAGATAGTCCTTCCCGGCGGCACTCCCTGCTCAACCCCGGCGGGTTACTCAGATTATGGAATGGATAAACTTTATCACAAAAACGCACACATGCACCTGCACTTGGTGCACCGACACTTCATAACACTTTAAGCGCTGAGCTACCCAACTGACAGACAATGCGTTTGACCGTATCTTTCTTGATCACTTATTCACTTATCACTTGGCGGAAACGCACGCATTTACGCTCCGTACTTGATCGAACCGATTTTCCTTCCGGCGAGATGAAAAACTGTTGCTAAATACGGTGAAGTCACTCAATATCGTAGATTAATATCCTGCTTTGCGCGATTTTCCAAGTTTGTCTCTCGCTAATAACTTAAACATCGATACTACTTTTGTAATCCAAGCATAGCGTTTAGGTAACTCCGTAAACAGCAAAGCGGCCTAAAATGCCTAGAGCATCGAAATCATTTGCAGTGCGAACTGAGGGCCGGACGGCCTTTCCGGCAGATCTAATCGCAGCAGCAGCAGCAACAGTATGCGCACGTACAGCGGCACGGGAACGGAGTTGATCGAATTTTCAGTGCGGGCCATAGTACGTCGCCCGCGACGCTGGTGCCCCGCCGGTCGCGGCCAAGAGACGCCACCCTACGGTTCCGTGTTCGATATCGGGCGGAATATCTGACCCGTGGGATGCGCACTGTTTCCGACGGTTTCCGTATGACGCCAGACGCCTGCGAAGAGAAGGAAAAATGGGAAAAATGAGGCGAATACTTAAGATCAATATTTGATCACCCCTTCGCATGCACAATTGTATGCAAATGGTGTGTAGTTCGGATTTGATCTCGTCAGATCAAAAATTTTACCCCGAACCCCATTATTCGCCGCAATTGGCAACGGTATTTTTCGACAGATAAAAACACACCACAAAACGGCGTTGACCTGAACCGAACGTGCATGATGTGATGGGTTTGCTCGCGCTTGCACCGTCTCGGACGAAACTTCGGTAAAAGACGGCACACTTCCGACTACCAGCTCCATCTTGAACGAGCGTTTTAAAATCCTCCGCGGAACGAAACCAAAACCCGTCTCGAGACACGTGCCACTTTTAACTGCTCGCGACACGCCACAGATTTTAACAAAGCATGTTCATTCATAAGTTTTGCCGCGGAAACGTTATCAAAAAACGGCTATTTTGTGTTTGTATTTTTTTCTCCCCCAATCGTCCACAACCGTACCGAATTTGCATGGCCGCATTATTCGAAACCACGCCAGCCGATGGCGAGTGGAGGGGGTTTTTGACGCCCACAAATCATAAGAAAACCGATCGGCTGGCACACCAAAGATCCGATCGGAAGATCACGACCGCAGCCGGTAACAAACCTCGGTCTAGTAGCCGGGTTTTGCTGGACAGATAGAATGCTCCAAAAGCCACGTAGATAGATCAATATTTTATGGTGATTAAATTATTTCCTATATTTATGTTAAGTAGAAATTTAATCCGGTCCTTACCCCCACCCAGGTTTGCCAACCTTCGATGACTTCATTTGGGGAAACGGAACAGAAAAACGGGGTTTGAAACCAGCCATAATCGTCGTCCCACGATCGGCGAAGAACCGAATCGGAACGTTACCGTTTGCATAGTGCGACAACGTGGGGACGAAAGTTGACCAACGGTGCCGCTAAATCCCGTGTTTGTCAGTGAACATTCTCGGCAAAGCATGTGTGGAAAGGAAGAAAGAAGAAAAAACGCACCTCGCTCTCAAGGTCGGAGGTTGGTCGACTCCGAAAGTGCGAGCCACCATTGCGCCACCGCTTGGCTACAAAGAGGAAGATGGTCGTGTTGTCATTAAAACATTTTATGGCAGCTTCTGCGACCCGAGGCCAGTTTAATTGGACTTCAATTCGGGCGAGATGATGATGCTTGAAGCGAATTGTGTTGAGCGGTTTTATTCTTATTTTGTTACTTTTATTTTGCCTTGCCTTCGCCACATTTCCACACCATCGGAACGTAACATTTGTACGCGAGACAAAACAGACCAGTCAAGTCGTCCTACAGTTGCCAAACGCAACGCCGGAAGTGGCACACAAAGTAACGAAGATGCCGTACCATAAATTACTCGTCAGAACCGATCTAATTGCTATCATTCGGAAGCTCCAACGTGATTAAAGTGCTACTTTCAACCAGTGCGCACCGAATAAGGCTGGGCCAAAGAACGCGTAGTTGCTTCGTCATGGACCAACGGACTCCAAAACTATGGTTTTTTTTATTATTTACGTACACTCCCCAAACGAAACTTCAGAGGGCAGAGGAACGGATCGCTTAATTTATTATTTAATGAATACCTGTGCCTTCGGCCAAACAAGAGGCAGACGCGCGCCGATACTGGCCGGTTTTTGCATGAATTATTGTAACCCGCGTGTGGAAGGAAGTTAATAAACGGTTGACTTGCGATGGCAAATTATAAGGAACCAATAAGGATGGGACTTGAGGCCGGGATCACCGCAACACTCCAAGGAAAAACCTTCACAAACGTCAGGTGATTGGATTGACGATTCAGGAAATGTCTAACAAGACCATCCGATTAATGCCTCGTCTAATCTCTGCAGTCAACTCCCCAGCGATTCTGAAGGACATTCTTAAGCCGCCGTCCCGTGGCGCTTCACTTAATCCCTTTGAACCCCTTACCCAGAGCCAGAGAGAGTCGCAATATCTTGGCTTATCGAAGGGTCCCATCGACCGCAAATCAACCCACGGCTCGAGGGGCACACAGGGCTGGTTGCGGCACGGAACCCAAGGGTAAATTACGCTTTATTACCATCATTACTACCGCTGCATCGGTGATTGATTGATATTCAACTTCTTGCGAATCCACCGAACGGCAACTGATAAGCATCGTGTCGGAACCGGTGACGCTAGGTCGATGCTACACAACCGTTGCATTCCTCCGCGTGCTCTGTTGCTGCGATGTCAGCTGTCGATTGCTTTTATTGTCGTCATCGATGCCAATGAATTACAGCTGTTACGGATAACAGTTATCATTCGATCGGGGTTTCATTTTATGGACATTACTGTCCATTCTGATTTCATAAGAAATGGTAACGATAGGCATCCACAGGAAATAGAAGAAGCCTTTTTGTAGTTCTCCCGTTTCATGTAACGAGTCATTTCTATGCATCTGTTTATAAAGTTCTAATGTCTAATTTTACTAACTATATGTTTAAGGTATATTCTTGAGGAATTTTAATCAATACGAACCAGGAGTATCTTTAATATTTAGCAAGAGTTCCAGTATTATTCTAAGAATATGACAAAATTTCCAGCAAGTTGGTCTATGTTATCCTCTTTATGTTGAGATAAGATGACAAATATTTGAAAAAATGTTCATATTTCTGTTATTTATTTATTCAATTGTGTGAAAAATTGACAAAGCCACACTCAACATGCGACTCTCGTCAGAAAAGTGTTACTACTTTTTGAAAAATTGTACAATTTTCACGAATGATGAAATATAACGATTTCCTTAAAAATATACTATCCAAACTATTTCGACAAAATTTGTGGGACTCGTGATGACTGAGCATTTGGAACAACAGCTATATACGATTGAATGTAGAGCATGTGGCTCTAGCTTCTTTTACTTTTTAAAGTTTACGATAAATTTGCTTATCGATTCTTTCTTATCCCAGATTGACTTTAACGTTATTTGTTTGAAAAGCGAATCAGTGCACAAGGTTAAGCTTGTGGTGTAAGACCTCGACCTTAGCCTAATCTTCTTCGTTTGTTTTGTTTTTCACAGAATTGTTCAACATAAAAAGCAATTACATTTAACAACTCCACTTCATATGTAACCCTCAACCCCCGCCCCGACTTTACCCCCCTCCATCGGTTCACCTTCCGCATGCAGGGCGACATTGAAAGACGCAGCCGTTCCACCACGCGCCAACGTTTATCACGCCGATAACACACCGCCAAGCTCGCAGCACCGGATCGTGAACCGATCTTCGAAACAAACTCCACTCATCCGTGAACGTGTTTTCTTGCACCGGTTTCGCTCCACTCCACGGTGAGGTGAACAGTTTTGCGGCATTCGGCTCTAATAATGTTTGACCCGGAGCCCCAAACTAGCCGTGACCCGACCGACGGCTGGCGGCCAAGGCTTCCCAGGGTGGACATAATCCGTCATCCTTACTCAAATGCCGTGCCACCGGGAACGACCAGCAAAATCCGTCGGTCAAGCCATTGAGGGATGGCGCGCGTGGTGGCGCTTTCTTTTCGCCACCTGCGAATGCCACCGAGAGCTGCACGGATAATTTTGAGAAGTATTTGTGGAGCGGGGATGTAGGCCAAGGCCGAAACCGCCGTGTAGCGAACGCGAACGAACGGATGATCCGTCGACTTGAAGGCAAGACGAATCGGTCGACAGCCACAATAGTCACGAAAGAGTGGCACAAAAGGAGAACCGAGAGAATAAAAAAAAAACTCGCCGCAAACCAATCGCAAAAGCTGCAGCGCCGTTGTTGTGGAGGCTGCGGAGGCCCACCACCCGGAAAGCGCGCCAATGCTAGAACGAGGAAAAAGCTCGATTCTCTTGAGCGCAGCCGGCGTTCGCGACATTGAACGTGAACTTTCTTAACCTGCCGGGTTTGCATCCGTCGTCGTCGTGGTCGTCGTCGTCGTTGGCTTGTGTTTCCTTCCAGATCCACTCACCCGGCCTGATCTGCTCACCCCTGTACCCTAGAAACTGAACGTTCCGTTCGACCCGTTTCACGATTGTTCCACTTCGACTGCAGTGGAGACAGAGACGTTATGGAGAAAAACGAAATAAACGAACGTCAAATTGAGCAAAAACAAGTGGAACCTGCCGATGAACCGAACCGAGTGATGCCGTTCACCGTCGACAAGTGCAACGATGCAAAAGTACAAGTGGGGATGCAGTTCCGACGCTTCTTAGCAAGCACGTTCGGTGGCAACCGAAAGAAGATCGTGGAGATGGCGAACGATTATCGCGATGACGATGAGCAACACACACTATCACCCTGGATGGCGTGTCCGTCCATCGTTTGTCCATTTCTCATGTTTAATACTCATACAATTTCCCCCAGCTGCTTTGAGGGAAGAGGTTGGGAGGAAAGAACCCTCCGCGATTCTCCTACGCAAGAATTAAATGTCCCAACTGCTTGCCCTCCCCTCCTTCCCTGGCAGGAAAGATGATCCGGACACAAACGATCGCCTTGTTGATCTCGTTAGGTAGCACGAAAACACCGCCCGCGTGCAGTGATGCTAACTATGCTAATCAAAAACTAGAGCGGGCGTGGAGCTGGCAGAATTATGAAGCCTTCCCCATCGGTGGGGTCGTCGCGGAGTTCCTGCTACGCGAGGTTAGCTTATTTTTTTTACTTTCGGGCCCATGGGGAGGATGGCGATGGCGACTATTTGCACAAGTGTGTTTACGAAGCAGTTTAGTAGCACGTATTAATGGGCCGTTTTGCGGCTGCGGATTTTTTTTTTCGCTTCTTTTCCGTAGAAAATCGAGCCTCCGATTCGACCACACCACGACGGAGGCCGATTATCGACCTTTGCCGTCAAGCGCCAACCTGTGACAGATGGGAAAACAACCATCAACAATCGGCTACAAGGTGTGAAATTAGTTCTACTATTATTCGCAACGAGCAAGTGAAATCGAAAAAATCGACTTTCACAGTTATTACCGAGCTTAGGTTCTTTTTCCTAATCGTGATACCAACCTGCTCCGCCCTCGGCTGGTACACTTGGTGCATCAACGTGATAACGCTTGAGGAGAGTTGTAGTGGGCTGCAAGGAGCTGATTAGAAGCCCAACTATCAACCCGCAACGAACTGGGACTTCAAAGTACAAGACCACCAGGCAGCCAACAACCAGCACAGGTGCCACCGATGTGAAGATTCGACGCAGGGAAACATTGATAAACATTAATTGCCCGTCGTTGGCTCAGGCACACTACTTGTAAACCATTTTTTTTAAACCGCATTGCATCGTGCGGATTCCGAAAAAGAGCATTTGGACAAGAAAACCCGCTGCATTTATCAACATGTTTTTTTTAACCTCGTCACTTTAAATGCCCTGTTCAGAAAACAACTTCGGTGGAGAAGGGCTTGCACCCATTGTTTTGACTGTGACATACTTCTTCGCGGGAGAGGTGGAGGGCATCGTAGGGTTCGGGGGTTATTAGTTATTAATCAGCGTATTGACGCAATAAACTGCACAGGCTCGGGCCGACATGTTCACCCGTCACGCGATCGTCACGCCGATCGTTCCTTAGGAATGAAGGTAAGAGGCTTAGGCAAAAAAGGCAAACGCAAACAGGGGTTAACAAAAATTCCCAAAAATTTGCCCGAACGAGTTTTCGATGGTGATCGATTGGTGAAAAATCCCCCTCAACACACCCAACCGAAAGTGGCAAGCGTTATCCTTGGTTGACTTTTGTACGTCCGTTTGTTCGACTGTCTTGGCCCAGCCGAAGCGTGACCACTTTGGCGCGTATGTCATCGATTTTGGGTCGAAATACTAAATAAAACAAACAGAAAATACTTTAAAACCCCTTCTTGGCTGACGCGATCACGACATGGAAGTACGACGAGGATCACCACTTGGCACAGAACCACAAAACACTCGCTGGTGCGATCTGTTTCACTGTTTGGCCTGTTGAGCAAGCACTTGGACACACATTGGGTGACATTTCTTCACGCCTTTAGAATTTGGGGATTTTCGTTTTTTTGCAGGCGGTACCAACCCTTGGCAATTGTTTGCCCTTTTAGTCACCGACTACCACAGGACGGAATTCTCTGAACTCTATCGGAGGAGTACTACGCAACGCGCCCGTTGATAAGCGCACGCTCGCACGGGTTTTATGTTTCCGTTTCAACAGACGCCACCAAACGCTTCAAATAGTGGTACGACATACACACACATACACACACACACGCATGGGCTCGAGAATTCCCACCCATTTCACTAGCAGGATAAACCTCGTATCGAATACTCACTGGATCCACTACGCCGGACACTTTAGGTCGCCACGCTGAAGACGACGACGACGACGAGGAACGGTGCGCGCGTGTGAAGCCTTCTGGTGCGCGGACGGTCACTTTGCAGAACCACCGAGCGACCGGCTACGACTGATCGACAGCAAATGCGCCCCGTCGAGTCGGCGCAGTTCGCTGAAGCCGCTCGCAGACGATCGCAACTAGCGCGAAACCGACGACGATGGTGAGCGTTCGCGCAGCCCGAAACCGCGAGACATGGATGCGCGCGTGAAAAGCGGCCATACAAACGCACAAGTGGGGTTTTGCGTGCGGAAATGGCGCCAGTCGTCGTTCCGCCAACGAACCCTTCCAGAGCAGCAGCAACGCACGTGACGTTGTCCTAGGACTGCTAGGAGAGTGTCCAACCACTGCCAACCGTCGCTGCCGCTACGAAGAGAAATGTCTCTCGGGACCGCGGTCTCACGCCGTCTTATCAAGCATGGCCCACTAGAACGGATGAATGCAGCAAGATCCAAATGAAACGCAGTCGATCAGCACTTCATCGCCGAACATCGTACGCCAGAGACCGCCACTCTGTCTCTTCCACAGCCGACCGATTAGGCGCTGCCGGCGGCTTATCGTACATTCGAACATTATCGCCCAGAGCGAGGCAGGCAGGCGCAAATGTGTGACAGCACGCGCATCGCCACGACGCCGTGCACTGGTGTGCGGGCAAAAGGGCTGTTTGACCTACACACCATCGACCCTAGTCGCGGGACGGACCATCATCGACAAGGCACTGACATGACAAAGCGCCAAGATCGGCGTATTGACCGGTGTCGCAAACAAAGCGACGTTATCTGTTCAGTTGTCGTCTGCCTCAGCAGCCAACGTTTCAACTTCCCGATTACAAATTACAGCCTAACCTCGATAACCTTTTATCCATCCTTTGATGAAGATTCATTTAAGAATTCGTGGTCACAAAGAGACAGCGGCAGGAAGTTTTCCCCTGACGGATGACACCCGCGGGAGACACTGGCCTAAACATCCCCTCTCTCCCTCTCGCTCACTCATCAACAGAATTTGAAACGGTAACGCGCATCCTGACAAAGGATCATACAATGTCAGCGCAAACGCAAACGGTGCACGTGGCCGGCTAGTGTGGTTGGGTAAGGTTACTTAAGCAGACCGTAAAAAAGAACACACCACCACCACCCTGGTACAACGTAAGAAACTGGACGCGTTAAACACGTGAGCGAAACACACTGACGATGCTTTCGAACATATGAACAACGCTGCCGTTGGCTTACGAACTCAATGAACGGAACGCACTCGAGATGATGGCTTTTTCAATTTGATCTGTATCAGCGCATGTTATACGATAAGCATGTTCTTACAAGTGCTCTTCCCTACCGCAACCGCGGGGTTTCACCCGTCGCGAAAAGAGCAAACAATGCATACGGGGGCTACAACAGTTTAAACCGTCTCAAGCAGCATGCCCCTGAGTATCCATCATAATTTTGGGGACAAACAAAGCATTAGAAAAGACCTACCGAATCCACGTCCCATTTCCGGGAGCCAGTGGAACTTCCGCACCACTTATCCACACGAACGAATTTGTCATTTTTCTTTTACAGCTTTTTGTGTGATCGAAAAATGCTCCAAACTAAGTGAACGCTTCACTGCGTACACTAAGCTGCACAATAGGGTGGCGGGTTTTTTCCCTCGACACTGACATTGCACTGGGGTGTCATTGTGAGTGCTTCAATAAACTTCATCCCACAAGTTTGACGATCGGTTCGGATAAAAGGAAACAGTTGTGATCGGTTTTGTTAGCGTCCGAAATGTACTATTGAATGTCAATGTCCAGGTAGTTTCACATGCTCGAATGTGGTCACGAACAGACAATGGCCGACAACTCTACTAATCATTCGCATTCTGTGTGACCTTGATTA
Source organism: Anopheles coustani (assembly GCF_943734705.1). NCBI lineage: Eukaryota > Metazoa > Arthropoda > Insecta > Diptera > Culicidae > Anopheles > Anopheles coustani. The sequence goes on from NC_071288.1 coordinate 35,159,948, forward strand.
AGCTGCAATCAGATCGATCTTGCAGAGGATTGTTACTAACTTTATTTCAATATTACATGAGGCTTGGATGATTTTTTGAACCATCCACGTGTGTTGACTATGTTGAGAATAGTTGCAAGTGGTTCACAGTCGTAGTACAATTGTTGGGTATTATGGAAAATGGGCATCTTTCTGAAAAATGTCTGAATTCTTCTGAAGAATTATTAAAATAAATCGGATTAAAATTAATTTGATAAACACGATAAAATCATGCCAAAAGTTGTTATTTTATACATAAATACACAACATCATGGTAAAAAAATCATCCTATTCTCAAACTAATTTTAATTTACTAAATATACTTGCAACGTTTCTAGTTTTCCTACTTTTTATTTTAATGAAGGATTTTTAAGAAGGTCGTGTTGGCTACAGTGATTTCTATAGTTCGTTAACTATAGAATGGATACGATTAGAAATTTTACAATGGACTGATCATCAACGAAATTAATGTTATGCACTTTAAAGTAAATTTTTATAATAGCTCCAGAAAGCTATTTTTTTGTTTTTTCTTATTTATTTTTTTATGTGGCACGTCATCCCTCTTGTCCCACAAGGCCTCTTTCCGAAGAGAGTTTCTGTAACCGAAAGCCGGTATATTATTCATCGGTGGTCAGCCGTTCGTAACACCGGAGGGTGTCAGATTCGAGAATCGATCACACACCTGTGGCGTGGTGTTTCCTCACGGTACCCACAAAGCTATACACCTAGTTAAAAAGAGAAATAATTAATTATATGTTATTAAAATATTCCACCTTTACCGCATACGGCTATAAAAAACTGTAACTTCTAATACAAAAATGCTGAAATTGCATGAACTGCTTACGCCATCGAGCATATTTTTTTCGCCTATTAATGTTTTTTCTAAAAAATTACGAACGAATTTGATAACTGTTAGGCAATTTTCTTTTTTTTCTCGAACCAATCTTCTTCTTCTTCTTCTTCTTGGCGTAACGAGCTCTTGGTCATGCCTGCCCGTTAAGGGCTTACGAGACTTGTTTCCCTGTTGTACGTGGATAGTCAATCCTCTCGTACAGGGGAGGGTCCGGTCTCGGTTGGGATCCCTCGAACCAATCATATGATCTGAATTTAGCTTACATTTGGAATAGGTAGGAAGGCGATGTTTCAGAGGCTTATTTTTCATTGATAGTTCATAAAAATTCTAGTATTTGTGCGACCTAATACAACTGGTAAAATTACAGTGTACAATGAACTGGACTTGGGTTCTTTTATTTCAAGCCAGTTGCAATAATATTCAAAAATTTAACCCGCTTCTTGAAAACATGGCGGAATTGCTCCTTAAAATTCAAATTTGTTATACAAAAATTTCCGAGTGTTCTACGTACCCAGCCCTGTTTTCTGTTCTACAGCTGTTGCAAATCAGCTGGTTTTGACATGCGTTGACACGTCGTTTTTTTTTTCATACATTGCTACCTTGTGGTTTTCAGGTGATTCAGTATTTTCGACATCCTGTGTAAGTAGCAGCTGTTTTTCATAGCAAATTTAGTGTACCAAACAGCTTAAACATGGACGCAGAAAGTCAACAACTTATTTCTGACTGCTTCCTGAAAACGATCGTTATTCCGCGATCCACGTAAGTAGCATAGCACGAATCGCAAATTCTGCATATGCTAATTTGCGTCATCATCATTTCAGCAATACACCAATCGAACCTCCGCCAACCAAACAACCGGTGAAGGCGGAACTGCAGGTGCTCCGACTGAAAGATGAATCGCAGAACCTCATTATGGATACGCTCCGGGCGATACATGGAGAATCGTTTCAACTGGGCGATATTTCAAAGTACGAGGATAAAGGCGGCCGGATGAAGAAAGGGTTCTGGCAAGATCGTGGCAATTTGATCATTCAAGGGGGAATCGATTTCTCGAACGCTCCACGGACCGGAAACAGTAACGAAGACAAGTTCCGCATGTACGCCATCATGAAACTCCATAGCTACGGCTTCCATCGTTCGCACTGCGAGGAGGCACTGGAGCACCACAATGGAGATATCGACAAAGCGTTATCGCTGCTATTTTCGAAGTACTTTCCTCCACCTTCCGATTTGCAGCTCCCGCCGGCTGAATACAACGATGATGAACTCAGCACCATGCGTGCGGATGAGCGGGAAGCTCTGGAATCGATCTACGATAAACTGTTTATTGAGAAAGAACGGAACCGAGTGTGGCAGCTGAAGTTCAAAATCGATCACTTGCTAGTGCACAGTCCATCGGAGAGGAAAAAGCAAGCTGAACGAGAAAAACAGCAGGCCGAGGAAGAGAGGCGTCGGCAGTTGGATGCACTGGCAAAGAAAAAGAAAGTAAAGAAGGAAAAATGTTGGAACTTTTCCAAAGGCAAGTGTCGCTATGGCAATCGATGCTATTATTCGCACGAAACGGATGAAACGCAACCTGGCGAGGAAAAGAAGAGTGACAAAAAAGGTGACAAAGCAGCTGACGAGGATCCGAATGTGTTCTTTTTAGAGGTGCGTTTCGATCCCGGCAACCGGTACCCTTTCGAGCGCCCGGTACTGTTGCTGAAAACCACATGTTCCGACATTCCGGAACAGTTGTGCCTTCGTGTGAACCGTCGCTTAGTTCAAGAGTGTGTCGAATTGACCCGGGATGGAATGCCGTGCATTTATACGGTGGCCGAGCTGCTACAAAACGATGAAGAAATAGGTCAGTACATCGAGCAAGATCGCTATCAGTTCCCAGATGCACGCCGGTCAATTTTTTACGAGCCCGAGCAGGATACTGGCGAAGAAGTGAAGACGGGTGAACTGGCAACGCACCATCAGCGGGGCACAACCGGTCGACAGACTGGTCCCCGTATGGATGTAGAGCAACTGCTAAAGGAAGATCGTAACATCGTGCGTAAGTTCATGGACAAACAAACGAATGGCGCCTACAAGGATATGCTTAGGAACCGACGAAACTTGCCAGCGTGGGCAAAGATGGGTGAAATTATCGCCCTAATGGAGTCGCATCAGATACTCGTCGTCAGTGGTGAAACGGGTTGCGGAAAGTCAACACAAGTGCCTCAGTTCCTGCTGGACAATTGGTTGCTGCAATCGTCGAAACTGGAACCCAACCAAAAGATGCGTCACGTAGAGATTATATGCACGCAACCGAGACGTCTGTCCGCGATCGGTGTGGCGGAACGGGTGGCAGAGGAGCGCAATGAGAAAATTGGCAATACGGTCGGCTATCAGATAAGGCTGGAGAACAAAATATCTTCCTCTACAAGGCTTACCTTCTGCACCACGGGTATCCTCCTGCGACGGCTACAGTCCGATCCAACGTTATCCACCGTGACGCACATCATAGTAGACGAGGTGCACGAGCGCAGTGAAGAGTCCGACTTTTTACTTCTGATCCTGAAGGAACTGCTTACGCAGCGCACCGATCTGAAGGTTATTCTGATGTCGGCCACGCTAAACTCGAACCTGTTCTCTAGCTACTTTAGTGACGTGCCGGTGTTGGATATTCCCGGTCGCACATTTCCCGTCGAGCAGGTGTTTTTAGAGGACATTTTAGAGCGCAGTGGCTTTGTGATGGAGCCTGACTCTCAGTACTGTCGAAAGCTACGCAAAGGAGAGCATGAGATGCTGCTTCAAGAAATGGAGTATTCCGACGTCCAAGCATCCAACGTGTTACCGGCGAAAACGATACGTGATGAGAACCTTAAAATGGCCGATATGTTTGCACGCTATTCCGGTATGTATAGGTTTCAGGTTTTTATGGTTTATTTTAAAACAAATATCTTCATTAGTATAAAGTTATACTACTACCAATGTTTACCCATAACTCTTCAAAAGTTATGGAAATTTGAAAAGTGTTGCATAAGTATGTAACCAGTTAATAAGAATGAATTAAAATCACGGAATAATTGATTTCCATAAAACCCGCTGTCATTTTTGTTTTTTTTTAAATGGTTTTGAAATCTCGAAACAGTCGAAGAAAATAAAATAATTACAATAATTTTGAAAATTCTGGAACGTAGATAATACTACCTTCTAAACTGCATGTTCGTTAAACGGAAATATATCGACCTCGTTTTCATTCGTTACAGAATATTCGAAGCAAACGTGCAAGATGCTTTACCTCATGGACCCCCTCAAGATCAACCCGGAGCTGATCGAGCACGTGCTGACGTACATCGTGGACGATAACGCTCACAGCTGGCCCAAGGAAGGATCGATATTGATCTTCCTACCTGGTTTGGCAGAGATCCAAACGATGCACGAAGCGCTTAGCGAGAGCAGGTTGTTTGGCCCACGTGGCGATCGATTCGTGCTGATCCCGCTACACTCGATGCTCACGAACGAGGAGCAAGCGCTCGTCTTCCGGAAACCCCCGAAGGGCAAGCGTAAGATTGTACTTAGCACCAACATCGCGGAAACGTCCGTCACCATCGATGACTGCGTGTTCGTGATCGACTGCGGGCAGATGAAAGAGAAACGGTTCGACTCCAACCGCAACATGGAATCGCTCGAGATGGTGTGGGTATCGCGGGCCAATGCACTTCAGCGAAAGGGTCGTGCCGGCCGTGTGATGCCCGGCGTCTGTATCCACCTGTACACGAGACCTCGGTTTACGAACCACATTCTCGGTCAACCGGTGCCCGAAATACACCGCATCCCGCTGGAACCATTGCTGTTGCGCATCAAAACGCTTCCAACGCTGCAGGACCGTCCCATGGATGCGGTTCTTGGTGCGACCATCGAACCACCAAGTGTAGAAAACATTCAGGCGGCCAAGAAACGCCTGATCGATGTGGGCGCCCTGGACCTTGAGGAACAGCTTACGCCACTCGGACACCATCTGGCCGCGCTGCCCGTAGATGTGCGGATAGGCAAGCTGATGCTGTTCGGAGCGATCTTCCAGTGCCTCGACAGTGTGCTCACGATCGCGGCTATTCTCAGCTACAAGAGTCCCTTCGTGTCACCGTTCAGCAAGCGAGACGAAGCGGATAATCGCAAGCGACAGTTTGCGATAGCCAACAGCGACCACCTGACGATGCTTAGTGCATATCGCCGGTGGATGGAGGCGGCTCAGCGTAGCCGTTACGCCGGCCAGTGCTTCGCCGAGGAAAACTACCTCTCGGGGAAAACTCTCTCCACGATCGGTGATATGAAGTACCAGTTTCTTGAGCTGCTCGTGTCCATCGGGTTCGTGCCGATTGACCTATCGGGGCGAAGCCGGGCGAAACGGCAGCAGCTGGAGGACCTGGCGCAGCTGACCGGTTCGGAGCTGAACGTGAACGGAGCGAACAATCGACTGCTGGCGGCGATCCTCTGCGCCGCCCTCTACCCGAACGTTGTGAAAATTCTTACACCGGAGAAAAGCTTCGTTTCGAGTGGGAGTGGTGCCGTTCCACGCCTGCCCCAGGCATCCGATCTGCGCTTCAAAACGCAAGAGGACGGTTACGTCAGTCTCCATCCGTCTTCGATAAACGCCAACGTGGGCTACTTCGGATCGCCGTTCCTAGTGTATCAGGAGAAGGTTAAAACGTCGCGAATTTTCATCCGTGAGTCCACCATGGTGCCGCTGCTGCCGATGGTGCTTTTCTCCGGCAGTGACTTACAGATCGAGCTGCACGGTGGCGACTTTGTTATTCTGCTCGAAGGCGGCTGGCTAATGGTGCAAGCGGCCACCCATCAGATCGCCGAGATGATGAAGTTCCTACGGCTGGAGTTGGCCAAAATGCTTGAGCTGAAGATTAGCGATCCGTTGTTGAACCTCTTGCACCATGAACATGGAAAACGGATCATCGAAACTATAGTGCACCTCATCAGCAAGGAATAGATTGTGCGATATTTTGATAAGTTCAGTCTTTACTAAGTACGTGCGCAATGTATAATGTTTATATGTACAATTACTAATAACTAAAATTTATAATAAAAACAAAATGTTACATTTTTATACTGTTCGTTTCCATCACTATTAAGTATATCAAACCATGTATGGTAGTTTATTTACGAATATTCCTCAATTTCGCAATAAAAAAAAGGATGCTTCACTTTTATTCGCATGTTAGCATGCATGCAAAAAAAAACCATAAACATATTATTAGGTTGAAGTAATTTTATTGTTCGCTAAGTTTATTGATTCCTAAAACAAAAAACAGAATGTTAGACACGTTTTGCTGCGATTCTTTTTCGATCATATTCATAATCTCGCTAGGAGCCTAAAGTTCGTGGACAAACACAATTCCGTTCTTATCAAGCAGAAAAGGCCAAAATAAGTGTTGGTTTGACAAAAATAATTTTTTCCGTTGATTTCCACAATCTCTTTCGGTCGAAAGGTCAACGTGCCGTGTGCGTCTAGCCTTTCGATTGATGATACTACGGCCAACAGGGAAATCGTTCAGTTTACAATTTCACATCACGTTTTTTTTTTTTTAAGACACCATACGACTCGCAACACTAATACGAATTCGAATTTCCATTCCGCGTTCTAAATACAACCTTTCTCCTCGTATCAAACCAGGAGACAATAGGAAGAGACCAGCTAATTGCGCCACGGTAGTCCTAGGAAATCAAATAATCCAATGCTTTATGTTTGTTATTTCCGAACTTTAGCAGAGCGTCGGAGATTTTTTCCACCTCGAAGCCCAGATCGAGAAGTTCACTCAAAGGAATTATGTGTTCGATAATCTGCAAATGAAATGCGAATACAAAAGATTAATGCTGCTGGCCATGCAAGCTTCCAAACGACAAGGCTAAACGAACCTTTTTGTCATCGCTGCCGAGCCGCTGCAGAACCCATATTACACGTTCCAATGGAAAGCCCATAGCACTGATTTGTTTAACAAGATGCTGATCCGCCTGCACAAGCTGATTGTACTTCGTGTAATCGAGCCGTTGTTCGTCAGCACTGCTGGATGCTGTGGAGGGGCAAGAGTTTTAAAGTTTAGAAAAGCATTTTGGTTCGCCTTGGCCGTTTGGATAAAACCTACACACAGAGCTTACCAATTTCTTCACCACTTCTGCTAGAAGAAGTAGTACTAGTAGTACTTTGACGATCGCTAATGGTTTGACTGTTATTACGCGTCCTCCGGGTGACTGAATCCTGCACTTCGTCGTTCAGCTGACGCACAATGTCCGGGACGCTTTTGGATTTCGATTTCAGTCCGGACGCTGTATCCGTACCTTCGACTTGGGTGAGATAGGTCGGAAGATACACCGAGGCCATGCCAGCACCCGAAGTTGATGACGCAGACTGGTAACCATGGTAGCCGCCTCCATGGGACATTTGCACACTGTTGTAGCCTACCGACGATGTGGTGTCTGTGGATGCGGTATGATATCCATATGATGATGCATTCGTGCCGGAACCGTCCGAATGCGATGTTGATGGGGCGGTTACGTACGAGGCCGCTGGATGCGAGTGATAGCCGTAGGAATAGTTGGAACCTCCCGACGGTTGCTGGTAGGTCTGACTCACCACGGGAGGCACATGATACGTCGGGCTGGTGTAATTATGCATACCATAACGGTTGTCGGTTGTGTTCGTGGAAGGATAGCAGGCTGCAGCCATGCCCCTTGTATCATACGAAGTGCCGTAAGTGCCGTAGGGCTGGTAACTACCGTAGGATGAAGGAAGATACTCACTGACGCCACTCTTTGCCACTGTTGTTTGAGAAGCTTGCTGATACTGGCCAGGATACATTGAATACTGTTGATTCGTGCTGTATGCTGTGTTATAATTGTCTGTTGACTGGGGGGACAAATGCTGCTGCTGCTGCTGTTGTTGTTGTTGCTGCTGCTGTTGTTGTTGCTGCTGCTGTTGTTGTTGTTGTTGTTGCTGTTGTTGTTGTTGCTGTTGTTGTTGTTGCTTCTGCTGTTGCTCTTGGTGCTGCTGCTGCTGGTACTGTTGCTGCTGCTGCTGGTACTGTTGCTGCTGCTGCTGCTGTGATTGCCCAAGTTGAGGAGAAAAGGAATCCGTCGTTGCTAATGGATACGTTGCCTGCTCTTTCACTTCCACCGGTGCCTCCTGGGAGTCGTTCGGCCTCACACTTTCGGTAACATTCTTGGGAACATCGTTCGACGGGCTGGCGAGCGTCGTGTTTTGCTTTAATACTTGCGCCAAAATGTCCAGATCGTTAATCGTTCGCAGCTCCATATTATCGAACGGACTCGAGGTATCGTTCTCGAAGTCCGAGTAATTGATTTTGTTATAATTATTGTTATTGTTATTGTTGTTGCTCCCGAGGGTGGCATTCGCTAGTGCCGGTGTGTCCGTACCGGCCAGTGTCGTCTTTGGAATGAAGTTAGCATTAGCAGGGACATTGGGGTAGTTTTGCGTGTCCGCAGCACTAGGTACTGCGTCCCGTATCACAGTCGGTACCAGTATCGAGTCGAACTGGCTCATATGATCGAACGGTTTCACATTGCCACGCTCGTCCGACGAACCGGAAGGTGCAGATTCATCGTTGTCCTCCTCGTCTTCTTCGTCCGACCCGTGTGGCACTCTTCTGTCGCCAACACCACCACCTGCACCCCGCCCGCCTTCCTCGGCCTCGTTCTCATCGCTTGCGCTGGACAGTTCGTCCGTGTTGGGGTACGAAATTTGATTCAACTTTCTCTTCTGCTCAGCTTCGATGAATCGTAGCTGCTCCTGTTCCCGTAGCTGCAGTCGGGCCCTGCGTTCGCATCGCTCGCGTTCCCTGATCGCTTTCCACTCGTTGATCCGCTTAAGTACTGTATCTTCGAGTTCGCATTCGTAGCAGCTCTCCCGCAATACTTGCCCCACGTCGTACTGATGCAGGCGGTTCACTACCCCCTGCGGGAGCACAATCTTTGGCGGTGGTTTAAACCGCTCCGATATCTTCACCGGAACCCCTTCCATGTAGCTAGACGGGCTGTACGACATCCCAGCCCCGCTGCTAAACGCTACAGCAACAGTAACTCGACCGCACCGAACCTCATCCGAAAAAGTGTGCGCCTAGCAAATTAAATTATCGCGTACACTTTCTGCTGCAGTGGATCTCCTTCGTGGCCTTCATAATCCGGACAGCTAAGACGACAAACTTCGCACTTACGGGCCTTGGTTATGCGTAGACCATTCTTACAGGAGAAACAAAGGAAACTCAACGGTGAAAGACATTATCGGAAAATATATATCGAAACCCTAAACGAGGTTTAAGGGGATAACTGAAATCTTTTCCCTACACTCAACACACAAATTAACGTTGGTATGACAATATTTTCCTTTCTGTGCTTTGCTATCATTGCAAATCACTATTGTCAAGTGTCAAATAGACAAAAGTCAAATGGAGTCAAGAAGCCCGACGCACGAATCAAATTTGAATAGCAATTTGTTTGTTCCAAAATCTATTTATTGAAACCGATCAAGCTAGCCAAATTCTAGAATTCCTTTTTGTAACTTTAAAGCTACGGTAGGATTTAGTGTGAAACGATACAAAAAACGGTATTTATTCGTTTGTTTGTTGTCAATCCAACGGTTTGACAGCAACTATCGCAGCTACTTTAAATGTTTCATTCGTTTGAATACATTCGTTTGGTATTAGGCATTCAAAAGCATAACAAAGTGCTGGGCGGTCGCTCCAGAGTTGAAGGAATATCTGAACAAACTACAAAGCGCTAAGATGAGCTCGTTTTTCAAAGCCAAAAAACCTAGTCCGCCAAACACCACTGGAGACCCGGGAGCAGCTCAAACCGCGGATGATTTCATCTTTATCGAACGAAGCGTTGCATCGGCCAAGCCCAACGTCGATGTCGTGCGTGAACCTTCGCCGATGTTTCCAGTTAAATCAGAACTGTTTCCTGCCATTCCTGGCCCGTTAGCCAAAGGACCGGCAGTCCGAAAGTACAGTCATGAAAACTATGACCACTACATAAGATTCGTACCATTTAAGCTTCCTCCAGAACTCTGTGTGGACGACCTGAACGAGCTTTCTCGCCTCCAGATGTACGATGTATTGTCCTACATTACGCAAATTTTATACTCTGTGAAACATCAATACGATTTCCGTTTGGAGAAAAGAGTATTGAACGACACGGCAAAGTAAGGTTTTGGAAGAAGTGCAGACATCAAGAGCGTCGAATGAAATAAATTAATAAAACAAGTATAGTAATCGTTTCTCTTCTTTCTTATGAATAATTACTTAATTGTCTAATATTTCCATCAGTCAGTACATTTATGTAATCCTCGACATGGCTCTTGCTGGAAAGAGTGCAATCATAAAGAATTGAGAACAAATAAAAACATTTTACAACAATTGTCACCGTATCGCTTGAAACTAGTTTGAAAAGCTAGAAATCTTACGATGACGCTAGAATATAAACGCATTCGGTTTGGGGCTGTCACAGCATCTTGTAGTGATGGGAAAATCAAATTGAAGCAGGGATTCGAATCTTTTGATTCAAACCATTCCGACATCCGTATCTCCGAATCTGAAGCCCAATCCGTCATATCATTCGCGCACATCGAACATGTTACGAGACATTTTTTCCGAAATTGCCGACATTCAAGGAACCTGGTACTTTGTGTCCATTTTGAAGAATATTACAATGTATACATTTAATGTATGTGAGACATTAAATTTTCAAGCTCGTACAGCCATCAGAGCTGTTTTATTCACAGGTTCAGATTCAAATAACACATCACTAGCTCAACCTTTTTGTCGCTCGTTTCCCAGGCGAAAAGGTTAATTCTCTTCAAGGTGTATAAATATAGAAGGTGACTTTATGTCGCTTTGGAAGGGGTGCCATATTTGAGAAGAGTTGTGTCAAAAGCCCAATCCTTTTCCGATGCCCCCCCTCAAAACCCTCGTGAATACCCCAGAAGTGTTATGTCAAGTCATGAAATGTCATTTTACACTGGACGACTTCACCTTCTATTTTATACACCTTGAATTCTCTTCCAAAAATTCGGCGAAAACAATGACCTCTCGCAAAATCGACTCTCAACCCGTTAGGCAATTTCGAGCAAATCGTCCTAAAAAACGTCCTACGTGACACAAACATCGAGCAGTTTTGTATGGTGAGTAAGACAAGTAGGACGATTGCTCGAAAAACGTCCTCCTTATGTTTCATTCCCATACAAAAAAGGAGGACGTTTGTTCGCGCGTAGACGTTTTGTGGACGATATTTCGAGCTGCCTAGCGGGAATCGGGAAAATTTGACATTCAACATTCATGTTGATTCGTCAACGAGATAGCATGACGAATTTGCACGCTGTGGAACTATTGAAAAATCCAGAAAAGATGATCACTCGTTTGAGGGTCAAGAAACCAAAAAGTCAATTGCTAATTTGTCTTTTACCCTAAATTGCAAACCAAATACTAAATTATTTTGTTCATAAACTAAGAATTGAGGAAGATTCTGTGTTTTACCAAGTTGTTTGTTTTTAAAAGAAATGTCATTTGAAAAACGGGTACAGCGAGTTTTACATTTAATATCTTAACAGATACTCAATGGCCCTAAATCAGTCTCATTACGTCTTATTATAAGCAAAATAATCGAGGTTCTTCTGTATTTCTGTGTTAAAATCGGGATCATGATTACAATCCGTCATGATTCTGATCCGTTCATATCCGAATCCGTCAATCGGGATGCAATCTTTTAGAATCCGCCTAAAGATCGCATCTTTGAGTCTTCAGAATTTCGATTCTACCATCACTAGCGCCTTGGACAAGAAAAGGAATTCGCCATTTTAAAAGGTTCACTTTGTGTCAGAAGTGATGCTACTGCTAGGCGCTCCCTACGCGGAGCGATAATTTTCCGTTTTCTGTGCGTTTCTGTTCTGCACCATGGTGAAACGACCTTCAAAGCACTAGAGATTGCAGCTTTGACCAAGAATTGTCCGTAGAACACTCAGAACTACCTTCTGCACTGGCTATCTAGGATCTGCTAGGTTGTTGAATTACCCGCTTGTACGACGTCGGGCGACGGGCGTTGTACTTCATCACCATTATAGCAGTGCCACCGTAGGCGAGCAGTGTAAAAAGTGCGATCAAAATTGCAGTAAAATAACAACACCGACATCACCGCTCCGTGGACCAGGACTAGGTGAGGCAGTGGGTGAGCAGTGCAATAGTGAAAGCGACCGGGCAGCAGTGGCCTGCAGGGGTGTGTGTGGGGGTGTACGGTGTTCGGTGCCGACCAGACGTCCAGCGGTGCAGGGGAGTTCATCAAACCTGCAGGGGTGGTGATCGAGGGAAGAAAAAAACGCGGAGTCCTGCGACAGGACAATCCAATTCGTCAATATAAAAATCCAAAAACGACCGCAATCTACCATATTGTGCGAACAGAAGTGGTGTACCGCGTTCGGGACCTGCTGCATCATCGTCCGCCTTTGCTTGCGAGGTGTGAAGCATCGCCCCAAAAGGGACAAGTTGCAGCGAAGAATATTTCCTCCGTCTCATTTCGTGGACCCGCGAGCATCGATTTGTCTACGAACGGAAAGATGACGGAGTACAAACTAGTAGTAGTAGGCGCCGGAGGCGTTGGCAAGTCGGCACTGACTATACAACTTATTCAGAATCACTTCGTAGACGAGTACGATCCAACAATTGAGGATTCCTACCGGAAGCAAGTAGTTATAGGTAAGTTCGCTAATGTGTGTGTGTGAGTGTGTGTATTTTTTATCGTTTGCATTTCCTCCCGTACAAATTGTTATTGACGTATTTTACGCTAAATGAAACAATAAAACGCCCTGTTGAACTGTAAAAATTGTTATGTGTGCGATAGGAAGTTTATTTACTTCGTAAACTAGTGCCATTGCACGGTGATTTCTGGAACCCATGTGAAGTATGCAAAACGATAAAAATGTAAACATTGATTAATACTCCATCATTTTTGGCACTAATTCGCACCAAATGTAGTATGTATACAAAGAAAAAGTAGCATATTTCAAAAAATGGTGGTTCGGTAAATCTTATATCTAATGCCATTTCCCTACAAGAAACGGCAATGGTACGAAGGCAGAACAGCGAAATCGTGCCAACTTCATTATTTTCTGCGAATAGTCGTGATGAATCAGTATTGGCCGGGATAGATGCATGGCTCCCTGCGTGTCGGAGCGGCTATTGCTTCTCACGCTAATTGAATATGACTAATTAATTCATTTACATTGGTTAGATGCGTCCTTACCGCACATGACCAACGTTGGCAAGAACGTTCGTCGGAGCCAACATTGCACAAAGTTTTAAGTCATCTCATCCGGTTGATTGTGTTTTTTACAAAAAATATATAAAAACTATTCAACCAAACATTACTCAAGACTGATGATAATCGGTTTGCTCGCCTTCTCCTTACAGACGGCGAAACGTGTTTGCTCGACATTCTGGACACGGCAGGACAGGAGGAGTATTCCGCAATGCGCGATCAGTATATGCGAACGGGTGAAGGATTTCTTTTAGTATTCGCTGTCAACAGTGCCAAAAGTTTCGAAGACATAGGTAAGTTGAAACGGCAGCAAAGCGTCACACGCGAAAAATCCCTGTCGTTGCGTTAATGCTGTTTTTCGCGCTTTCCCCGATAGGAACCTACCGAGAACAAATTAAACGCGTTAAAGATGCTGAAGAAGTGCCGATGGTGCTAGTGGGCAACAAGTGCGACCTGCAGGCGTGGGCGGTTGACATGAATCAGGCGAGAGATGTACGTACAGTGCGAAATTGTTGTTACCATTGTATTGAACTAATGCTTCCTCCTTATCCCCCGTACCGGCTCCTTTCCAACAGGTGGCAAAACAGTATGGCGTTCCATTTGTAGAGACCTCTGCCAAAACAAGGATGGGTGTCGATGACGCATTCTACACCCTAGTTCGCGAAATTCGCAAGGACAAGGAGAGAGGGAAAAAGAACCGGAAGCACCACAAGCTGGTCTCGAGCAGACGATTCAAGTGTCAGTTGCTATAAAGCTGCCTACATAAGGGAAACCGATCATCTAAACCACCAACCAACGTACAGCACAAAAAAAAAAAAACAGAAGCAGAAAACTCCGAAACAGAGATGTCCAGATACACAAACACACCGAAACGCACGCACATGCGGGATGTTTACTCCCAAAATTGAGCAGTTTTCAACGAAATCGCCACCAGCCTGGGGAAGAGAGCCATCATAGTGGATTGTGAATATCGTATTCGCCGCTCGGTGTCCATCGCCAGCAGGTCACGGTTCGACCGACACACGGGGTGGTCGCCTGTTGCAATCCCTAATACCGTACGCTTTTCGTGAATATTCAGCTGAACAATGGGCAAAGCATATGGAAAGGGACTCTTAGCTAGATTAGATGAAAAAGCAGCGGTGCTTCACTGGTCCTATGCGTCGTAAAGCGCACAAACCTCCTTATTTGCATATAACCGGTAGCACTGAATGCCTGGTGGAGGAAGGACTTTGTGGGTGCTATCATCCGTTCCACTTTGCAGCAGTGGGTGCATACCTTCGGATCACACGACACGATGACGGTCAAGTAGCAAGAGTGATCAGTTTCGTCTGCCTAACGGCTAAGCTCTAACAACCAACTCTACCACAAACACCACACACATCCATCCTCTTTTCCTTCCCGACAAATTGGGAGCACAGAAGAAAATGTCTTTGAAAGCCAATGCAAACGCATCGGGACTGTTGGAGCAAAAAACAGTGCAGCAGCACTTCCTGCAAAGGAGAGAGGGAGAGATCGAAAGCGATTTGTTCACACATCCACACGTACACCTGTTTGTATCTAATCTTCTTGCTCTACCCATAAGAGGGAATAAACGTTTTTCACTCGTCTGCCTGTAAAGATCTAATATAAAGTAAAATCTACGAACATTAGGTAATTTAGATAACTCTTTTGCTCTTAAAAAACTCACATGTCTACCTACCAAGAGTGATAAACGGCTTACGGTGAATGCTTCAGCGCACAGTTCATAGGAAAACAAAGAGAGCTAAAGAAAACCGCTCATGTTTGGTGTGAAATCCCGGGCGAAATCCTTCTCGATCCCTGCACGATCCATCGTCGAAGGATCGCCGAAATAGGGTGGAGGAGTGGCCGTACGAAAGCAAAACGCAAAAATGTCGTGCACAACAAAAACGACCAGCACGAGGGCATTGAGCATTAGGAAGTATTTACCTACTAGTACGGAATAGTCACACATTGGTAAGCCAACTCTGCTGACGCTCTGGGAAGCGAAATATATATATAAATCTATATATATAAAAGTATCGTGCTCCACATTTTGTCGTAAAAGAAATGCCAAGGTTCAAATTACAAACAAGTAAACGTGTTCGATGCGATACGTCGGTAGATAAGTAAGATTTCTAAAAGAAACTGAAACAGAGGGATAGGAAGATGCTGATAGGGCAATTGAGCGATATATTAGTAGAGAATGGCAAATTGCGAAACTATCCGTGAATAACCAGATATCTTATTAGTTTTAAAATTATATGAAAATGAACGTAAAAAAGAAGAAAAAAAAACTTGACCCTTACTCCTTTGTATTGTGTTATTTTGTTCCGTTTTATTATGTTTAATGGCTAATATCGTGTAAACCTCTTTGTAACATGTTTGTTACTCGACTGGCATGGCGAAACCGTTTGAGTTTGGTTGTGGTTCTGTTGTGCAGCTTGAACCTTCGGTGGGAGGTCCGTTCAGAACAAGTGTGTTACAGACTCCATCGACGAAAGCCTCTGAAGAGATAATGTTGTACGATTTACATTTTCGGATCACGGAATATATTTTGTTCGTACGTAACGGAAAATAACGTGCAGTGTTGTATTAACGACATATGATTTGCGTTTTGTTTGCGATCACTTGTTAAAAATAATTTATACCGTTGAAATGTTCCTTTGTGTTGCAGGACATTGTAGAACCACAAGTGTTGTTTTGTTTTGCGCATATCCATTTTATTGTGTTCAAAGCCGGCTCGCGTTCCCTCCTCGTTTAGGAGAATACAGGCAAAGTTTTTAGGAGAATTTTTATAGTTGTAGCATGTGCAAAACAGAGTGTGGAATGGAAAACTCAGGCTTAAAAACAATTGAGGGAGCACCTCTTGGCGCAATGGTAAAAATCTTGTGAGAGCATTGTTCAAGTCAAGGTAACGTATTCGTATCGATGGTAGTGCATAATTTAAGTCAAGACTTTGCCTGTAAGGAAGGAACAACCTAACCTAAGCATATACAGAGGAACTACTCTCACAGCTCTTTCGGTGGCGAATTGTAAATCGAGTAACGTGTATAATGATATAAATGTTTCTTTTTCGTCAAATTATCCAACACACTTAACTCAAGGAAAGAATGCAAAAACAGGTGGTGGCAAAGCAGATCCATGTTTCGATTACAGTTTCAAAAGACTCACTTGACGAGGCACACTTGGATCGACGAATACTCATGTGCTCGCAGTACATACGCTTATAGTTGGAAGGTTGGCCAGGCCCCACAAATCGTTCGCCACAGAAAGGACATGCACTAGGAATTGGGTATATGAAAAAATAGAAGCAAATGAGAAGGGCAGATGGGGAAGAAAATAAATAGATTGCAGAGCGGCCTTTTCCTTGTAGATGTCGACAGGTACTACGAAACGAAAATGATAAAAGCTTTTCTCTCATCAATTACTCTCATATGTTGCTATTGAAAATTATCCAATTTAAAGTATGTACGCAGGACATTGTAATACAAACGCTACCATCCTTTGCAACGCGGCAATAGCCTAGAAAAACGTGCAAAACGCTCGAATACACTTGCAGTCGGTAGTGTAAGCAGTGTGTAGCCTATTTCCTCTTGAAGGGAAATCTGTAATACGGCGTAAATGGATAGTTACAACATATTTAAGAAAAACACCCACACACCACACACAGGATTAATCGGCAGACAGAATATTAATGGACCACCCTGCAGGGTAGGTCACAATCCAAATTGTTGTGCAGGACAGGCGTTCGACGCAAGAAAACGATGTCGGGCGACACTATCGCCGTTTCGTCCATTCAAAATGGGTTTTGTAAAGCGGTATAAGAAATGCATAGTAAACGCTTGTAACAAACTGCAGCGCAACGGGAGAGGAGCAAGATATAAGCATAAATAAACAAATATTAAACAATGCATTAACAAAAAACAAACAAGTACATCTACCTACGGTCAGTAATAACAGTATGGAGCGGATCCTACGGATGGTGAAATGATAAGAAATAAAAAAATGTATTCAATACAACTCGAAAACACATTTGATTTTCATTCTCATAATATGGCGAATCTAGAGACCGAAATTTAAAAGAAGATAGTTATGTAGTTTATGGTTCTTGTATTCACAACTATTTCATTCACACTGACACACGTTTACGAGCCTTTCGGTGCAGACTGATTGATACGGATTTTATCCAGTTTGTACAGCTTCTCCACATCGACCGATGGGAATCGCTGAGCTAGCGTTTCCCGGTCGATGTTGGGGAACCGGCGCAATAAATGGACCACCTCATTACGTTCCCTGTTACGCAGCTTTCGCTTCTCGTTGTACAGCCTCTCACGATACATGCGTAAGAATTTCCATACGGCCGAACCACCAAATGTAAACTTGTGGCGTTCGTTCCACTTGCGATTAGCAAACTTTGGAATGACGTGCTCAAACGAGCGATAGAAAAACCGTATTCCAAGCTCATTCGGTCTGACCCGCCCAGGACGTTCACCGTTTTCGCCAGTTTCCAGCAGATAGTATGCACGGTTCCGCTCCCGTACCACTTCTTCCAAATTTTCCATCGACTCCTTTACCTGGAATGAGGACAATAGTTCTTCATTTATCAACATTCAACTCATGTGACGAAACAATTTTGAGCGACGAAACGGCTTCTTTACCTTATCCAACCGCTCGGGACTGGGGAATAATTCCATTTTTTCTTTACATTCGTGCTCCATCGTTAGCAGCATATTACGCTCCTTTAGCAGCACGAACCAGAGTTTGTGCAAGTCGCTGTTGGATTTAATGCGCAGATCATCCCTCGTCCATCCCCGGCCATGTTTTACTTCCTGTTCGCCCCAGTTTTTCTTGTCGTCGAAAAACTCCATCAAATCTTTTCGCGGGCTCGTCGTAGCAATTGTGCGCACAGGTAATATCACTCCTCCAGTCCTGCAGAACCCCAAACGACAAACGATGTATTTTATGTAATCAAAAACGGGTGCAAACATACCTTTGCAGTATGGCGGATGCTTGCTGTGAACTCACTGTCGCTAGGCATTTTGAAAGTTGTTGGGAAATCGGTAAAAACTGTCTGAAAATATTCATTTTGCACGTAAGATCAGCGAATTTCCCGAAAGAAAATGTGTGTTTTCTGCCGGGTTGTTTACAATTATCAAGTACTGTCAAAACGCAGGGTTGGATTGAATAAAAAAAAAATCAAAGTCGCATCAATCGTACGGTAACGATAAATTTCAAATTGTAAACCTATCGTTTGCCGTTGTTTCGAATTGTTGTGTTGAATTGAAAAAAAATATTTTTTCTACGTAATTGTGGATAAAACAATTCTTGTTAGGCTGGGATCGGTTTTTATCTTCGGTAAATTTTAACATACTCAGCCCAATATGGCGCAATGCTTAAAATAATATCATCGAGTAGGACACTGGAACAATTCAAAGCAAAAGTCTAAATTTTCAATCGACAAATAACTAGAACAGTCATCTTATTCTCCATGAACTGAAATTGAAAATTCCCAGGCTTCTTAGCAGGTGTAAGATGCATGCACAAAAAATTGAGTTATGATTTCAATGCTTCAATTTCACTAGAAATCGTTGAAAACATTTTTGTAAAATAATAATATGAGCTACTTTAATTAAGCTAGTCCAATAGTCTCTAGTTTGCCACGATAATACCCCAAATTCTAGTCCTTCTTCGTCTTGTTTGTGTATCGTTTATCGATATTTTTAATACTTTACAACAATGGTATATTGGCACTCTACTTTATCTTGCCACCGATGGTCATCAATTGCCATTCAGTTTAAAATAAATTGTATCTTTTATATATATTTCTTGTTAAGCATAAATAACCATCACATACAAATTTGTGCTCTTATATGTTAAACATCAAGAGAGTGGCCCTTTAATAGAGAGCGACTAGGGCATTAATTTCGACTATTTTTTAGGTACTGTTTCTTCACCTTAACAACGGTCGGTCGGTAGGATTTACTACGATGCTCACGCTCGATGGCACTGGCCAAGGCTGCTTTAGGATGGATATGTTGTGCCAAACGGAACCGTTTGCCAGCTATGTCTATATGATAGACCGCGTCTTTATCCATAATGAACTCAGTAGTTATGGTCTGTAGAGCATTACTTTCCGGCCGGCTAATGTATCCCAGGCAGACAAGTTTTTCCGACGCAAACCCGTAGCTGGAAGGAAAGGTATGGAATCACGACTAAGAAAAAAAGGCCCAGTTATTTTGCTTGTGCCTTATACTTACCCAGCTGAAGTGACGGTACCACAAAACTCACTATTTCGATACAACGGTTCACCTCCCCAAGGCCAAACGTCCTTCTCGATGTCGATGTCTTCCACGTGGAATAGCACCAATCGCTTCTTCAGGCCATCCCTTTTCTGCCGCTCCAACGCTTGTCGACCGATGAAATTTTCTTTTTTCTTCAATTGGGAAATCTGTAAATCAATCATTGCTCAGCACACAAAGGACATGCACACACCGTACTTACATCCAATCGTACCGAGTAAAACACGCCCGCCTCGAATGGTGTCGTCATGCTGGTCAATTCATCACCCCAGAACGGAATGAACTTATCGATGCGCAGAAATCGTTGCGTCAGTGTTCCCACGTCGCGGGCCCCGTAGTCTCTTCCGACGGTCATCAGGCGATCGTACACGTGTAGCGCGTACTCGGACGGAACGTACAGACAGTATCCGGGCATTCCGGTGTGCGTAAAGGACATGATCATTACATCGCTCGCGTAGCCAATGTTGAGCTTCTTGTAGGTGAATGGAGCCAACCGTACGTCCGAGTTGGACAGTTCGCTCATCAGGGGCGTGGACTTCGGTCCAACGACATTTATCACGGTATACATGGAGGTAACATCGTTCAGCATAACCGAGCCATCGGTGGGAAGGTTCCGGGACATCCATTCGTAAATACGCGTCTGTTGCGAGGACGGCGAGATCATGAAGTAACTATCCTCCGATTGTCTTATCAGCATGCAATCGTTCTCATATCCACCACGATCGTTTAGCATTCCGGTATGCACGATATGGCCAACGGTAATGTTCACATCGTTGGCACACATTTTTTGCAGATAGTTCAGCACGGCATTCCCACCCGAAGGCATCTCCGACTGGACGCCCGGTTTGATTTCAATCTTTGAGAACGACGATATATCGATGATGCCGACGTGCTGGGCACATGCTTGATATTCTTTTTCCATGTTGTGGAAGAATTTTGGCTTGTAGAAACTCCCCTCCGGTAGGGAAGGCAGTGGATCTCCTCCTAAGGACGAAAGGGAAATTATTTTCCAATTCAACGACTCTCGAAAAAGGGGTTGGATTAACGAGACGCTTACTTCGATAGTCTGCATCGAAGTACAGAGCCCTTTCGTATCCCATCTTGGTGCCAAAAACTGCCCCCCGGGCTTCCAGTACACTGTACAGCGGGGAACAGCGCAATTTGCGGGAGAATTTGTACTCGCTCTGGTTCGGATAGAGTATGGCGTACTGCCGGCCAACGACTTCGCGGATACGCTGCTGCAGATACTGCCGGTTGTTGTGTAAATCCAAAAATCGTTGCACATTGAACGGCAGCATATCGATCGTGGGCTTCCCGCTGATGATCCATTCCGCGAGTGCCTTCCCGACGCCACCCGATCCTTGCAGAGGGTTCCCGTTCATCCCACACGCTACAAAATAGTTTTTCACCTCGGCCGACTCACCGAAAATCAACCGTCCGTCCGGGGTAAAGTTGTCGGGGCTATTACGAACCGTTGACATACTCATGTCACGCAGCACCGGCAATCGATCGACCGCTTTCTCCCACAGAGGCGCGCAATGCCGGGCGTCCTGGTGCAGATGACTTTGCCATTCTTTCGGGATGTCCTTCGTTTCCTCGAACGCCGGTTTGGCCTCCTTCTCGAACCATCCGATCAGCAGCGATTGGTCAAGCTGTCGCACGTATAGATTGGAATCGTAATCGCGAACGCACGGCAGAAGGTTGTCGTCGTCCGTTGGCAGGTTGATGTTGGGAGTTAGGGCGTAGTAATGCTGTGCGGGATAGGCCGGGATGCGTACGGGTGGTTTGCATTTGAGGCCGAGCTCCCGGGCCCACATGCCACTGCAATTCACGAAGTACTCGCAGCTGATGGTTCCGACGTCCGTGTCCACTGCATCAACTCGCCCATTTTTTGTTTTTATCTGCGAATCAAATTAATTTACATAGTATCAGCAGTGTTGCGTTCATTGCAGAAGTCATTTGAAAGGAATTTTACATAACAGAATATTGTGACAAATTATCACCACCTTTTAAACTTTGTGTGTCTTTGAATAAGTAAATAAATACATTAATGAATAAACGGGTGGATTGTTGAGGAATTAGTTAGTTGTGAATCGTTTCAATTGAAATAGTTAAACAACCTCGACGGCGTGGGTTGGAATCCAAACCAGGCATGACCAAGACGGTTGTTACACAAAAAAGAAGAATTTTTTTTAATACTTTAAGACGGAAAAGTGATATCCAATGATGTCTGAGCCACTCAATTGAAACAGCAAAATTATCCCAACGCGATGTCGGGGGACGTATGGAGAATTACTCCTCCAACATTTATACATTATAGGGTGCGATTGAAACCTATAAGTGTTAAATTAATTTATAAAAAAAATCCAAATAATCTGGCAGCAAAGCCAAGCGTTTTTTTCTTTTTCGTTAAGTCTAATTCGAGTGATAGATCGATGAAGAATCAACTACAAAAGTACAATTAATTGTACGTAGTGTTATATTTCGCTTAATGATTGATAATGATGATGATTTAGTCCACGGATCGCAAAGTACGGCCCGCGGGCCAAATCCGGCCCGCCAACTGATTGTATCCTGTACGTAATAAAATTTCAGTGTTTCATTTAAAAATCCAACCCAATTTTTATAAGATTTGTCCACGATGTCAGGTCTGTTTTCTTCCCAAAGATGAAGATTAATATTGTTCAACGAGGTGTTCCTGTTACATGTTGAAAAAAACATCAAAATAAAACGAAAATAAGAACGTACTCCACTCAAAAGGGTACTACTTTAAAAACATTAAGTCATTGTTTAAGAAATGTATGCCGATCCGTGATTTAGTCACATAACTTACGCTGGTTGGTGGTTAAATGGTTGGTGGCTAAAATGGTTCTAAACATAAACTTTGGTTTGAAGATGGATTATAAATTTGGCAAAATATCCACCAACAATGACAATATTTCAGCATAAAGTTTGTTCAATGTCCAAAGAGCCAATGCATTCTACTTCCATTCACACGATCGCACAACTCTGCGACTCGCTTGACGATCGATCGTGGCATGCTAGTTAGTTTAAAAGGGTTCGCTAATTCTAAACGTGCCAATTTTCATACTTACATATTTCACCTCACAGCCTTCGAAATATTTTACACCCATTCGCTTCGCTTCGTCGGCCAACACCTGTACGACAGCGGCCGAATCCGCGATGCAATCGTCCGGAACATAGACGGCTCCCTGGAGATCTTCGGTGTGCAGAAATGGATGCAGCTTCTTCACCGTCTCCGAGTCGACCAGCTCGCACTGCATACCGGTCGGTAGAATGTACGCGGCCCGCCGTTGCAGCGCTATCATGCGGTCGTGGGTTTGCGCTAAATTAAGACTGCCACATCTTCGCAGGCCAATTTCGTGACCCTGCTGGTGTAGCTTGTGGTATAACTTGAGACTTTCCACCACTATGTTGCGCTCGGGGGTCGGCTTGAACAGACCGATCGTGCCCGACCCGAAATGGGAAGTTCCACTGCCGACCTTGCTCTGATCAAGCACCACCACATTACTCCAACCATTGTCCGCCAGATGATACGCGACGGAGTTCCCCAGAAGGCCGGCACCCGCTACCACAACACGTGCTTGATTAGGGCTGCTTCCATCGCCCGCAAAACGCACTTGTTTCAGCGGCTTCGATCGCGAAACGGGGCCATTTCTTAGTATCTTCAACATTACGACCAGACGCGATACTGCTACTAAATCACTAGTTTGCCCTGTTTGATTGCGCACAGTTTTCGGTCGAATTGGGGCTTACATAATTCAATTTAAATCACACCAGATGACGGAACACGTCTGATCGCACGCGGTAGCGCAGATCGACTCATTAGAGGTCGTGCCAGTCTGTGACACCCGTCGGAAACGTTTTCACACAGTCGACGAAATACAAGCAGCCGGAATCCGTCGCGATTTTGTGACAGTGATCGATATTCAATATTGTTGACATCGTTGGGCAAAAACAGGCCGATTCCTTTCAGCATGCACATGCGCGCGGAATTCCCGCCTACGAAACCATTTTTTTTTGACAACGGATGAAAATGTATATCGTACGGTTGGTGGAAAGTGGGGGTGAGGCTGTGATGCTGTTTGTAAACAAAGAGTAAGGAGAGGTTGTTGTCGTAATTGTTCGTGTTGCACACGTGCTTCTTCGGAATCCTTGCCTGCGAAAAGGTGCGGGTACTTATGGAAGGGATTTAAAAGGAATAAGAAAGCAATTCTGTGTTATTTCTGGAAGGAAGGAATAACATATTCTATACAAAATCAGTTTATTTTTTGTTCAATTTCATTAGTCTCTTTGAAACGCATTTACATGAATGTGAAAAACGAAGTAATCTGGCGATATTTGCTAAAGTAGAAGTATCCATTTGAGACGGTTTTGCATCCATGAAATTTACGAGTTTTTGAGGAATGATGGTGAACGAAGTAATTTATTTTTCTTGATAATGTGCCATTTTTATTCGTCAATCCATTTCATCAGTTCGTTTTGTCAGTTCAAGCCTATGCAGCAACGGCCCAGCTGATTTGCTATGTGTTTATTTTTTTACTTGTTTGACAGCATTGAAATCAGCTGTTAATCAATAAAAAATTTGTACCTTGCGCGAAGCGTTACAAATTGTTGGTACACGTTGAACCCTTTTTTATTCGTGAAATTGTTGTCGTTCACAAATTCCTGTGTAGAAACATGTCATCCATGGAAGTAGAAAATGACCAAAACGATGTTTGGATTTTCGGCTACGGTTCATTGGTGTGGAAGGCAGATTTTCCATACGAAGAAAAACGAACAGGATACGTTAAAGGTTTTCTGCGTCGATTTTATCAGAACAGCATTGATCACCGTGGCACGGCCGAACAGGTGAGTTTGTGAAACCATTGGTGTGACAATTGAAAGTTTCTAAAAATCATGGTTTTTTGTTGTCTGCAGCCCGGCCGGGTGGTTACTTTAATGCGGTCAAACGATTCGGAGTCTAAAGTGTGGGGCATGGGCTATCGCATCGCCAACAAAGACAAACATCAGGTTCTGCAGCATCTAGATCATCGAGAAAAAAATGGCTACGAACGGCACAGCGTAAGATTCTACCCATTTCCGTGGAGCCAGCAGCAGTTGAATGATCCACAACCGATCCTGCTGTACGTGGCCACCCAAGATAATCCATCTTTTGCCGGGCACAACGATGAGCTGGAAACAATAGCGGAACAAATTCTGATTTCGGCTGGCCAGAGTGGTAGAAATCCAGAGTATGTGTACAAACTAGCCGAAGCAATGCGACTGCTCTACCCTGGAGAAGAGGACGATCATTTGTTTGAGCTGGAAAAGATTCTCCTGAAACGTGATCAAACTGGTACTGAAGGAGATATCAATCGATCAGAACTCAGTAAAGAAGGTTAGTCGTTGGGTTTGGAATAACGTGCTGCAGGCGGCACTTAAATAGCATGATTTTGAAAGTAAGTCTATGTGCACTATTTCTCATGTGTTACGAGCTTTTCGTTGCGGCTTTTTTGGAAGCACAGCAAGATTTTATTTCTTTTGATCCAAAACCAATAAATTATCAATGCACTCACATGCAATCAAGAAGAACAACTGCTTCAATAGAAATTTTAATTGTGTTAAAAATGGATGCCACAACCATTCCGCTATTCATGAATTTCTTTCATCTTGTTAATGCGATTAATGAACAATTATATTTGAATTGTGCTGATTCGAAGCATTAATTTATATCGCTGTATTTAACTCGTTCCCGGGTACATTATGTAGCACTTTTCCAGTAAAAGATGCGTTCAGCATTCATATGAAAAAAGATCTAGAGTAAAAAATCAATCGAAGCACTAAAATAGTTGACGGTGAGATAAAATTGCCAGCAGGATGATTTTCATTGCCTCAATCGTGTTTTGAATTTCTGTTGTTCCAATAAATAATAAACAGCCAATAGTTGGTGCACTCGCTCTAACTGTTATCCGCACTACCTCCAAAATCTTCCTGTGCCGTTTCATTCAATACGCTCTTCTCCAGATGGAAATTGTATTCATGTGAGTATAAAATTTGCGTAATGTACGATAAGACATCGTACGTCTGGAGGCGAGATAGCTCGTTCAGGTCGTCCACGCAGAGCTCAGGAGCGAGCTTAAATGGTACTTGGCTCATGAAGTGGGTCAACTTTTCTTCACTGTACTGTCGGGCGACTGGTTCAACTTTTGCCGGTCCTTTGGCTAACGGGCCAGGAATGGCAGGATACAGTCCTGATTCACCTGGAGACATCGGCGATTTTTCACCTTCGGCACCAACGTTGGGCTTGGGTGATGCACCTCGTCGCTCGATAAAGATGAAATCATCCTCGCGTGGCGGTGCCGGAGCTGCTCCCGGTATTGGTTCTACTGGGGTCTGTGTCGGGCTGGGTTTTTTGGCTTTGAAAAACGAGAACATCTTAACGCTTTGGTACTTGTTTTGATGTTCCTTTAAATCTGGTACGATGGTTGCGCACTTTGTTATGGTTTTCAATGAGTCATTTAGTGTTGTACAGAATCGCGATTCGGATGATTCGAAGATTCGATTCCTAGACGGATTCTAAGGATTCGAGCCCCATTTGACGGATTCTAAAGTTTTGATTCTTTTGGGATTCGAATCAGATTTGATTTGTTTGAGTCTTGACTTGATTCCTTTTTTACTTGATTCGAATCTATTTGAATTTAATGTGACTCGCTCGACTCGGGGGTCCGCGACAGCCGAGCGGTAGCGCCGGTTAGAAAATCGGCCCATGAGCGCCGGGGCTCACCACCTCGACGGCGTGGGTTCGAATCCCAGCCGAGACCGGACCTTCCCCTGTACGAGAGGACTGACTATCCACGTACAACAGGGAAACAAGTCTCGTAAGCCCTTAACGGGCAGGCATGACCAAGAGGTCGTTACGCCAAGAAGAAGAAGAAGTGACTCGCTCCAGACACGAAGAAAGTCGAATTAGTCACGTAACGAGTCGATCTAGAGACAATGTGAATGATTACAGTTTACTCAAATCGAACGCTAAATAGAATGGATTGAACTTAGGCTGGTATCATTGCTTTGTCGCACGATGTTTTGTCAGACGACAGGTCCACCAATGTTTCTGTAATTTTTCAAATTCTAAGACGATTAAGTGAATTTTATTATTTTTTCTAAATAAAAACCACAACACAGAGTTTATAAAATCCAACTTGACAGATAAAATCGGATCCGACAGCTTGCAGCTGTCAAATCCCATATATTTTCGCCTATCAAAACCTGACGCGGTAAAGCACTGACACCAGCCTTAGATAGAGTGTTTTGCACCATTTAATTTAGAATCGAGCAAAATTCATGAAACCATTTTTAACAATGAAAAATATTCTCTTAAAATGAGGAAAAATGATGCGTAGTGGTGAGTAACTCCATCCTGAATTGCATAAAACATCTCTCTGGGATCGGATAGCTATAGCGATCCTCAGGACCATTCGCATGCAACACTTGATTGTCTAATTGTTAGGTGTTAGGTGAGCACGCATGATATGACGCATTAGGAATCGAGTTCGAAGATCCGGATCTCAGAATAAATGTGAATAGAAAGATTCGAATCCCTGCAAGGATTTAATTTTCCCATCACTAGACTCATTGCATGATTAATTCCAAATGAATCAGACCTTTGGAACATTCAAAGCAGCCCTGCACTATTAGCTGTCAAAGATTTTGTGATTTTCTTGCAAAGGAAAATAAGTGTTGAGTTTTGGAAAAAGGTTCGAGTTTGCAGTGCGTTTTCTAGTCTCGCGTGAAAAAGTGTTGCTAAAATCAGCTGGATTTTGTGCAAATCATGTCGGAGTAGTGCCGAATGTAAGTGCCTCACTAGGTGACTTCGTATATTGTGCGTCTGGCGTGGAATCGTGGCTCTGGAAAGGATCACATCGGTTCTCCACTATCTTTCATCCCTCTGACCCATTTCTGATGATATCACTTTTTCCTTAGCTTTTCTACGTTTGCAATTTGGTCTTCGTAGTTTTTACCTTTGCCCATCTCGTAGGCATTGCATGAAAAGAACGGTTGTTGCAGGTCGACCAATGTTTGGTGAAGTTTCATAGAAATGGTTCTGCTGTTGTGATTCCGCCTGTATCACCCTGATCATTGACAAAACTGATCGATTAGTCACTTTTTCGGTTGGTTCGATTGTTTCTATGCGCCGCCAGCATTGTGCCGCATGGTGTACGCGGTGAACGGTACCACCGAATGCGTGTAGTGTGCTGGCGGAACGAAATTATCATTGCCACAGTGTTGTTTGCGGATCGTTGGGCAGCAACCGGACGATCTGATCCGACGGACGGAATGTGCGGAAAAGACTGCGTGTCCGATTTGTGAATGTGTGAATCCACGGCATTGAAAAAAAAACAACTGTATTTAGCTGCATATGAGCTGTCCACCCACCGTGTCGCTGGGCTGTTAGTGGTGGGGTCGTTTAGTGGAACACTGGTGGACTGGTGTGTTTAATAAAACAAAACCATATGAAGGGTGGCGGGGGATAGGGTCGTAAACTGGGATCCCAGAAAGGAAATACGGCAGTGGACAGCAAGTGTAGAAGCGATAGCGCACTTAGCCACATCGGCCATGGAAAACAAATCGGTTTGGAAAAGTGGCATATTTTTGGGAAACCCCTAAAAGGAAAGCATTTGTTTGAGAACTATCCAAATTCATTGCCTTGAAAATCTGCATTCGGGGTTACCCAAAAAATCGAGCAAGGCAACCACCAGATTCGATCCTAGAAGACCGCCCGACACTTGGAGGAATTGAATTTGATGGTAATTAAAACCGTATACTTGAAAATACTGCATTAAAATGCATCGGAAATGTGAGTAAAATCACCATTTTACACGAGAAGGTAGAAGAACAACAGCAGGATTACATCCCATTAGTTCAGCATATTTGTAAAAAGATTTTATCCCTTTTATTTTGTTGATCATAAAATGTTAAAAAATTATATTGTTTGGTACAAGGTCTCTGCTCCAAGCTTTTACAGCTTTCATTGTAACATTATTTCCATAAACAACTTGTTCGTCCATCCTGCTGGCCATTGGGAATATTATTTCTGTATTCTGAAGGTTTTTGAA
The DNA here is from genome assembly GCF_943734705.1 of Anopheles coustani. Lineage (NCBI taxonomy): Eukaryota > Metazoa > Arthropoda > Insecta > Diptera > Culicidae > Anopheles > Anopheles coustani. The sequence goes on from NC_071288.1 coordinate 35,188,537, forward strand.
AATCAATTGGAAACTGTCCTTTTCAAAGAAGATGATACGGTTAAACTATAATGCTGTAATATTCGTTTAATGTATATCTATTTCCAATTGTTGGCCTTATGTTGACATGCGTTTTATAGCTGTGGCATCATTTGTGTATCTATAAACATATTAACTTATTATTATGTGTTTTTTAAACCATAACGATAAAAATGATAATTGATAATTTATGCATTGTAATCAAAAATACGCCCAGTGCCGAAAAATGGCACGGCTCAGTGTATGAAATTGAACTGTGTTTGAAACAAACCATTTTTTTTGCATTTTTTTAAGTAATATCAAGTTTTTATTCGCGAAACAGTAAAGTATTTTTTTATCTTTGAACCTTCTGACGTTGATACATGACTGATTAAAATAAATAAAATTCATAAAACATACATATTTGAATATAAGATAGTAAATTGGATATCATAGAAAGATGAGCAACAAACATGCAATGATGGATGCTCATGTTGTCGACATTTTTTAAACTCTATCCTATGAATCGCATTTTGACATTTTTGGAAATTTTTATTTGAATAAATTTTGAAATTTTACCTGCGCCTTCAGTCAACACAACCGAAAACTAGTGAATAAAAAAATACTCCTCAACCATCTATCGAAGCGATGTGCGGTTGCCAAAAAAGATTTCACTTTTATAGGCGGCTGTGGTGCTGCTGCGTTAGCCACGCCAAACAAACACGCCGGCACGGCGTCAGTCTTCCTTTATGGGCTGCCGGGCAGACAGACAAACGGCAGGAGCGATGATGCCAAAACGGATCGTTAAAGTCGCTCCTCTTCAACGCTGTTGTAACCCGGCCCCGGCCCGGGGACCGGCTCGGAGAGGCTCAGCTCTTGCTTAGCTGCCAGCAGCCGGTCGGTCTATGGCCGCTGATGCTGCAAAGTATCATCTAGCTCCCCTAGAGAGTCGCGTCGGATTGGATGGCGTGCGGTGGAAGCATTATCCTTCGATTGCCACTGCCCAAGCGAGTTTGGTATTTAGTGATCTGACGATGTTCGTGTTTCAGCCCCATGACCAATCGGAAGTATCGGGTCTATTGCAATGTATCTTATTAAATTTAAGACCTAAGAAAGTTGCTGAGCTGATGTGTAATTTAGGACACTAGCATTTGTCGCAGGATATACACATGACTGATGATTGTTTTTTTTTTCAATAAAAATGCGTAATTCCTCGTATGAATAGAGTTTCGAGATAAATTGTACAAAAAACGAACCAACACCTTTAATACTTCAAATCTGTTTTGCCTCTTCACACGGCGGTATGGACATCGGTAAAGCTAGGAAATATCTCACTTTTATGTGGCATTTCACTGTTGTATGTACGTTGGAAGCATAAAGATATGCATTGGGCCAAACATCCCTTGCCAAGGTGCCAATAGGGTCTCATTGAAATGTTAATTTCGTTAAATACCGAGCCAAACATCCGATTCCGGCAATGATGGTGTGCAGCAAACGGTTCATAATTAATCATATCATTCCGGGCGGCGCGAACAGACCCGGTTGTTACACAATGTAAAAAAAAGAAAAACGGATGATTATGATAACTTTCCTACGCACGCAGTAGGAAGAACAAATGCTCATGGAGCGTCACCGCCGGAAAACCGGCTCGAAGGAGCAAGACGAAATAAAAACGTTATAGGGTAATGTGGGGCAATACGGAACGTAGCTGGAATGTTCCCATAGTTACGATGATTCGATAGTTTCTATGGAGCAGCAACTTACATATTTTGAACATTGTAAATAATTTGTGTGACGGTATGATGGCAGTAAAAATATCAAGGAGTTCAATAAGTTTAAAATATTGATATGGTTTCACATTGAAGGGTTTTTGAGAACGGTTACCTGCAAACCAATTATGATAATAATAACGCTTTCAAAAACTGTTGATAGCTGGTATTGCTATACAAGGAATTTCAACACAGTATTAGGAAATTTAAATGTCTGTTCCTTGGGACCGGAATAGTCCTGGAGTAACGCCAACGTGTTACTATACGTCAAGCCTTAAATGATTAATACATAAAGAGCAACACAGGAAAATAATATCTATAATCTACCTTTAACTTCATAGGACTTTTTTTATTTGACGGGCTAACCATAATGTCGTTTTTATTCGTCTAAAATTAGTTGAAGAACTGAACAGAAAGTTGTTAAATTTTTCTTCACTGTTTTAAAAGGTTTCCATTTCCGTTATCAACGAAACGTTTTTCAGAGGTTTCGTGGTGCAAACTAAAATACTGCAAGTTTTTTTTGTTTTATTTAGTTTTTTTTCTAATTTACCTAAATTTAATTTATCTACTTGTTTATTTATTTATTAATTTTTTCTTTACTATTCTTTTCGTAGATCATCTGGACTATATAATACATAACACAAATTTGGACATTAAACATTTAGAAATGCTATTTTTTTGAGAAATTTTGGTTTTAATATATTTCTCATAGTATTGCAAGAAAAACTTGAAATTTTCACAATTTGCATTGATGTATGTACATCGTTACGGAATGAACCATCATACATATTCTTAGCTTACCCTAAACTAAGGAAGTTTGAAGATACAATTTTGGAGACAAATACAATTCCGAAAGGTTGCCTTTGGCTCCCCTATGTCCCTTACAGCCTCGGCACTAAACAGGCGAAAGTTCGATCGTTGGACCGATGGAAGACTGCTGGAAAAAGGGATGTGGCCACCGCACCGCAGCCCTCTGTTGTTTGAACCCGCTTTTGGGGCTATAAAAGGCTCCCTGCTGTTGGAACCCGTTCTGCCGGCTGCTCTCGCGCTAGGATGCGCTCTCTTCGCGAGAAGCCCGAAAGCCCACAACGGCACCGAGAGCGACGAACCGGTATTAATGCATCGTGGTCAGTTTTTCCGCCGTTCCGGCGAGATGTGCTGGCGACGCGGTTTTTTAACTTGGCGTTAGTTTCATTCCGAACGGTGTCGCGTGACGGTGGTGTGGCCGCTCGATGCCGAGGTTGCGTTCTGCGTGTTGCAATATTTTTTGTGTGTTTTGCAAGATCATGTTCACTATTGCTCATGCCTGCTCTTGAGTGTCCGAGGATGAAGTTTTACCTTGCCGCGAACGGAACGCGCAGGTACTCGCGAAAGGCCAACCCGACCTATTCGTCGTCCGCTAGTTGCTGTCGTTGATGCCGACAAATTCTTTAAGTTAGTTTTCTTATCTTGTGCATACAAGTGCCGGTGTGTGTGTGTGTGCCGCTCCAAGCACACGGTCTACATAACGCGGTCGTTCGCACAAGTGCGCCACTTTAAACCGAGCATCTCTTCTCTATCGGCCGCAAGTGGAACAATACGTACTGCCGGCGAATTTGCTTGGTTTGTTTTTTTTCGGACCGAACTTTCTGTGTAGCGCGATTTCGGCGTGTGTAACGGTGAACGTTAAACTAAACTGTCCAGCGCCGGTTCTGGGATGCTGCAACGTGTGCTGCCCGGCCGAAAGTTATCCCCCGAAGCGGCTTGTGCGAAATTTCCGCTTAAGCGCTTCGCGATCGTAAATCAATCGGAGAGTCTTTCTTGACTTTTCGTTTTCCGTTCTCCTTTGCGAGAGTTCTGCCCGGCACGAAAAGGACGTCTGAACAAAAAAATAAAATAAATAAAATAAAACATTCCCGCCTTCAATCGATGCCGTGGACACCGTGGATATCCGAATTCCACTGGTTTCGGCTCAAAACGGGCATTTAAAATAATCGACTGTGAGCAATGTGTGGTGTTTCTGTTTTTGTTTCCTTCTTCGTACACCACGCGTTAATTAAAACCCGCGATTGCAAGGCTGCCTGTTTTTATGTGTAACGTTGCTGGTAAATCCATCGGCATTTAAGTGATTTTGCAACGACAGCGACCGCAACGGATACCACAACCGCCACATGGTTCACGCAAAACGTCCCCGCCGAGCAACGAAATCGAAATGGGCCACAACAACGACAATCTGTCACTGTTTCGGTAAATGCAAGTGGGAACATGTTTTTGGGACACTCACTACCACGGCACACAAGTGCCCGCTTCCACCAGATGGGCTTCCTTTATCTCGGGAGGCTAGCAGCAAGCCGTAGAAAACCATGCCCGGTTAGCGAGATGTTCGTTCGTCCGGTCAGCTCACCTTTTGGTCCGGCACCACCAGAGGAGGGCACCGGGTGAAATGGGATACGATCCAGTCTTCGTCGTTTCTCATCTCCTAGCCAGTCCGTCATTCGTCGGACGCTTGGCGTCGTTTCATTCCACATATTTTATTTCGTCCAATTTGTCACCGGCGGGGGTGGTGGGCAGTTTTCACGCAACCATGGAGAGGAGATTAGATTTGGAGGCCCACCATTTAAATGGACTTAGAAACTCGGAGGGTGCCGGTGGAATGGTAGCAGCATTCTCACCGACTTTGGGTTCTTTTTTCTTTCCTTCTGCGGAACCCCGTTGACCATTACCTTGAAAAACAGAACGCCCCCATTAGGTGGTGGCGTAGCATTGAGCTGATGAGGTCACTGTTTGGAGACCGATGGCTGAACGGCGTTCGAGTGACGTGGAGGTTGCCTGTTGACCACGCGGGCGATATAAGGAAAGTTGTTGGACACTAATCGCCCTATATGGCTTCAACGGTTCGAGTGATACGGGTGGGAAACTAGAGACGAGAACTCACTGGTCTACCGGCAGGAACGTCTCTTGTTGAGCGTGAAGACATGCTTTGCAGTTCGAATAAAATATGTTATAAATTACGTTTATCATGCGGTTTTGTTGATGATGGTTTACGAGCAGCGTGCAATAGAATATGTTTTCCAATTGTGTATTTATGTACAAGAACTGTAACATATGCTTTTGTAATATGATCAAGGGATAGAACATTTAATTTTTTTTTGTGTTTATGAAAAACACTGAGACTATTTAATTGGAAAATGTAATTGCAACATGAAGAGAGTTGTGACTCACACACAGCTCTAGAAGATACACTCCTCTAGACGATACTCCTTGATTAAAGTTGCCCGTTATGTTCTGGGAAATAATAATCAAGTGATAACCACTTTATTAAGTATATTTTCCAAGAACGATTTTATCTATAAACGTAAAATGAATGCAAAATTGAAAAAAAGTTTAGTAAATTTGTTGCGATTATTTAAAGTCATTTAAATACCTTGTAAACGTAAAATGTGGATCGATAAATGCGATAGTGCATTGTCATAAATTCAAAAAAGATGGGGAAAACGATTTATATGTTTAACATTTTAAATTTATAATTCGGTCTTTACTTTTTTGTACTTGTTTTTACGCGAACAAAAATATTCAAATGCTATTTGTTTTTCGTTATAGATATATTCGCGACGCTGCGACATCATCGTTGAAGCACTTCCCACAGTTGCAGTCAACGGAAGCGAATCCGTGTGACGGATACAACGAGGAGGAAGAGGAAGCGGAACAGACCGCCAGGATGGAGCTTTCGCACAGTCTCACGCTGAACGAGGCAGCCCTCGCGCAGCTTCCCGAGCAGAAGCGACCGGTGTTCATCTTCGAGTGGTTGCGCTTCCTGGACAAGGTGCTGGTGGCGGCGCAAAAATCCGACATCAAGGGCTGCCAGAAGAAGCTGGTGGAGCAGCTGACCCAGCACATCCAGGGGGCACCGGGGCCACCGACGCGTAAGCTCATAGCTCGCTGCCTGGCCACCCTCTTCTCGGTCGGCGACACATTCCTGCTGTTCGAGACGGTGAACAAGTGCAACGACATACTGAAGAACAAGGATGACTCGCCCAGCTACCTGCCGACGCGGTTGGCAGCGACCTGCGTGGTGGGCTGCATGTACGAGAAGCTCGGCCGCATGATGGGCCGATCGTACGAGGAAACGGTACAGATCCTGCTGAAATCGCTCAAGAACGCCGAATCGCAGTCGCGCATCGAAATCATGATGACGCTGGAGAAGGTGTGCGCCGGCATGGGTTCGGCCATCTCGAACGTGCACAAGGACATCTACAAGGCGGTCCGGTACTGCCTGACCGATCGCGTGATGGCGGTCCGCGTGGCGGCCTCCAACTGCCTGCTGGAGATGACGAAGCACGCACCGTTCCTGTACACGACCGAGCTGGAAAGTTTGGCGTCGCTGTGCTTCCGTGCGTTCGACAGCTGCAACTACGAGGTACGGTGTGCCGTGGCCAAACTGCTCGGTACGCTCATCGCTTGCACGCAGAACGGCAGCTTGCGTAACTTTAGCAGCATGACGGCGTCCTCGTCGAGCACGAAATCGCTGCGCCCGGTGTCGCTGGACGAGGCGCTCGGCGTTCTGATGGCTGGCTTTCTCCGGGGCGGCGTGTCGTTCCTGAAGGGTACCGGGGAGATTATTAAGGGCAGTTCGGGTGTAAACCGCGAGGTACGGGTGGGTGTTACACACGCGTACGTCGTGTTCGTGCAGACCATGGGCGGGTTGTGGTTGGAACGCAACATGCAATCGTTTCTGGTGCACGTGCTCGATCTGGTGGCGAATCCGAAGGCGGCCTCGTCGCACGTGGATGCGGTGTACTCGCGCAAGTGCATCAACTTTATCCTGCGCTCCGTCATCGGGAAGATGCTGGGCGAGAAGGCGCAATCGTCCGCCTGCAAAGAGCTGATCCATCTCATCGCCAAGCAGATGAACTCGATCGATTTCAATCCGGAAAATGCCAAGGACTCCAACCAGGAGACACTGTTCAGTCAGCATCTGCTCGTGTGCGCCCTGCAGGAGCTGGGCAGCTTGGTGCTGCTGCTCGGTACGACGGCCCAAAACCTTCTGGCCGATCAGCAGCTGAACTTTATCGATGCCGTCTGTGCGGTGCTCATACATCCTTGCATGGCCGCTCGGCTGGCGGCGGCCTGGTGTTTACGGTGCGTTTGCGTAGCCGTACCGAGCCAGATCACGCCACTGATCGATCGGTTTATAGAGGCGATCGAAAAGATGCGCACCTCACCGGACGCCATCTCCGGGTACAGTGGGGCTCTGGCGGCCGTCCTCGGTGGGGTACGGTATTCTCCACTCGGCATACCGCACACACGGGGGAAAGTCATCTTTAACACGGCCGAAGAGCTGCTCCGTACGGCTAGTCAAAACAGTCGCCTGTCATTGAACCGAACGCAGGCGGGATGGTTGCTGATTGGAGGCATCATGACGCTGGGCGTTCCGGTGGTGAAAGGGTTGCTGCCGAGGATGCTTCTACTTTGGCGCAACGCGTTCCCACGCTCGACGAAGGAGCTGGAGTCGGAGAAGGCTCGCGGGGACGCCTTTACCTGGCAGGTCACGCTTGAGGGCCGCGCTGGGGCATTATCGGTAATGCACAGCTTCCTGCTGCATTGTCCGGAGCTAGTGACGGATGATATTACGCGCCGACTGCTGACGCCGATTGAAAGTGCGCTGGCCATGCTGATCAAGTGAGTATCATACACGGTGGTTGACGAACAGACAATTTAAACAAATTATTCGGTTACCAATATTCAGATAAGCAGAACATCAGACAGCACTGAGAAGGTTATTGTGTATGGTATAAGAAAAAAAAATACCCAAGGATTAGTAGAGGCAACGATAGTGAACTAAGCGAGCAATCGGTTGGCTACTGTCCTTTTTTTTGCACCGGGTATAGAAACATAACGGATGAAGAAATGAACAGTTTGCGCGGTTTTTATCAAGAGGGTTAGTCTAAAATCGATTCGAAAAATAGCCGTTATCCATATTACCGATACAGTTACTCCCTTCAGCGCATCGTTAAATTTCGGTATCGAATTTATATCGTCGATTGGGTATCTTTAAACTTCTTTAAAAACGTGTTAAATTAAAGGACGTCTGGCTTTCGTTTTTTATACATAATGTATATCTTATTCTTTCTTCTTCTTTCTGGCCGTAACGGGCGTCTTCAGCCATGCTTTACTAGACGTTGGTTGGGATTCGTTCTTTCCAGTGTTGTCTGATGTATCTGAATATTGTAACGCAAAGATAAGACACAATTTGATTAAATTTACTTGTATTAACAGAAGTTTTAAACTAAAAAAAGCAATAATAAACCTATGGTCTTTTCTTCTCTTATTGTTTTAGCATAACATCCGTGTTGAAAACCTACGGACAACACCTGAAGGCCCCGACGGCCATGGTACGACTGCGGCTGTACGAAACACTCTCCCTGTTGCCGGCGACCGCCCTCGAGTCGTCTTATACGCACCTACTCCGGATGCTCGTGTCGGAGTTCACGCTGACGGAAAATCCGGCCAACACGACCACCTCTTTTCTACGGCAGATGTGTCACGGTAACGATTCGATCATACTCGGCACCTGGCTGCAGGACACCGACCATCGCACAATCGAGGACCAGGTGAGTGTAGACGCGGGATTCGATAGGTCTGCCGTGTTTTCCCAGCGCCATCCTTCCGCGTCGTGTCACGCAGTTTTCGCTCAGATATACACGACGCCATGCGTGCAGAGTATATCACCGAACCAAGCGGACCGCGTAAGGGCGGGGAGCGGTGGTGAAGCAACTGCGCAATACACTGTACGAATTGAAATGATTCATGTTGTTCTTTTCCTTCTATCTCTCATCCATATCCGTTGTTGCTCCCTATTTGCGTTACGTTGTAACTTTTGTAAAACACAATCTAACGGTGGTGTGGTGACCGGTAATGGCATGTGTACATCCAAAAACACAAAACAAAACACACACCTATACATATTTTGAACATAATGTACGAACAAAATATAAACCAGATGGAACCGAACCGTAAAGCAGACGGTGACTACGTAAGTTGGAACGTTTCCCTAGTGCCCATATTGTGACATTTTGTGCTTGCAAATCTCCTGCCGGCTTTTACGAGTCTTTTGAAACACGTACATTTCGACTGTCCCGAAATTTCATTTCACATTTTACCGTACCATATCACTTCATACGTTTTCACCTTCGTTAATTTAGAGTTTCACGACACCAGTACCATGTTTTGCTTCATTTTTGTAATGTTTTGTATTTTTCATTCATGCCGGGACGCTTTTTCTGTTTTACTGAAAATTCCAACTGAAAAGAACAACCAGTTTATGGGATTGTGCATTAAAAAAAAAACAAATGAAACAATTCTAATAATTTGAAACCTTATGCAAAAGGTGTTCTCAGATTAATGATAACCCATAGGAATAAGTTTGTCATTTTTGAGGTCGTTATGATTTCCTCTTTTCTCGTTGAGGAAGAATTGATTGTACGAACTGCATCGATGCACATACTTCCATTCTACTTTGCATCAGCTTGTGAAATTTGCGTTTCTTTTCAAGTTATGCTATTCCTTTTCCTTGGATCATTCTTTATTTTCTTTTTGTAATTTCTGATGATTGACTAGATATTCAAAGTCAATGTTATTTGTTTAAAAAATGCGTTTACTTCAATCGCTTTTCACTCAAAGATATTTGCTTCTTTACTTCTAATCAAATGATGTATTTTATCTTTAAGTTGTGAAGTTGACTGAAACTATATAATTATAATTTGTTTCTAAATTCTTGTTTTCGTCTTGTAATTTAAATAAAATATGTTTTCATCTTTTTAGCACTTTTACTAAGTTCACTTTCTTGCGTTTGGTTTTCTTTATCGAATTCTAAGTTCTAATGTTTTTGTTTTCTTTTGTGGATAACAAGCGCCTGATGTATATTCCATTTTAGTTCCTTGCATTTTTTCTTAAGGAGTGTGAGGGATAACAGTTTATGTCTTTTCTTCTTTGCACTGGAACGAACTGAATGTGTATCAGAAAAAGTGCACTTACCGTGAAAGCAAATCATTTATTCCATTCATTTTATATTCTCATTTGTCTCCATTCCCACTGATGCTTGTTTAATCTGTTGAGCTTTTAATTTTTTCGTAGAGTGTGGTAGTGTACCCAGCACTCCTATGGTGCTTAAATCATTTAAATACACCTAACCTATCTCCTGTGCGTGCAAATGATATTGATTAGAATTTTGAAATATTTGCAGCTTCAACCGAACAGTGCTGCCGGTTCCGGTGCACTGGAGCATGACGCCTGCTGCCTGTATCGTGCGATCGCCCCCGGTGAGCAGTGTCCGGGTCCGCTACCACTCGGTGTGGCCGTTATCGACATGTCCGTGACGCTGTTTGGGCTGATCTTCCCGAAGGTGGCGAACAAACACCGTCTGCAGATGCTCGAGCACTTTGGCGAGTGCATTAAGCACGCCAAAAGCTCCCGCCAGGAGGCGGTCCAGATGAACATCTTTACTGCGCTACTCAGCGGTTTGAAGGGGCTAACCGAGACGAAGTCGGCCATCGGACAGGACGATGTGAGGAAGAGTGCCACGAACTTGATCATCAACGCGCTGACTAGCGCGAATCCGATCCTCCGTTGTGCGGCCGGTGAAGCTTTGGGTCGTATCGCGCAGGTGGTCGGCGATTCGCGGGTAACGGCCGAGCTGGCACAAACCAGCTTCGATCGGTTAAAATCGGCCCGCGATGTGGTGACACGGACGGGGCACTCGTTGGCGCTTGGATGTTTACATCGGTACGTCGGAGGAATGGGTTCGTCGCAGCATTTGAATACGAGTGTTTCGATTCTACTGGCCCTTGCCCAGGATGGCAGTTCCCCCGTGGTGCAGGTGTGGTCACTGTACGCCCTCTCACTGATAGCGGACTCCGGAGGGCCCATGTTCCGAGGGTACGTCGAGCCAACGCTTTCGCTCGCCCTGAAGCTTCTCCTGACGGTTCCGCAGTCGCACGTGGACGTACACCAGTGCATCGGTCGGGTGCTGAGTGCGTTGATTACGACGATCGGCCCGGAACTGCAGGGTGATTCCAATTCCGTAGCAACCGCACGCGCGTCGTTCCTCTGTGCGGCGGCCATCATGCAGGCGCACTCGGATCCGCTCGTGCAGGCGGAAGCAACCGGTTGCCTACAGCAGTTACACCTCTTCGCTCCACGAAATGTCAACCTGTCGTCGCTAGTTCCTAATCTGTGTCAGAACCTTAGCAGTAACTATTTGACGTTGCGGAAGGCGGCCGTCTCGTGCTTGCGGCAGCTGACGACCCGTGAAGCGAAGGAGGTTTGTGAGCACGCGGCCAACCTGGTGAGCGACGAGGATCGGTACGCACTCTCGGACTACGGGCTGCCGGGCGTTTTGTTCGGAATGCTCGACACGGAAAGCGACAGTCAGATGGTACGAAACATCCACGACACAATCACCTCGATGCTGCAGATCCTGGCGGCGGAGAACCTGTCGCAGTGGTTGAGCATGTGCAAGAACGTGCTGACGGTGGCATCGGATGCTTCCGTTGGGGCAGATGGTGGTGGTTCGAACCCCACCGGAAGTGGTGCCGCAGGGGCAGGAGGAGCCGGAGCTGGTGGAGCTTCCGGATCGGGAAAGGATGGAGCAACCGGCACTACCGATGGTGACGGAAACGATGCCGACGATGACGATGACGACGATGATGATGATGATAACATCGAGTTCCACGCAGAAGACCACCAGGCGACCCATCCGGCGGTACAACCACGCTGGCCAACGCGTGTCTTTGCCGCCGAATGTGTCCGCAAGGTGATCGCCACCTGCGAGAATGCCAGCTCGAACCACTTCGATCTGGTCGCTGCGAAGGAGATGCAGATGACGAAATCGAGGGGCGATTTTCTGGTGCTACACTTGTCCGACCTAATCCGGATGGCATTTATGGCGGCAACGAGCGATTCCGACCAGCTCCGGCTGGAGGGACTGAAGACGCTGCAAGAAATCATCGACAAGTTTGCGCACGTCCCAGAGCCGGAATTTCCCGGCCATCTGCTGCTCGAGCAGTTCCAGGCGCAGGTTGGGGCCGCATTGCGGCCAGCGTTCTCGCAGGATACACCATCGCACGTGACCGCGGCCGCTTGCGAGGTATGTAGCGCGTGGATTGGATCCGGTGTGGCACGGGACCTGAACGATTTGCGCCGTGTCCATCAGCTGCTGGTGTCGAACCTGAGCAAATTGAACAGCCGCACCAATAGCACGCAGCTTTACAACGAAAGTATGGCAACGCTGGAGAAGCTGAGCATCCTGAAGGCCTGGGGTCAGGTATACATCATGGCAATGGTGGGACACGGGGCAGCACCGGCTAGTCAGATGCTGAAAACACTCCACACCGTTTCGGGTGGCCAATCACTGTCGTCGTCAACGGCACAACCGAAGGAATTCAACCGTCTCGCGTTCGACGAAGAGTTTGGTGATTTCGAGAGCCGCGGGGAAAGCTTGCTCTCGCTGGTACAACCCGAACTGGACAACCTCTCCAAGCACTGGCTGGCGGCACTGAAGGACTACGCGTTGCTTTCCCTCCCGGCCGAGTACGCCAGCCAGCTACCGCACGATGGTGGTGCATTCTACACGAACGACACGATGAACCTTTCGAAACCGCACTATCTGATCTCGTGGCCACCGATTCTGTACGCCGCAGCACTCTGGCTGAACGCGGAAGGGTTCGTCAAGGGTGAGCACAGGCTGTCCCAGGAGCAGGAGGAAGACAAAGCGAACGCGAACGATGTAGCTTCGCTGGCGGCACCGGGAAGCAGAGGGCAGTCGGGCTCAACACCGACGGTGCCCACGATTTCGCACGGTAGCCTAAGTGCCGATCGGTTCCATCTTATTTTTGGCATCTGCATGGAAGCGCTGTGCAGTACGAGGACGAACGAAAAGCTGGACAGCGTTATCGCGTGTCTGCAGTCGTTGTACACCATCTTCGACTCGCAGTGGTCACGGGAGATGCTGATGGAGAACAAAACTCTACCGGTCGAGCTGTGTAACGTGCTGCACCGGTTAATCCTGACGCGTGACAGCGTGGAGGTTCAGTATCTGTGCATTTCCATTCTCAAGCAAACGATCGCCGCGGCCAATGAGTGTCTGGAGCGGGAGAAAAATGACGAACGAAGAAAGCTTATGGTTGCAAACGGCCCCAGTAGTGGTGGTGGTGGTGGGGGGGAGGAAGGGACGAAGGGAGAAAATGGGAACGATGAACCGGCGGAGGAAGCTAGCGGAACGATCGATGTTGACTACCTCGGCGAAGGAGGTGAAGAGGGTGAGATCCTTCCGGGCAAGTCGTTAGTGTACGCCGTGCTGGAAGTGGTCCTATGCCTGCTGGCAAGACAAATACCAAACATGAATCCATCGCAAAGTACACGCGTGGCCAACGAGCAGCTGCAGCGGCAACTGGCCCAGGCCCAGCACGGTCTCATCAAGCTCGGTGACGATAACAGTCTGCTGGTAGCGAATGCCATCCAGAGTTTGAACGACCTACCGAAACTCTGCTCGCCACTCGGGGCCCTCTCGATCCTACCCACCATCCTGTACCTTACGACGGGCGTAATCAAGGAGGTGGCCACCAAGTCGGTGCACGACGAGTCGCTGACTGCCGGCACGAACGTGGTGCAGGTGGCGGTGCAGCTACTGCGAACGCTTGCCACCGACCGGTACGGGAAGCACGAGCAGTCCGGCGAAGAATGGCGCAAACTGCTCCAGAGTGCGCTCGGTCGCATAATCGACCTCACGAAGACGGGCTGCGAGGAAACGAAGATGGACGAGGTGACGGTGATGCTGGCGATAGCGGTCTTTCTGCTGCACTCACCGTCGGCCGTGGTTTCGGTACCGAACTTGCAGTACCCGTGCATCAATCACTTCCGGCAGTGCTTTCAGAGTGCGTCGCTGCCGGTACGCCTGAAGTGCGTCCAGACGATGCGATCGATCTTTGCCAACGCCGACCTGAAGGTGTCGACGCCGTACATCCACGCACTGGCACCACGGCTGATCGAGCACCTCTACTCGGAGCAGGCGCGCAATCCAACGAACGAACAAGAGCTAGCGCTGGTGGTCGAAGGCGTAACGACGGTGGAAACGTTGATCGCGCTGGCCGAACCACAGAATCGTAAGTTTATTTTATTCCATTCGTATCTATCTGTTGAGTCAAACTCATTGGGTTAAGGTTTTTAGTTTAAAATATGTTACTTTTCGATTCCCAGTAATTATGTAAATATGATTTGACGGTATAGGGGAAAATGTGACAAGAAGCCACTCCAATCAAAACAAAATGAAAAAATAGAATATGTTCATTGCCGTGCCTAACACATCCTATGTCAGTTTCACGGCTCTATTTAACAGAGAAAACAGGATAAATCTTATTATGCCCGAAACACACTCCCCTACGAAAGTTCAAGCCAAGTAATATATTGCAATCAATAACCAGTACCTCAATATAGTACTTGACGAATACTGAACAGAATTAAACTCACAATCCTTGCATTCTGGCTGTGGAGACAAAAATAAAAAACATTGCATTGCTGTAAATGCTGGGCTAAACACTTAAAATTTTCCCAACTTATTCAATATGGCACTGTCCTAGCATAATTTACTCATGTTTGTACGTAATTTGAATCTGCAATACACAAATTATTAATTTTCGACATTTAATTTTGAAAAACATATTGAAAATTAACTGCAACAAAACAAATTTTGATATGGAGTGGAAGCACATCTAACTAAATATTTTGACAAGGACTACCTTGTGTTGGAATCGCAAATAAAAAAAATGTCAAATTAAAAAAAAAGACTCTAATTAAGTAATTATTAACGCAGTGCGTTCTTCTCCACTATTTGGGCCATTTAAATGCTCCAATATTTTAATGTACGCGTGGTAAGAAGATGCTTTTAAAAATATTAATTTTAATAACAATCTGAAAGTGTTGAAGTCGTTTTTTTTTTTGGTTGCAGAAGAAAGAGGATTAACAAACGGTCTGTGAAGATTTGGATTACTTTTATTGTATGGATTACGAGAAATGAATGTTTTTCACTTGAGGAGGTCATTTTGCCTAACCTTACCTTATTATTTGGGAGACTTTCTTGAACCGTTACAAATTCCCAATAATAAACTAACATTAAAGTGGATTTCCGCAACTTATACGATTTTTCTAATGTTTCATGCTTACAAAAACACAAAAAAGGAGAATTAATGCAAGGTAACTTCTTGAACTAGATGTTAATTTCATTAGTGTAAAGATAACCTGTTTAACCAAAACGACAAATTACTATCAATTCTATTTCTGTTGTTCTAGGAATTCAAATGCTCACATTGCTCGTCCCGATCCTTATCAACTATTTGGACGATCCGGACAAACAACAGCAGCCACAGCAACGAGGAGGCTCCATTAGCGCAAAGCCAACGACAAAGTACACGAACGCACTGAACGACCATGCCATCCAGTGGCTGATGAAGATTGGACCAAAGTATCCACAGGAGTTCAAGACCCTGATGGCGCAGGCACCGGAGCTCCGGCGCAAGCTAGAGGCGGCCATCAAGCGCAGCCAGATGAACGCGTCCCTGCAAAAGAGCAAGAGTGAGGCGGCGAACGCGGCCGCACGAAACAGTGCCGCCCAGCAGCAGAAGCCCACGATCCAGCTGAAGACGGACTTTAGTAATTTTAACTTTGCCTAAACGAGAAAAAAAAGGCCCGGGTTGACGCTGGTTCAACCTCCTCCCGTATTTATCGATCAAACGCCGTGAGGGATTGTGAATGTGTGTAATATGTATGCCCTAATGCTATGTGTTTCCTTCACTCTCTTCCTAATCCATTAGACTTAACTATTATTTATGCAGAAACTACCAGCCCCTGCCGATAATATGGCCCCGAATGTATAACTTACCGGATGGGAACGACGCGCTTTGCCCTAACAGTAGGCAAACAAGCAATTGGTGTTAACTTGGCCTAGGCCTCACGCTCCTATAACGTAAATCAATTTCCCTTCCCTACGTAGACGAACAATTAGTTTAGAAAATAAAATATTAAACGACTCATATAGGATACCATTAGACCATTGTTGGATTTATTGAGAGAAAGAGGGTTGCGGTTTTTTGTTCTTAGATTTATTTTTCTACAAACGCATTCGAACTAGTTTAGTCCTTGCTCTCTTGCTGCGCTACCAGTTCCCGGTAGTGCTCCACGGATCCGACCTCCACGTTTGCCGGCAGTTCTGGGGCCACCACGGGGGCTTCCGCTGGTTTCGGGGAAGGTTGTGCGGCCTCCGCCGCGTCCGTGGCCGCCTGCTCCAGTTGTTCTGCTTGCTGTTTCTGCTTCTGTTTCTTGAGCTTTTCGCGCACCTTATTGCCCAGGCGGGAGGCAGCCATAACTTTGGCCACGCGGTTACTCTTTAGCCAGCGTGAGTTCCACGATTTTTCCTCCTCCTCGACCGGCTTTTCTTCCAGCAGAAGGTTCTCATCGCCGGAATCGTGAATTTCCACAATGTCCGCGTCGTCTTGGGCGGAAGTGTCCAACTGTTTTGTTTGTTCCACCTTTGAGCCGTCTTCCTCTTGTTCGGTGGATGAGCTCGACGAAGAACCGTCGCTTTCGGTATCGGATTCGTCACTGCCGGAGGAAAGGTTGTGAATTTCGGTTTCTTTGTCGGTTGCTTCCGATTGCACCACTTCAGTGGATGTGTCGTCTTTCTTTAAGCCGATGGATGCCTCCTTTCCTTCGTCGGCGTTATTGGCTTGGTTTTCATCCGATTCCATAAGGTTCGCGGAAGTGCTCGGATCTTCTTTTTCTGTCTCATTTTGATCTTCGGTAACAGTGGATGGTTCTTCTGCGGGAGGAGGAACCACCGCTTCATCCTCAGAGATTTCGCCTTCTTCCGGCTCAGTATCTTCGGCCGATTGCTGTGGCGATGGTGGTGGCTTCTCCTTCGCTTGACGGTCAAGTTCCTCAATGTTTGGAACGAAAATGGAAGCCCGTTGCTTCGCTAGACGTTCCTCTTCGGAATCGGAAGATATACAGAGCGTTTCAGGGCTGGCCTCGACCGGTATGACCTCTAGCGAACTTTCCCGATCTGCGTCTCGTTTGGGACTGAGGTTGGTTTCAGCAGGATTCTGTGAAATTGGCTCTTTTGAAGTTTCCTCGCCATTTTCCGATTGTACATCTTTTTGTGCAGTGTCTTCCGTCAGCTGCTCGTTTCCGGCCTCCGGATTTTCTTCTCCGGGCATTTTTTCACTCTCATCTAGCACGGTTTCCTTTTCGGGAGATTTTTGCTCTTCACGTACTTCGACAACCGCCGGTTCTGTAGCGGTCGGTTCAAAAATTTCCACCACATTGTCGGTGGATTTTTCACGCACATTCTCCGAAGCCGGATTGCTTGACGTATCCTGGTCACCGTCGTCATCATCGCCAACCTGTCTGATGCGGAAATTTCTCTTCAACCGCACCCTTCGCGGTTGTTGTTGATTGAGTTGTTCCTGTTTCATTTGCTTCCCATTCTCTCCACTCGACCCAGCGAAGCCGTCCTTCGTAGCGGTACGCCGGTGCGTGACCCCCTTTGCTTCATCGTCCGTGTCAATGTCTCCATGGCGGCCGTCTTCTTCGTGCTCGGAGTCGATTTCTATCTTAGTAACCGGTTCCAGGGCAAGCTGAGAACGAATCGCACGTGCCCGTGCTTGCAGTTCGAGCAACTCGAGCACGGTCATTTCTTTTTCGGCTGAATGTATTCATAATTAATTAGAATTTATTATA
Source organism: Anopheles coustani (assembly GCF_943734705.1). Taxonomy (NCBI): domain Eukaryota; kingdom Metazoa; phylum Arthropoda; class Insecta; order Diptera; family Culicidae; genus Anopheles; species Anopheles coustani. The sequence goes on from NC_071288.1 coordinate 35,206,068, forward strand.
ATCGTGTCCAAGTAGGCATAGTACTATTGATCAATTACTCACATTTTGCCTCACCGTTTCTTTCGTCTGGTTGTTTGCTGCTGTCACCTGCAAGAAAGGACAAATACGAATCGAAATGACGTCGTTTATTGGTTGCAATGCCTTTCTTTGGCAAAAAATAGCCGTGAATGTCCACTTGGATGCGAGTTTGGATGCACTTCAGCAAGCATTGCGAGATGGTGTAAATTTTTTCTTTATTCGTTGTGGATTCTTTACGACAACGGAGTTGGAAACACTGCTCGACCGGTGTAATGAAGCCATCGAAAATTACGTTAAGGATTGTAAACCGTGGAATGTGTCCATCGGAGTTATATGCGAGCTTATTGATACGAAGCCACGTGTGAAGTTTGGAAACGGTATAAATGTCTTCACAGCAACGGAAGGACAAATGATAACTTTAACTAAAGATGAACGTTACGAAAATCAAGTATTTGACGAAGTTAAGTATGTGAGTAACTTCAATCGATTGAACGTACCCACAGTGGGATGTGTTTTATCGCTGGGCCAAGTCCTGCTAACTGTGGAAAGAATTGTGCCAGGACATATAACGTGCAAAATCCTGCAAGGTGGAACATTCGAATCATGTTGCGAAATTGTGAATCCGTCATCATCAAGCACTTCCGAGGAAGATTCCGAATCATGTTTCTCGAGAATTCGGAAGGAATGTGAAACTATTCTAGAAAGAGGCGCTCGGTTTGTTGTTTTTCCCAGTTTGAAAACATCGAGTGTATCATATCGAGCTATGCTTGAGGTTCTGCTTGCAAATGGAATGGATAGAAAATCTATCCAATTTATTGGAAGCTGTGATGGTAAATATGAATTTAATAATACCAAAGATGAACATTTTGACGCTTTATGCACAAGCGATGGCCAAACGTTAATGCAAGCAAAACCTCGGATTAATACCATCCTTTTTCGATTGACCGCTGACCAAATCCCGCCATCAATGCCAGAGGCGAGCACAATTATTGTGGATATTGATAAATTATCCCATGTTCAAAGCTTCCTCAAGGAGCTCAATCAAAATCGATTGCATTGTGACAGGGTTTCGACATACAACATATCGCCGGAAGACAACCAGCTGGTTAAGTGTATTCATTATGCAGCACGGGAAGCTGACGCCAGTGCACTCATAATAGGTCATGGAGAAGATTGTTCGATACCGATGGCAATGTCTAAACAAGAATTATTCCAAATCGCTTTTGTTGTCGTACGAACATCGGAAGAAGCCAACAAACTATTGCTGCTAAAATATGTAATACCAATTGTCGCACCGCTAAGTATATCGTCACAGGAATCAACGATCCGCTTTGCCATTAGTTATGGCAGGCGGTTTAGATTTCTGCGATCTGGAAATTGTGTTGTGAGTGGATTTGCAACAACACCCGATTTCACAATCGAACTCCGTTACGTGCCGTTGGTTGAAGCGCTGCATTAAAGTTCTCACCTTTCTTATTTCGTTTTCCGGAACGTTTGGCATCATCATCGGAATCGGACGAAATTTCATCCAAAGAAATGTGCTCTAAAAAAAAGGATGAAGCGTAAACCAAATGTAGACTCAGCGACACAAATTTTTCGTCACAATAAAAGAACGCACCTTCTATGTTTTCCACATCGGAGTTCTCCGATTCCGTGTCTGTGGGACACTTGGTGTTGTTGATGATGGAACGCAAACGTTTGGTGGAAATGCCGAGCAGTTCGTCCAGGCATCGCTCCTTGATGACGTCGTTTGATTTTCCCTCTAGAAAATCCGGCAGGAGGTACTTGATTTCCTTCGGCTTTACGCAGGAAAACACCTGCCGAATAAGCTCCAATCGGTCGTCGATGTATCCGGCAAGAGGTTTAATTTCTTCCGGTTCCTGTTTGATGTTGACGGCGGTTTGAGGTTCACTTTTTTCTTTCGCCTTTTTATCCTTTTTCTTTTGTGTAGGCATTGTCCACAAAATCCTATAGCCGCAAAGGACTAGGAATTATTTCCCTGAAATAGAAATTTTTACAGACCAGCAAAACTTGCGTTGAACTTCGATTACAAACAAACAAACGTCAAAAATCGCGAAGCGATTTAGTGTAGGTAAAGTCGGAATTCGGAGGATTCGAAGATTCGCTCCGTAGACGGATTCTAAAGATACGAATCCCATTTGACGATTTCTAAAAATTTGGATGAGCGATTAGGATTTGTATCAAATTTGATTTGTTTGGGACTCGATTTGATACGGTTCTGACTTGATCCAAATCTAAAAGATTTGATGTGAATCGATCCCGACACGAAGTGGGTCTAATTAGTCACGTATCGAGGCGATCTAGAGGCAATGTGATTGATTTCAGTTTACCCAAATCGAAAGTTGGATAGAATGGATTGATCATAGGACCTATTTGTAACAAAGAAATATATCCTATCAAAATGAACAAAAATGGAGCGTAGTGAAGGATAACTCCATCCTGAACTGACATGAAACAGCTCCCCCTGGGAGCGGATAGCGATAGCGATACTCAAGAGCATTAGCAGGTTCGAAATCGCCTTTGGATCAATTCATCTCTAGATTGTCTAATTGTTACTTTAATAATAATAATTATTATTATTGGCAAATTGGATGTGCACGAGTGATAGGTTGGGTTGGGAATCGGATTTGGAGATCCGGATCTATGAATCGATTTAAACCGAAAGATTCTAATCCGTGTAGGGATTTGATTTTCCCAACACTACTTTGTACTTTGCTTGCTTTGTAAACAACAAACGCCGAAAATGTAAACGTCAAAAAATTTGTTACCATAAAATAATTCGAGTAGTTTGCGCGAATGTTGCGTTTGAAAATTCCGTTTTAGCAAATTGATAATAGATTTGTTTAAAAAATGATAAACTTCAATTTCCTTACTGTAACTACAATTCAAAGAATATTAGCCGAACGTTTTACGAGTTTAAATATGATATCTGGAGTATCGACAAATCAACGCCACTTGACAACATCTTGTGCTAGTTAGCGTTGCCCGGTTGAGGGGTATGAAGTAAGTTATTTGCTTTCTAGAGACAAAGCGTTCCGAGAAGTAAATTTGGAAGAAAGTTATGCAAAAATTTGCTGATCTTTTTAAATCTTTTGCATCTAACAATCTGCTACTTGTTTAGCTTAAAACATTGCAGAATCGTTCACTTTTATGATTATAAACTCATTACAAAACCTTGCTTCACGAGAAATAAAAAGATAATTTTTGAATTTCATGATTTTCATTCTCTCTGCTACAAACTTGCACGTTTGCGGTGCTTCCCGGTATATTATTAATACGTCTTAAGTGTTCTGAAGGCGTTAATTGGGCAGATCACGTTCCATCTCGAGGCGTCAGTGTCAGTGGAACCTGCATCCAAAATCGTTGAGTAGGTGTCTTGTTGGAGGCAGTGTTTTCTGCTTAAAACATTGTTTCACCCCGTAGTTACTGAAGGGTCATCAGCAATGAAATCTTCACACCCGCACATTTTTTCACGATTTTTACGGCCGCTCAGAAGCCCAGAGAGTATCGTTTGTACCAGTGTAGTGAACGTCAAGAAGGTGTCAACGAGTCCACGAGTCTGTTGGCGTGAGATGAAAGTCAAGCGTGGCAGCAATGGCCACGAGATAAGGGCACCGTCCTACGTGGAGGGAAAAAAAATCTTCTAAAATTATAGTAATCATCCGCCACATTCTTCGAATGCATTTCGCAATTGCTCGAAAGGCCCTTTTTGCATTTGCTGGCTGCTAATTAAATGATATCACCTTACATCACGCTCTTAGCGTTATTTCAGTAATCATTTCCACATGGACGATTTTCAGAATGATGGCCATCCTACCCCGCGGGACCATCCGCCTCCCAGGTTGAAAGCATTCTGGAGGGGTGAATGTACTTCATCACCGCTGGGGCGAGTGTTTTGACATCGAACGAAAGCTGACAGCTTTATTAAGGCGTCTTGTTTGGAGAATTTATTCCACTGCACGCATTCCGTTGCCGCTGCCAAGACGCTGCGATTGCGCGTTCTAGGAGTTGGAAGCGTTCTTTGGCCTGGCTCGCAACGCGGATCGACCGATTGGGCGGGATGGGTGGTCACGTGGTCCCGAGGCCGGGCGATCGAGGTGAAAATTAGATGTTTAATTAACTGTGACACGTGCTCTTTCGCTACGGTGTTCGGGCGGCAGAACTTTCCTAGTGGCCAGGCGCGTTCTAAAAGCGATCGATTGAAATGCCAACCGCCATGAGAATGCGATAAAAGCAATCTCGCTGCTGAAGTCTGACATGAAAATGAAATTGGGAAAAGTCAATGCATAAGTAATATCGGAATGTCTTTGGATGCGGAAAATATTACTTCAGTGGAATAGTGTTTTTCGAATACTGTAAAAGGAGGGTTTTTATTTGAGTGGTTGGATAAGTTTTCCCACTTTATAGAAATTTTTCTCAATTCGATTCGTCGTATCGAAAAACGTGTGCCTATCCAGCCCCGTTTATCTGCTGCCGGTAGAAAGTACAAGAGATAATCCGACATCGGTAGAATCGAAGCAATTAAAGTGGGATTTACAGATGGCAAAAGAAACTGAAAAAACGCCATCACCCATTCCCTGTCCCATTGGAGGTGATGTAATTGAAAGTTCTTCATCAACGACCCATGGTTTCACTCCGCTAATGGAGCCTCCGGCGGAGAAGATCGAACGAAAATGGCACATAAAAAGCCATAGATAGGTTTCCCAATCTTTGCCATCTTTCCGCGAGGATGCGCCCCGGGCTCTTGACTCTGCTCCCGAAGGCTCCCCATTTGTGCGGCCGATCCGGTCAGGAACGATCAGTAGTTATGGTGGAGGCTCACGCAAGCCGCAATCGGAATCTACTTCGATCTGACTCACCGATCGTGGGGCCCGGGGTCTTATACGGTGGAACGTTCTGTTGGCTACCTCCCCGAAGCTACGGGTGGCACCACCAAGGGCAAGGACATAACGCCGTGACAGAGTAGTAGCAATGGAGGGGGTGGAGAGATAGAGTAATTAATTTTTTTCGCTTTCGCCCGGCTGGACTTTCCATGCGAGCGGTGTCGTCTTCTGCGGGTGGGACCGATTTTCCACCCCGTTCCACTCCCCGAAGCCGGCGGATCCGGACACCACCATACCGAAAGGCCAATGCACTGCGACCATGTGGTATGCTGCATGGGTTCGAGCCATTTTGTTTTGGTTTTTGTGCGATGTTCTATCGCGATCGTGACGTGTCCCCTAATGTCTTAAGCTAGAACTGATCGAAGCCGGACGATTGCGGGGCGACGCTAATTCAGAAATTATTAGCCACCCATTTGGGATCGCGGGATCTTCCGAGCGCGGAAGGGAAGTATCGTATCGTGCCACCGAGCTAATGGAGTCATTACCAGCTTCCAGACGGGCGCGCTGCCTGGGACGTCCGTTGAGGGAAAGCAACAGTCACTAAATGCGCCATCAGCGACCCTCTTCGGTTCCGATGAGGTGTGAGTGTGTGAATTAAACCGACCACCGATCGGACGGTTTCGCCAGGCCGGTGGTCAGCGTCGCAATCGATCCCGGGAAACTCCATAGAGTGGGGGCTGGTATATGATAGTGGCTACTCTCTACTCTAATGACGCATTACGCCGATGGCAAATAGTTTCATACCGGGCCGGCCAGAATACCGACCGGATCGTCTCCCGGGCGAGATACCTGGGAGCTCGTGAGAACACTTTCATCGCGCACCGACACAAATCCTCCGCGGGAGCAAGAACGATTCTCGGGGCGCCGTCTTGGTGAAGTATGTGCGGATTGAAAGTAAAATTGGCTCGTGGGACGTTACGGCGCTCGTAGTGGAAACTTAAATTACACGGAGGCTATTCATTTTTAATGGAAGCGTTTTCCATTTTTTCCAGTTTTTCACTTTTGCCGTCAACACTTTTCCTTCACGTTACATTCTTTCTATAGCCGTTACTTTGGATTTTAACAAAGACGATTTTAAAATGTAAACGAAGTTATATGTACATAATTTTGCAAAGTTCAACATGTGTTTAACCAAAAACAGTCCAGCTTAACAAAATTTACAACACAGTTCTGAGCTTTGAAACCAATTGGTCCTTAAGAAAAAAAGCAATGTTATTCAATATGCTTTTCCAATGTGATTTTAGCCAAGATTTAGTAAAAACCGGAGTAATTTACTATAGTATGTGAAATATATATTTTACTTACAAAAGATAAGCTTGCAAATTTAAAAAAGTGTTAACTGGGAAAGATTTTTTTTGCATATGAGTCAGTTTTCAACTTCAGAGATTTATATGAATAGGATTAGTTTGTCATAGATTGGGAAAGTTTTATTGGTAGTAAACATTTCGATCTACTTTCATAAAAGGAAAAAAAAAACATGTTCAAACAACACTGGCAGAAACTTCATTTTAGGCCCATGTTAACAATTATAAATTTATCGATTAAATTGTTGATGAAGATTTTAAATCAATTTAAAAACATTTATTTCATTGGATTAATATAACCGCTTTTATTAAAATAAAATATGCACCTTTGAACGTAAAATAGGTGTTGTGACATATTTTTTAAATTATTTGAACAAAAACAATGTTAATGTTGGTCAAATAAATTATTTAGATAAAGTTAAAACAAGTCTAAAATCTTTAGCCCTGCAAAGGTAATATAAAATTTCAAGTAAAACATGAAATACTACTGCAAGTTTTGATTCGTTTCAAAATTTGTGGTGTAGTAAAACCTTTTTTTACTAAATGATTTTGTAGCCCAAGTTATCACTTTTGATCTAATTTTGATTTTAATCAGGCTTGTGTTTCGATAAGAAAACATTCTTGAAAACAAACGCATCGTAAAAAAATCAACTAGAATAAAACAAACTAGCACCTGATTAGAATATTTGGTATGACCCTTTGCATTCTTGCATCAATTATCACCCTCCTCGGTGGCCGACGGCGCCAGAATGCAAAAGAGGACATTCCGCAACCGCAAGGAGATATATCACAATTTAGCCACGTTTCGAACCCGGCGTCGAGTGCCCACGGGTACTGTAATGAAATTTTAATTAGGAAGTAATTTCACTGTCACCCTATCGGTCACCGGTTGCCGATTTGGTTGTCGGAATTGCGGTGTCCGGGGGGAAAACCCGGGGCTCGAGGGTACTTTATGCAATTGGCGATTTAGTCAAACAACCGCCCATTCCCGGTCCAGGTCCCAAAGGGCTACCGGGAGGACCGGCTCAAGGCACACGGTCCAGTGGAGTGCCATTTATGGGACGGCACATTCCAGCCCGAATTGAGAGCATAAGCATGCATCGACACGTATGCATGCGTAAGATTTTTGCTGGCGGTTGCTTGCTGTGCCGGGCGGGGAATTAATTAATAAAAGGAAACACCAGCGCGCCCGAAGCGGGCGGGAATTGCTAGCGGCCACCGGTGGCGGCAGGATGGTTACGGCGCCGCGTGTCCGGGCGCTAGGCCTTCCTCCATTGCGCGACCATTTCGGGTTGAAGTTTGTGTGTGTATGTGAGGGCAAAACTAAAGAAGAAGAAAATGCAGCCATCCCAGGGTACACAAATGAAACGAAAAGCTAAGCAGCGGTGAAGTAATCGCTCGAGCCGCCAAAGCAGCGAGAGCGGAATGTGGTGGGGTTACGGTCACTGTGCGTTGCCAAATTGGAGCCAAGCCAGCCGGGTGGATGTGGGGCCTCTGTTTTCGTAATTTAATGTGGCATGTGCGATGCAACCGATGCGGCGTAGACGTCGATGGCCCGATGAGCTGCAATGCTGCCAAATTAGATTTGCAGTTTTGGGTAGCGAAATGCGCCTCACGTCCGATTCCGACGCCGGTCACGACGCTAATGGCTTCTCGGGGGGGAGCTCGTGTCCGATGCGTAACCGTCGCTTGGTCCTGCTCGCGTAATTAGACTACCCGTGGAGTGCCGGAGATCGCGCCGGATTGAGCAGATCGTGCCCGGACTACCGAACATCGTCGATCCGTCTAAAGGTGTGCGGTTGGGAAATGCTCCTGGCGTTGTCTTTTTTGTTTTCCACAAATTATTCCACCCCTTCCACCCCCTCGAACTAACACGATAAATCAATGAAAGTGTATTTTAACCGGCTGCAAACATCACGCGTGAATTAGAACTTCAAGGCTGATGGTAATGGTTCTGGCTATTTGCCGGCCGCATGATGTCACGTCGACAAATTCCGTTCATTATTTGCCTTCTGGCCCCGGTTGTTTGCGCGGGAGACCGTGTGACTATGTAAATGAACAAACACGAGCATTGCCAGGCGGCCATTTTTTTCTTTCCGAGTGAAGGATCTAGGAAACGGTTCGATCAATCTGTTGCCCGTAAAGCGAGGAAGCGAACCCACTCATGCGCCACTGCCGACTCGGCAGACGAGTTGTTGGCAATTCCTGTGTGTGTTTTCTATTTTTTTATTTTGTGGCAAAACGATGATATGCGTATGTACGGTTTGTAGCTGTCCGTTCATCGACGCCACCCTCCGCCACGGTTTTGCAGCGATCCGGATGGATAGTTTTCTACAAAACATCGAACAAGGTTTGCAATAGTTCTGGCTGGAGGAGCCATCCTACTCGCACCGTATCGGAGTGGCCAAATGGAGTAATTGGGAAAGTTTGTTACTTGTTTAACATGTGTTTTGGGTTCCTCGTACGCTGATCAGCGAAACGCACGGATGGATGATTAGAGTAGTTTCACCTTTTTGCCCGGTTTGTTCATGCTTTCGTTTTACTAAATGGGGTTACGTGCAACGGAATGCAGTCGTCTGGAGTAGGTATAAAAAGAAAAACAAAACTAAAGTAAAACGTTTTCAGATGGTTTTTTGATCGGAGCGTATTACAAGCATGTTGCTAGATTTGATCTTGCTTTAGGAAACGTTTTTAATTTCATCCAAATTTTGAATGGGGAAATAATGTATTTTTTTAATTCATCAAAAAAAAAAAGATCACATGGATAGCAGGATATTAAAAAACTGAAAATTACCACACACTTATGCATTTAGTTTTCTTACGATCACTCTTTAGTGTTATTAATACAAATTGAGAATAATTTACATTTTTGTTTGTTTTTGAAGCTACATTAAGTTTTAAAATTGTTAAAGTTAAAACCTACCATTATAATACGTTGTTTATTTTTATTATTTTTCTTTGACATATGAGTTTCCTCGAAAAATAATTTGTGAATAAAATATGTTGATTTAGTAGTTGTTACTGTATTAGTGACGATTCGAAATATGTTTTATTTAAATTTGATTAATTTAAAAATTGACGATGAAGACGACCTATTAACGAATACAAGTGTGTGTCTTAGATTCAAAATAAAAACTACTTTCAAAATACTGTCGGAATGAATTTAAAATGTTAAACCTTACTTATTAACGAACGAGGTATATAGCAGCAAGAATGTTAAATTATGTATATAAGTAGAGGTTGGAAGCTTTGAGCCTAATAATGAAGCTCAATTGCACCTCAAAGATAAATGCTTTCTAGTATGTTAATATTTGGTAGCTTGAAGGCGAACGTTGGTACCTGAGAAGCATCGGTAATACAAACTTTGCCAGATACTTCTCATCTTCGCATGTTTCAGATACTTCATTTTTCATTAATTACTGTCTGAATTTGTGTAACGTAATTTCTCTGCAGACTCTGTTTTATGATTTTAAGAAATTTTCTTTCAACTTTTACACAGAAAAGACACGAAAATCCCGTTCCTGATAACAATTTATGCATTCATTTCAATCTAAACGTCAGTCGCGGTGATTCATGCTCGCCTGGTTCTCGATCGTAGTAAGATGCAGGACGGCGCATTGCTTCCAGCAAGCACGCATACACACACACATGCGGTCCCGATAGCCGCCAGCAACGTTTGGAATGGCCACCGGAGAGCGGCCGTCTTTCGCTGCCCAACTTGTGCCCCAACCGATAGCGGTAGGACACCTTTCTCCACGACCAAAGTCACCACCACCAGCACGCGGGAGGGCCCTCGGGGGCCTTTTCTGTAGGCTTTGGGGTGGCCGCAGCTATCCTGGCACTTCTTTCTCTCTGGGCCCTTTTCGATCACCGATCACATTCGGCAACGCGCATCTGGTCTTGAGCCGTCTGCTCTCCGCCTTTTTCTTCCGGTCGAAGGAAGCTCGGTGGCACAGCGACAACAAGCACCTACCCACAAACACACACACACGCACACACACGCAGGGTAGTTCAATGACTTTCTAATTCGTCGACCGGACCTACGCGACCGGCATCATCTTGGTCGTTCGCTTTCTCACTTGCTCTGGGCCGTTGGTACGATCGCGCCAGACTTTCTGTCGAGCAAAAGGCCATCGATGGGCGAAATTTTTTTCCCACCCGAAGACCTCCAAGATGCGCACGCGCGTCCCTGGGCAAGTGCGCGCCCGCGTGGTTGTGTGTGTGTGTGTTTAAAAGAAGGTTCGGCAGGCAGGATTATGCACTCACGTAATGTGACACGCGGTATCGTGGTGTTGCTTCCTCGCGCCAAACTAGTTCCCCTAACGGGGGAGATGGGGACAGGGATGGACGACGCGAGACTGCAGATTGGAACGTCGTCTATTGGCGAGACCGGCCCTCCGTATCGCTCCGGAGCCGTAGCTCCGGCGAGAAAGGCCAACCGAGCCGGTCGCGATCGCGGAGAAATCGAAGATGATAAATACTGGACGGAAAACCGCGAAACCTGCCCGCTCGCCCGCTCGCCCCAGCTCGTCGGAGTGGGTGAATTATGCGACGTGCTCACGTCATGGCACCGAGGGCTGATAGCGCAGCGAAAGCGGATTCCCGGCGGGGGCTTATCAGTGATCTTCGGTGTTTGCGAATTAGCCGAGCGCTCTCGGGAAGCTGCATAATCGTGTCAAGCAGGCAGCAAACGAGTCGGCACCGGCGACCTATGACTTTCTCCCGCCGGGAATCGAACCGGCCGGGCATTAATTTGTATTCCGCACCGATTTTGTGTGTCCGATTGGCTGATTGGCGTTCGGATGTTTTCGCGTCGTGACGAACGTTTATGTGTTTATTTATCCACAAAAAAAAAGAAAAAAACTCGCCAGCTTATTGTATAAGTTTTCGCTCATTATTGAAATGGAATTGAAATGTCAAAATGTGTAATAATATCGTCGCAAAGGCGGCCACGCGTTTGGTAGTTTCTTGTTTGTTTTCAAACGATACGAAGTTTTCCCAAAAACACACAATGTGATGTGACTCTCTCTGGAAAAAGTTGTGTCAATAATTCCGGACACAAATTGATTAAAATCATCCTGCTCATTAACGTAAGCACTTACAACGGAAAAGTAAAAGTGATACAGAATAATGTGAGATTTTAACAATGCCCTTTGCCCCCTACCCATGCAACATAATTAGCTGCCCCATGTTATGTTGGCATACCCTATTCGCACACCCCGTTCGCTGCTGGGGCCGGTTTTCTCCGTGCCAACTCGCCCCACATGCCCCCATCATCCGCTGGCGTTAATTAAGACTACATTTGGGCACAATGTTGCAACAACGATTTCTAACGTGCCCTGAATGCCTTCCATTGCGCCTACGCCAGCATCCGGGCAAACGAAGCAAATCATGTTTTGCGCCTCGGACCGCTTCCGAAAGGCGAAAGACTTCGGCTGGTTTCACCAAGCGACGAACCTTGTTTCCGTTTTCCGATGCATGTTCACCACCCCGGAGGCGGTGTGTGTGTGTGTGTGCTGTGTGTAGTTGCGTAAGAGTGAGCACGAAATCGGAAGTGATAGCGCAGAACAAGCCGAACGTAAAAAGCGGCTCGGCCGACGTAGGATGGATCGGTTTTATTCATCACTTGCCATTTTATGGTCTAATGGTTGAACAAAGTTTTGACATTCGTCTTTCAACGGCCCGTGTGAAGCAAGCAGGTGTTCATAAAATTGTTCATTTCTTTGACACGGCAAAACTGTCTGGCAAACGATCGGTAACGTATTCATTAAAACAAAAGTCGGCTATCAACATGAAAACGGAAATGGTTGTGAACAACTCCGTGTGCCGGCCCTTGCGCGTGGAATCCCGACATAGATTGAAACACAACGAACTGCACAACTGATAGCATACTACTTGTGTGTCGGAAGGCATACACATTATGAAAAGTTATGCAATTCCTTTTGATAGCTCTGCGGAAACTCATTGGCCTCAATATATGTTGTTGTTTCCTTGGTTGTGTGAGTAAATTGACTTTAAAGTCAACAATTGAAACAATTGTTTCAATGGAAGGCGGGAAAACGCTGCTCTTTAATCGCATTTTGGCGTATCGTGACGATCGGAAATACTTCTACCGTCCATTAGGCGAGGATTATGCGGGGTGGAAAATCGGTTTCCTGCTAATGGCTGCCCGTTGCCGACGGTTTCCAATCGGTCCCCGGGACGCCGAAAAAAGTGGCCGTACCGGCCTGGGAATACTTTTCAGGAAGGTGTGAAAATGGTCCGCCCGATCGGTCACGGTGCGATTGTGTGGTGTTGTGGGCAACTAACATGGTAACTAGCACGTTGCCAAGTATGGCAGGTGTCGTCGCTGATGGGACTGCGGACACTACGTTTGCGATGTACTCCACGTCCTGACGCACCCGAACCTACCGGGTGGTCGATGGGCACTCCGGGGTCGTACGATTTGCCGACCGTTTCGTTATGCAATTCCCCATCTCTCCCGTTTTATTGCAACGTTTATTGATGTCTACAAGGGGGGCTCGTGCAGGCGAGGGTAAATTAGCGAGGCTTCGATGGGCTGTAAACACTGCATTATCGATAATGTGCCGCTAGGGGATATGCAACGGGTTTGACACAGTTCCGGTAACCGTCAAAGAAGTCCGAAGAAGTCGGGTCGGGTCTGATAAACCAGTGTTTCTTCCCCTCTTCGTTGATTGCATGATGTAATGGTTTTTATTTTTAGATGTGCCACCTTTTCGGTGTTAGCATTAGCACCATCGCTTTACGGCGATCGGCGAATGGTGTTGTGTAAATTGTTTCCCATTGCACGCGATCCACGTGTCCACCGTCAATGTGGCCGGAATGTAAACCTGGGAGCACTCGGAATATGTTAAACCATTTGCTCCACTTTGAGTTCCGTGACTCGTGACTCGTGAACCCTCCTCGAAACACTTTGGACAGTGGAATGCACGGCACCATCGTGCACATAACTATTCAACAGTTTACTAATTGTGCTGACCAGTGGAAAAAAGCAAACAAAAATCACAGAGATCGAAAGTCGCGAAACAGGTCTTCGGTACTCAAAATTGGAAATTTTATGCATTTCGATGTCGAACGACGCACACGACGGGTTGGCAGTTGACAGTTGAGAAGGTGTGAGAAAAATGTTGCTAAATGTGGAGTGGCGGCGTGCATACGGAACGAAACGCCATCCACCACCCCCCGCACACCTGGCCCTTCTGGCATCCCAAAAACGCGGCAGCCACTTGTTTATGCGAACTGTTAGCCAACGGTTAGTGCGATTTTACATAACGTCTAACCGCGTCTGTCCACCCCCGGCAGAAGGAGACTTTCTCGGAGGGAGTCTGCAGGGAGTTTGCATTCGTTAAAAGTGGGACTGATTGAGCGGTGGAGATTTGTCGAACCGGATCCGCAAAGAACGAGAAACGATTTTAATTGCGCAGTGAACCTGAAACAAGAACACAGGTACAGTTCTTTGGTTTTCCCCCAAAAACGGACTTTAATCCCAATAAGGAGGGGAGGGCCAAATATCTTACTCGCGCGGTTTCCTTTTCACACATTGCAGAAAATCCCCGATGTGACAAGAATGTTGCGACGTCACCGGGAGAGGAATCGCGTCCGAATGTACCGAATCGGGACCATTCGAGAGGGCTTCGGTGCCTCGGAAAACCACAGGCCGCAGTTTTCGGCTAAACGCCAGAGAGCACGATAAATGGAATCTCATTAGAAGTGGAAGAAATCATCAATCTTCCGATTACGCCATGGGGTTGCGCGGTTTCGTTGGGTCGGTGTTTTTTTTTATTTATGCTCTCATTTTCGTGGTTCGTCGTCATCGCGATTCCTAGAACAGAATCTTTCGTCGCTGCGCAAAAGATCGTGTGACTTTCCGCTGAAGAACAGGAGAGAGAGAAAGGGAAGATTCGGGGAGAAAAAGCCAGGGAGAGGAATGACAAATTGCCCGTTTCGGGCGAGATATTTCGGGATCTTCGGTGTGTCTTGAAGGCGCGCGCCTTTCGATTGTGGAGTCATCCTCTTTTCCGCGGTTTCGTGTGTCTTCGGTTTCACACCACCGACGTTCACACGTGATAATGTTCTGTGTGGTGTTGTTGTAGCGAGCGTGCTTGCGTCGCCTTTCTTGATCGTGGACCGTTTGGTACAATTCTGAACGCGGGCCGAAGGGACGCCCATGGGGTGGAATGAAAAGGGCCGATAATGACACCGGTGTTGAATGAATCGCGCATGCGATGTCCCGTGCCAAGCCAAGGGCGAAGTGATTAATTAGCAAACGGAACGACGCGGCATCTTAGGGTCTCCGGCAAAGTTGACAACGATCGAGTGCGAGGGGACGGAGCGGAGTGAAGCGGGACGACGGCCGGCTCAACCTTGCGATCGATCCACTTGATCCATGCGCGACCGGGCGGCTCAAAATTCATCAGAAATCGATCAACCGTTCGATGACCCTGGAGGGAACCGGAGCCGGAATCCGGAGCGATGGGCAACGGCTTTGCTTAACCTACATTCCCAAAGCAGAAGTGATAGTAGATCTACGAAATTGGCGATCGGTTAGCAGTTTTATTTTTTTCCTTCCTTCTGTGGCCCTCTCACTTGCGCGTCCTTCCTTGTGCGGTTGGAACTAGTCCGGACAGATGTTTATCGCCGATGCACTATGGGCTAATGGATCGGTGCAACATGATCGATTCGATGCCTCACTCAATAAACAAATTGATACGATTGAAACACTGCGGTTTTGACTTTTAAGTTGTTTTTTGTATTTTTTACAATTATCTATAGCATTGCTAACTATATTCTATTTATAGTTGTGTTTAGATCTGAAAATAGTATTTGTATTAACGAATTACTCAAGCGCAAAACAACGTTAAATTATTTATGTAGGTAAATTAAAAATTTATGCATAAATCAAACTATCAACTTGAATTAGTAATTTAAAGCTAAGAAACAGTCAAATATACTGTCGTAGCTACTTTTAAAACGATTTTAGCCCTTTCCAAACCAATTAAAACATGGACTATTAAAAGTTAGCATATTACTCATTTTACCCGTTTTTTGTTACTGGCAAGCGCTAACTCTAGACTTTGCCTTTCTTATTGCAAAACTGAACTTCGTTTGGTGGAGATTATCGTAAAGAGAAAATGGTAAGACATTTTTCTCAAGTCAAAATCCTACAAACCACCAAAATCTAGGATCTTTTATACATTTTTACACCAAGTTAAAAAAAAAAAATAGATGGAAGGAACGAATTTCACCTAGAGAGTTTAAAATGTCTTTTCATTGTGTTCTAACGGGTTCCAAACAATCGGAAGCCGATTAATAATTTATTTCTTAGGCTCAAAAGTCTCCACTGGAAATAAATAGCAAAGAAAGAATAATAGTAGAGAAATAGCAGACAGAAATTTATCCCTTCTATTTATCTGTTTAATGTGATGCGTGATTCAACGGAATTAAATTTAATGCATAGGTTGAACTCACAAGAATTGAAAATTAAATAACAATATTTTTCCCGGGTTAATTTTAAGTAAAATCAGTTTGACAAATTTTGAAGAAATAAAGCTTATCATTTTGGAATATCTCATATTTTAGTATATTGCAATACTCTTAGTCAAATTTTTCGACATTCCTAAGTTGTGACCATTCCCCACGTTCAACGATCCTACGGTGCGCTGCCCATAGTCGGGTTTATGGCAACGACGCTATTATCGGATGTGTGCATGTGCAGTTTTTGGAGTCCGCTCCGCCTAGGCTGGACCCCACACGGATGGCCATGTCCGGTAGCCACCGAGACCGACCGGACTGTGGCCAAAACGAACGAAAGCGAAAATTGAAGATCAATAAAACGACCGGTTTCGAGCGAAGCAAGCCCGAGCCGGTTGTCCCGGCGAACTGGAATCTGCGTGGCCGCGTGTGCCCCACGGTAGCCCGAGCCCCGCGAAGCCTTCGGAGAGGTCGTGAGCTACCAAATGGTTTGCCTGCCTGCGTTCTCTCTGCGTGTGTGCCCGTGTACCTTTGCCATGCGCTTCGAAGGCGAAAATATTCTTCTCCCGCCCGTCACCACCGTCGCAGCGGCATCGCTTGTTTGGGCAAGAAGAAAGTGAAGTTTATCTTGAGTGACAAGTTGTTTTCGAGCCAGTCCGCGAGGTCTCGCACTAACGGGCACGTACCGGAACAACGGACCGCCGAGAGGGTTCCCGGTTTGATGGGTTTATGTTTGCCGTTTTGCCAGCTGGTACCGTTTTTCCTCCATTTTCCAAGTGTCGCTCCGAACACGCTTGGTTTGCCGTTGTGCGGTTTGAAAAGTGAATGAATCGCTGGTCTCAAACCCGTAATGGCCAGCCGAGGTAACACTGGCTGCTATTAATGAAATGATTTCTTCAACCAGCTTCAGTATAGGTTGGTCTTGTGGTACTTGTGCTGATAAATAATTGGAGAAAAATGGACACACGCGTCGAACGGTACAATGCGGTTACCTAAATTATTGTTCTGGGAATTAAAAAAAATAAAAATCATACATGACAAACATGCCTCATCTCTCCGGACAAAACCCCACAATCAGATGGCTGGAATCAAAAGAATACGACGGTCGTGCTGCGGACACACAGCATCTTCTCTTCCCCGTTCTTGATTCACCGCTTCGTCGACGGTGGCCCAAACGACAGTTTAAATACACGTAGCCCGCCCGAAGGTAACGGTTTATCATCCGCGCGATGATAAACATCTCGCCTGAAGGGACGCTGGTCCGTTGGCCGAAAATCGAAGGTGCTGCCGGAAGAGCGCCCAGTGTCAACTCGCCCTAAAGAAGCGTCCCTTTCGCCGGGCAACGGTCACGCAACCTGTGCAGTGTGCGGGTTGAACTAATCGACGACCCTTCGCAACCCGGCCACAGATGACCCCAATGATGAAGCCATTATGGAGCATAATATTCCCCTCTCCCTGCCTCCCCTCTTTGGCGCGCAGAAACCTCCCGAAGAAGCGGCACTGGCGAACAATGAAATGCCACACACTCAATGGTCCGAAAACGACCCAAAACGGCATCCCCCTATGCAAGTACTCGTGTCCACGTCCACTGGTAATGGTAATGCGAGCGATCTAATGGGTCAGGCCTGCGTGGCGAGATTCCGGGCGAGCGATTTGTACACACCATTACCCGATGGCGCACTTTTGCAGACCGTTTTCGCGGGCGAAATCGGGCGATGCGAAGGGAAAGGAAACTGGATCACCGGGTAGAAAAAGATCACTGGAGCAAGTGTAATGATACGCTCCACCCCGGGGGCATGTGCACACCGAGCGGTTGGTCGCGAAACCCCTCCGGAGGACAGGTTAGCCGTTGTGCTGGAACCTAACGCCGGGGACAGGACAAAAATCTGCAAACTCCTTCGGCAAACAACCAATCGCCATTCGGGCTAAAGCCATCCGACCGGTTCGGGCCCATCGTTAGCAGCATCTGGTTGACCCTTTCTTTCGTTCGGTTTGTTCACCGTGGAACTTTTTGTTTTTTATCCTATGATTTAATGGAAACTTTACCAAATGCTAATGGCGGAGTTGCTGCCGATCATCGCCACCGGCCGAAGTCCCCAACCGAATGGCCGAAAACATTAGCCTACCTGCAGTTCGCCAAAAAGGTTGTTCCACATTTCCCTCCAAATGTCATTGCACCGGGGTGTCGTTTTGGGGGAGGGCTGCGTCTGCGGTAGCTCCCCCACTACCTCCACACCGCGGGCCGAAAAGTGGATTACGCAAAAATGCGGTACGTGGATTATGAATATTAATATCACAGCTCGCATAGCCTCATCAGGTGTAGCGCGAAATGATCCGTTTACGTGATGACATCTAATGGTCAGCGTCCGCCCGGGCAAGGTTTTCTCCTGTAAGTAGATTTAAATTTCTTCGCTCGTTTTGATTTTGCTGGTTGGTGGACAGACGGATCGAAATATCAATGGGGTCAAACTTTTTCGGACGAACATTTGCGGATGATGAATGGATTGCGAGAGAAGTTGAACGGAATGAAAATTAAACGAGCTGACGGTTTTGCAGTAGTTTGAAGTAGTTTTGTTTATTCAAATACACTCATTACTTCGGCGAGACGACATCGAATCGCGCCTATTTCAGCCCTAGACTTTTCTCAACCTCCGTATGAGTGTTTGTGGAGTTTCTTCCATCGCGCGGTCCTACCCCGACGACACCGAACGGTTTATTTTTCGCTTAAAGTAGACGATTATTTACATACACAAACAGTACCGTGGGAGATGATATACATTTAACCGTTTGTCAGTTGTTTTTGTTTTGTTATTTTACCCTTTTTTCTGCGCCTTTCGTTTTCCACCCTCTCGTCCGGGATTATAATTTTCCCTGCTCTCCGCTTAGCGTGTACAGTCCTTTGAGGGGTTTTGGTCGTACGCTTAGACGATCTGTTTCACACTCTTTCCATTGTCTTTCCCTCTACTCCCCTTGCTTTTTACGTTTTGTTTTCGCTCCATCTGTTATCTTTTAGCCGGGACCGGCCGCCCACAACCTTTGACGTTGCGTTATCTAACTAAAAGTCTTCGTTAAAGCTAATTACTTCATAACAGTTTTGTGTGTTTTGCAATATGGAACGTAAACTGGAGCATTTTCGTTCTCGTTTTGCACGTCCCGAGGGCCTTCCGAAAGGGAATGGACAGGAGAAGGCCCCTTGCATCTACCTGGTTTGTTTGGTTTTCCGCGCACGAAAACCTTTTAACTGATGCCGCGCAGTTCATATTAGTTTGCGGATTGCGTTTACAATAATTTGGCATATTCTTCTTAAACCTCCATCCACGGTTGATTGTTATTGCGCTCTTCTAACCTCGATCGATGAGGCTGTGAAATCGATTACAGTTTTCCGTTACTTTTCACGATGCTTTTCTCTTGCATCGTAAACTTTTGTCGCAACTGATGTAATCAGCTGTAGGAAAGACGATCGGGCTTCGGCCGCCGGGTGAATGAAAACCCGAATGGATGCTGGGCAGTGCGCACGTGTGAGTGTGTGTGTGTGTATGTTCGTAGCCACACATTCGGGGCCAGTGGATCACTTCACTACTTAACATTTCAAAAAACGTTGTATAATTGGGTGATCGATCGATTTAAAAGCTGCTGCCCCGAGCCGAACCGTTTTTCACGAGCATTTTCATGCGGCCGTGTGTTGCCCATTTCCTTTTCTTTCTGTGTGTGACGAGTTTTTTTTTTGTTCGTCAGTGTTTTCATTCGCTTCACTTTTCCCCGGCGTCACCTGACGCAGTCCGTACGGTAAACTCCGGCTCGCCGATTCATTCACTTGCGGGGCGCGCACTCGACGAGTCAATGAGTTTCCCAAACAACGCTCTGTTCCAGTTATCTAATTGATCTGATTGTTGCTAGCTAGGTCTGCACCCCATTTCGTTCTCTCCCTCTATCTCGGACGTTTCTTGCACACTATCGGGTGATCTAAAAACAATTTTCTTCCAGTTTTTTTATCTCGCACAGCACACTTTTTCCTTACGCCCAGAACGCGCGCCCGGGTTCGGCTGATCTACAATTTGGGATCGGTTGGAAAAAACAAAATTCAAACGCCCTCACTCGATTGTGTGCGTGTGTGCACCGCTGATCGATATACTGTACGTCGAACAATTAGCCCTGCACTCAGCTTCGGTGTTGTAGGTTTCCACGCTTGCAGCATCGTTCACGCAACATTGTAAGAAGTTTTCCTAACGTCGATTGATTAAAATCAACAAAAAATTCACAAATTTCTACATGGTTGCGTGTTTGGGTTAGCCCAATTTGTCGGAATTGGATTCGTAAAGGGACGGGAAACGATGTAAAGTTTGGAGCAAGGAGCTCGAGCTCGCAGCGAACCGAGGGAAAGTGAGTCACAGACCGGAGGAGCCACCTCAATTACTCCGCCGTTCGATCGATTCGCTTGAGTGGTGGCCGACCGTATCGATCAGTATCGGCCGGTGTGTTGGGGTGCCACGGTTTTAAATGGTTGCCGAGATTAGATCGGACGGAGCAGAAAAAGGCCACACGGTTGCATCGGTCGGTGCACGGTCTTCAGTCTTCAGTGCGGACTCGGGCCTCGGTTCTTTTATCTGCAATCCGTGCCCCGGTATGGGTTCCCGGTTTTTTTGCACTCTCCCGACGTCTAGCGGCACAGCGGAGGGCTTGAGCGTGTAGCTGCTAATCTTAGGCAAAAACAAAACAGCTCGGTACGAATTAAAATGGCTTATAGAAAATACATCACAAATCGCCGCACAAATGACGCGACACGATTGCCAGGGCTCTAGCCCGGGCTGTGGTTTGTGCAGGGATCCTGCGGGTTGCACCTGATGGCATGATGTAATGCGTTACAGCAACGAACGGAGGCTTCAAGATCGGCTTATCCTTGCGTGTACCGAGATTGGAAACGGACTGGTTTTCAGTTGTTGGTTTGATCCGTCTAGTGCTACAGTTGAGGTTTCGACGAGGCGAACAGCAATGCTTTGAAGATTTAAGAGTACACACAGCGGAAGACCACTGCACGGAACGGGATGGGTTGGATGGTACGGCTATACGGGCCAGGCTTTCTCTGTTGGCTGGTTATTATTTGGTGATGAGTCGGTTGTGTAGAATAACGAACTATTTCCGCACTGTTGAGAAATAGTTGATATTCAATGATTCCTGGGCATGTTCTCGTTGGTTGTTGACGTTGCGAGGGACCTCGCGTGCGTTCCATCGATCGTAAGCATCCTTCATCGAATCCAGCGCTATCGTCGATTGGAACCGCAGCGGATCCCGCCCAGGTCCGGGAGTCTGTCTCTCTCTCTCTCTTGCTCGCTATTATCCTGCTGCCTCTCTCTCTCTCTCTCTCTCGTCTTGTTATCCGCCGTATCTGTGTCCTCAAACAACCTGCACGGTTGCAAAAGCACTGAACGTGACTTTTTTCGGGAACTCGGTACTGTTGGAGCCGCGCGTCTTGATGACCGGTTTCAGCGGAGGCCGCGGTTTGGCTGTCAGCAAACCGGCCGAGGTCGCCAGGTCGCGCAGCTTCTGCGATATGCCGGTGCCGGTCGGCTTGCTCGACGGTGCAATCACCTGCGGCAGCGTCGTGGGGGTGATGTATCTGGAAGGGAGGGCGAGACAAAAAGGCAAGATAGAAAGGAAAATAATTAATCCTTCTGTTGCTCTCTGCTAGCGTTAAATGTTAGCGAAATTTTGAAAATGTTGTTTGCTTCCTTCGTTAACACGTGCCATGAATGTTAAAACGTCTTAGTCAAAAGATGTGGTATTTTTTGTCATAAGCGTTAGAAAATGCATATTTGAAACACACCAACCTTCAACAACATTTCAACTGAACATTTCTGAACAACTGAGCTTGGTTCGGTAACCGAAGTCAAGTATTATTATTTTTTTTTATTTATTATAAGTTTTTTAAACGATGTTCATTAACATACTCTTTTGCTTAAATTTGTCAAAACAGGAGACCAAAAGAATGGTCTTGTATTTTAAGTTGACAGACATCAACTTTAACCTGTGTATGCGAATAATCAATGTATTTTGTTAGTTTTTTAAATTTGTATAATCAATTAATTTTTGTCAATTAAAATTGGTTCACTTTTGAAATAGAATGATGTTAAGGTCGGTTAAGCAAATTTTATTTTTATGTTAAGGTCCGTCAAACAAAATTTTCAAACTTAAAATAATATATTATGAACGGTATATATATTTAATTATGCTTATAAAGTGATTTAAGGCTGTTTCTGCTTGATTATTAGTACAAAAAAAAGAAATTAACTTAAAATTGATACAAGTACTTGGATATATGTATGTAGGTAAGATGTCTTAGATCAGATATTTTTAATGTTAATTGTAATTTTAATGTAAACTGTGCATAATAACATACTGATATTCATAAATTCTCTTCCTGGATTTTGAAAGCAGATACACAATAATGGATTTCCACCTTATTTTGGAGTTTTAAGAGAATGTTAAAAATAAAACAAATGGGATAAAAAATAACTTAATTCATAGGTCGATGGCAATCAAAAGCTGTAATCAACGGAATGTATGAGAAAAAAAAAACCAGGGTTGCATGAAAAATGATTTATATCGCTGCAAAACACGGATGCCGGTGCTTGTCGGAAATGAACTCCACTTAAAGCCTGCCCGACGCCACAATAAACCACGGCTAGAACATCAAGGATAGTGAAGCATTGGCATTGAGTGATCGATAAACTGCATGGAAATTCGGTGCAATTAAAGCGTATTGCGGGGCTTTCGGGCAAGCCATATCCATTTCGACCTTTACCAAATCTGCCCATTGGACGGTTTTACGTGGCGGAGGCGATTTGACGATCATCCCGAACGCGATGGAAACGCTCGAACGCATCCGCGCAGCGACGATCGGCGGTGGACTTTTTTGAGGAACTCATTTGTCGACCGACGGCTGACCCCCGGCGGGTTGAACTTTATTTTATCGCCCCGCTGCCGATGAGTTTCCCACCCGGGGCGACCCCCAAAAAGATTTGTTGGATGTTAATCAAGCGGTCACGCTTGATCCACACCGCAAAAGGGGAGGCAATCATGGACGCTGCAGTGGCCACGGCGAACGGTCAAGGGGGATTGCTCCAACCGAGAAGCGTCGATGAGCGTCTAAATATTTGATGATCCACCGCACTGGCGTGTAAATGTTAACTCTGTTGTCCCACTGGCGGCCGAGATGATCATGTCGTGCGTAATCTTCTTCGCTCGTAATCCCCAAATGATCGTTTCGGTAGTGGTGGTGTGCTTTTTAGCATCGCCCCTTTTTTTTCGCCCTGCTGAAGGCAATTTTATGCCAACGATCGTGTTCCTTTTTCTGCCGCTGGTGAGCTGGGAAAACCTTGATCGCTTCGGAACGCCATCGCACTCGATAGGATCGTCATCGCGCGTTCGAAGTGAACGGGTCGAATTTGCGAACAAACCTCACGCATTGTTGTTTTAATTAAGAAATTACCCCTCACATGACAGATTGCGATCGGTCTTGGGGTCTCTTCGAGATTGACACTAATGTGCACACACGCACAACACACCCCAGCTTCGGGGGGAAGGGATTTCGTAACGGTCGACAAATGGAATTGCACATCGATGTGAATGTCAACGAGCTGTTTGTGGTAGGCTAACGCGCTCCGGAAAAAGGTTGATTGGTTATATTGAATTGACAAATTGAGACCGCACCGCGATGTCGTTTTGGGGATGCGTTTCATTTGGTTTGCGGTTGCAATTTGTCTGCCAATTCGTCCGCTTGACCGTGAGCGAGCTTCAGGCACACTTTTTTCATCTCCCCCGAAGTGATATTTCTCGACGGGTTGGTGAATTTTTTTTCGCGTCAACCGAACTGGGCACGGTTGGTGACTCATGCACCCAACGGGTGAAACATGATGCCCAGCATCAATCCATGACCGATTTGCTAGCCTCGCAGGTGGGGTGAGTGATTGCGTAGAGGCTTGTTTTTGTTTTCCTTGCCTTCTCCCGGGGCGACGCAATGCAAACAGACACCCTGGACCGCTGGAGTAAAAGTTGTAACCCAACGCGTAGGATGTCATTGGGCGGATCTTTTTGTGTTTGTTTGTACTTATGCGCAATTTTGGGTGGTTGAGGACAATTTGTTCGTTTTTGTTTTCGTCATGATTGTGCACCGCAGGTCAGTTGTAGTTTTTATTTTCCTCTCAAAGGGTCGCGGCAGCAACAAGATCAACCATAAATACGAAGTGATTGCAGACATAAAAGCCATGCTTTAGGTGTTGTCGTATGAAAAAGAAAATCAATTCTATGCCACCGTTCTGGCCCGGAGGCGATATCGGTGCAACTGCCATGCGTGTACTTGCGGTGGCCTGGCTTGGTCAATTTTATCATTGCTTGAAGACTTGAAAGTAGGCTGCCTCAGTGACAATGGAAGAATAAAACTTCCCATGTAGAGTGGTTTGATGAACGATTACTTTTAGCGCGAAAAAGTGAAGGCCATTAATGTGAAACGTTGTGTGAAACAGGTAATGTTTGATCGAAACAAAAATCAACATAAAATCGACTTAAAGACAGACCAACAAATGTCATATGGTACAGCTTTCTTAATAATATTGTATACATTGTGCGATGTTCATATTAACGTATCCCCATTTCTTTAAATTCTAAAGTTACTGTTGATGAGAGGAGTTATGCGCTGCTTTTTAAAGATTACTTGGTCTTTGACGACATTAATTAGAGATTTTCTAGTTTTGGTGCATTGATAGTTCTTTGATGAAAAGATTATTGATATGCTTAAAGGAAATTCTTATGATCAAAACATAGTTTTTAAATTAAACGAGATAATTACCTTAAAATCTACTGCAAGTGCTTAGTTTATTTGATATTTTTTAAATTGTTTTCAAAACATGATTCACCATCGAATTGGGCAGGTTTTCCAGCAAGACCAAGAAGATTTTGTGCCATTCTTCTTTGATGGTCACTTGGAGCTCTCGAACCGTTTCAAACTATATCTCTGATATAAAAACAGCTGGCCAGGATTTCCTTAACAACTCCCTATGTATTTTAGGTTCGAACCTTAAGCTGCGCAATCCGAAAGAGTAACATTTCGCACGGAACTCTATTGTTCCGATGCCTTGCTTACGTGGATCGTAGCGTTAATTTGTCAAAAATGACATTTTTCAGGCGTTACATACTCGTTGAATGTCTAATGAATGAATAATCTTTACAAAATAATACATTACTTTTATCACCAGTAAGCTTAGAATTTAATGAAACAGTGGATTCTGTAAAGGAATTTCGCGCACTGTACTGTTGTATAATTGATACGACTTTAGAAATTGTTGATGATTTACGAGAAATAAAAGATTTAATGTGTTTAACATTCAAAATTTATCTTTTTCTTAGCTAATTTCTAATCAACTCCCTCCCACTTCTATTTCAGATCGACCAGGAACCTGCATACGGCACACATTTCAGCTCGGCTGATTATGAGACAGACGACGATCGGGACTACGCCGAGACCGGTCGGAATAATTGTTAATATCCGTTACCGCCGGTGCGAAAGCGAATGACATCGAAGCCAACCTTTCGCCCACCGCTTAGACGCTTGATTGACTCGTCCTACAGCCTAAGGGCTCCCAACCTCGCCGGGGTCCGAGTGTCTGCGCCGTTGCATGCTGTTTCAATCGGTACTTGGCGTGTGATTGACTGTAGTCTTGGCCACCGCTTCGAATGCTAATCAAAAAACGTTTACCTGCCCCAAACGATGGTACATGATCGATCATTAAATGCACCTGTGATCGGCGTACGACATAGTCTGGTAAGTGAACAAAACTGTTATTTAATAAACTTTATCGATTGGACGGGTGTTGCAATATAAATTGGTAGGTGCTTGCATAATTATGTAGTCATTACAATCAATCCTCTGCATGAATTTGTTCAAATTAAATTTGATTTTCAATTGTCAACTTACAATCCAAAAGTATTATGAAACCTACAAGACTTTCCTTTAGCAAATTTTATTTTTCAATTTAGATTTATGAAAATACTTTTTTTTTATTGCAGTGTATCTCTTTGTATCTTGTTATCCAACGAGTTATAAAGCACAAGTTAGTTGATTTTTGTCGATCCTTTAATTTTTTTCAAATTTGTTTAGTCAACTTTACGATTATTATAACTTTAGAACCGTCGTCTTTGTCGTCGAACATTTTAAATTACTCGGCGGCTCCTCGGCCTGCCAGAGCGCCGTCACTAGCCGTGTTTGTGCGGATTTGGCAAGTCGCTGCAGGAGCCTCATGATTGACGGTTTGCATAATCAGTGCAGTTTTGCATGCACCCCCCTCTCCGCGCTCTCTTTCCTTCACACCCGTCCGGAACGGCTTGTCCAGTGCGGGTCGAGGCAGATTTTGAACAAAACCATCCCCGAGACGAGATGGACTCGCTCGACGGCGATCGGAAGTGTGTTGTTTGGCGTAAGTAGCTTGCAAACACCTCCGGCAAAGAGGCTGCCAAAGAGGCTTTTCTCAGCGCAAAAGCTAATGAGCGAACGGAACGCAACGGAAAAGAAAACCCCCTCACCGGGGGGAAGTTGTTTGATGGCGCTGCCGAGAGTTGTTGTTGTTGCTGTTTGTTGAGGAAACAAATCTGATTACTTTCGACCGATTTCGCACCGAAAATGAAACCAATTCGCGTAAGTAGCCGAAACGGAACCCGGGCTGTCGGTACCGAGCTTGACCCAGTGCCCCGCTAGCTGGCCTAATTTTCGGGCGGCGTCTTGGCGGCAACCGTTCGGCTTGCCACTCCATTTCACACTTTCTCGGCGAACAAATCGGCTTAAATCGGTGGCCGTGATGTCGCGTCGCGCGGTGGAGCAGTTTCGCTTTTCGTCGTCGGGCGTGACGCGAGCGTGGCGGTGACAAACAGCGTGACATTTCGCCACCCCTGCCCCTCTCCTCTGACGGTTCCGTCCACCAGCGCCACCTGTCGGATCGATCGATCGTCTTGGAAGAAGCTCGTCGTGGATCGTCTTTGATCGAACAACAACTTGCCCCTTGCCGTCGGAACCGTTCGCATCGAATGCAAATTAAGAGCGTTGAACTTGTGGCCGTGGCGTAAATGGCCCGTCTCGTTGCCTTCCTTGTCATCGGTACGAGGCGGGAGAGTGGGCAGAGAGGGGGAAGAAAAGTGAAAAGTGTTTCCACGGGGAGACGTAATTGAATTTGAATACCATTAGCTGTCACGTCGGGCGCGATTAGTAACGTGTTAAGTCACATTTGCCGAGGGGGATGGTGTTTTGATGTCGCCAGGTCGGCCAACACAATTGGCACAAACACATTCGCTTTGTGCGGACACCGGTGGAGCATAATGATGCTCAATGCAAACAAAATGATGTAGGGTAAGCTAGGAATCAGCTAGTTTTGATGAGGCGGTACTATTATTTTTGCATTAGGGTTTTTTTTCGAGAGAAATTTGATAATCAACTGTCGTAACTTTCTACTGAAATTAATAAATTGTGTTAGTGCAAAAGGTTTCTACACATTCTTTTCAACTAGGCCTTCTTACTCATTTGGCCGTTGAGCAAATAGTAATTATATACTTTTTCCGTTTGGTTACTGCTTTGTAGCCTCAAATTTAAATATTTCAATTGAACTGCTAATCTGCATCAGTTTGACGTACAAATGCAACGAATATTATGATTAACCATGAAGGAATACGTGAAGGATCGTTTTTTGAAAAAAATTTGGAATATAAAACGAAGGATCCTTTAAAGAGAATATGTGTTACGTGAAATTGTGGTGAATTTTCTTCATCGTTGATTGATTGATATTAGTAACATACGTTTCGTCAAATCAATGGTTAGTTTGGTCAAAATATTTTAAGAAACTAATCAATGTTAATTCACAAAAAAAACTAGTTTTTGTTAGATTGTGAACATTCAGTGTTTTCTGCCACCTAGTGAAACTACTACTGATAATGTGAATAACATACGTTTTAAAAACTGCAACGAAAAATAGAAAACCCAAAAAGAACTAAGTTCTTTTTATTTTATATAGCACTTCTTATATTATGTGCTTTAACGCATTTTAAAAAGATAATAGTTATAATTAAAAACTAACTATTTGTTTAACCGGACAACTTGTTTCCAACTTTAAGTCTCTTTTAAAGCTTTTTATGAAGTCTCCCTGATATTATGATCAATATACTATACAAAGTAATAAAAATATAGATAAAATGACTATCATTCAGCCGATTAGGAGCTTCTTTACTAGAATACAAGCAGTATTTACCGCAAAATAATTTCAATAGCAACTCTTTAAAGCCAAACGGTTTATGAATCATCCATTATGTATTAAACTTCGTGTGCCACACTTCATCGGTGCAATTAAACGAAGTGTACATATAGCTTTTTCATCGAGACATGTGTCCGCTTCCAGTGCGCATCTCCATCGATCGCACGTTGCGTAATTGCGTCCAATGGCTGACCGGGAAGGGGGAAGCATTTTCCTTTTCCCGTCGTAACCGATATTCCAACTATTTGCTAATTACTGTCTTTTCAACGCGCGCACATCGAAGGTACCGGCGGAGCATATAAACGGACGGCAACCGGTCAGTTCCTGGCTGGGACCGTGGCTATCAATTTTCCGGCTCGATCAAACCTACACTTAGTGCCTTCTCTCGTTTATCGAGTGATCAATGCAACGATCAATCGAACGGTTGGCGATCATCGATATCTAATGCTTGGCGAATCCGGAACGGGTTGTATCGAATGGAAGCGCACGAGGAAGGAAAGCGATGTGAAAGGGCGAAGAGTTTTTCTCGTGCAACGGGCTGAATAGGTGCGATCAATTCATCTAACGTTGCTTCTAATAATCACTCCCGGCGGTGGTGATGGCTCTTCTTCATCTTGCGGCACGTCGCATTGAATCACCGATTGTCGTATCGCAAAACACTGTCGGAGTCGCTGAATCCCTGATTTATAGTCCAGCGGTGCTAATGAGCACGTTCGGGGCGATAGAGCGGGGACGTTGCGACCCATGTCACAAGGTGCAAGGTGCCGTAACGTGGCGTTAGGAGTTTCGTGTCCGAAGTGGGAACTCCGGGGAGTGAGGTAACGCTGGCCAGCTGCACGTGTGAGTCGCCATTTGCGAGCGCACTGACCATCCGCCAACGGGGGTTTTCGGAGGCTGCAGAAAGTAAAAGTCGTCGACGCTGGAGAATGGCGTGGCAAAACCATCGCCGGACACTTGGCGTGTCGAGGTGTCATGCCGAGAGCATAATGGCAACCCGCGCGCTCGATGAGATCATAAGTGCGATGCTTCTTCACCGCTGCCGACCCAAGGATGGACCAGTGCGGACCGTCTCGGAGTGGAACTCAAACAATGGACACGAAGCCGATGGGGGAAAAATGACCGGTTGGAGGTAAATGATGATGAATTAGTGTTTGAACGGTAGGTGCTAAAATGCTGTTTGTTTTGCTGTCCGACACTCGGGGCCATTTGCTTCAAGGCATCTTCACCGAAAAGATCAACCTGTGTCTCTCCGTCTCGGGAATTATATCACAGTTCGTTGTCACCGGTAGGATCCTGGTCATATTGAAAATTAAACATGATTGTCTTCCAGTACGAGAAAGATGACACCAGCAACTTAAAGTTTCCCAACCGACAACGCCGAAGAAGTCATGGTTGGGATTAGAAAAAAAGATGGCCGTTTAGGAGAAAAACGGCCTCCCAATATTCCTCTATGCTATTTGTAAATGACACTTCCAGTTCGATCTGGCTACTTTATGGGCACTCTGTGGTCCCCATGTTTCACAATCGCAGGTGAATTCCAGCGTGCGCCACACGCTCCATTCTACCATCTCCCGTTCGACCGGTATCGTTAGCGTCTAACTGTAGATTGTCAAATTGGCTCATTAGGGACCGCTTCGTATCGGTTTATTGAGCTAACTGTATTGACAGCCGAAATCCTGCCGTACATTGTCGCCCGCTTTCGGCTATCATAACATTGTGTGTCCCGAGGCACTGGAATTGGTCTAGGGTCTTGGTTCTAGAGTCGCCATCGTCGTCGTCTAGTTCTGGGGGGAATTTTATGGCAACCGAATAGCAACCGCTGGTCGTAATCTGTCCACCGATTGAGCATGCAAATTTCTTCATTAATTTATGGATTCTTCTGCACGCCTGAGCGTGGCGTCGCCTGGAACTTAACCCAATAAATATCTTTCGCTTAGTGGAGAGTGCCCAAGGAGCACCATTTTCCGCACCCTTGTGGCATAACTGTAGTCGGGATCTCGAGATTATCATATGTCACTAGACAAAAGCTTTGTTCAAAACTCTGGTAAGAATACGATCGGTCCCGTTTGGCCCGACAACAAGGGTGCCTTGGAACAGGTTTCTTGTCCTCGGATTCTGCCGGATCTGCCCGGCGTGACCCTAAGTTGTCCAGTCCTCGCTCCTAGGAAACACGCGTAACAACTTGTTCACTCGAGCCGATGTGGATGAGGAACAGTCGATGGGGTTCCATTTCCATCGGAATTCGCCGTCGTTTCTACGCAACACCACGTGTTTTCGGTAATCGGAGCCTCACCTTTTGCGAGACGAGAGTGAGGGGTAGGCTAACATTTTTGCTAAATCAATTTTACATGTTTACAACCATCGTCGAACCTACGTCCCTTCGCATTCCCCCAGTGAGAACTCCAACCGCTAGCCTAAACACGAACTCGGTAAGCTTCAAACGAAACAAACAGGTGCTTGAACAGGAGGAAACCTCCAACGAGTCCTCGGCATCCATCCTTGCCGAGCAGGTGCGGGGTTGGGAGCAGGCGAATCAAAACAGGAACAACCGTAATTTGCTTACGGTAAGTGCAGCTCGCTTTACCTACTTTCCCGTGGCAAAGTCGTCATCGGGCGGTGGCGCCGATCGAGGCGAGGCGCGGTGCATCCATCGCCGGTCGGAAAGGCACCGCAAATTGTGACCGCATCGGATGAAGTGAGGCTAAACTGTTGGTGGCATACTTTTTCCAACGTCACCGAGTTTTGCAAGTTGACGCCGGGGACGATCGTGAGGCGGAGACGAGCCGGGACCACGATAAAACACGCGGTCTGTGTTGCGGTGGAAAAGTAAAACAAAATTGACACCAACCATTTCTCTTGCATTACCGTTCATGATTGAAGGAAAAGTGGAAACTTGTTTTGATGTTTGTTTTATACCAACGGGTTTTCGTGTTTTCGAGGTAATTGAAGATGCTGCCTACACTTTTCAAGTTAAAAAATGGGCAATCGTTGATTCAAGGCAATTTATTTGAAGTTTATAAAATGTTTGATCTGTACCTTGTGGTTATCTGCTTTAAGAATGGCAAATGCTTTGTGATTGATTTGGGCAAATTTGTATAGATGGCTATAACTAAATACTTTTTGAGGAAAGCTCATGTTCGGTTCAACCAACGAGATTTTGTGGAAAAACTAGCTTTGTTTTATCAATCCTCATTGTTGTACTACATCAGGCTTAACACAGAACAAATATAATTCTTTAACAACAAATAACAACAAATATAATCACTGCCATGTTGCAAGCACTTGTTTGTGTACAGATTAATGAATATTCTTAGAGGATTTTCGTTACGACCTTGCAAGAACAAAGTCCTAGTTACTGTTATCAGTAACAATTAATGGCTTGAGAGCATGTTATAGTGTTCAAAACTGGTTTTGTATAAATTATGCATCAATTACTTTGAGGTAAATCTGCATATCAATACAATGCAAATATTGCAATTTACACAAACGTGAATGATTGAATCATTGTAATACAACCTCAGCAAGTATGCTGAATCTTGAGTTAACGAATTCATCAAAAAAACAAAACAAAAAGTAAATACCTATACCTGGAAAGAAACCTGACAAGAAACATTTGCATATAAATTTTGCTTGACTGGCTGGACGAAGAATTTTATGCAAGTGATACGTGTTAACATTATTATTATTATTATTATTATTTTTATTGAAAATTGCATTATTACGTACTTTTGTAAATGTATATTTGTCTATGGGATTTTTTAGAAAATTTTGCTTAATATGTTGTTCAAAATTAGAAGAAAGATCTGAGAAATTAAACATTTTGCTCTATTTTAAAATACTTTTAAGTAAATCCGCAAACATTTTCCTTTTCCGATTTAACACGAACAAAGACATTCCTACTAAGAATTACTCGATTCAAAACTTTGCTGTTTTCGGGTGAATCTAAAAAAAGTGCACAATTTACCTTTCATATAATTGAAGCAAAAAGTATATAGATCCAACAATGGACTAAACTCCATCGATTGATGCTGCACATCAGGAGAGCGACTTGGGTTTTATGGAAAGAGATAGAGCGAGGAAACCATGTTCCACCATCCGTTCAATAATCGACACCCGTTGTTGTTGATGAATCATATCGCCATCGCGTTTGTGCGTGTCTATGATTCACTTTCGATCGATCGTGCCGTAGTATGGAGGATCGGATTCGGGAACCCCGAACCTACCGACGCATTCCACCGACGCAATCGATCGCACGCCGCCCGTAGCCGATGTTTATCGGGACATTCCCAAGCGGCTGCCGGGATGGCGGCGCCCAATCCTTCAGCCTCATCTGACACGACGGAAAATCGCAACGGTGGCAACGGCCGGCGCCACGGATGAATGGAGTGAAGGTACAAGCAGTAGCCAAAGTACGTTGGCTTCATCGAAGTCCAGCGTCTGTGGGAGGTGGGCGAGTGCTCTTTAACAATGGCTCTTTCTTGCCGCACAATTTCGAGCAGTCAAACATGAATGGAAAAGATTATTTATGGCCAAGCGCACCGATCCGGAAGGGTTTAGGGCCTTTCGCCCCGGAAGGGAGAGGAGATTTAACACTACTGCACAATGGATCTATTTTTCGGCCGTCCAATTTGAACCGATACTCCTGTTGGGCCATTTGTCTTCGGCGCTATCGATTGAGACGTTTGGTTGACGATCGTTTTCGATTGCTTGCGAAAGGAGTGTCATATTCCTTTTTTTGCGGAAATGTGGGTTCGTACACCAATTGGTGGTTTTTCAGGGAAGCACGAATGTACGATAACATCACGTTAAAACGGAACCAAAGCGAAGAAACCGCACACAACCATTCTAAAACCGTTGGCAACGGAACAGACCTGCGGTAAATAAAGCAAAGGAAACCTTGGGCCACCTTGTCAACAAACACCTCGCGGCCATGATATACCGTTTATGCTGGCTTCCCGCGCGCGAAAAGAAAACGATGAAAACTTACACGCAGTGCAGCATGCTTTCACTTTCACGTGCCGCCCCATTGTGCCCGTTGGAGCGCATTGTTGCCTTTGCCGGCCCATTTCTCTCTCTAACAACCCCGCTCCCCCTCCCATTCCTTTTGTGTTTGTATTGTGCTTCCGTCGGCCGGCACTCGGATCGGATTGCAATTCACTTTCGGGGCGTGCAACGGTTGGGTGCATGTGCAGTTGCACTGGCGGTGCATATTATCTTTGAGGCTTTTCGGTTGCGCCCCGAGATAAAGGTGTTAAGAGGTGTGTTATCCTCCACCCTCTCTTCAATCTTCTCCCATCTTCCACCTGGCATGTCTTCCCTTGATCATGCACGGAAAAGTAACCCTACAGAGGAAAGCGTTTTCAGCTGGAAAAATTAAACGATCCCGCTCCGGAGGCGCATCAAAGGGGAAACCGATTCGTGCGCGCGTCTCGAGTGGCTCGAATCGATAAATCAAACACCCTGCCTTTGACAGGCGCACGGTTATCACCGCTAGCCACCGCCCGGGGGTTGGGTTTTTACGTTATCGATCGGCCCCTCCCCATCTCCCCACCCTTGCCAAGGGGTTTGGCCACGGAACGCGGTTGGACGGCGTTTGGGTTAATTGAAGATTCGCATCGAATCATCTGCGCGGATGGCCGAGCGGTCTACCACCCCACGTAACTGTGTGCCCGTAATCTGCCTACCCTCCGGTAGCTAGTACCCTTCCCCCCATTTTCTTGGAGCCCCACGGAGAAGATTGCCATCGAACGATCGATCCGATCGGCCGGACCGTTCCGTGCACCTAATTATAGGCTCCGTTCAATTGCGCACCGGGTACGCGTCGGGTCTCTTACGTTCGCGTTGCATCTGGAGCCCGGCACCTAGGAAACGCACGTACACACGCGATACCCCGCCCCCAGTGCCTTCCGTCGAGCCGGTCTGCTGTCCACCGTAATCTTTCACCTCGGCTACCGAGTGGCGCGATTATGAAAGTGACAGTTTTCTCGTCGGGCACCATTTCTTTTCGGTACACACTCTCTTGCCCCACCGTTGTCTTACGATCTCGAGGGGGACCGTCGACCATCTAACTGAATGCCCTGTTTCAGGTTGAATTATGCTCTCCTTCCTCGTGCCTTCTAATTTCTGCCCCGTACGTCGACATCCCGGCGAGGTTGCGTAAGCGCGTCACACGCACTTCCATCATCTTTATCGACAACATGTCAGAGAAGGGGGGAGGTGGGAGGGGAGGAACGGGGACGTTGTCATCTCGCCCTTGTATGGCGTTCGAGTGTAGTTTGTGGCGCTCACTTTTATTTTCCGGAATAAAAATACCGAATTTTGCTGACCGGTCCGGTGGAAAAACAAAGCCGGGGTGGTTAAAGAAACCAAAGAAGGAAAAAAAGAATTACGCCTCAAACGCAACCAACCATTCACTTTCTCACGGGGGCCTGGCGTCTGCTGGAATCATATCATTTTTTTGTTTTTTTGATTTTTTTTTAATTTTTTCAAACTCGGACTCCATGTCTCCGCCAAAACGGTTCCCGTGCCCTAGCGGATCAGAAGCCCGTTAAAAATTCCAACCCGTCGGTTTTTCCTCGGTCTCGGGCGACACAAAAGTACGGTCTGCAATTTATCGACAGCAAATGGAACCATTAGTCATGCAAAAGTCAGTCAAGTGAACGCGTGCAGAACCATTTTTCATCCATCAATTGGGTTGCTTGGGTGTTTTTTTTTCCACTCCAGTTAGGGTGTTTTGTTTTTTTCCTTCGTTGCGTCTCTCCTCCCATTCAACCCCAATCGGTGGCACAATCGCAGATGATCCGGGTCCGAAAACAGAAATTAGCCGGTCGCCTTCTCGAGCCGCCTGTTGCGTAGCTGCTCCGGATAAGTACGGTTGGTGAGTAGTTTTACCATTACGACCGGTCCGGCGGTTAAGTAACGGCGCAATGGGGTTCTCCGAGGTTCGCCTTCATGTCCGGCAGGGGGAAAAGCGCTTTCCGTGCGCTGAATCGCTTCCTTGACGCCGATATGATACAATCCGCTCTGTGGAGATTGCCTCAAAACCGATTAACCGGACGATCGCGATCGACGATCCAGCGTAATTGGAGGTTTGTGTTTGTCACGCGAAGGGTTTTTGGAAGCGGTTCCCGGATCAATACACCAATCCCGTACCGATTCGGTCACCCATTTTCCGACCAACGCCATCGAGATTCGTTTGCAGGTTTATTTCCGCACTCGGGTTCCACCTGGTCGCTAAACGGTTCCCGATTTGCCGATTTCGCCCGAAGATGTAGGCCAGCGCTCAGCGGTGACCGATTCTGGCGCGCGTTATCTTGGGCGCAGCATCGTACGGACGGCCACCTTCGGTCCATCGGCGATTGCAAAGCTAATCCACACCTTGCTCGGATCAGAGGGGGAAAAAAGGGAACATTCCTGCGCAAAAGAAAATCCCACCCAGACCCGTTACGAAACGGTCAGCTGTGTGTTTGTGTGTGTGTTGCACCTGACACAGTTTCCCCTTTGAAGTGTGTGGGAGAAGGATTCTCGGGTTGGGGATAACTCGTTTTTGTTTTACACTTGTGGGGCGGGGGGAAGGTGTGAGGGGACTTGGATGAACCCGATGAAATGTTGCACGGTTGCTGACTTCACTCCGGTTGCTCCCCCTGACCGCCAGAAGGGAAGTGGGTTACGTAACGTCTGCAGAAACCGGTGCCATTGCCGGAGAGAACTATCGGTTAGAAGGCGGTCAGCAAGGGCTTGTTTCTGTCCACGTGTGTGTGCTGTGTGTGTGTCGACCTACTCCTGCTGAGGGGCACCTTCGGGAGGGTGGAATCGAAAATGCGCAATGGAACTGGTATAAATATTCAAACCAGATTTCCCATCGCTGCAATGAGACCTCCGAAGAGGCTCACCGACCGACTCGGACGACCGCACGTGAGGCTCTTACGGCGAGGTGCGCATTTGCGCGACAAACCGATGCCTTTCGGGGATTGACAGAGACCGTTACCGAATTGCGGCCCGCGAGCCATCGCGAGGGGTTACCAGCGCCTTCCCCAGCAGTCAGCCTCCAAGCCACAACCAGCCTGACATAACGATTGCGGCGGAATAAATCATTCCGAGATGCACCGGCCGAGATAGGGCGGCGGTTCCGCGGCAACCGGGGACCGCTTTCGGGAGCAGCAGAATTTAGATCGACCATTTTTCAGCACACATCACCACACGGGACATGACGCGGGCGAGGGTAGGTGGCGCCCAAGGGGTCGGCGGTGGCGGCGGGAAATAGAAGGCTTTTAATGATGGCTATAAATCGTCTCCTATCGACAACCGAACACAGCAACCGATTTATCCGCCGGCCCCGATCATCTCCACTGCGCGGTGTAGGTGCTCGAAGGGAACGCCACACTGAGGCCGCGCTTCTGCTTAACCACGCCGAGGCCACGGTCAGATCACTGGAGCATGCGGTAGTTCGGGTTTGGTTGCGAACTTGATCGAACCGTGAACCGATATTTGCACTACCGACGGAAGCTGGACGGCGTTGCGAAGAAGGCCTTTCCGCATAAAACTTAGAAAGGGATAGCTTAAGGAAGATGGTTGCAAAAGTGTGAACCTTGCAAGTTTTATTACTTCCCTTGTGGTGCATAAGTGCACCTCGGGCTCGTTTGAAGGTCTCGCCGAAGGCATTGGAACTCACAGGATTTGCCACCTATCTTTAGTCTCAACCCACCGATGTTTGAAACAGCTCATCAACTGTTGTCTCTAAAGCATCTGGTATTGAAATAGCTCATTTAATTTTGTCTCTAATTCATATGACTTTGCCCCTAACTCATTTGATTTTGTCTCTAACCCATCTTGGTTTGCCTCCAGCCGAAAAACAGGGAATTGTGGTTACGCTACATTTTACAATGCCATAAACCAAAAACATTTATATTTTTGTATGCTTTAAAGCTATTTTTATGTACTTTTGAACAATTTTGCGTATACTTTCTATACGCGGATGCATGCAAATATTTTTGTTTGTTCTTGGATTTTTTCAATCTAGCACAACCTCAATTACTTTGTTTATTCCCTGGTTTTCGACTTGAGACAAACCGGGATG
Organism: Anopheles coustani; assembly: GCF_943734705.1. Taxonomy (NCBI): domain Eukaryota; kingdom Metazoa; phylum Arthropoda; class Insecta; order Diptera; family Culicidae; genus Anopheles; species Anopheles coustani. The sequence goes on from NC_071288.1 coordinate 35,243,146, forward strand.
GGTTAGAGACAAAGTTAGATACGTTAGAGACAACAATCGATGAGGTATTTCAATTCTAGATGCTTTAGAGACAACAATTGATGAATGAATTCAAAGCAAGATGCGTTGGAGACAAAATCACCCGCTTTCGAGGCAAAGTTGGTTGGCAACACCTGTAGTCGGTCGCCTCTAGGAAGATCGTTGGCTCCTAAATGTTACGCTAAGTATCGCCACACCGGCTGATGGAGCCTGGACGTGCCAGGGTCCGAACCCACGTAGCCGGTGCCGTTTACTTCGCCGAGATAAACTTAACTTACGTGCTGCATTTTGCGTCCGACGGTCGGCGAAAGGTTGCCGGAGACCGCGATGGCGGCACGTACGTCAAATGACTTTGAGGAATTTGGCTAGATTTAGCCATCTCTTGATGGCTTCCCGCCTGTTTTTCAGCCGTAAACTTTATGTTAACGTTTTTTTTTCTCCACCGCTTGGGGGTGTGCATGTCTTTACGATCATGTGTGTGTGTGTGACTTGGCTGTCATGAAAACGAGAGTTTGGTAGTTAAAAGTCAAGGAAATACACTCAAACACTCGGCGCCGAGTCTTTATTGCGTGTTCGTTTGTGCATATTTATTTGATGTAAATTAGAAACAGCCGCGGGAGATGAAATTCTCCGTGGCCGGCGCGGATGGACCACTACCGAAGGGATCGTCCCAGCGTCAGTGAAAGTTTGCCGGCTATTATTAGTTTGGAGAAATGGCCGAAAACGATCGGCTCCGGCCGGTGGTGGTGGTGGTTCGCGATAAGAAGGAATGCCTTTTCTAACCCGGTTGTTTTACGCTATCATGTGAACGATGGTAAAAAAGCCTTCGTTGGGAAAAAGTTTAGAAACATCGAATGAAAATTTACGGTTGGAAATAAATGTCTTTAAAATTAGCCTGCACAAAGATAACAGAATGCTGCCATGTCGTATCTCTGTAATTGGCCATTTTCTCCCTTCTCGTTTCATCGAGAAGGGTGTTGCTGCAATGCCGTCCGTAAAGATGGGTTTTTGGGCGCTGCACAACTGCGCTGCACTATCATTATGAGGCGTTGCGCAACCCTGGAGGGATAAAAAAACCCTTTGACGCAAGCGCATTTGATGACTTTGACCTTCTCGGTGTGGCCGAATGGCCGCGCTTGGCGTGATTCATGGCCACTGCCGAAAGGGTTGGACAGGTGGGATTTTCGGTGGACTTTCGCCAACCGGATGTGGCATGGGTGGTATCGCGACCCAGTATGGATTGCCGGATTCAAACGACGTCAAACATCGTCGGTTTTGTACACCACTGCGAATGTGGGTTACGGTGGTCCCCACGATTGCGAAAGAAATCAGATGATTGTTGAATGCTTTATTGGCTTCACGGCGAGTGATATAACGGAAACCATTTGTACCGTTCGCGTTGTCCCAGTATCGGAAATGATTGATTTCAGTCACCGCCCAGAGTTATGTCTCATAAACGGCGGGCTTGATGGTGATGAAACGATTATTAGTGGCACGCACAGAATGGAAACAATGATTTGAAGGATTTATGAGCTCACAAATTGTGTCAACCGGACTCAACGCAGGAAGGGCGCTATTTAATGACTGGACATAATCAATTTTTTACGATTTTTCTTCTAAACTATAAGATAGTTCCTGTGAGATTGTTCTTATATCATGTTTCCACTTGCCTCAGTTCAAACTTTTATTTTTTATGAGTCATTCATTTTACCAGTAGAAGGCATTTCGCACATTCAATTGTTTGATATACACAGCTCTTGAAATGGAACAAATATAGTTATAACTATATTCCTTATTGAAGTTTTAAAACCCTGCTTCTTATAGGTAGGGTCCAGTAGCTAAGTGAAGAATAATTTATGAAAGACGATTTATCTTCTGCTTATAGTGTTTGAAGCTTCAAATGTGGGTTTAAGTTAAGTCAATTACTTTTAATTTTTATGTATTTAGCAAGAAAGTAACTTATCTAACAATATGTTTTTCAAAAGCCATAGCACAGTTCTATGAGTCACAACATTTTCTTAAAGCAGACCTAGATTTTGGCTACAAACGTTTTCCAAATTTTTTGTATGGCGTATTTTTGCTGCTATTTTATCTATAGTTGTTCAATTACTTAAAAACTCTTCTAGGATAGTTTGGAGAAAACTGGCAGAAATTATTTTTCTATGTAATTCGTATCAACTATTTTATTGGCGGTTGTGTGGTATTTTTGCAATGAATGTGGAAACCGTAAACAATTTAACTTTGTTGAAGCTAAGACGAAAACGCAATGAAAGGGAAAACGGAGCAAATTACTCTTCGTTGGAAACCTTTGCGTACATCCAATTCGGAAACAATCACTGTTTATCATTGTACACCAATCGTCTCCGGTCAAAGTTCGCGTACTTAACAAAGGGTAGATGAACTTGGCGAAATTGCAAAACTTGAAAACATCCAAAACATTCCTGGGTAGGGTATTTCCTTTCGGACGCCGCGTCGCTTTCGTTCGCTCCCATTAGGCTAATGCTAATTTACCAATTCCGCTCGCTCGAAAGTTGTGCGTGGCATTTTGTGGCTGTGTGTGTGTGTATGCGCCGAGGCTGGGCAGGACCACGCATAGGGTCGGCAGGGGAGGGTACGAAGAGAAATGGCGATGCATCTTAGGTAGGTGAAACTGTATCAGCAAACGGTGGGAATCCCGGGTTGCATTAATGCGTTGCCACACAATTCGTCATTACCGGGAAGTCTGGAGGGTTTTCTTTTCCCTTGCGTTTATCATTTGCAACCCCCGAACGCCCGAACCCGCGACCTGACAGCTACCCCCGGGCCTGCCTTCACCCTACCAAGGAACGGAGCCGGTAGCATTTTCTAACGTGCAGCGGGTGTGGGTTGGCATAAATCTTTCCCCGTTGAATGGCGCACAAACTGTCTGCGGTGCACCCGGAGACAAGACGCGAACATAGTTGACGACGCGACGGATCGTATGCACCCCGCGGGATCACGAACGTTCGCTCGGGGTTGGTGCCACCCCCGGTGGCACAATTATGAGAATTTTATGAAGCCCCAACTCTCGACTTTCGGAGGCGCACGCTTCCGTCAGAATCGGTTTGCATTGCGTGGAGAGGAAGCGGGATCGCCATTGGGTTACTAATTTGGAGCCATAACTTTCGAGCTTCTCGACGCAGACCGGTGCAGGCAGGGGGAAGGTGTGGCTGCCGGTGTTTTATGTATCTGTATCACCTTTAGTTTTCTCGCTTGGTGGCGTACTCCAGATGTGGGAAAATGTTTCAACTTTCACTACCAACTCGCGACGGGTTTCACCCGGCTGTTGTGTGACGTTGTTGATTGTTACAGTTGAGCGCAAACCAACGCACCGGTAATGAGGTGGGCTTTTTCCACTTTTCCCGGCCCCGGCAAGAATAATGATCGCGCACCGGGTTGGTGCGAGAATGGTGCGGGCATTGAAAACATTGAAACCAACTGGCCAACTCCCCTGGATGAGGTGAGAGTTGAATTTTATGACGATCTCTCCAGAGGGGGAATAGTTTTGCGAGGCCACTAGAACGGGGTGTTCATAATCAATTAGCGTTTGTTAAATGGAGGTACGACAGGTAGCCAGCGTAGAGTTTCTTGTGAAGAGGCATGCTGGTAAAAGATGTTTATATCGCTTGTTTGGCAGATCGTAAAACACGGTTGATGATATTTTGCGAATTATTATTCATTGTATATTATTTTTCATTGAGCTATGAACAAAAGATTTGTTGTATGTTGAAGAACTGGAAATATGCATTCAATGTTTTCCTTGACGTGCCCCGTTGTGCTTTACTTGTGTCAAACAAAATATTTTTAAATGCGTAAAGATTTGAAATCCGGCTGAAGAAACTTATTGATGTTAAATGGCACTCCAAAAGTAGTACAATCCTTAACTGTTGGCAGACCGTTACTGTAGTGCAGGTAATAGGGACGATACAAAAACTAATAGTAAGAACTACTAAGTAGTTAGTAATGTTAGTTCACTAACTAGATATAAGATAACGCCGATCGAGCGGTTGCCAGTTGCTCACGAACTGTCGATCAGTGAATCATTAGTCGAGTGCTGACAACTAATAAAGACTGTAACAGTTACATGATTAAAATAAATACTAATTTGCAAAAAGTGATAACCTACATGTTTTATACATGGAAACTGCAACGTGTTTAAAACATTGTAGCATTAAAACTCTGATAGATTATTAATGCATAACAAGCTCAACATTTCGTGTCCGTCGATCAAACCACATAAAGTGCAAAATAAACATACATAATTTTGAATTTATATCCCTTATAATTCTTTAATATGCTAGTTACAATGTAAAATAAGTAGTAGCTGGTATTATCTATGTGTTACTTTTACAGTTGGTAAAATGGCGTGTGCATTTCATTTCAATTTAAAAACGATTTTGATGCTGTAGTTATCTAAATCTGATATTTAACAAAAAATAAACCGATCAAAACTAGTGGGAACCGATGATTTAACGTACGATAAATTCATCAATCACTCAACCTGAGGCCATAACATTTACTCCACCTCCAGTCCATCACAGTATCGCACCGTTTGTCGGCTTGGAGTTAACGTGTTTTCCGTGGGGTCGCTCTATAAATTTGACATTGAGCACCAATTACACCAATGACTTACCTGCGCGTTAGACAGCGTTAAGAATTTCATGAAAAGAAAAGAAAGAGAAGAAACGCGGGTTAGTTAATTAAATCTTCACTCGATACCGGCGGTCGGCTACAAATTAAGAACAAAACCTCTGGGTAATTAGTGCTTCAATTGAAACGACCACACGCTTCAGGTTTGGCTGCGGCTTCTCCGTGGATGTTAATGAATTTCATCAAAATAATCATTTACGCACAGCTAATCGTTAAACGTCGTGTCGGTGGTTGATCACCGATGCTGCAGTCTTGCCGATCGTTTGGTGAGTTTTCACGTTCTCATGAAAAGCGACCAAGAATCCCGGGCCCGAGAAGTGAGTTGTCGTTTTCGGTAGCCATAAAACGATTCAATTCTTTCCACGCATGCACCCACCGACCGGGCTAATGATGGAACGTCCGCGCGCGCCGCATCGGTTCGATGGAGGGTTTTGCAACGCATCGTCGCAAGATGCAGAGACGGTTCCGTGCACGTGGGAAAGCTTTCGGTTGCTCGATCGTAAACTTGTCGATCGGGTCGGAACGGTATGGGTTGAATTGTTCGAAGCTCGTCGAGGGTTCGTCGAGGGAAACCGAATCGAACGGAATTATTTCTTGTAAAAGGATGTTGTTGCCTACGTCGGGAGGTGGTGGAAGGTGGCTCGAGGAGGGAACACCGTGTTGCATACAACAGGTGAGACGAAGGGCACGATTTGGAGGGACATTCCACCGTTCGGTCGGTGTTTTCATGTGTCACAACCGAGCGATGACCGAGCGAGCGCATGGGAAATCAAAATATATCTAATTACATCGCCAACGTAACGGCGTTCTACCGATTTGTGGTCAACCTTCAGGGCGCCAGTATGTACATATATTTCACGTACACTCGTCATTGGACGGCAATTTTGGCAATAGAACTAATTGCTAATGATGATTGTCGATGACGCTAACGATGTAATGCGGGGTGGTGTCGTAAATAAGTGGACAATTTCGGCACGTTTGCGAGGAAGGTCGAAGGCCAGCCCGGAGAGATGCTTCGGATGCGATCTTCACCACGTGTTGAGCGATTTCCTTTCCTTCCACCTATCCCTTGTTAGGTAATTGGTCGACTTGTTACTTTCGTTTAGGGCTCTGAATTGAATTTCTGAACCTATTTTCGAGTCGAAATACTAATTCCAGCAGGGTTCACCCTTGGAGCAGGCGAAGAAGAGACACTCAAACACTTTCCTACGAACCCACCGAGCCGTCCAACGTCCAACGACGCCATTTGCACGTGTTGGATGTTCGCAAAACATCGCTGATCCGGATATTGAACTATGTGGCTGGCGCCAGAGAATGAGGAAGTCAGCAATTTCGTGCGCGTTGCAAATTGAAAGTGTTTTTGTTTCGTGTTTGCTGTTGTGTTGCGATGTTTTGTTTTGCTGTAGCTGTTGTGTATGTTGGGCGCTTATGTTTGCGGACAGACCATGGCATATCGTGAGACCGGCGGTGGAACCGACTAACCGACCGGAACAACGATCGAAATCGCAAGCTGGCGCCCGGCGATGTTCGTTCTCCCCTTTTTTGAGGGGGAAGAGCGGAATTTCTACGCCGGCCGGGGGAGGGTAGCCCTCGGATGGGGGCCCACTTGATGGGTGTTCGCCATGGTGGATTGATTTCGGAGTGGACGACGCGCGAATCCATCCTGGGACGCTTCTGCCCGACACGACTTCGCCGGCGTAGGAAGGTTCAATGATCCAGCAAATCTGTCGAAAGGAAATTTGACGACCGTTGAGAGGGCCGGATGGGCCGTTCCTCGGTGGACAAGCGTTCCATCGCACACACACACACATACGCCCATAGGTACAAGTACACACAATACGCCTGGGAATAGAATAGAACGAATGTGTGGCCATCGTCATCGCCATCGGCTTGGGGGAGAGTTTGGGCAAGGAAAACGGCTACGCCGCTCGGATGCTGGATGGAAATCAGCACGAGATATGTTGAACCCGCCATTCGAGTCACCCCAGCGTTGCCCTTGAGAGGGCGAGGTCGTGCGCCGCAGCCGGAATGGCCGAAAATCAGATTAATTTCACAGTGGATTATTGCATCCTCCTTCTCGTGGTCGTGTTCGCCGCGGGGTTAATCGAGCCCAGGATCCACGCCGGGTGCGCTCCGTAGGTCCGGGGACGTCGCCTGAATTGGGGCTCTAATGAGTGTGATACTGCGCCGCAGTTGGCCTCCCTTTCCTGCCCCCTCCAGTGGGTGCCCCGTTTCTCGAAACTTAATCCAGATGTCTACGAACCAAATTAAGCTTTGGGGTTTTCCTACAGGAAATGCCAAGTAAGAACATTTGTACATTATTTTTAAAAGAATCTGTGGCCGTTTTGTATGCATTCAGATGATCGTTACTAAAAGGTTGTATTGAAAACATCTTATCCAATATAGGTTGAAAGGTTCCTGTTTTAGAAAAATGTGCTTAAAAACATTTGTTAAAAAGATTTAAATCTTCAAGAAAAAAATGTTGGTCCTTGTCATAACAAAACATGTTAACGGATAACAATACTTAGGAGAAAAAACATAATAAATTCAACACATTCGACAAAAAAAATAACAATAATAATTCTCTAACGAAATTCTTAGGTTAAAACGGACCATCTTCTGCGAATTCCAATTTGTTGAACCATTTCAACAATAAAAGTGAATTCTTTCATAAACAAAATATGGATGGAATGAATTACGTTTAACATAAATCCTATAACCTTATTAATTTTCCCGTGGCGCTGCTAATTTGCTGCTAAATTTCAAGGGCCATCGGGCGGCGACCGAATGGCGACCGGTAGTGGCTGATCAGTCTAGTTGATTTTGTTTATTCATGTCATTTTTCATCGTTGCCGTCGAGAGAGCTTATTGCCAAGAACTTCTTCTCGAACTGCTCTCGAAATCAACGGAACAGTTGGAAACCACTTTCTTGGAAACGGTTCTTGGTAGAATCGAGGGACACAGGAGCAAAAAAGAAACAATCTCCAAATGGGTGGCACCGAGACTTTCGAAAGGTCGCCGAGAAAACCCGTGATGAAATAACAGGTTCAACCGCCCGTTAAAGAAGAGGGACAAAAATATTCGCCGGCGTTGCAGAAACCAGGCATTAAAAATATCGATTCTGTGTGGCGTCACACTCGAACCGAAACCCTTCTTCCTTCGCTGGCCGACCGAGGAAAAGTCCCCGGCGATGATAATTATCTACGGGCCCATCTCGGAACATCGATCCACTACATTGTACTGCCCAGTTATGGTCGTTAGCGAAATGAAACGGTACTGGTAGTTTTATAATCTCTGGCCGCCGCCGGTGGATGATAAAATTATTGAATTATTTTAATGAGCGGTGATTTATCTACCCCGCGGCTGATGTTTGTTTTTCCCTTCTTCCCGTACGGATGCCCGAATTCAAGTGTTTTATTGTTGAGTCTTTTTTCAGTCAATCTTGGAACGCTAATGAGTTCCAGTTGTTCCTATTTCGGTAAACCGTCGAACGCTCAGGGCCTCCTACTCGCGAGGACGCGGTTCTAAGCAGACGATCATGATCATGTTGCGCTATAATAAGGTAAGATAAGAGTTTGTATCGTGATCTAGCACCATAAATCAAAGATAGTCTCTTGGGATTCCGGAAAATCATGAACTATGCCCACCCAATTCATTAAAAACTAGTTTAGCATATTTGGACGCAAAGACGAATGATTTGTGTAAAATAGAGGCCATTTCGCACTTTGTTTTAGAATTTCTGTGAGATTTATGGGCCCTTCAGCGACCTTCTGTTTCATTTGCATTAATATTATAACCCAGATCGTATATCACATTTTCATTTCATAAAATAAACAACTCTTAATCATTTAATGAGACACTTTTCGAGCTCTATGGTCTATTGTAGAGTGATCTTAATCATGATCATTTTCATGACGTCACAAAAACCTCAGGGATATACACCAATCGAACGTTATGGCTCTGCTTTAGGCCAAAGCAACTAACTTCCCATCATTATTGTGACCAGAATGCCCCGTTCCCGGTAGCGTGCCGTCTTCCCGGAGCTAACGGTACGGAGGACAAATTTATTACCCATATACTACCACCTTTGCGAGTCTTGCAAATGATTCTTTTGGTTCTTTTTTCTGTTTGGTGTTGGTATCTCAGCATGTCGCTACACGCGGTGCGCCACGTTTTCCTAAAGGGAGTAGCGAAATAAATGGTCGTGATTCCATAAGTGCTTGTAATTAAATTTTATCCCCAGCTCCACCACCAATCCCTCTGTGGAAGAAATAATCAACTGCCCTACAGTGGGACAATCGCCAGCCCACAGTTTGCCTTTATGGCTATTGCTTTCTGGTACAGAGCTTGCTCCACACACATTCAAGTCCAGGAGCCGTGGATGAGGGAGGCTGCAAAACGAAATGGGCTTTTCCCGCTTTCCATTACGATAAATTCTTCGGTGGTGGGACAATATCCCGGGTATATTGCTGCTGCACCCACTGACACCCGCCGATGATAACTGCTCCTGTTTTTGTCGTGTGTCATCCCGGCGTCATCATCGCCAGACTGTGGATGCGGATCAACCGGTTCGATTCGATGCAGTTTGATTCGATTCGGCACAGAAGATATGCCGCTATACGTGGATAGGGTGTTTCGTGAAGAACTGAGAAGAACGGCTCCCTAGACCCCGGAACCCTAGAGCTGGCAGTTCTGCTTATCGCCTCGAGAAGGGGCCGACACTTCCCGATGCTCAGCGGATCCGGAGCGGTATGATCCTCCCCGTGGTGTGCACCGTTGTTCCGTTAGCATGTTAAACGGTTTTTGGAGCCGCTCTTCAGCCAGGTAGCAGAGGCGCTGTAGGTTTGAGGAGCGTCGGTTGATCAGTTATGGCCCAATTGTTGCATCCAGCTAGCTGTAAGTGAAAAGCAACCCATTTCCATAGAAAAACCCTCCCGTCCGTCCGGCCGTCCCAAGGACCAGCGAATGGGCTGAAGCCCCACCCCAGAAGCATTCTACTTCTGACGATCCTCCGAGGGCCGACCGGTGTGGGTCAATTGAAAACCGTTCGCTCGATAATTGCTCATTTGGACATCTCACTTAGGGCCTGACGGCAACAATGTTGCGCCGAAGACGCGGTGAAACGAGCCGGCCCGAGCAATGCCCTTTTTCGTCGTCTTTGTCACCGAGCGGAAGGGATCTTCCCAGTTTCTCACGCCTCAATGGCGCACGGAGAGGCCGTGCCATGCCGTCCAGTTTCACCCGACAACCGCTCGAGGTCGACCTATTGGACCGCTCCGCGTCTCCAAGGAGGGGGCGCTTGCTATAAGTTCTAGCGGTGTTTTAACGAGCAATGTACATGAACGAGATGGGCCGGCGATTCGGGTAGCGTCTTGAGGTAATTGGCGAACGTGTGTAGCGTTGCCTCGAGGTGCCCGCGGCTCCGTTGCCACACGCGACCGCATCGGGTTTATTGTTTTAGACGAATTCCGTCCTTCCGCAGATTAAGTGCACGATTATCTAACCCGGTAGTGTGTGTGTGTGTGGTTTTTTTTCTAGGTTTTTCGGGACATTCGGGACGCGTCTTGATGGAAGCGATTGAGCATCCCGTGGATTGCATAATTGGTCACTTGGAGCGGTACTTAGGTAGAGCTGTTGCTTTTTCCGCCATTCGAGATGACCGATACATTGTTGTGAAGAGGTTCATTTGTGCAGATGAAGCCGATTTGGTACTAATCCAACATGAGCCGTTATTTTCTTACGATCAAGAAACATCTTTCTAATTAACGGTTACACTATCTATAAGCATATGTAAGAGAAGATTACTAAAACCCTGTTTAACATATTTATCTTTCAGTGTTAACTAAACAAACAAGATCGAAGCAATGATTTGATTTAAGGCCAACTAAAATAACTGTTTTTAAAAAGTGCAACATGAGCACCTTGCAAGTAAAATGTAATTAAACTCATTTGAAAATGTCATGCTCTTTTTTCCATTTCAAGCGTTTCAAGATGAGCATAACGAAGCACACGATGCATGGATGACGTCGGGTGCAGCAACTGACGCCCGCGGTTGCACTTTGGGAAGCAACAATTTGCATCACAATTACGACCATTCGCTACCGTCAGCCCATTTTTCATAACGAGACCTGAGGTTGATAAGCCGATTGTTCTCAACGGGATGAGTCAGTGAGCGAAAAAGAGTGAAAAACACGAGCACGCTTTAGAACGTAGGCAGGTGTGAATTGTATCTGGTTAACGTTCGTTCGAGTCACGTTTTTTGAGCTTTTCGCTTCTAGAACCTCGGCACCACGTCGTAATAGAGCGCCTACGGTGATAACCATCTTTGTTGGATGACTTATAGAAGGCAACAGCTTTCAAGGAGATAATGCGAATAAAAAGTGAGTGATTAGAAACAAACACCTTCAATCTGGTGATGTTTAAAACGTGTGAACGGAAAAGATCGATTTAAATTAAATATTGATCATAAACGTGATTGCAAAATATTCGTTGCATAACCGAATTGGACATTTGAGGAATAAACTGGTTCAATTGGGTGCGATTTATACTCGAGCCATAAAGATAAACGCTACATAATGAAAATCAACCCAGCAAATGTCGCGACATTTCGGCTACGAGAGCGCCTTGCGGTGCGCTACGTACAATGTTGATATGTTTTTTTTTTGGGCCGGGCGTAAATGGCCGGGCCTTTCTCTTCCATTACATCACGAAACATGACGCAGACCGGCGACCGAGAAGAGTGCAAAAATGAGCATCTTCGTGTCGTTCCTTCCTTCCCCTTGCCCCTTCCCTCCGTGTCCGTTCCCCTTGCCCGAGGGTTCCACCCACCTACCCGCCCGAGGGTGGTGAATGTTCGTTTAGTGAACATCTCCCACTTGGTGGAAGTGGCTGCAATGGGGAGGACGTCTTATGTTTTCGTTTCTCATGATCCGCTGCGACGAGCGACGCGCTCAGCTCGGTATCATCTTTTTTCGTGAGGGCACAATGAAGCTGTCCACTTCCTCGAGATCGCTTTCGGGACCGGAGAAGCCCGATGCCTAGATGCGGTGCGATCGAGTCGGTCGGATAAGGGGGAAAAGTCAGCCAAAAATTGGATCATCACGGAAACCCGGCACCTTCGTGGAAAGGAGTGGACCGGGTAGGTCGAATGATGTGTACATGCCTGACCCTTCCCGTCCTCGTTCGAGCAACGAGCTGGGGCCAGATTCACCTTTCATTTCAGCGATGACACGGAAGGGGTGCTGGCGTTACCGGGCACCCCTTTTGCATGCGAACAAAACCGAACGCATATTCGCAAGCTTGCCTCGAACGATAACGATATTCACCGCCCGGCCTGGTGGGGCTTGGTGCTGGAAAGACGATCTGGATACTAATTAACATTTTGAGCAAAACAGAAAAAAACGAACACAATACACTGAAAAGAGAACAGGCCCCGGAAGGCACAAAAACACAGAAACAAAAACCTGTCGAGCCGGCAACTGGCAGCACAATAAAAACGGGGAAGTACGAATCCGTATGCGCTCCGCGGAGTGCAATTGCAAATGGGCCGCCATTGCCGGGTATGCGCACACCAACGAGGTGTGATGGCTGGGATTTGATAAGGAACGCGGAAAGGGTTAAGCATTTGCGCACGTAGATTGTATCGAGATTTTGGCTGCAAAGAGTAGGTAAGCGGGTAAGTGCTCGCACAGGTGCTGATGCTGCCGGGTGCGCTGGGGAATCGTTTACATCATCGGTTGGAAAAGAAATGTAGGATTTCTGGAAAAGCTTTTAATTTTATGAGGGACAGCTAAACCTGGCGTGACTGGGAAGAAGGCAAAACATTACTGGTTGGATAACTACTGCTCCAAATCTTACAAATTGATCTGTAACGTAAGTATCGCGTGTTAAATATTCAAAGTAAACAATAAAACTGACTAAACTGAAGGAGGCTTGTAAAAGATTAAATTTGATTTAAATATATCTCATAATTAATGAAAGGTTGTACATGTTTCATTGAAACTCATAAGAATTGATTGATGGTATTGATGAATATATTCAAAAGTAAAACTAAAACTTGTGTGAGGGTAACAATGTATTTATATGTAATATCTCCCATGCTATATTTGCAAAAATATTTATTTATATGAAATGAGTTAAACATATTAATGGGGCATATTTAGCTTTCTATAACTGTAAATTATTCTTTTTATGATTCATGACGCATACGGATTTGTTAAATTTTTCGATGTTTAAACATAATAGATTGCCTATTTTCATAGACCTCGGAGCTGAAATTTAGCCTGGAAAAGTAACGATCGTTTTTACTGATTCTAACGACCACTTATTTCAACCATTTATTTCTTGATTATAACGACCATTTTATTTTTAAGACGATGAGCGATTGACACATGCATTCAACTAATCGAAAATGAACGATAAACGGCAAATAAAAAGATGGTTAAATAAACGAATCCGTATGCGATTCTACATAATAGTTTAACTAGCTGATTATTTACAGCAATCATTACAAACATAACCTTCAACCTAAAACATCAGTCTTTTCCTGATCTCTGCACTGAATGAAGACGTATTAAGAAAATAAATAATTATATTTTGAACCTTGGTTGTTAAATAATTGAAATTGCCAATGAACTGATAAACATTGAAAATACAAACAAGAAAATTCATTCTTTCAAAGATCGATAAAACCCTCAGGGCCAATTTCAATTTGATAAAAATTAGAAATTTAAACATTCTTCTTAAATCACTGATAAATTTAAATGACTAAAAGTAGAATTCAAGGAGTCAATATAAATGATGACGTTCTAGGTTCACCACTTCCTTTTTGTTTATTAATACTTTTAGGTTCCTTCCACAAGGCAAACCGTTTTGGCGTGGTTAGAATCTTTTGCCTGACTTTATTTGTTCGAGTTTCCTGTTTCGACTCGCAATATTCGATCGACTGAGGCAAAATAAATACCAAGATCACACAAAACATCCCATCAACTGCACCTCGAACAGTTCCCGAGCCGTCCCGGCGTGAATTGGCCTACATTTGGATCCCGCAACGCTCACCCGGACCGTGCCGCGCGTCGCAGATAAGTGCAATAAAAGCGACCAAATCGAACCATGCCAATGGAACGCCATTCGGCGACCGTACGAGCAATTTGGAGTGCAAGGCCAGCCAATAAATTGTTCCCTTGAACGTGGCCAGCGCGAAAGGAATGCTAATTAAAATAGCGAAGATCGCGTGTCTAGAATGGAAGATGGTAGGATCCTGCGCAACGGAACCGTGTGGCGTTTCCTGAGTCGGATTAGAAACGAAACGATTCGGGCGTCGCGGTTCACCGGCATCGGCTCGGCATGCGCAGAGCGGGTCCCTCGGAAATGTGCGAATTCAGAAAGAATCCAATCACACCGCCAGCGCTAGCGAATGCAATTAATTAGCCGGTACGATATCACTTTATCTGAGCTTAAGCGTAATGATGTGTAATTTTCGTATAGGTTTTACCAGTTTATGTAAAGCCCGGGTGAAAATGCAAGCCCTCACGGCTAGAGATTATAATTAACCCGCGCAAAGGGGTCTCGGGGGAAGACGAGGACGGTCGTGTGAACGGATGGTCCTGGGTTTAATTACGAGAAATGACGATGCACCGTTTTTTTTTTTACTGCCGGTGAGCGATAGGCCAAGGGCCAACGGATCAGCAGCTCCGATGTGGACGAACCATTTGAATACGAGGCTCGTGGTCGCCTGCTTCCCGACGGAGCATAACAATTAGCCACGATAGCGATCGTCGCTGATGGTTTAGATTAGAACGTATCCAAATGATAATTTTTAATGGGCCTTTGGATGGCTCATTGTTCGTGTGGGCGAAGATGATGCTGGGAAATTTCACCCACACCCACGAGTGTGTTTGTTTTGCTAAACATGGGTGTGGTTTTCGGTGTAAAACCACATCTAAAACCATTCCAATATATCATACCTTGAGTAGGCATGCAAAACATCTGATGTAACATAATGCTTCTTTTCCGCCGTGTTGGGGTCGATTTTATTCCCTTTGCGAAAGGTGTATTTGTGTCCGGGTACGAGAATGTAACTATTTTTTACCAAATCGCCACCGAACAACCGTTACCGGGCGAAGCGGAACCGGTTATGACGCCGCTTCCGATAACCCGTTGACGTTCTTTCGTTTTCTCCTTCTTCCGTCTTGTCCACTCCATCGGGAGGCGGTTCCACACTTTCGCCTGCATAAAACCGGTGCTGCTGCTGCGCTGCTTGGTCGTCCAAAAATCCGTCCTAGCCGCGACGCAAACGACGAATCGAGTGGAGTTGAACAGGAAAAAAAAACGCCACTTCCCGAAAAGTGGAATGGAACCGGAATTGTATCCACCTAGGCGGGCCCGAACCTCCGACTCGCGACTTCCCGTGTGTGAAATAATATCGCGCGAAATGAAGATTACGTAAGCGAGGCGAGGCGAGGTTCTATTGGACGATTTTGCAGCGCGATACGAAATTGAATCCTGTGCCGAAAGAAATTGGAATTGCGTCCAAGTGAAAGATCCGAGGCCTCGATTCCAACGCTTTTCCTCTGCCAGCGCTAAACCATAGCGAACCCTGTTTCGATCTCGCTCGACCGGGACGCCGCGGGGTCCGGAGGGAAGACTACAGGAAGGCTTGAAAGCAACAGCTCTTCACAAGAAGCGGCAAGTGGTGGTCACCATGGCGGAAAAACTTTTACTTTCAGGTTTACGGGGTGGGTTTTTGTTTTTACACTTTATTTTTCTTTTCTTGGGCTCTTGCGTTGGCTTGCGTCCCCTCCGTTTGCAGACTCTTCTTGGGCAAATCGAGAGTGATGGTGGTTGGGAAAAGGGTAAAAAATGAAAAACATCCTAAAATACCCCCAGCAACCTGTTGTGCTGGACATCCCGACGCGACGGTGCTGGAGGTCGTTGGAGGGAAACCGCCGGGCTAACTAATCGCTAAACGTTGCAATTATTTTACGAACTTGCATTCCCCGGGTTGTTTTGAATTTCCCCGCATTTTCCCCGTTGTTTTTCCCCCCAAGCGCGAGTGCGTCACGAGCCGATGATAATTTTGTTGCTTAGCATCGAGGCGCAGGAATGTGGGGATCTTTTTTTTGTGCACTTAATTTTTGCTTATGCCATGCATGCAACGCACGATAGATTAGTGTGTGCATGTGCTTTGGCTCCCAGCCGCAACTCTTCAGCAGCGAAACCCGTCGCTGATTGTGATTGAAGGGAAGTGGGAAAGGAAGCGTTATTACGAGACTACGGCAAGCTTCGGGCAGACGATTGGCCACAAATTTACCACCGTATGCATATCGGTTCGTGACTTACAACCGGCACCCGGGCGAGTGACGCTCTTATCCAACCGGTTAATAAGCTCGGAATGAGGAAACAACAGACACGCCACGCTGCGCCCGGGGTGGGCCGGGGTACAACGGCCGGAAATCTGCTGGCGGGACGTTGGGAAGTAAATTGTCGCTGTTTGGCGACCACCGGAGCGAGTGGAGCTCGTTTCGGGAAGGATCAAACGCGTCGAGGACTGGACCGGTTGCGAGCGACCATTTACTTTTACTTCACCGGGAAGTACCGCGTCAGCTGGATTTCCGTGCATTGATGCATTTTGAAGCCTTTAAAAATAAGTGGTAATGGGAAAACAACGTCTCGTTTGCTACTTTGCAAGCACTTAAATCGATGGTGGTTCAAAACGTTAGAACAATCCATTCCATCCATTTTCGTTGCAATAACTCAACAACAACATAACAGATACGATTTAGAGAAAATATAAACATTTATAACGAATTGATGAAGGTACTTTTAGAAAAAAAGGCGATTGGAAGACGACTATTCTGCTGATTTGGCAAAAAAAAGTATTTTATACAGTAGATCCCGCTATACTCGATAAACGCGATTTTGCAATACGCGATTTTTTTTTATGACAGCGTTTTTCGTTGCTGCTTGAGTTCTGATTGGTCAATTTTGCTTTGTTTTGGTAGAATGAAGTTTTTAATAAACAAATTTTAAACAGTCGTTTAAAGGCCATAACTGCAACGCGGGGTGAAACACTTTTTGAACGAGGGGTTTTAATTTCCAAACTCCTTATTGATTTTTAAACTTATCATTTATTGAAATGCAATAAGCACGTATTGATGAATGAAAAGTAATAAGAAGGTACATTTAAATAAAAGATCATCCAAAGCTTATTTATATTATTTTGGAGAGTATACAAAAATACGTTTTTAAAATCAAAATTAGTATGTTCAAGTGTTTGTGACGATTCCATGCGCTTACAAAATGAAATCAACAAGATAAATATATGGATCGTTTCCCCTAGAAGCGTTCGAACGAAATCGAAAACGGGCAGTAGGATGTTTCGGTGTACCTACTAATTTCACTTTTTCTCATTAAATCATCCGAAATTTCCCTCGTTTTTCGCGCGGGCCACAAACCGCCGTGAACGGTAGAAAAACGGCCACTAATGGGTTTCTCGTGGCACTAACTACCGTGTTTCGGTGCTTTCTGCGCCCCGGCCGGGTGTCGATTGTGTGTAAATTTCGTACATCTTCAACCCATCTTCTGCCCACCCGGCCGGTCGCCAATTATCACTCGATTTCGGCTGTTCTGCTCGCGGTGCAGTTGGTTTTTCTTCTCCTTAATTTCCACTTCATCTCCTGGGCGCCAATCTCGGAATCTCGCACGCTTTTCCCTTCGAAAACATCCATCCTAACCCAGTCGGGCAGCTGTGCCGCAGGCAAAACCGAATAATTTGCTCACCTGATCGAGTTTAGCTCCTTTTCCATTTTGTTTGGTTCGTGTTATTCCATCCGGACAATCAAAGGTTTCAATTTTTTGCTATTATTTCTCGTGTTTTGGTTGGATGGCGATGGGTGGTGGTGTTTTTTCCCTTCCTTCCCTCGACGGCGTTTGGTTTCCACTTCTGATGCTCGATGATGATCGAGTGAAATCCAGGTTACGGTTGTAAATTAAACAATTGGATAGAAACTATCGCACGAGGCGGGCCGAACCAAAACATGAGTTTACCTTCCGTCCGAGAAAAACATTACAAAATTGATCTGTGCGTGCGCGCGGGGTCCCACTGCCGCCGAAGAGTATGGCAATAAATATGGCCCCCCGTCTCACCATTAGCATGCCATCGCCGGACCGGCCAGTGATGCATTGCAGAACCGTATGACTGATGTGGAATTATTGTACAAATTTCACTCCATCTGTTTGCGAGCTCGCATGCCTGCAGCGTGTTCCTTTCGGGTTGTACAGCGGCCTGGCGATGGCCGGGGACGTACGCGATCGATCGAATCGGACGCTTTGGGCCGTGAAAGTAAAAGTTGTTTGCTTTTCGGTCCGATCGACGCAGCATGCCGGGACCCCATCTTGACCATGTTTGCGTTCTCCGCCGTCGACGCGAATGCGCTCTCTTCTTCCGAGGCGCTCGCATCGCTTGCATGAGTGTGGAGATCTTTCCCCAGACGAGTGGGAGAGATTGGAGGGAGGCCAACCGTTTTCTGATGTTTGGAGCATTTGGTTTTTTCTTTAGTTTTCTTCTCTTGCCGCTCCTGCCCTCAAGGGTTTTGAGCGATGGCAATTATCGGCCGGCACGATCGGCCGGTGGAAGGAAGGTGCCCTTGACAGCATGCTAGGGAACGGGGACCGATGCCAGGAGCCCTGCCAAGGGGAAAGGGGGCGGACACAGGAACACACCGATTATGGCACGGAGTGGCCAAATAAGCATATCGTTTAAGGGTTTCGGATGTTTCACACAAACCAACCCAATTGAGAATGGCTGCCAAAATCGTGGGAAGCTGTCTGTGGTATGTGGTGGCATCCCGTGCAAGAAGGGAAGTAACGAAAACGAGAGTTATTGAAATGAAAAACGAAAATCTCGGGTACGGACAGTAGATTTGTTTATCATTAATAATTTGATTTGAGATGATTTTTCAAGATTAGCAGATTCTGCTGGTGTAAATATTTAAAAGTGAAGTGAATAAAATTCGGTGCACATTTTTTTCGATCAATAAAAATATACAGTCAAAAACAAAAAATCATAAAAAAATTGAAGGGCGATACTACTGCCTTTTTTAATAATTGAATTGCAATCGCTGTCTCTTTTAAAAATTTCCAAATAAATAAATGTAAATTGTTTTACATCAAGTCATGATCAACAAATCGTTAATATGTCAATAATATGTTACACAGTCGAGAGATTAACCTTTGCATACACGCAATGTCTGCTTCCCTTCCCTTATAGCAAAGGTTTGAATCATCTCCAAATGCCAATTCCAATGAAGATGCTGCCGATGTCGAAGTCGACGACGAATTACGATTCTCAAAATGCCACCAGCACACGCACAATTCCATTTTTGGATTCTCATATACTGCATACACACACGCACACCCACACGCGCACACACCGACGCGCATGCCCACAAATATTCCAAGTGTCACAAAACAAAATCTCTAAGCAGGTTCGTCGCCTGATGTCACCGTGAAGTCTTTCGTCCGGCGATTTGCGTATAATTTCGTTTTGGAAGCGTTTCGACGGGGAGAAAAACGTTGGCTGCGGTGTAAGTGGTTGCGTTTCGGAGACAGCATGTCAGAGCCGCGCGGAGCCGCACATAATTCACTGCTTTATTGACCAACGCCAGTGCCATAAACGTTAGAAGAAAAAAACCCCGCGGGCACCAAATCGATGCGCCTTGTGCGAACGGTGTGGTCTGCGGCAAAGTGGCCGGTTCTCGAGTGTGCAGAATAGCTTGGGTTGTTTTTCTGGCGACTCTCGGGATCTGCGGGAGGGAAGCGATTGTCGCCCGAGCGTGATACCTCTAATGAACGCTTAATTCGTGCGGAGGAATACCATGTTTGTAGCCAAGTGTTGGAATTTTCCTCTCGACCAGAAGCTGTTGACGCATGCGAAAAATAGACATCCGTCTGTTGACGATTGTGATCGACTCATCTTTTTTTGTTTTCTTGGCCTTTTTTTTCGTCGTCATCAGAGCCCATGTCACGTGGTCGAGTGGAAAGATTTACGAGCTCTCGCCAAATGCGTCGCCATCGTGTCGTCAGGCAGCAAGGGTCGATACGTACCGTGCGCGATCAGATCGGTCCTTGAAATCGTTCCCGCAGGTTGCTAAGTGAATTATTTACCATTTAGCTGTTTGGCGTGAATAAAAGCGAGTAATTGTGGGCTGTTTGGGGTGTTTTTACTCTCCCACCCCGTGCCTCAGGGAAGCCCTTGGCAGGCCAGCTCCCTCCTGGAGGGAATGAAAAGTTGTTTATCACGTTACGTTTCGAGAAATGTTTACCCTTGAGTGCGCGACACAAAAAGATCTCTGGCAAGGTTGAAAATGGACCACCATCGGTGGTGGTGGTAGTTGCCAGCGGTTCCCCACGGTAGCGGCCCATATTGTAACAATATGGCCCAAGTTGTGTGCAGGTTTGACGCGAGAGTGAACTCGGCCGAGGGGTGCTAATCATTCGATCACGACCTACCGCCACAAACAAAGTAGGAGGAAAAAAACCGGGCAAAGGAAGAAAACGGGAACGAAAAGCAAAATGGTTCCATTCCCTGCTCGCGATGCAGCATGGAGGTAAGGAAATTTTCTCACATTAAAAAGAGCTTCTCGTGATTGGTTTTATCAACGCATTGATCTGCGTAAAGTGGGTGTTTGGGAGTCGAGCCGAGTGTAGGTGCACGTGTGGTCACGAAATTTGGGTTATGCTCGTACGCGCGTGCGACATAGTAAGCACAAAAAAACACAAACAAACCGGGGCAACATCGAAACGGTCGCTACCGGATTACCGCCCGGGACGGACGCTTTGTGAAAACTCGCCTGAAGACCGGCGCCGATTTTATCCCCGTTCGGGGTCGCTCGCACGATCGTTTGTATGCAAGCCCGCGTTCGCGTTCGTGACGGAATTGGTTCCCGGGCCCCGGAGTCAAGTGCAGGTGAAATGGCCGGCCCGGGTCGGGTATGGGCTGGGGAACGTGTGCAATGCTCGGATTCGGGCTTACCTTCGCGTTTGTCTGGGTATCGATTGGGTCCAGCAAACCGGAACATGATTGAAATGTTGATAATTCCTGCCCGCTGCTCCGGCGGGCGATCCCGCTACCGCGCCCGATGCCGCCGCCGCCGATGCTGCGGCTGCGTTTTGCTGGGAGGCGGAATTTGCGGCGGCGGCGCACTGTGCGGATGCGCCGGATGCCATGGTCGCCGTTAATCCGTATTGTGGTGGTAATGAGTATAAATGGTTGCGATTGCTACTGCCGCCGGAGCCCGAGCTGGCCGAAACCGGCGTCGGGATGTAGCTGAGATGGTGATGCAGGGAATGTGGCTGCGCCTGGTGGAGGTGATGCTGTTGTTGCTGCTGTTGCTGCTGATGCTGCTGCTGCTGATGATGGTGATGGTGGTGGAATGGATGGTGATGGGAAAGTGGATGGGACAGTGGGTGGTGTGGATGTAGATGCTGCTGTTGTTGCTGCTGCTGCTGCTGTTGGTGGTGGTGGTGGTAGTGACCGGCCAGGGACGTCGGTGCGTGAGAATATTTGTAGATGTTGTTCGTGGAGAGTGACGCCAGCCGGTACTGGTTGAGCGAGGCGAGCGGTGGCTGGTGGTGTCGTGGGTCGACCGTGACGCGCACGAAGCGCCCGGCGAGGACATCGTGTCCCGGTGGCGCCACGGAGACGCTGGCGGGACCGGAGGCGGCCAGATCGAGGTGCAGGTTCACCGAACTGCCGTGCTCCGTGTGGCCGAGATTGTACAGGCTGGCCGGTCCCATGCTGCCGGTCCCGCTCCCCGCGCCCCGATTGACACTGTCCACCGAGGCGGACCGCTTCTGGTAGTAGTACGAGCCGATCGGGGGTGGAGGTGCGCGCGTCTTAATCCTCCGGTAGCGCATCTGCTGACCGGAAGGGGCCGAACCGGCCACCTTCGGCAGACCCGTCGGGGGACGGCCGAGGCTCGTCTTCTCGAGTTTGGTACGCAGCTCCTTCTCGATTTCGCCCTCCAGGCAGATGATGCTCTCGGGGCCACTGTCCTTGGCCGGCAGCGGGCTGCTTTCCGCGCCTCCGCTCGTGCCGGACCGCCGGGCGATCTGTGTGTGCTGGACGCCATCGCGATCGGTCCGCTGCAGGACGTCGAAGGCCGGCGTCGGCTGGGCGGTCGCGAGCTCCGAATCGGTCGAAATTCGGTCCGGGTCACTCTCGAAGCCTTCGTCGAGCGAGCGCGTCGGGCTGAGGATCGGCTTCGAGCGCACTTCCGTCTTGGACTCCATCGTGTTGTCCTTTCACTCGATGTCGTTTTGTTTTTTTTTTGTTTTGCTCCACACTCCACTCAAGCAGTTTTCACTTTTCACACCCCAAAATCACTATCCAGAGTTGCTCATCGTTAATCGGAAAAGATGTAAGAAAATCGAGCACAACCGAACGGACGAGATTCACCGTCACTGGCACCTGCCTGGGCGTTTGGAAAATTCTTCACTTTGAGCCACTTTGAGAACTCGTGAGCGGCTGGTTAGCACGTGGTTTTTCGGCTACATCAAACACACACACACACACCGTGGTCACACTGTCACGTCGAAAAATCAAGAACCATCAAAAGCGAGCGAAGCGTTACATTTGTAACGAAATAAACCCGAAATTGAACCACAACACCACTTTCTCGCACTTCACACACAGTCACGCAGAAGTGGTCGGATCGGAAAATCGACACAGGTCCGCCCTGATACGCACGGTTACTCCCGAACGGCGACGAGATGCCTCCGGAGCCGGGGCGAAAGGGGAGGCCGCCAATTTGCACACGGGGTCGCCACCACTTTCCTAAAACATCACTTTCACACACAGCGTCTCTTTTCTCGAACGCGATCGATCCCGGCCCGGGCCCGGGAGGGGAAAAAATAAACCGACAAAAAAGAAGGGAATTCGGCGCGTGATTTCGTCTCGTTGGGCGCTGGGCGAAAGGAAGAGTCGGTTCGCAGCGAAACGGGCGAACAGCCACGGCACGCGGGACGAGTTTCGTGAGGGCGAGGGTGGGCCGATCGTGCGTCGTACGGCGATGCACACCATCGGGCTGCCAGAGGAAAACTGAAGGCGCATCGTGCGCTCCGACCAACGCGAGCCGCGCGCGATCGCGTGAATCCACTTGACGCGATATGTTGCGGCCCGGCGAAGAGCGTGCGAGCGGGCCGGCAACATCGGCAAAGGGAGCGCGATCGACGGAGAAAGGTGAGAACCTCGAGGCTGACTGCGAGGAGAGCGAGAGACGGCGAAAGAAAGATTGATCTTGCGCCGAAAAACCCGAAGAGTGAGCATAATTTCCGTGGAATCGCGAATGCTCGAACGGTGCGCGAGGTGTGAGATGCTTATCAGGTGCGGAGGAGAGAGCGAGAGATTGGTGTCGCCCGTACCACCGCCGCGGCAACCCCTTCAGCCATCATCTACCGATGGTTGGGCAGATAGAAAGCTCGATGAAAACGGGAAAAACTCGCGCCGCCAATCCGAGAGTGTCAAATGGGAGATAAGTATGAATGGCCCGCGGTGTGGGACCCGGGCTCGCGGTTGGCAATGGGCAACTATTTGATCGTTTCATTTTTCAAGCTGTAAAGCCATGAATGGGTGGCTGTGCGAGCATGGCGCATAGGATCATTGTCATCGGCGATCATTCACATGCTTGCAGGGGGAGGTGTAAATATTGACGGAAGAAATGGGCAACGGGAATACGCATGGAAAACAGGTACTCAAATAGCAGGGTGTTTTATTGGATCTCGTTAAATGTTAAAATTAGAAACAAAACATAAAAATTACATTTGTTTTATGAAAAAGATATTAATAGAGGCTTATTTCACATACATAATAGCTGTCAATAAGTGTCTTTCATTGTAAAAAAATAATACGATCTCGGTTCTTACTATGTCGGGTCCGTCTCATTGTCCATAGTATTTTTTAACATCTTTTTCATGTTAATATTAATGTTAACATCCTTTAGAAACGGAAGATTGTAAATATCATTCTTTTGCATATCCTGGATGTTTAATTGTCTTACAATTACTTTGTGTTCTACTTTTTGCATCTTTAACAATGTTCACTATTGTAAGTTTTTATAATTTTCATAATATTTTTTTCCGGTTTTGTTGTTGTATCATTCTCCAGTTCTAAGCAGTTTATTTTTCAAATTATACCACTCTTCAATTTTCATCTTCTAAAATGCAACGATCATGATTATCGGATCGGAATGTAAAATCGAATTGAAATACCACCAGTGCCATGTTTTTTTTAAAAAGATTTTTGATAATTACAGATTAATCAACATTATTTGTCTCCGTCTACATTGCTTAGGAAAGTTTCAATAACAGTAACTTTTTGGAACTTGATTGACTGTGACTTAAAGGTTTGCTTATGTATTAGTTTTGAATTGGGAAAAATTTTCGTATCCATCATTCGACACGTTTGTTTCGAAGCGCTAGGATTTCATCGCTGAAGTAACCTGTTAATGAATTGTTTACTAGACTGATGCGTCAGTATTGGAACTTTCATCAAAATAAACAAACGCTACGAAGATGTTGGGTTTTTGGGAAGAACTTTGAGGTTACGGAAAAAAATACATCCAATGCAAGAAAGAAAGTGTTGATGGACAGTGTCAATATTCGTGCAAACAACCGACATTTCATGGCAAACACAAACGTGGCATATGCCGAGTTATGCATTGAACCGGTTAAGCGGCTTCAGAGTGATTTGCTGAAATTTTCGGGTGAGTGATAAAGGATTGAGTTTTCTCAGTTTTAGTGAAGTTGACATTAACATATTATGAGTATCAAGAAATTGAACGCGTTTCCGCATCAGAAATTGATCGCGAGTTCTCTCTTTGCCTGTAGGACATTTTAATTGATTCAAACACGATACAATTAGAACGAAACATCGAGACACCGCTCCAGAAGCCTCGAATCGTGCGGTCGACATGCTTCGGTGTGACATGAGATCGCGTTTGCAACCGGATACGAATTAGCAATGCCGAGGGTCGCTCGAGTGCGCTGTTGGGGTTTAACAGTATGGCACACCAGAAACATCAGACAAACACACACAAAACTCTCCCGATTTGCATATTCATCGAGCAGCGCGCATCCAAACCGCGTGCCAGTTTAATTCTGTCTGACATTGGGACGAGGCTTTAGTCGCGCCCGCTCATCTGCATGAGTATAGCCCAACGCTGAACCTTGGGTTAGATTTGCGATGCTCGAACTAAAATGTTACTGGTTGGGACAAAACATGGTTAAACTTCACACTGATGGAGCTCTCACCGGTTTTTGTTTTAACGGGCATCCGAAGCGAACACCATTCCACCTGATTTGATGGATCCATACGACGGTCTTAGAATGACCGAATCGGCTATGGCAAATAAACCTAACCTAACCAACCAATGCTGCCCACCCGCAGCCGAGACGGAGCTGAACGGTTGAGTTGGGATGGCCGGCCGGGCGCATCGTTCGATCTTCGACGGCTGATTGAAAAATTCGGGGAAATTGATTTTTTCACTTTTGTCGTTCCGCCTCGAAGATTGTGATACGTGTGAAGGAAAACCATATCGCGTTAGAAAAGCGCGCGAGAAAACAATCAAAAACCTCCGAACGCCCAGGAAATGGGCGTCGGCCCGATTGATGGAAAGCAAAAGTGGATGAAATTGAAAGTTTTCGAACTGATCATGATCACGAACGTTCTGCCGAAATGGAAACCCGCCTGGGTGATGTTTGGCCCAATTTTTTTGTTTATTTTGTGTTTTAACAATTTCGCCGCCTCACTGAAGCGGAAACGATCCCAACTTCAAAGCTGTGTTAAATGTCTTTAAGATTGTACAAATCATTTTTCATTCTTTATTATTCGTTTAACCCGAATCAGTTACACTAAAAAAACATGAATGGTTCATATTGGCACTTTTTGACATAAGATAACTTCTAGAGATAAAATCTAAACATAAAATATTTTAACAAACAACTTCCCGAAAAGCCCTTTATGTGAGTGTTTGAAGTCCTTTTACTTTTCCTTTTCTATGCTAACGTGAAAGCGAGTCAACAATCGATAGAACTTAGACGTTACTTTATTCAAAGCTGCTTAGTATTTCTTTCATTTTCATTCGTTTTTTCACTTTCAAGACCAAAGAAAAACATAAATGAACGTTTTATGATCGTTATATTAATGTGGAATAAATTATTTCTGTTGTAATTGATAGTTGTAACCTTCTAAATGAAAAACTTTTCATCGATGAGGTTGGAATTTATTGAAATGAATCGATGATGCTTCACAAATAAATAGGTGGGTAGAAAAACTCAAATAAACCCATCGCCATTTTGACACTTTGTTGAAAAAATTCTGTGCGTTTGATGGTTTAAATACGAAAATGCAAATTGTTGGAACGTAGAGCAAAAATCAGGCATTCTATTAATAATAATTAAACTTAGTTTTTTAATACTTGGAAAAACAATGAGGGCAAATAAACTTTTATAAGCTGTACACAATTTCTGGCAATACTAACTTTCGATTAAATAGATGGCACATTTATGATTTGGGGTTACATAGTTTAAAGAGAGATGAAAATGAACAATCTGTTCGGCCGAGTAAAAAGTGAAATCAGCACCTTTTCCCCACTAATCACCAAAGAAAAATCTTTATTTGACTCGTCTATCGTTTCAATTTACCGTCCCGTTTTCTTTTCGTCGCCGCGTTAGGTTCTAATTAAAATTGTCCAACTTGTGCCGCTCCGAGTTGTCCATAGCAAGTTGCCCACTGTTTCTTCATAAACGAATAAAATACGAGGGTGAAAATAGCACCGAATCGAAAGGCCGACAATGATACCGGTGTGGATTGTTGCCGATGGAAAACCATCCACCGGATGAAAACTCAGGCACCGCTATCTTGTGGACTGTGTTTCTTTTTTTTTTTTTTATTATTGTGTGTCACCCGGGTGGTTGTTTGGGTTGTTGAGTTGTTTGATTTTCATCCAATTTTCCCACAGCCAAGCTTCGAGCGAGCCAGCGTGCGCGAGGGAGATTTTCCCTTCTATGCTGGCGACAACAGCACGATCGCAGCCGTTCGTGATCCCGACGCCGTCCGCACGGAGTTGGACAATCAATTAGTCAGGCTGTTTACAGGCCCCCCTGCTGTCGTTGTTGTTAATAAATCATGCAAACAATATGATCGCTTCGGCGTACTTTCCTCGGGGTTTCGTATTTCATGGTCGAAAGTTCACTTTTCCGTCCCGCAGCTTTCCACGACGCACGGCATCCGCGGCGGCGCCGTCAGTGGGTGAATTCCTAAGTGGACAGTAATTGAATTCTGGTCCAGCATTTGCGCCGTGTGTGGTAAAGGAAACGCTGCCGGGCGCCTCCGTTCCCGTGGCTTTTGATATTTATTGGCCCCCGAACTCGCTCGCTGCCGAATCCAGCAATGTGTCAATGTGGGGGAAAACATTGACCCGCGAGCACCTGCCGCGAGTTTATCCGCGGCTCGGCGGGGATCACTCTCACTTTCGATGCGATTAGAAGGATGTCGTCGGCAGACAATTTCGTTCCCGGAATGAAAATGCGCGCCACCATCGATTGGATTGTGCAAGGTTGCGAATATTCACCCGTCCACGTTCGGACGGTATTTATGTTTGCTTCCACTCGGGAAAGGAAAAGGGGGACCGGAAAAGCGCCGCTCGGCAGGCGGCCATACTATCAGCGCCGGCATTTGCCGCGTGATGAGTAATGAGGGAAAAGGTCTTTAATGGCGTTTAGGCAGCCGAGCCGTTGGTCTTTCTCTATCTCTTACACTCTACTTCTCTCTCTCTCTTTCTTGCTCTTCCATTCACTCCATCCGCCGGAGCCGGTCAATGTTTTGGGCTCATGCAAACTTTCTTCGTGTTTTCACCGTGTGTTGTTTTTTTATTCTCTGTTTTGCTTCGCTCTTCCCAAACCATCGCGTTTGCGGCATCGCGAGGCCATCTTCTTCGGCGAAATCGTCTTCAAATTTGGCTCCCCTCGCCGGGATGAAATGTCATGACGGTCCCGACGTCCCGGCCACAGGAAATGACATTTAGCGAACCAGCACCCGCGGGGCAGTTTGCGAGCGGAACAGGACGAGTCCTGGACGGGGTCACGATGTGGCCACCACCGGCGGTGAAGCTAGACGGCCCGAAGGCTATGGGAAGCTGTGCGGGGATATAAATATTTTGCGAAGCACGTTTTCATTGAAGTCGACGAATGTTTCTATAGCACTTTTCGCTTCGCTATCACCGAGACCTTCCCTCGTCCGGGGGGAATGTTTCAGTTTGTGTGTTGTGCGATTTTCTGTCCCACCTAGCTTCCCCTGCTCGTTCTGTCATTTTTCGTCAAACTTCTGCCTTTACAAACGCCTGCCAAGTGGCTGAATGATGCACTTTCTCCTAAATCAAAGCAGTAAAGAAGCTTCATTAAGACGCCACCGATGGCTTTGTACGGTGCGTTGTTGGGTCCGCCTTTCGGTGTGATTGCTGTTTGGCAGAAGTGTGGCCAAATGTAGGCAAATTTATGCCATCATCAGAAGCTGTCGCTAGAAAACGGTAGCTTATGAAAGTTTCATGCCTTTGGGCAGGGGCCTAGCAGCTGTTAGTAATAGACGGTGTGCATTTAAAGTGGAGTCAATTTGGGAGCGGACCTTGGGACTTCAATCACATCTTTAGTGAATGTTTCCCACTTCTCCAGCGGATCAGCAAACAATCGGGGAAAAGTGTTGACACGGAACGGGGAAAACATGGGTAAGCTTTTTAGAAGAGTTCACTTTTATTTCACGTGTGTTCGTCATAGACTCGACTAGGCGAAAGTGTTCGAAGTGATTGTCTGAATGACAAAAATGAAATACTGCCTTTTACGTTTGCTTCAACCAAGCTTATGTTTAAACGAAAGTGAATCTCGAGAGCGTTCTTGTTCTTAAAAAGGAAGCGTCGATTGATACAAATACATGCAAAGGACGTCCGTATCGCATCCCTATAATATCCAACCATTATCCAACCCCGCCTCCTCCTTGTTGTCGACTTGTCGGGACTTGTTTTGTGCATTCAACATCCTCCCGGTTGCAAACATAGTGCGAACAATCGATTGCGGCCAATGGCAGTAATCAGGAAGTCCCTATATGGTACCAAATCAGCATAAGTGCTGCTGCTTGTACTGCATTTTGCTTCTACTGAAGTAGTTTTAAACAACCGTCTGCGGTCGCTGCAGCATCTCGAGACCACCGTCTTGATAAAGCAAAGCTTTGACCGGCCTTCGTCCTTGAGCCAGCAGGCTAGGACAGTCGCCTAGGCGTTGGTTTGACCATCGTAAACTAGTTGAACTTGCCCAGAAACCGGCTGGGTTGCAATGCACCCAAAGTCCTGCAGCGAGAAGCTGGTAGACGCGTCCTGCATGGTGAATGTTTTGGACTCTGCAAAAACTGGTTCGGCATGTGCTGCAGACTTTAAATAAATTAAACCAGCGAGGATCAACCCCAGCAGGCAGTTTTCGATATAGCTCGTGAAAAAAAAAAAAAAAAAAAAAAAATTACTAGTTTGAAATGCTTTAATAGCATGAAATTATTGCTATTTAAATAGCGCAATAATTGTTTTAGTAGTTCAGCAAAAACTGCTCATTACCGTCGAAACTTGTCATTTGAAACCAGTTGTACCAAACCAAAATAATAAAGGAGAACGCTCAACGCTGTTTTATTTTATACTCGACTTTATTTTACTTTTAAAAGTATTTTAAAACTCGTTTTCTACCTTTTGATTTTTACCCTTGATTTGTACAAGAATCTAAGATTTCTACTTTCGACACGAATAACGATTGCAATTACAACTGTTTTCAAATATACCATGTTTTGATATATCCGGAGCATTTGACATTTTCTTCAAAAATAGTAGGTAGTTAAAGAAGTATTGCTCATGTTCAAGGGCATAATAGTAGCTTATAATAGTTTTACATTAACATTTGTTTTGCTAAACACAAAAGATACAAAATTTTGTAATCTTTCTTCAAAGAAGCAAACAGTTCAAAAGGAAAAGAATCGAATAATCGAAATATTGCGCATGTGGTTTTACTTGCAATGACAGTTGATATCTTCCCGGTTGACAAAAATTCAAATTTTTTGCAGCTGTCATGTAGTACCAGCAAGTTTTTCCATGGCAGATTGCTGGGACTCTTGCTGGAACTACATAGTACCAGCAACAATGTCAATTTCTGTCAACCGGGTTGTTCAATAGTTTTTAGAGCTTGGTTATTCTTTGAGTGATTCGGCAAATAAACATAAGTTGAAAATAAAACAGATTAAAATCATACCATTAAAACATAGTTAAAAACATTCAAACCAGCTTATCCTCTCGCTTCGAGCTCATTTACTTATGATATCGTAAAGTGTTTCCCGCATTCCCGACAAGCAACTCCGCCGGCGGGGAGCGGTGGCCACCTTTCGTCGATGTTAAATGGACCATAACTCTTCGGCTGACGGCCATTAGCCCTTTTCCTTCCGGTGCGGGGTTCGGCGTGCTGCACTCCACTAAACGGTTTGGGCACATTTAGCCACTACAAATTATTAGCGATATGTTAGCGAGATGGGTTTCCGTGATAGTGATCATCCCTTCTGTGTGTGTGTGTGTGTTTTTTTTTTGTGTCTGTGCGATTGTTGGAGGCAAGCGGATGCTACGGAGGAGGCTGTTCTTTCTTCTATCCGTGGGTGGGTTGTGGTGCGATCCTGCAGACCGGACCAGCTGAAGACGGCAATTTGGGTGGTTTTTCTGGAAAAATTTGCCTGCAAGAGGTTCGTAGCGCGGAAGCAGGGGCGCAAGAACAAAAGACGCTGGGCCGGAAGGATGGTGGCCGTGGAAGCTTCGTGTACTCGTAGGAGGATGGTGCCGGGCAAAGCAATAAACCAAAAGCTAAGTGAAGCTAATGGGACCCAATTAAGGGGTCCAGCGGGTTCAGTGGATCATCATCATCTTCCTCCGAAGTTGTCGTCGTCGTGAAGAGTCGAACCGAGTAAACGGGCGAGAGATGGACCGGACCTTCACGAACCCGGCACACGATGAAGCGATCACGAGCCCAACCGAGTGCCCGGCGGGTTCTAAGTCTGAAGTTTAGTAGGGCTCTAGAACACGGCTTTGCTTTATATTTGATCGCTGCGCTGGCCTTTTGATGAGGCTTTTTTATTCACCCGCCCGAAAATCTGACCACCTTTCTTCCTTCGCCTAACGGGATCCTCGCGGGAGGATGTCCGATGTCCGAGGTCAACGGCGCGAACGGGAAAATGTCGAAAGTAATCATGCCATCGGTTGTGGACTGCGGGCGGCGAAATTCAACCCCGTCCTCGAGGCGCAACGCAAGCACGTGGATCGATGGGAGTTTCGAGATAGAGGCGCCACCGGGACACATTCACTCCCTCCCACCCCCTCTCCCAGATCGATTTTCGTGTTTGGCATTTTTGCTACTCGTCGGAGCCGCGCACCATCGAACACCGTCGGAATCCGATAGGTACAGGGACCTTTTGCTGCGCTATCTTCGGCATTTGCATGCCGTCAATGTTGGTGGGTGTGCGATCGAAATTCAATCGAACGGCTGCAGATCGCCACGCAACTGAAATGGTAACGGAATACTTCACACAGTGAGTTGGGAGCATTTGACTCAAGCGGTCGGGTGCAAGATAGCCCCGGCGTATTTCATCAGCCGTGTCATAACGGATGCACCCGGACCCGTTTTGGAGGGTCGAATGACATGATGCTGAAAAAAGCTAACCGAATGCACTTTCGTTGCAATTGTAATCGATAGCTCTGGTTGGGACAGGCACACGCCCCGTGTTTCACTTTCATTTTCTTGGTATAGCTTCAGGTGTAATTCAGTAACCATATCTATTTTGATAACCCGCAATATGTATGTATAAAAAATAATCGCATGAAAGTTTTGCTGGGTAAAATTTAATTTTTCTGTTATAAGCAACAATTGTTTGTAGAAAATTCAATTTTACTCATTTTAAATAGCTTTTGGTTTAAATGAATAGGACTTCGATATTGCTGTTTGAAGAAACTTAAATTTTAAATGGTGTAATAATTTAAGCCGAATATAAAACAAACTATTATTTAAACGAAGAATAGTGAACAGTAAAATTTATGAAAAACTGTGTGTCGAAAACAAACAAGTGTTACTGATAAGTAAGCTGCAGGGTCGGTTGCGTGTATGTACATACATTTTTGTGTACATACCGATTATGATTAAAATGATGTGCAGTTTTTGTGCTTTTGTGCTACGAATTTTAAGTGTAGCCAGGGTTGGATCAATACTTTCCATGGCCCCCCTCCGGACCGTTCTATTGGCAGAATGTTTCTATACCAAAGATAAAAGTTGTACTTATTTTCATAAGAGCTTGTTATCCGTTAACCATGTTTGCGACATTGTCATATGAATGCAGAATTTGCTATCAATTCTACCACTTGTTTCACTGAATGCAATCAATTGCGAATGCAATGAGAAAAATAATCGTACATGACATTCAATACTCACGTTTACTGGTGATTCGTGAATTGCTGGCACTTTGCGTCATACGGGAAGAACATACCGACATAAGCAAGCGAAAAAATACTCTGTTAAGGCTTTGAAGGTGAAAATTAACGATCATAAACCAATATGAATAAGTATGAAGACAAATTTTACATAAAGAAGCGTTAAATTCAGGTGAAAAATAAAATCACCGGCTTTTTTTTGAGTTTTCGGTCCAGGAACCTTTTAATCTCGGGCCACCCGCGTTACTCAGTCTAGTTCCGCTTCTGAGGCAGTTCCGCTTCTGAGTGTACCAGTTATTATATGATTTGTTTTAAATTTTAATAATCAAATGAGTATGATCATTCGAGGTATTTAGCTAATTTAAAGATATAGCCAAATTTCCAGGCCTCTTTCTTTCGGCATTTCATTATGGTAATTATACTCCCGCGTAAAAAAGAAGATGGTTCGATTTTCCACGAGTTTGTCTCTAATATCCTTAGCATATTTACATTGGAAAGTCTTTAAATAAAAAAGAACTAGCTTCCCAGAATCATATCAAATGTTTATAAAATGTTAAATATGTCTCACATTATTGTTTTATTATTTATCACTGCAATGATTCTTCCCTTTTTACTGGTAACCGATCTGGTTACGGTTGATAATCGATCTTCAATATACCGTTCGGGCACCAGAAGAAAAACCAGACCCCACTAGGGAGATCGTGTCACTAAAGGACAGTTCGTTGTTCAATATTTATGCTTACATGATCACGATTACGAATCTCTATGATATTATTGAATAATGACATTCTATCTTGCGTTTTAACTTCTGATGTAAGAAGAACCACTCGCAAAAAACTTCACCTTTCGGGTGCAGTGAAATTACCTCCACGCTCAACTAACGATTCATAATTCAGCACAGAACCGATGGAGTACTTGCCGAACGGTACCGATAGCGGTACCTAGCATGCAACGATAAGAGCTGCAATGCAGCAAGCAGCAAACAAAAACTAAAATAAAATAAAGCAACGCTTATCGCACACGCCCAATGGGCCGCTGCACAAAACTGTTCGGAACGGTGCACTTCAAAGCCCGGAAAAGGGGGTAGCTTTTTAATGATCCCGACGCGGAGGGGATACTAATAAAAGTGAAAATTGGCAAGATGCCTCCCTTCTTACGCCGAGTGTGTCGACGGATCGCACATACGGGCGCTGATGATGTTTTCGCGCACCCGACGACTTGGCCGAGCCGGGGCTAAGGTTTAGGCCGTTTGTCAGCGGTCAACGGTGCAAGCAGTCCCGTTGGTTTCGGCGCGGAGATTTGCCCATTTTTTCTTCTTCATCCACTTCTCACTTCAAGCCATACGTTGCACACCAGCCGCGCTCCGAGCGTCGATGATATGGCCGTACGTAATCTTTTCCTTGCGCGGCCATTCTC
This sequence comes from Anopheles coustani, assembly GCF_943734705.1. Taxonomy (NCBI): domain Eukaryota; kingdom Metazoa; phylum Arthropoda; class Insecta; order Diptera; family Culicidae; genus Anopheles; species Anopheles coustani. The sequence goes on from NC_071288.1 coordinate 35,276,793, forward strand.
GCTGTCGGCAGGGCGGCCGTATGATAAATGCGGGAGCATTAATAATTCACCACTTCCTGGTGCTTCCTTCCGAGCGCAGCTGGGAGAGGAGTGAGGGGAGGGAGCAGTTTGGGGGCACTGGAACGCGAGAAGGCGGGGTGTATTGGAGGGCGTAGCGTAATAATTCCTGGGGCCGAGGTCAATCGTTCGAAAGGGCGGCGGAACAAGCCGGCCGGGAATCGGACTTCGGGCATGCGGAATGCATTCTGCAGGCATTCCGATCCACGCCGTGCCCTACACCCGGCGTTGCAGCCTACACCGCACCGATCGTGTGAACAGGCCTAGAACGGGCCAAAAGTCCTGCTTCGAACTCGGAAGGCAGGCGGAAAACGCAGGCGGAAAACGGCAGGCACAAAACTAAAAGGTGCAAATGCAGCGCTAGCGTGCGATGCTGCACCTAATTCAATCAAGATCTCATTTGTTTGCGCCTTCCCTTCCTCATCCGCGCCGACCCCCCGTGCAAGTCCCCGCCGAAACGCAATTGAGGTCAGCCAGCCGAGCGTCCGGCATCGCCCTCGGGAAAACCGGCATCCAGCCTGGCCGCCACTAGCTGCGCTCCGGTCCGGTCAGGCGTTGGCCGCACTCCGAGGGACGTCCGAAACGTTTTTCCCGCAATGGGAACGCATCTTGAGACGTGCACTGGCTACCTGCTTACATAACATTGCATTGCACCATTTGTATCTGTGTGTGTATGTTTTGTTTTCTCGTTCTTTCCGTTGCGATCGAGGTGGCCTCCTTCTGCGAAGCGTACCACATCCCGAGATCCGCTAGTTGTAAGCTTTTGGTTTTTTGGCCCACAGCTTCCGACCGATCTCCAACTCGTTTCCTCGCGAACGACAGCCCCATTCGGAGACTGTGACGTGCATGTTTGCGGATTTTTGGTTCGCCTTAAAAAAAAACAACAGCATCTGAAGTTATTTTGCAATCGGGATCATCGCACCTATGGAAAACTACATTCTATCGTCGGCTTGGTACAATTCGAGAATCGATAGACGCTTGCAAACAAGTTTGATTCACAACGATTTATGAGGTGAGCGAAACGATTTTGTGAAATGTACCTTACATTAAAATGCTTTTTTATTTAAAGTGATTTACCTTAGATCATATGTGCTTGTTTTATATTTTTTAATAATAACTGAAACATAATTCAAGCAAAGACAGTATACTTGACAGTCTTACTAGTAAAACATAATAACAATCAAATGAATCAAATGTTCATCGATAATTAGGCTGGTTGATTATTAACAAGATCAATAGTCAGATGTTAAGGGCACAATTCAGTCTGTTTAGTATTATTTTTGAAACTATGAAGCACATGGATACTGTTGGCATATATAATATGTTTTCAGCATAAACAATTTAAAGACAAAGAAAGCATTTCACCAGAGACAAGATGAAGCTAAACAAATCAAACAAAAGAAAAACAAATAAATGAATTATTTCCAAAGCAAGTCACAAATATTAAATCCTCATTGCTGGAACTATGCTCAACGCCGCATATCGACAGGTGGACCTGCTCTTAATTAGTTTGACCCTTTCCACCACCCGGTTTGGGTTGCGCAACGGACTCATTAGCTGGAGTTGAAAGACTCCACGCAACCTCGGATAGCCAGGTTAGCCTAGTGCAAGCGATTTACACAGATTGATGATGTAGTTTGTTTTTACGTGTATAGTCTGGCTATTTGCACTCCGGTTGCATTTCCATCATTCGATCCACATGTTTTCTTTTTATTTTCTCCAGCTACTCCGCTCCGCTCTGCCTCTCCGGGCTTCCTTGCTGCGCATCCACGATTATCGATGGCCAGCTAGCCAACCGGGCGATGGCCAGTTATTGATTGCTGTTTGCATTAGCAAATGGTTGCTGGCGCTGCTGGTGCGGGTCTCGTGCTACCGCGCGGTAGTAGCATGTCCAAACTTTTCTAAACATTTTGCTACATCGCTCATCGACGAGAGTTTTCTTTCTTTGGGTTTTCTTCTATTCATCTAAGCCCGGTGGGTTTGCACAACTCGTCTTCGGGACGCGTGGATTCATCCTCATCGGTGTTGTATCCGTTTTGTTCGTCCCTCTTTCTTCAAACCTAAAGATTCGTTTATTTTTTCTTTCTTCGTTAATGTTTCACTTTCGTTTCTCGCATTTCTTTTCCCTCGCCCGATTCGCTCATCATCAAAAACGAATGCGCCGAAACGGTTAATTGTATGTTGTGATGCATATGTTGTGACGCGGGCAGATGAATGTTGGGTCAGCGTTGAACGATGGGCTACTGGCAACGAGAAAGTGGGAGCACAAAGACCTACATAAGAAAACCATCCACTTACTCTATTATTCATGCAAACAAAATTAATGTACATTGTAGATGTCTTACAAAGCAAACATCAGTACAATGAACTAAAAGGTGCACAAATGTTGGCTGCGAATAAATGATATCATACCGTTTTCAATGGAATATGGTTGAGATTTAAAAGCATTTAAAGAAAATTGATAGCCCCTCCACATTGCCTGAGGTCCGTGACCGTTTGTCACAAGATGTATGCTGCTTCGCAAATGTGTGTCACATCGGTAGCACACGTGCCAGGGGGAAAAGATTGAATGGAAGCGAGTGCAAGACCCGCACGCCACCACTTCTGTCACTGCGATTCCCATGACCTTCCCGGGGCTGGTGCAACGCAGTAAATTGCATTGTTGGCCAAGTGCGAGGCTGTTTTCATCTGCAGCAAGCTTTCTTTCAAGTGCATCGCTCATGTAGCTACGCCAGGAGGTAAATGCGTACATTGTTGAGCACGGCTTCTTTCGCAGGGTGGAGAAAAGTTTCCACCAGTGATATGGAGATACGCGAGCACAAACGTTTGTGTGTGCGAGTGCGTTGATGGTTGGTCCAGAGTACTGGCGGAATCGGAAAGTCTGCTTGTTTCGGGGAAAAAGAATCTGGATCACGCAAACCGTGCACTCGTTCCACAAATATCAGCACAATCAGATTAGGTTAACATGCTGCTTTGCATGTCGTTCTCGAATTTTGTTTACGAGACAGTCGGCGTAACGATAATTTGCGAGAAATGATTGTCCTCTTTAAAAGAGACCTTCATTCAATGACATGTTTATCCATCTAGTTGAGACCTATCCAATGCGATGAAATTGCTTTATCTAGCTGAAAATGAAAAAATCTTTCTTTCAAATGGATCCATTTATCCTGTGTCCAGTTTTCGAGCAACTTAAATATTTGGCGTCTGGAAACTAAAGTAAGAGTTTTTAGTTGGAAAATTTGGTTTTTCCTTTTTCTTTGACCATAAACTAAGCGAAAATAAATTATAACGCTTTTAAAACTTGCTGTTGCTTGTAAAATTGTATTTGAAAGCCGAGTTTGTGAAAGGGCATAAATCTTCATGCTGTCAATTCATGTAATAAGATTGTATACTATGTACTACATCTCCATTTGGATCACTCGTTTTGGCTCAAAAAATAAAAAAAAAGAATTAGAATGTAGAATCGTCACATCCAAATTCAGCATTAGAAAACAATCGTGCTAGTTTATAACGGCTTGATAGGTTAAATTTTGGGAATCGTGTTATATAATTTTTCAAACTTGTGGTCCAGCATCAGTTAGGTATTATTGAAAATCGGTTGTTTGTAATTTCAAAATAAATTTTCAGGCGATACATCTCGGTAAATATTTATGATATGATGCAATTAAAGATAGATAACATAAGCCAATAGTTATCAATCTCAACTGTAAACTTCTGAAGGCAATAAAAACTAAGAAAATCAAGTTGTGTTTTTATTTTTTGTCAATCCGTAGCGTTAACGTTTTCCACGGAACACCCTGTAAAGTTTGATCATTATTCCTATAAAGCTCCCGCGCAGAGCTTTTCCTCGTGTTCCAAACCATCTCATGATCTTTAGAGACCGTTACCTTATGGTGATTTCTGCAAATATAAAGGAAGTTTTCTAAAATTGATTGTATGTTCTTTTTTACTATACTAAATGGAATTTCGTTTGTGAGTGTATCATATCAGCAAGTGGATTCATGAAATTAAAAATAGTTAATGCCATTCCAGCTTAAAAATAATGCTTAATAAATATATTTATTCGTTTCATTCGGTTAGAGACAAGTTGTTGTACCTTCGTTAAGGTAAGGTTATTAAAAGATGATATTGTTAAGAGTGTTATTTTTTGTAGGATGTCATATGTGAATAACAAACGCATATGTGAAAGTATCTTTCCCAAGTTGTATTAATTCTCTTCATGTGTTACCGTCTCAAATCGGTAGTATTAATTTGTTTCAAATTATATTTGTTCGAATTTATTTTTTTACTTGCCACTTATAAAAGCACCGCCCGACACCAAACTGTAAAATGTTATCAAAAACATAATTGAATAGCTAATAGAATGAGACAGCCCGAAACAATCGTTCTTGGTTATCGTTTTTATTACATAAATACAGAAAAAACTACGATACAATTACTGTTGTGTAAGAAATCTCATCGTTCGAAGACATTTAAGGTCAAGCTTGTTAAGAAAGCTATAAGAGCTGCATTGAGAAAATACTGTTCACGGTAGCCACTCGGAAAAAATGCGACACGAGCACTAATTAAGCATCCCTAGCGTCGTTTGATGTTTATCAAATGGCCAACGCCGAGCTTAAGGGTGACCGCAAACGAAAGCCTCAGTGGATCGTTGAGTGTCAGGTGAGTACTCAGCTGGTATGCGCTTACCACCTTGGTGACCATAACCTTCATCGCCAGCATGCCGTATCTGTAGCCAATGCAGTTACGTGGCCCACCACCGAAAGGAATGTAGCTGTAGGGATGGCTTTTGCGAGCCTCGTACGTCGCCGGATCGAACCGCTCGGGATCGAATAGATGGGCTCGTTCCCCCCAGAGATCCTCGCGTCGATGCAGGTTGAGGATATTGATGAGTATTGTCACTCCGGCGGGAATAACCACATTGCCCAGCGTCATCGGTTCTATCGTCTCCCTCCCGATGAGAGGAGCTACGGGGAACAGTCGCATCGATTCTTTGATGACCTGCTCGAGGTAGGTTTGGGAGGCGAGCGATTCGTAGGAAATGTTGTCCAAATCTGCTCCGTAGACACTTTGTATTTCTTTGTAGACCCGATCCTGGACTGCGGGGTGCATGGCCAGTAGCCAGATGATGTATCCTACCTGGTTAGCTGTGGTTTCACTGCCCTGTAAGGGAAACATGCTCAATAAGGTCCTATGATGTCCTATTTCAGGACATAACATGGTACTTACTGCTCCAATAATGGTGTAAAGGTGGTTTTCTATCTCTTCCATGGCAAGTTCCTGACCGTTACGTTGCATATTTAAAAGCTGGTCCAGAAACACCATAGGTTTACGATAGGTTTCCTCATGTTGATCCTCCACGACCGATTCCGCCCTTTGCTGATGAATTTCATCCCTTCGTTTGAATAATATCTGGAACGGTATACCGTATAGGCTGAAATCCGAATATAAGGCTGTGAAGTAGTCATGTATTTCTCACCGGATCCACAACTGCCTTTACATGGACACGCTCCCGCTGCATCTCCCTGTACCGTTGGGTCATGGCGAAAAATAGATCGCTGTAGAGCAGCACGTTGAAAACGCGACTGCTCATGATGGCGGCGATCTTCTCCAGACCATGGCACACCAGGTTAGCGTGCGGGTCGTTCGTAATATCGCTTTTCAGGGAACTAGCGCAAACCATTTCCAGCGTACATTGAGCCGTATAGTACAACGCATCGAACGGGCGACCATGCCTTTCCTCCAGACCCATCCGAGCGACCATCGTGTTCGAGCAGCGGCTGAAGATCGATATGAAGCTCACCAAAATGCGTTGATTGAAAGCTGGGTTGAGCATTTTTCTGTACTGCTTCCAGTCGCCATCTACGGAGAAGTAGAGGATGGTCACAAAATGTTCTACTACTACCATGGAGTGGATTGGAAAAAGTTCTATGGAAAGAGTGCTTACAGCGAGCCGAAACCAGCCCGTAGTCCATCTCCAAAAACCTGTAGAAGAACGCCTTGTTTTGACAGGCTCCCGCCGTTAGCGCCTGCTGGATAAGCTCCGGATCTGACAGGCAAACGATCGTTTTCGGTCCGAGTGTGAGTCGGAACATGCGGGTGTACTTCCGGAACAACTCACATACCACCTTGAAGGTGTATTCTTCGGAACCGACGAGCAGGTGAGCACAACCAATCAGTGGATACGATTTCGGACCGGGTATATCCTTCGCGAACCGATTGGCATCGCTCGTCAGCTTTGCCCAGTAAAGCAAAACCGCCAGAAGCACTATGCAGGTCGGAATAAAGAACATTTTCACTCCCTTCACCACCAATGTCGCACTCGAAATGAAACGAATGGTCGAGATTGGGCTCTGGAGTTGGCTCAATGCTGGAAACTGGTTACAAGTGACTCCTAACGAGATAGTGTCACAGTTTAGGGGATCAAGTTTAAGTGCCATCAAAGAAGCAAAAAACCGCAGGGTAAGGTTAATTCCTTCGCATCGTTTTATGATTTCGCCAAGGCGAAGGTTGGAAACATTTAGGTACGTCACTTGTAAGGCACAAAAAGCAGGACAAATGTTTGTGTGAATGTGTTTTCGTCTTGAATTACGTATTATATAAATGTAATCGTCATTATTAAACTTGCTACTTGTTTGCGTTAAAGCAACGCCAAATCATAAATTGTAATCGTTTGAATTGCATGACACAATGTTTAATATGTACTTTATTGTTATTCACTGTAGTACGAGTATATTTTATGGAAAAATCCAGAACCAGCCAAAAGTTTGAAGTCCAAAGGAGCAAAACTGATCAAGGTTAAATTAAAATATATTTAACCAATATAAGCAAAGTGAAGTTAATCATAGCAATGGACCGTACAAGGTAAATCTGTTTTGGAAGCGATGATTTGATAAACAAAGATTTTCCTGTTCATAAAATAAACGCCAAATTTTCATTACGTCTAATTTTTTTCACTCATGTTTTACCAATGTCTCAACAATTTGTAACAATTTTAGTGGTTAAATTTTCCTAAAGGGATCCTAGGTAGTGGTAATCAAAGTCTATGTGTATTATTCATATTTGTAGGAGTAACACAAACTGCGTCAATGGTATTTCCATCACGTTAAAATGCTTAAAAATAGAATATGGTACCTATATCCGTAAAACAAAACGAGCAACGTATACTCCGGAACTGTGTCTAAGTTTAATGACCGTGCTACATTTAAGTGACTTGCCACTTCTCTGCATGAGAATGATTTTGAGTAAAAACAAATTCAAATTATGAAGATGCATATAGAGGCCACCTTCCGAGATGTATAATATATGAGCAGTAAGATCAGACATTGAGAGAAATTGCCTTCTCACATGAATAAAAAGGCGGTGGGTGCTTTCCGGGTTCAGTAGTTGGGCAGCCGTCGCTCCGAGTGGCACACGACGCTGGTGTGAACATCAATATGGAGCTATTTCTACTATCAATCGGAATAGTGCTCCTCGTGACGCTATACAGGAAGTATCAGCAGATGTTCGAGTTCACGGAGAAAATAGAAATGCACGAGCCCTATGTGCCCGTTTTGGGCCATTTACCGCTGGTCGCTGGGAAATCTCGGGAGCAACTGTATCGACTTCTGCGAGATGTGTTTCAGAGCCACGATCGGCTCTTTCATGTGAGACTCCTGTGGAAAGTGTTTGTGTGTACTTCTCACCCGGATATAATGCGTGCCGTGATGGACAATCCGAAGACCATGAACAAACTCAAAGAGTACGCCTTCACAAAAGTCGATCTGGGGCTTTTAGTAGCTCCCTGTAAGTTTTATAGTACTTGAAGAATCTTGAGAATTTGATGTCTGATAACATCGTGATTGTTTTCTTAAAGATTCCTTATGGAAGCATCAGCGTAAGACGCTTAATTTGTCATTCAACAAGCGCATCTTGGAGAACTATCTCCCATTGTTCGACAAGTGCGTCGGAAGGATGATCGAACGAATAAGGATGGCGCCCAACTTAAAACAGGTGGACGTGATGGAATACTGCTCCAGATGTACGTTGGACATGGTATGTGGTTCTACATTCGGCACGGACTCGTTAAATGATCCGAAGGCAGCCAAGTTGTTTGAGGTTATCGATGAGTGAGTAGAAACATTGAAGCATTTCGATGCTTATCTGTGAAGCTGTATACTTATTTACTTTGTGTTTATTTAGCGGATTAGATGCCATTGCACAGCGTATAATAAACGTGCAGTACCATCCAGACTTTATATACAGGTTTACCACATTGAATAAGCATCAAAACCGTTTCATGAAGAAAATATCCGCTTATGTGGAAAATGTAAGGAATGCACAGATCTTTCCATGAAGTAGGTCCAATAGTTCAAATTTTTTTTCAGATTATAAATGTGCAACGTAATTCTCACAAGATTGATGGAGTAAAAGAAACCACTACGGACGACGAGATAGAATACCGGAAGCCTCAGATTTTTGTCCACCAGTTGTTGAAAAGTACGCGAGGAGGTGAGCCATTCAGCGATGAGGAAATTCTACACCAAGCCATAACATTGATAATAGCGGTGAGTGTTATGAATCCCATATACCGGCCATTCTAGAAGTTATGCGAATCGTTCCTCTTTTGCAGGGAAATGATACTACGGCGATCGCTATCTGCAATCTTTTAACTTTGCTAGCAATGCATCCAATGGTGCAGGAAAAAATGCGCAGCGAAATACTCATCGTTTTTCCGGCAGGCTGTGAACAGCAGACAACTCTGGAGGCCTTGAGTCAGCTGATCTACTTGGAGCAGTGCATAAACGAAGCGTTACGTCTTTGTCCATCGGGTGCATTAGTGGGGCGCAGCTCCATCGAAGATGTGGAGGTGGATGGAATCTTGATACCTCGTGGGACAAACTTTTTGTTGAACATCGCGGCTATGCATCGAAGGAAGGACTTTTGGGGCCCGGACGCGGATGTTTTCGACCCGGATCGGTTCTCGCCTGAACGCTCGAAGGGTCGCCATCCGAGTGCGTTTGCGCCATTTAGTTTGGGGATGCGCAATTGCATTGGTAAACAGTACGCAATGATCACCATGAAGGTGGCGTTGGTGCAACTGTTACGAAACTTCCGCTTCCACACCGATTTGAAGTATGAGGAGATGGAATTCAAGTTTGATATCACAAACAAGCTATCGCAAGGGTATAAATTGAAACTAGAGCCTTTAGTAGTCTGATGGAGGGAACGAGTTTGAGATTTGAATTTTTCTATTTTAAGTCAAATGAGTCATCAAATCAAGCAATTGAAGGAACAACCAAAAACAATGAATGACAGCAAGGTTTTATAGAAAATGTTAAAGACTTGCTCTGTTCGTCCTTATTGCTATTAAAGACGATTTCAAGAGCTGTAATCCAAGAAATATAGCTGATCGGAGAATTAAATGAAATCCATAAATTTAAAATAAGTGTTGCATTTTCGTTTCTACAATAGTTTCTCGTCGAGGGTGACTTGGCTCGCGATTTTTGTATAAAATTTATATTTGATTGATTCATTTGGTTTGTTTTCTTTAGAGTTTGAAAAACGATCTTTGTTAATAATTGCATGCAAGTGCTACTCGACCTCGTGATGGATGCATTTGAGTCGTTTATAATGAGTGATTATTCATTAATGTTGATATCTGCACGGTGTCATTATGTTTACCATCTTCCATACACTCTGTACATGATTTGACTGACCGTTTGTATATGATTTGACTGAAAGTTTACAGGTGCAATAATAAAGTAGCGTCATCTATGTGTGATTCTGGTGTTTCAACCCATGCTATAGTCTTGATTTTATGTGTTTCTTAGAACTTGATTTGCGTTTTGTGGAACTAAGCTATCAAAAATAATATTATTTCTGTATCGGATAAATCTTTACTGCTTTGCCATGCATCTACCTACATCCAAAGCGTTGATGTGTTCAAGTCAAAAATAATTTTGTCGCAATTTTCGATATTATTCAATGGACAGAACTATCTCAAGCGTTCTACATTAGACATAAGCTGCAGAACCTCTACACATTGATGACTTGAAAATGTTTATAAATAACATCTATGACTGTTTTCGTCTGCAGAATTGTCTCACTCGGTTCAGAGGTTGGTGGACATCTTATGGGTTTATTGATGTTCAGTTATAAGTTTTGAAGTCACCTTTTAAATTTGATGACTACCCTGAAAGTTCCTCGAATCTACACTGATGGGTAGTCAGGGACCTGCTAGTTCTGCTGGATAGTAAATTGACCTAACCATTCCAACTCTATGGTTACCAAAGCTCTTTATCAAAAGCCTCCATTTACATTGAAATCTCAGTATAATTCGTTGGTAAGACTGATTATAGAGTTTGCGTGCATTGCCTGCTCACCTGTTTAGCACGTTCTGTACCACGTCACCCATAAAGTGGATGACAGCAGCAACTAGTTCAAAAAAAGTTTGTGACCCATAAATAAATGAAAATGCAACATAAAAATTATAGTTATATTAAAAGTAAGTTATTTAGGAAGCTAAGTTTTTGCTTGGCCTTCGAAAACCATCGGTTTAACAAATATTATAAACAAATTTTCATTAAAAAGATGTACTAAAAATTGTGCAAAAAACGCTGTTGTCACACAATTATTATTGTTTTTCAAAAACTAACACAATCAAATGAACGTTATATAAGAACTTCTATTTGGTTTCTATGAAATAGCTTATCAATATCAAAATGTGGTCAAGTAGAGAGGTAAAACCCGTAAACATGGCGTGTGTGTGGTGGTATTCTTGTTTTCCTCAGTGTAGTTTATCACATACTAGGCGCCTCCATATTGATTCCTTTGCATGTGCGTTAGCTACGCCGTTCTAAGGTTCAATGTGTGGGAAAATCTGCAGGTAATTGTAAGTCCTGGGTCGATAAGAAGAATAAAATTTTTTTTGTTTACTTTGAAAGGCCAGTTTTCGGTTTCATGTCCTCGATAATGTTCATTACACCTGTGTCATTCAGGATCAGGAATTGTTCTTTTCGAGGGCCATCTACGGATCTAGAGGACCCTGCATCTACATTCATCCACAAATACTGCATACTAGATATTAACGAATAACATGTATCTCGTTTGACAATCACCCATTACATTAATTTCTGATGACTCAAACATATTGTGGGAAAGCATCTTGCCTTCAAATTTTAAGAATGTTTAGGCCTATTGGTGTTAAAAGGTGTAAGAAAAGGTATTAAAGGTATACTTTGCAGATCAACTAGATTGTAGCTGCCTGGACCAGACTCAATTGAAAACAATAAGGCTCAAATTAATTTCATAGCTTCCTTCATATCAAACGCATCGGCGTGTCAAGGTCAAAGGGCATCGACCTGTTCCCTTTTCATATGTGTGTTTCATGACTTTTTCTCGCTGGTTATAATGATATAATGTTGCCAGCTTATGTGCCTTGTTGGTATAACTTATGAGTCCGTAACGCACTCTGTTTCCACGAGTTTTTGAATTTTAGCATCTTCCCACAATTGCATTTTTCGCTTGAAAATCCGTTTCTCGTCTGAACACGTGATATTCTTATGCGCTTACTCGTGTTCTTTGCTTCTGCTACATTGCTACATAGGCATGAGCGTTCGCTGCTGCGAGCTGGACTAATTTACCACCGTTTTCGTTACTGTGCTCGTGTAGACTGTGCGTTCGGATGTACTGGCGGTACATCAACTCCCTACCGACTTTTGCATTGAAGTCCCCAGAATGATTTGGATGTCATATATGGGGCAACTCTGAAATACGACTTACCATTTGCAAGGAATAAAAAAGAAGTTGGTAAATTTATTAGGCCAAGCCAATTGACTCGTCAAAATTATGCTTCTGACGTTTTACAAACAGATATCGAACTTGTAGCGGTTTGAAATGTGTGTGAAATTGATTTCAACAAAACATTACATATTTATTTGAGCTAAATCTTACTTCATATTTCAACTAAAGCTAATCTAAACTGTTGTATAGAACCAGGACGGCTCTAGCTCGGCTGTTGAAAGCAAAAGAAACAGTTGTTGTCTATTGACATTTGAGCAAGCTCGCTGTACCAGTACCGTGATGCCAGTTACCGCTATTTAATTTCTACTATTATACCAGTTTTATGACTTTGCATATAATTATAGCAAACGAAACAGGGTCAGATTAAGCTGAAAGTGTGCGGTATGGATGGCCGAAACATTTTTCCCATAAAGATGAACCACCTCCTTTAGACTGATACGAAGATGACCTCGACAAAACATCTTGTTGTCTTTGCAAAACATGATTGTTAAGAAAAAGAATGAATGAATGGTCTCGGTTTTCGTCATCAAATTGGCCTTTGACAGTGACGTAAACAGAGGCTAGCGCCCAACAGTTTACGTTAAATTTCCATGTTTTCTACGTTTATAATTCCTACTCAAGACTTCGTAGGTACAGAACAAACGGTACTTATGTACATTTATCTCATCTGAATTTTCACCGGTAGTTATGTTGGCGTTATTCAAACAAAGATTGTGTGTTTTACCATCAAATCGAAGGTCATCACTCGTTTTATACTCCATTTTACTTAATTAGGTGCTATGCCATGTAGGTTTACAATAATTCATTCAGTGGTTCAGTTGAAAGACATTTCTGAATAAGTAAAGTAGTCTGAAGCGGTAAACCTTCACTATGTCGTTTATTGGTGCGTGTTTGAATCTTTTGTCATACAAACTGCATTAAATCGTATGAGTATGAAGAACAACGCACGTTACTATGAACCAAGATCATACCATTTGTCAAACGTTATAAACCGAGGTCGATGAAAACCGCGCCAGCCTGTACATGTCTTGTTTAAGTTGCAAAAAAACAGTGTCCAATTTTGTGGTTATTTACATGTGTTATAGATACCATGAAAATAGAAAAAGAAGGAAACGGGCATGTACTACCCTGTGCCAATTGCCCTAAGTAGTGTAATTTAAACAATATTTTGCCGGCGAAGAACGAACAGCTGGTTCGATTGTGTTATCGCATGGATAAAAAGGCGGAGGCAAGCTTTCCGGGGTCAGTAGTTGTGCAATCGTGGATCGGTGTGGCACTCGAAGTTGCTACAAAACACAAGATGGAGTTAGTTCTACTATCAATCGGAATAGTGCTCCTCGTGATGCTATACTGGAAGTATCAGCAAATGTTCAAGTTTACGGAGAAAATAGAAATGCACGAGCCCTATGTGCCCATTTTGGGCCATTTACCGCTGATCGCGGGAAAATCTCGGGAGCAATTGTACCGACTTCTGCGAGATGCATTTCAGAGCCACGATCGACTCTTTCAAATCAGACTCCTGTGGAAAGTGTTTGTGTGTACTTCTCACCCGGATATAATGCGTGCCGTGATGGATAACCCAAAGACCATGAACAAACTCAAAGAGTATGCTTTTATAAAGCTCGATTTGGGGCTCATAGCATCTCCCTGTAAGTTTTATAGCACGTGAAGAAGCTTGAAAATTTGGTGAAGAATAATATCGTGATTGTTTCCTTCCTTATGGTAAGATTCCTTATGGAAGCATCAGCGTAAGACGCTTAATTCGTCATTTAACAAGCGCATCTTGGAGAAGTATCTCCCGTTGTTCGACAAGTGCGTCGGAAGGATGGTCGAACGAATGAGGATGGCGTCCTACTCAAAACCGGTGGACGTGATGGAATACTGCTCCAGATGTACGTTGGACATGGTATGTGGTTCTACATTCGGCACGGACTCGCTGAATGATCCGGAGGCAGTCAAGGTGTTGGAATTTATCGATGAGTGAGTAGATCCATTAAAACATTTTGTTGTTTATCTGTGAAGCGGAACACTAATAAACTTCGTGTCTCTTTAGCGGATTAGATGCTATAGCGCAGCGTATAATAAACGTGCAGTACCATCCAGACTTTATATACAGGTTTACTAAATTGAACAAAAATATAAATCGGTTAAAAAAGGAAATGTCCTCGTATGTGGAAAATGTAAGGAATGCACAGATCTTTCCATGAAGTAGATCCTTTAACACAATGAATTAACACGTTTTCTAGATTATAAGAGTGCAACGTAACTGTCAGAAGGTTGATGGAGTAAAAGAAACCACTACGGACGACGAGATAGAGTACCGGAAGCCTCAGATTTTTGTCCACCAGTTGTTGAAAAGTACGCGAGGAGGTGAGCCATTCAGCGATGAGGAAATTCTACACCAAGCCATAACATTGATAATAGCGGTGAGTGTTATGAATCCCATATACCGGCCATTCTAGAAGTTATGCGAATCGTTCCTCTTTTGCAGGGAAATGATACTACGGCGATCGCTATCTGCAATCTTTTAACTTTGCTAGCAATGCATCCAATAGTGCAGAAAAAAGTGCGCAGCGAAATACTCATCGTTTTTCCGGCAGGCTGTGAACAGGAGACAACTCTGGAGGCCTTGAGTCAGCTGATCTACTTGGAGCAGTGTATAAACGAAGCGTTACGTCTTTGTCCATCGGCTGCATTCGTGGGACGCAGCTCCATCGAAGATGTGGAGGTGGATGGGATCTTGATCCCCCGTGGGACAAACTTTTTGTTGAACATCGCGGCTATGCATCGAAGGAAGGACTTTTGGGGCCCGGACGCGGATGTTTTCGACCCGGATCGGTTCTCGCCTGAACGCTCCAAGGGTCGCCATCCGAGTGCGTTTGCGCCATTTAGTTTGGGAATGCGCAATTGCATTGGTAAGCAGTATGCAATGATCACCATGAAGGTGACATTTGTGCAACTGTTACGAAACTTCCGCTTCCACACCGATTTGAAGTATGAGGAGATGGAATTCAAGATTGACATTACAAACAAGCTATCGCAAGGGTATAAATTAAAACTGGAGCCTTTAAATATATAGTTGAAGGAAATACGCTTAAGATAAGTAAAATAAAGGAAAACGAAGTGGTCACAAAAAAATGAATTAATCCTATTCTCATCCTTGTTTTTAGTAAAGTCGATGATAATGTCAGTTTTGGAAATATTTTCCAGCTTGAATTCGTGTTATAAATTTGTTATTTCAAAAGTATAATTATATTTATCAATTATTGAACTACTTCTAATATTTCATTATCCAATCACTTCTATTTAATTTAAGTGTTGTTTGAAAGATTTCTGGAACAATTTTTATTTTCGAAGATTATTGCGGGTTAAAACTTTTTATTATTTTCCAAAGTTATAAATGTTTTGAAACATATTTTAAATTTTTATCGGTTAGCTCAGGGCTTGGCATACAAGTACTAAAAAGGGCTAAATGATTTAAAGGAAAGGTAAAAGAGTAAATGAGGCCCCGGGCTAGATTCTCCTCTTCCTACTGGTTCACATTAAGCGCCTGAAGCTATGCAAAGCGCGACGCATGCATACTTTTCAAATATTTGATCGCTAACGGTTCGCTTAAAAGAACATAACGGTTTAAACTAATCACGCAGTGGAGGGTGAATGCGGGTCAATACACTTTTACATGTTAAGTTACTGTAAGTTACTAGTAACTAAACTATACCACACATGATGGACAGCATGAAACAATGAGTTTAGCCGAAGAAATGATTTGGAAACGGCGGCGCGCCCGCAGCGAGCGAAGCGAGCGGACTGCGCTAGGTCTACCGAAAAAGAGAGTTTGTTATAGTTTTGAGAAATAAGGGGGGCCCGTGGGCCCCCCTCATACCGCACCACTAGGTTGATTGCGTAGCCGAAATTAACGGTACACACTACGGTTCAAATACTCTTAAGTTGAATTTAACGAATTAATGTATCACCAATTGCATACATTCAGTTTAAACGTCCACAAGAGGTGTAGCCACGATCGAAAACATGGCGGCCGGGGCCTCATTTACTCTTTTACCAAGAAGCATATTTGAGATTGGTTTTGATCCGTCTAAAATTATCCGTCGTTGGTCTATCATAATTTAAAAATTAACTAGCGCCACCTATGTGTGGAGCATGGGACTGTTTAACTCAGATGTTGAAGCTTAACGCTCGCATTTTGTGAGATAATAGATTTTTTTTAAATAATAGAGGTGATCATAAGTTAACGATAAAAACTGAGTATTTTCGTCGATGTCCTATGAAAAAAAGGTCATCAATGAAAAAGGCGGAAAAAGGCTGGTTGAGTCGAGATCTCCTAGACTCCAAAAAAAATGCTACATGTGCGGCAGGACTCAAAACGACGCAACGAGCAACCCACGATGACGGTTGTTGTAATGTTGTTGGTTCAACTGAAAAGTGCTTGAAAATTTAAAAAAATTCTTTTGAAAAATAATTTTTGTTAATATGCACTCGTTTTTATAATATTTAAAAGTATTTCAAAGGAACTGTATGTACAAATAACTATTGAAAAGTTTCGCCAAAAGCCATATTAAGAAAACCATAATCACACATTGAATAGATGCATTCGTCAAAATTGTCGATGTATCTCTAAAGTTCAACGCATTCGTGGTTTCGATAACCCTCCTGTTTCCGGTATTTATTCTGTTCTAAATATTTCAATTCAAAAAGTGTATATGCAATGCTATATGTATTTGGTGTATGCACAACCACTTGATGAATCTTATCTACTGGTGCTGCTTTAATCTCAATTTGCAATTGCATATAAAACAATCCGGTATACGAGCTATAACTCATTTCTTTACAGTTCCATCCAGTTCCTCGTCTGACAGTATGAATGAATCTGGTCGGCCGGAGTCGATTTTGAGTTGTTTACATATGGTATGTCCCCCCACAAGTAGACGGGGATATTGATAGCAGCACGGTCAGAATATATTAGTAACTGTTTTGATTTGGTTTTACAGGTAACACGAACACATACATATAATCGGACTAGAGTCGTAGGTCGGCTCGTTTCCGGTTCTGTGCTGCAGGTCTCTCAAATTCGTCTTGATCTGATCCACCAAGTCACCGCCTTCGCTACACCGGTCTGTGTAGCGCAGCAAATGAAATACCTAGCGGGTTTATAGCGTCATTAAGAAAATGATCAACTCCATCAAAGTTCCTCGTCCCCGAGCTTACAATAACTGTCCACTATTTTGTCTTCCTCGTAGTGGTTCTTGTTCACCACTATATTTCATATGGTCTCTTACTAGGAATTCGCGGGGATGTTCATGGGATTGCCAACTTGGATGCAGCTGACGAGCTTCCACCTTTCTCCGTCAGCCGCCTCTAAAGGAGAACAAACGCTCGTGTAGGTCGGTGAGCCGCAACGCTGGTGAACAGAGGCTCAGATAGCGCTTGTTAACCATGCACTGTAGCAGCACAATTCCTTGTCAGCATAAAACCCATGATCCCATATTTTCACAAAGGTTACTTGTTGGTCCTCAGTTGGCACCACTAGGTAGTAGGGAGTAAGAGTTGCTTGCGCGGTGAATGGCCACTATCAGAGGACTGTGCCTCAAGTTACACCACATCCGAAACAACACCACCAATCACGAACACAAAGAAAGATTATTTAATTCAATTGTGGAACTGTCGGATAATTGGAATCAGACAAAATAAACTCAGACCGATATACTTAAAACATTGTCATCGTGTGTTCCTTGCGTTTTGAGAGGAAACTACCTTCACCTGTCGCTCGCTTACGTACGATGCTCGTAAAGACGCTGTCAGACCCTGGCCAATGCCCTTCCTGTACGTCGCCTGCTAGCGGAAGTTCAGCAGGTTGATGGTCTATTTAACAGACATCCACTCATCTCCCACATGGCCACCAAAGGGCACGCAAGGGCTCGCCGATCTCGTACAGCATGTGAAATTGTGTCTCGCCCGCCATTAGCGATTGAAATACATTTGTCATCCAGAACCGGGCGCATTCTCCGTCTCCGCCGCCACATTCTGTCTGCTGCAAAGTGGAAGTAGCTTTCTGGTGGCGGAGGAACTTGCTCCGACATTCGGATCGTTCGGTGCGCGGTTATTTATACTCCTGCGCGCGTCGTTTGCATTCTAGTCCAGACGAATCAGTTGCTGGGTGACAAACGTTAAAATGTGGTGGCTCTGGTTGGCGTTAATCCTGGTGGTTCTTTGGGGATCCCACCGTTGGATCCTGCAGCAACATCGATTTGCGCAACACTTACCGAACATGCAGCCGTACTATCCGCTGATAGGAAATGGGCATCTGTTCATTGGGAAGTCTCGTGCCAAGCTATTCAAAGTGCTCGTCGAACCGTTCGCCAAGAACGATGGGTGGTTCAAAATTTGGCTCGGACCAAAGCTAGTGCTGTGTACGTCTCATCCGGATATCATGCACTCAGTGCTCACCCACCCGGACTGCCTGGAGAAACCCTTTTTCTACGATTTTGTGAAGCTTGAGCATGGCATATTTGCGGGCCACTGTAAGTGTTGTTGACCTGCAGTAAGTGTGTGACGATCGTTGGTGATGGTTGATTCGAATTTACAGATCACCCTTGGAAAACGCAACGGAAAGCGCTGAATCCGGCCTTCAATACACGCATCCTCAACAGCTTCATACCCGTGTTTGTGGACTGCTCGAAGCTGATGGTGCAGAGTATGGAGCGTGAAGTGTGCAACGGTGGTAAAACGGTGTCCTTTTTCCCCTTCATCAGCAAGTGTACGCTGGAGATGGTGTGCGGGACGACGATCGGATGTGACGTGTTGGAGCAGCCGGGGAAGGAAACGTTCATTGAGAATGTTGATCGGTGAGAAGAAGAGCTTGTGACGTGTTGTGCTGAATACGTGGATGATTCATCTGACAAATCTCTAATCTTAGCTGCTTCGAGTTGGTTGCCAAGCGTATGTTAAGTATGCATCATTACTTAGATTCACTGTACGCATTAACGAAGGACTGCGCAGAAGAGTCGGAGCGACGATCTATGTGTTATCGCTTTTTTGAATCGGTGAGAAAAATTAACCGTAGCTGCACTGCAAACGATATTAGTCAAACCGTCAGTGAATGTTTCAGGTAATCGAAAAAGCTAAATCACGCGGGAGTTTGGAAGATGACCGGATTGACGATGGGGAGGAATTTAAAATGCCACAAATATTTGCTGATCAGCTGGTGTCGGTGAAGCACAATGGAAAACCATTCACAGATATCGAGGTTACTCATAATATCTACTCGATGATTGCAGCGGTGAGCAGTTGGTCCAGGCAGGTTTCACCTTTTCAAGCAGAATTTCTTTTAAGACACTTTCTTTTTCCAGGGTAATGACACAACAGCGTTGCAGGTGACACATACGTGTCTATTTTTGGCCATGCATCCAGAGATTCAAGAAAAAGTCTACCGGGAAGTGATGGAAGTCTATCCCTCCGCTGATCAGGACATAACCTTGGAAAGTTTGAAAAACCTCACCTACATGGAGCGGGTAATCAAGGAAAGCCTTCGACTGGCTCCGTCCGGTCCAAACATAGCGCGTCAGACGATGAAGGACGTCGAACTGGCGGGGCTACAAATTCCGAAGGATAGTCTGATAACGATAAGTATATTTTCCATGCACCGACGAACGGATATCTGGGGCTCCGATGCGGGAGTGTTCGATCCGGATCGTTTCCTGCCGGAGCGCAGCGTTGGAAGGAATGTGAATGCGTTTATGCCATTCAGTGCTGGGTCACGGAACTGCATAGGTGCCCGGTATGCGATGCTGGGTATGAAGGTGATGCTAGCGAGCATATTAAGAAGATTACGATTGCAGTCCGATCTGAAGATGGAAGATTTGCAATTTCGTTTTGATCTTACGCTTAAACTAGAATCGGAATACCATATATACGTCGAAAGGCGCCCTTTACCGAGCGAAGATCAGCACGTTTAAAATTGTTTATTCGATTTGTCATTAGCATTAGCAAATTTATCCACGGAAGGAAAGATAAGAATTTTTCACTTCAAATAGAATAGCAATGTGTTAGAAACTTTACACTCGTAGTAGAAGGAATAATGATTAGGGTTAATGCAATCGCGAAAATGTATTACTTTAATGTTCATAGAGCTGCACATGATACCAATTAGAAGCATCTGGTTTTCCATTTGTTCTACTTTATTATTGTGAGATCTAAAGTAGCATAAAACTGCACAATAAATAAAACTTTATTTCGATATGCTGTAAATCCTGGAAACCAAATTTCTTTTTAACTCATTATCCGCCGGTCTAAGTCTTCGTTATACATGCAAACAAAACTGAAGTGTGACTTTTTTCATGTATGCCAGTTAATGGTAGTTATTTAAAAAGTAAGGATTATATTGGATTGGTTGAAATGGATGTAAATAAAATTAAATTAATGAAATATATTAATTGTTAACAAATGTAAGCAACATTCGAGAAAACTGTTTATGTATGCAACAATGATTCTTGTGGTGTTGCAAAAGCGGGAAAATAATCGGATCGTAAATGCTGGATCAAATCAGATTGCATAAACAAGGGCGTTCATGAACCAAGGATATCGTTCGGACTATTTAACACAAGATACAAGGGAACAGATAGCACAATTTATAGGACTACAGAAGCGGAATCAGTACGGAACAGAAAATAGGGACGATCAGTATAGATCAATAGACATGGAAAATCCATCTCACATATCTCTTTCTCTCAATTGTTAACGAACTCAAAAGCATAAAGCCAGTTCTGCAAGCTAGGGGCAGTATATTTATGCTAAGTAACCTGAATCATGAACTGAATTTCGTTTGTAACATTATGTTTACTAACCGTATTATATACCAAAGTGAGTGTATTTTTTGATAAGTATTGGAGTGAATGCAACGTCAAGATGAAATGAGAAAAAGTTCTATGATCCTTATCAAATGATCTGTGCTTTGCATTGTTGTAACTATATTCGGTATAACATTATTTATTTATCTATTTATACCGCAATATCGCTCTTCTCTAAAGTGTCTTGAATTTTGGATGGTTCTGCATCGTTACAGCTTGTATAGCGGAGCTTTATAAATTCTTCACTAATCATAAACTCTTGAAATTTGTAGAATAGGCAAGCCTGCATTTTGACCTGTTCAAAGTTGATTGCGTCTTCCAAATGTGAGGACATTTCATCCATCTTTGCTTCGATGAATTCTGCCGTTGCGTTTAGGATTGAGTCTGCCTGTAAGAAAAAGAAAATTGTGTTCATCATCTACCATATTCGTGTCACATACATTATTGCCTACCGCTTCGAAACACGACATTATGTCTTCGTTGGTATCTTGTTGGGTTGCACTGTTTCGGAAACATGTTTGTAGTCCTTCGCATATGGTTTCTACCTCGTTCGCGGTCAGTTCTAGTAACCGTTGTATCGTTTCCAGGGACTCTGCTAGAGCATCATCAACATGGTAGCAAACAAACATGTTTTTCAAACTCATCACCATGTGCTGCACGGGATTGTGTTCGTAGTACTCGGCCAAACAGCGAAGTGAATTTTCCTCCTCTAAAAAAGCACTCATTGGAGAATCGATCAAACTGAAAAGAATATCATAAACCCCCACCCTGATGTCGTGCAATATATCTTCGGTTAGATTGTTTCTTATTTGAGCCAGCTCGATGAGATCATCCGCTAGAAAGTTGGTTTCGTTTGCCAGCCCATCCAAGAAGTTGGTTATCAGCTCGGCATCATCCGGGTCGGTTGAGGTTTGGAAAATAGTGACAATTAACGAGGATCGCATCAAACTCTGCCTGTCGGAAAAGTTCTGCAAAGCTCCCCTGATTGTATCTTCGATCGACGTAGTTCGCACGTTCATGCGCTGAAGTGTTTCATCAAAACTGCTGATTATCGAGTTGTCCTTGTAGAAATTTTCCAGATTCATCAATACTGTCTCCATGTATCCTTTGGTGGCATCCAAACGCTCCCTATACACATTCGCTTCCTTCTCAACCGCCTCCATCGTGGCTTCTAGCCCTGACAAATCTTCCTCTGTGATCTGTCGGCAAAGTTCAGCGACACGCAACAACAGAGGCCGTGTAACGTCTCGGAACACAATGTTCTCACTTTCCAGCGAGGGAAGGTCAAAGATTTTCGCGCAATCCTCGATGGTATTTTCGAGCGTATGATCCACTAGCGCCAGCACTCTCAGGATGGCCGCAATACTTTCCTGATTTTGGCGTTCAAACTCGTGGAAAACACTCCGAAGCTCGCCGGAAACACTACCGTCCGATGTGGCATGCGCAGAGTGTGTAACTAGTGCACTCCGTTCGAGTGCTTGCAGCTCATCGTACAGCACTCGCTTCAGGGCGACCACTTCCGGTGAAATTCTACCATCCACTAGTATCTAAAATCAATCACCAAGGGACCTAAAATACTTTGCTTTAATCATTTTTCTTCTATTAAAACTCACCGAACAGGAAAGGATCAGAAGCAGAACAACTGACTCGCCGAGGTACAACATGTTTGGTGGTCGTTTTGATGCCAATGAAGTGATTCGCTTCATTACTAACTCACAACTGTTGATGCGAACGATAGACTCCGGCTAATATTACTTCCGGACGTAGGTGATCTAGTGACAATCGTGTAATTACATCGAACAGCAGGTACAATCTTTGGTGGATAAAATGATGGAAATGCAGTTTTTAAATTACAGGTACGCTCTTGTTCGTAATGATGAGTAGAGATATTTCCCACCATGTTTTGTGCGGCGCGGAAATTTAACCGCTCTTGAACTTGCCCGACTGAACCATAAGTATAACGCTTCTAGTGATTAGAAAAAAAAAAACAAATTGAAATATCTTTGAATATAGAATTAAAAATTCATCAATTTTATAGGTGAGTTATAAGCATTATTAGATTTGTTATAAGATTTTCGCTAATAAGTGAATAAAATTGTCTTATTGAAGTTTAAAAAAATGATCTACTTGAAGGATAAAACATCATGTCTGAATTTGACTCGGGAAGATATTTAATTAGCATAAACATTTAAGTTCGATAAATTTGCACATATCTTGATAATGAAGTACTTAATCAGAAAAAATATGTAAAATGTTGAAATTTCAATAGAGAGTCTCCACTCAATTTGCAACTCCATTTGCTCTCATATATTGTTGCACGCGCCCCATCCGCTGCCACCACTTTACTTCTGTACCCTTCACGGCTGGTTGGATTTCAAGAGCTCGCGCTTACAATGGCACGCGTTCGAAGTTCGACAGTCGCAACTGCACTCGAATGCAGTTGTGCTTGCATTGCGCTTCACTACGCACTAATGTACGCCGATGGGAACGTTTGAGCGGTCGCTGCACATTCACCAACGCGGCGAACGCATTGGTTCACGCCTTTTGACTTGCAAATTTGTGCTGACTTTATAATTAGATAAACTTGTAAGCGATTCAGTGATAAACTAAATGTACCGACTTGGGGTAGGTAGTGTTGGGATGAGTGGTTCATTTGTGTTATCGTTTCGATTGAAATTCTAGTGGAATTTGATTTGTTTAGCATCGATATCAGCTTCTTTATGATCAAGCTACAAGCCATCTTAGATTGATAAACCAGTTGTTTATTGTTTTTACTTACATAACTAAACTGTTAAAATAGCATACAGCATTCAATAGACGGCGGAAATATTTCGAAACATAAAGCCCAAAGCTATTTCAATAGTGTTCAAATACATTACTATAAATATTTTTTGGGTTTTTAGCATCAACAATTGAGTTTTACTACACCTTCACTGTAACGAGTAATCAGGAGAGTGGAACAGAAAGAGTAAAAAGTAAGTAAAAAACAAGACGGCAAAAAGAACTAAAAACTGCCCGCCCTGGTCTCACCTTGTAACTGCCCTTTTTTTTCTTCTACACCGCGATTTGTGTACATGCGGCTGGCCCGTAAAATTATCTAATCGAATTGTTCGTTGCGTGTTTGGTGGAAAACAAAAGTTCTATGGCGTGTCTTGGCATACCAAAAACTGGTCCATAACGGTTAGGCAAACGGGCTGCCAATGCTTTTTCTCCTTTAACATATGAAACGTTTGTGGTTCGTTGAAGCTTAAACAACATCCATTGGACTGATGCAAAGGGTGTGTTTGCATTTTTTAAACTGTTTTAAAATGATTTGAAGAGTGAAGAGTTGTGGTTGGAAGGTGAGAAAATATGGTTCAACCACGAGGTTCCAGCTTGATCAGATGCTCGAACGCCAGATGCATGGACACCTTGAACTTGAACTCCATCTTCTCGTACGGAATGTCGGTGGAGAGGCGGAAGTTCTTCAGGATCTGCGACAGCATCATCTTCAGGCTCATCATCGCGTACCGACTGCCGATGCAACCGCGTGGGCCCCCGCTGAAGGGCAGGTAGGCGTAAGGGTGACGCTGCTTGACGCGCTCGGGCAGAAAGTGATCCGGATCAAAGCGGTCCGCGTTCGGACCCCAGTACTCCTTCTGCCGGTGCAGCGCGAACACGTTCAGCAGCAGGATGAAACCCTTCGGGATGACGAACTCGTCCAGCTGGATCGGTGCGATCGCCTTACGTCCGTAGATGGCGGCCACCGGGCAGAGTCGCTGCGACTCCTTGATTACCCGCTCGAGGTACACCATCTGCTTGAGCGTCTCGTGCGTGCACTCTGCGCCACCGTCCAGCAGCTCGCACACTTCGGCCGCCGCCCGCTCCTGCACCTCCGGATGCATGGCCAGCAGCAGGCAGGCGTGGGCGGCCTGGGTCGCCGATGTTTCGTTGCCCTAGAACGAAAGGAATGGATTTAGAAAAGCGCACGACTAGAACGCTGGCTTCGGGCGCCCACTTACGGCCGCTATCATCGTGTAGATGTGATCGGTGATCTCCTCGTGCGTGAACGGTTTACCGTTGATCGGTATGGTCAGCAGCTGGTCGACGAAGATTTGCGGCTTCTTGTAGCTGAGCATATCGTCTTCTTCCTCCTCGAAGACGACGTTGCCGTTCTCGTCCACCTCCGCGCCGTGGTTGTTGTTGCCATCGGCGGCCGTGCGTTGGAGTTTCTTCTCAAACTCGGCCCGCTTTTCCGCAATCACCTGCGCGAAGGAAGGATACCCAGCCCGGGATTAGCGAGAGTTCGCGCGAAAAACTGCGCAAAATACGTGTTACCTTGTCCGTGAAAGCGTAGCAGACCTTGCGGGACGCCATTTCGGCCTGGTAGAAGCGAGTGTACTTGTAGACAAAGTCCGGGTGAAGGTTCGCGTTGAACATCCGAAGGCCGACATTGTGAAGGATACTACGAGGGTGAAATCACCGGTTGCCG
The DNA here is from genome assembly GCF_943734705.1 of Anopheles coustani. Classification (NCBI taxonomy): domain Eukaryota; kingdom Metazoa; phylum Arthropoda; class Insecta; order Diptera; family Culicidae; genus Anopheles; species Anopheles coustani. Next base: position 35,301,966 of record NC_071288.1, read on the forward strand.
CATCCGAAAGAGGCGAGCGTATAAATTCAGTGCAAGGATTTTGAAAACGATATCCGATCAGAAAGTTAAACAACATGGAAGGGAACTATTTTCCGAAAAAGATGTTTATCCGGTTCTCAATGTAAAGTTTATATTTAGTAATGTAAACTCAGTCCAATGTATGCTTGTCTGGATTTGTACAAACCCTTTCTGGCGATTTACAAATCCTAACTACAGACTTTGCGATACCTACTTTTCAAGTCCTTCGATAAACTCCTGCTTGCCTTCGCGTTCCAGCACCTTCCCGCCGAGTGAAGTGCGACAGATCATTTCCAGCGTGCAGGGCGAGGTGAACTCCAGCATGTTGATCGGTTTGTTATCAACACGATGGGCGTGCATGCTGGCGACCATTTTGCTGGCGCAGTCGCTAAAGATCGGGATGAAACTGTTGAGGATGCGCGTGTTGAATGTGGGATTGAGCGCTTTTCGATGCACGCGCCACTCGTCATCTGTAGTTGAAACAGTTCGAACACATCGAAAATGTAGTTTTATTTTCATCCGTTCATCCGAATATTGGAAAAAATGAGGTCACAGATATAGATTATTTCTAAAACTAATAATTTCTTCTTGGGAGTCGCTCTTTGAAACAGTAAATATTTTGTTTTAAGGGTATATCTAATTATTATATAGAACAAACAAGAGCGTAAAAATATTTAATTTGTAAGATTAAAACAGACATGTATTTGCCATCCTTATATATTTTTCCAAAACCTGATCAAAAAGCCCAGTCACTTATCAAGCCAACCTGGTCATACCTTTACTCAAAAACATGCGTTTACATTTTTCCCTTAGAAAAGATGGGGGCTGTCACCAGTGACAATATGAGTATCTTCTGTTTTCTGTACTAAACTTCAAACGATTTTTATTCTTGCCGCAGACTCTTGCGTTTTTATTCATCAATCTCAATTATTGGCTCTAATGGATATTAATGTTATCTTACGCTCATATGATTGGGATGTTCAAAAACTAAAATATTATTTTAGTAAAAAATGTGTTAGTTGACAGATGAAAAAGGCAAAAACATGCGCATTCGTAAAGCTGTGACCAAGGCCTGGACTGCCAAGCGTTTTAGAACATTTTTAAGAACAATCATTTGTGATTAAATTTTGTTATATAGCTAATGCTAAGAATTGCCCCCAATTACAAATTGAATTAACTTCTTTAAGCATTATTGTTTTACCTCTTATACAGCGTACTATCCAACTTCTAGTGCCTACTGGTGGAATACTTCATGAGTTTCGTGGCAAGTGCCGAATTGCCTGTCACCCACTATATAGGACATTGGCAGTTAACGTGTTAAACATAACTACTTTCGAAGCGAATGGCAATTGCCAGTTACTTGAACGGTGCCGTTACGGAAAATGACTGACATGTTATTTCATTTTATGACATGTCAACGAAAATCCAAGAAAAAAAGGAAAGAACTACTTATGTCTTCTTCGGCGACTGTGGTAGTTGGTTCAAGAAAACTAGGCTAAGGTTGTTTGTAACTTGGCGTCATACACTTCACGTAATGTGCGACAGTTTTGTCGATAAGATTCCATGTCCATCGTCATGTCGATTATGTCCCTGTGCGTAAATGCGTTGCTATGTTTGCGCTGTCCGCTTACGGGGGGAAACTGGATTTTCTTTATGGTTCAAGCTAATTTCTGCGAGTGGAAAACAGGACAGGTAAAGGTTGCGTTCGGTGCTTAAAAGAAGGTAATTGATTTGATTGATTACTAGTGAAAGTAATCTATGGATACTGAGTAAGTTATGACAAAGTAAATTGTCAGGAAATGCGAACATAAAACTTTTAAAGAAAACTTACATCTTATCTTAAACACAGATTGAAAGACGTCCATCTAGACTCAAATTTTTAAGCTAAGCACAATTGCAAAAGTTTTTAAAGATAATGAATTTGAAAACTAAACCAGTTTAGCCCAACTTGAAAGCTGTTTTCTGTTGAAGACACACAATCACAAACAAAATTACTCAAAAGAGGACTAAGCACAAATTTTGTAAACATAACATTGAATGATGATTTGGTTTGCAATTAGTTAATGCTTGTCATTCAGGCATAAAGCATACTCTAGAATGTACTATTTCTTGTCACAGAATTGACCAACACTACGACCTTGAAATAAACTAAGAATAAGATCGAAACGAATCACCGATAAACAAGAGTTTGGCAATAGTGATAATCGTATTTATTTATAGATGGAAATGTAAACTTTGTTAGAATAAAAGTTTACAAGTTTAGAATAAACCTGATGAGTTGGTTTACTTGAAATATAAAGGACTAGATGTGCGGGTGTTGGTATAAAATGAAAGAAGCCGAGAAGGGTTAGAAAATCGGCTCACGAGTGCTGAGGCATAATCTCGTCGGTGTGGGTTCGAGTCGACTATTCACGTATTCAAAGGGAACAAGTCTAGTAAGCCCTTACTGGGTAGGCATAAAGCCTATACGAATAGAAAACCAACAATGGTAACCAGGAATAATGGAATTTTAATCTTACTCCAACTCTGTACCAGTATGCATAACACGGCAAGAATCTGTTTGGTTACATAAATATAAAGCAAAATTAGACAATTAAACACCACTTGGGTAACTCGGGATATGATGTGACAATTTACTTTTGAAGAAAATATAATAAATTGTCTATAACTCGCATCAACTCTTGATTGTACAGGATGCGTGAACAATTTTAGTAGTAAATTTATCCAATTTTTTTCTCACATTTGCTTCACAATATTGAAAAAAAAAATTGACAGCATTGAAAAGATTATTGTAAAAGGTGCCAGAATCAAAATACCCACGAGTTACTAGACGCAATGACATAGAACTTATCGAGCAATCGGTTGGTCACCGTCATTTAATTTTGCACAATTTATTGAAACGGAAAAGAAGAATGAACGATTCATATGGGTTGTTAAGAATCAGGCAAGCCTAAAAGAAAATTACCGCTCTTTATCTTCAAAAATAGTTGTTCAAAGTTACACCCACCAGGCATCGTTAAACTCTGAACCTTGATGGTTTTAACCATATCCTAATCAGGTTTAACAATTATTTTTCTAAGTTTAATGATGCACTACACTTTTAAAGTTTGTGAACTGATCTTTTCGACACATTTACCGACCTTAATAATAAAATCCTTTACACTTTTTCCGGTGCGACATAATATGACGGAGGCCTGCCGATTGCTCGTTTAGTTTAATAACGTTACGTTTAGCAATCCCTGGGTATTTTTTTCGGATGCCTAATACAATAAAAATTTTTTAATTCGTTGCACACTCTTTAGAGTACGATCATCAAAACAAGTCGTAGCATTATCTATGAGTAAAACTTGAAACTATTTCGGCGAGCAGCTACTGTGTTCAAATGCGTTACAACTTAGTAAATTTCCACCCTTCTGTTAGAGCTAATTAGTTCACTATTTACACAACAAACAGCACTCCACGAAGCACTGGTGAATTTTCCAGCAAGTTCCCCGCTGCTGGCGGTAGAGCACATCTTTCGACACTTACACTTCGCCGTGAGCAATCCGTGGTCCACGCGCATGAAATCGTACACGAAGGGCTTGTCGATGGTCGCCGTATCGGTCATCACCTTCTGTATCAGGTCCGGGTGCGTGGGGCAGATCACCGGGATCGGTCCGAAGCAGATCTTAAAGATGCGCTTGTTGTCCTTGTACGCGCGCGTGATGCTCTTGAATATCTCGTAGGAGTTTTTCTGCGCAAACTCGAGCCCATTGCCGAAGAACGGTCGCATCGGCTCCACGCACGGTATCTTTTCCGCGAACTTAAACTTTATCTTGCAGTACGCGTACAGCGACAGCACACCAATGCCGAACAACAGTAGCGTGATCATCCTGACCGACCCTCGCACCGACGGTTCTGACTGACTTGTGACTGCCTCACTCGACGGGATTGGAAGGAAAACTGACTGACCGACCGCCCGCCGGAGCCTTACAGCTCAACGCACCGGGCGAGCCCCCAGAATGCAACTACGTAATTCGTTGGCGATGCTTCCAACCCTAGCCCTACCAGTCCCTTTCAGACGCACTTGAACGCAAAGGCGGCAAGTGAAAACTCGCACTTGCCCCACGGCGCCGGCACTCGGACCGTGAGCGGTCCTTGCTCATGCAATCGGTGCATCGCGATGGTGCATCACTACGTCGTCTCGGGGAAGGGGATGGTCAAGAAGGGGAACCACTGCGGCCCAACGGATAATTTCGCGCACTTTATGCGTTGGCTTAGGGTGGATTTTCCCCTTTCATGAGCCCAATGCCACCCGGAGGGGGAGGAGGGTTGGTGTTACAGTTTTTCTCGAGCGAAGGGTACATCACACAACGCGGTCGACATAAAATCGTCCCGCCATTTTCCGCGTGAGCTAGACACTTGTCGCTCGATCGATTATGTAAACAAGAAGGCGTGTACGTGTGCCTCCGTCGATTGAGCGTCTAGCGCATAGATTAATGCATGATTAAGCACTAATTGTGGCGATGTGCAGACAAGTAAAAGCCTCGTGAAGGATGCGGATAGCTGCACGAACAAGAGCTAACGAAGCGAGAAACGTTGTATAGGTCTAACTGCTACGGCCGTTATATGGGACATTTAGCAGAGAGTAGAAGCTATTTTCACTTATTCTACCAATATCATTAATTTACATTATGCGTTTGACCTTATAACTTCACTGATGTCTACAGAAATTAATCGAATTGCAGTAAAATAAAATAATAAACACATGCATGAACACAGTGGTAATATGTTCTCCAGTTTTCTCTTCAAATTTGTTCAAGTGACATTTTTGTATGTGACTTTTTGTGACTAATTTGTTAGATTATCGCTGCGTTGTTTCATGAATCATTGTTTCAATTTTATTTTGTTCAAAGTAGACAGTACCGTATGCGTGATAATCTTTGCACCATTTGGCAATAACAAAATTTGAAATATCCTAAAAAAATTAAGATGTAGCTTTTTATTTCTTTTAAAGGGAAATGTTTGTCAATGTTTTTAAGCACATCTTCGATTGAGTTGCCATTTGTGGCCGTTATAGTCTTCTTACGCTTTCGGAATGCGCTGCAGGTTCTAAAAATGTAACTTGGATAAATTTCTCTCCAAGAACTGGTCAATGTTTCTCGGATTTTTGTCATACCTGGGTGGCTGTTAGAGCAAGCCTTGGCCTTCATAAAGCGCCATATCCAAGGAATCCAGGATGGCGGCCACATATCTTTCGACCAGGTCATAAGATGTTCCTGCAACCAATTTTATATGCGTGGGTCCATCTTGTTGAAATAGAACTATTTTGCTCCACGTTCTCCACGTGAAATGAACAACGGATCCATTCATAACCATTCCAAACATCATGACACTAGCAGGTTAATTGGTCTTGACGTTTCTACGCTTGTCGTGCACGTCTTTTGCTGCGTGAAAACTAATGTAGTGGTCGGTTCCAGAATTAAATACTGAAACGATCGTTTACCAGATTTTGTCAGTAAAGAGGTTGACGAGATTGGTTCGTCTTAGGAAATTTAAAATTTTCTTCAACCCGTATGCGGATGTGAGAATGGTTTTTGGAGCCCTTGACTTCGCCCCACAACCTTTCCTTAAGATATTCCTTACCTTAAGATTATTGATACCGAGTACTTTTGCCATCGAATAGACTGAATTCCGTTTGATCTTCTTGTTTACTGATGGAATAACCGTCCGGGTCCAAACTGACCACGTGTGCACATTAGATACCTTTAAATATAGTTATTCGACTATTTCCCTGTCCAAGACCCTTTCAACGGTCCACCTGAATACTCCAATGGTAACGGTAATACCATTTTGCGACATTTGCAAGTTAAGGATTAAGTGGATGTGAAGAAAGCCAAGGTTTTGTATGCCCAGGTCAAACGGGAACCATATTAGTGCGATGGTGCCAATATTATCACGCATACGGTACATTGTATTTTTGTAAATGCCATATTGTAGCGAACATTTGTTGGGATTTTTTAATTAGTGTTGAGTGCACAGAATTTTCATATTTAAGACTGCCCAATCAAACTTTGATCATCTATACAATATTTTTATTACAACAAGTTGGTCGATTCTATCATACTAAATGGTGAGACTGTTGAATTCAATTCGAATACCTTTTGTTGAATAAAATATGCCACCAACAAACCTAGGGAGTTTGCGACTGCCAGTTAGAAAATCGACCGAATTTGAATTGAGTTTTGAATTCAATTTGCAGCCAACTCCGTACACATATGGTAAATAGTCAAGACAAATAGATATTTGGACATCCTAAATATTAAAAAAAAAATCTTTATCTTAACCAATCGAAATAAGCTGATGAGTTATAACCTCATGACATAGAGATAGATTTGCTAGAAAAACACTGTACAATTGTAGCTGGGATACAAACCTTTTCAATCGGAATTGCTGCAGTTATGATTAGTGCATGATCGTACATTTTTCGTGTCGTTAACTTTCGTCCGTATTACTTCGATTGTTTGTTGCAATTTTGCATGGAGTGCATCCTAAATATTTGGAAAATTCATTTAGTTCTAAACATACATATTTCCGGGTTCATAATCATCGCGTGAAAAAACATCGCCAAGACGAGATGCGTATGTGTGTTTGTAGACTATGCTGTGGCATAGATCAAGGCATGTCGTGGAGTAGATGAAGTTGGTCGGCAATCACACAAATACCTCGAACGATCACCTTAACCCAAAGTTTAAGCAGAGGTCTACGATTCTGTAATATGAGCTAAATAGGCCGCAAATGTGATTTTGCACTTTACGAACTTTCATCCATGTTTTAAGCGGTTTTTCTTAAAAATTGAGTGAAATAAGTAAAAATATCTTTAATATTCACAGTCAAATGTTCATTTTGGTTAGTTCATAGTGAAATTTAACAAAGCTATGTTGAAGTAAATATAATTTAATTTTAAAGTTTAGGAAATTTACATAAAATTTTATCTATTATTGGTCTCAAACAATCATTGCCAATTCCCAGCCTGTTTGCTGTAACCCGAATTTGATATTTTGTCTTAGTTCTTACCATTTATAAGTCGAGTAGACCACAGCCTAAGGCAAGGTAAGAAAGTGCCAAGTATGCGTTCGTCTTGAGGTACCCGCCAACCTATGTAGTTGTGGCTTTGGTGCCGCTGCGTATGTACCCGTGAGCCGCGATCAGCGGCGACCGTCCGGTTCCGAAAAAAATACACGTCGACAATCGCGTGAGCCATTCCAGAGTGAACCTTTGCCGTGGCAACACACGGTCCGTGCGCCCTTGCCCGTGTACAGTGAGCACCGTTTGTCGCTGCTTCTGGGGTCTCAGAAGGTGGTGTGTGACCCCTGAGGAGCCAGTGGAAGATTGCCCCGGAAGAGGACCTCTAGTGGCCGTTTGGCAGAAAGCGGAAATACCTCGGTCTGCAACGTGAGTGTGTTACTAATATAAGGTTCCGACAAACGGAAACGTTCTTCGTTGGAACGTCATCGTGTCAATCGTGGCGAACGAAAGGTGAATAAAAATGTCACCTTGATCTCGCTCCGCTATAGCAGCACCGCGTGCTGACGTGGTGCGAATGCTCTAGCGAAACGCTGCGCGCAGCAATCTGGTGACAAAAAAGAACGAAAGATTTCAACGCGCTCAAAGTGACGAACGCGCCGTGAACTGGTGGCCGATTGGCGGCGAAAGAAAGCATACGAAGAAGCGTTCGTTCGGTGCTGTCGAATGCAATGAAGGGTGCGGGTATTTTGTAGTGTGGTGTATTTTTTTGCAATGGTAGCCTTGTCCTGGAACCTGAACAACCGAAAGTGTGTAGGACCGGTCGCAGAGAACGATTCCTGCGCTCGAGGCTGGACGGAGGCAGTACGTGCGAGCGAGAGGTCGCTCTCAGGTGATTGGAATGTTGATGCCATGGGCCGTGGCTAGTGAAAAAAGCTACCCCTAATTGTGCCTGTGTAGGTGCGATCGAGTGCGCCAGCACAGGGGATGATCGTCGGTCTGGCTTGCGTGTGGTTGTGGCGGTGGAGGTGTAAGAGGTCTTTCCGGAGCTTTGTGTGTTCTTCTTGTGGTCCGAGAAAATTCGATCGCACTGAAGTAGATCTTCAAATATACAAAACATACAAACCTGTCAGTGTCAAAATCTCGTGACAAAGTTTTTGTTTTCTGTTTTAAAACAGTTTATCTTGATGTGTTTAAAATTAGTTTGCTGTAATATAAATTTTATTAAATGCATTTTATTTTTGATTGCTTCTAGTTCTTGTTCTCCATTTCATTTGGTTGAGTGAAAAATGGTACCCTTTTGCTGGGACGTTCCTGCCAGGGTTGGTGCTTAGTGTTGGTGCGTTCGATGCCAGAGTGAAGCAAGTGCGGTGAAGTGATAAAGTGAACGAAAAGCAAACCAAACAAGTGACCTGCTGTTTGCACCAAGTGTCGGTGAACGAACGTAACACTAGCGAAAGCAAGGGCCCCCGAAAAGGGATCGCGCGGTGCTTATGAAGGACGCGCCAAACATGGGCGAGTCGACACCGATCTGTCGCTGCCGGGTGCTGTACCTGGGCAGTGCCGTGCCCCGCCAGAGCAAGGACGGCCTGCAGGGCATCCAGGAGCCGCTGCGCAGCCTCTACCCCTCGGAGGGTGCGATCGGCGCGAAGGGCATCGACTCGTGGCTGAGCGTCTGGTCGAACGGCATCCTGCTGGAGAACGTGGACGAGAACCGGAAGCAGGTGACGCGCTTCTTCCCGATCGACTCGCTGCACTACTGCGCCGCCGTCCGCCAGGTGCTCATCCCCGAGCGCGGCAACAGCAACCCGGAACCGAAGTTCCTGCCGCTCGATTCGCCGTTCGCGCGCACCCCGCGCGCCCAGCATCCGCCCATCTTCGCGGCCATCCTGCGGCGCACCACCGGCATCAAGGTGTTGGAGTGTCACACGTTCATCTGCAAGCGGGAGGCGGCCGCGAACGCGCTGGTGCGCTGCTGCTTCCACGCGTACGCCGACAACTCGTACGCGCGCCAGCTCGAGGGCGGCTCCGGCAGCGCGGGCAGCTCCAACAGCGTGTACGGAACGATCGGTGGCAAGTCGAACGGCACCGGCGAGGGCTGGCGGTCACGTGCCGGTAGCACGACCACGCTCAACAGCGTCGGCGTTGGCAGGCAGCCAATTAACGGCGTCGGCGATGCGTACACGGTGAAGAATCGTAAGTATCGGCCACCGGCCAACTCCACTAGAACCCCACGAGGGGGTTTCGATTTCGAACCGACCCCTTTTCGAGCAACCCACCCGCTCTTGCTGAGGAGAGTGGCTCTATTTTGCTTACTTAAAAATTCGTAGGAGACCAGTGTGACCATGAGCGTGTCGCCCCACGCCGTCAAATTAGGCTAACTATGAAAGTTTGCGTAGGTCAATCCAAATGCAGCCAATCGCTGCTAAACGATCGAATTCCTTCACGGCGTCAAACGCACAACACATGCACCGCAGCAAACACACAACGCAATGGGTCGTCGTTGCAGTCGTTGCAAATTAGTCGTTTCGCCACAACCGGCTGACCTTCCGATGTCATTGGCGCAGGAATTTGGCGCAGAACGACGTCAAAGAACGTACACGTATCCTGACGGGCCGGCCGAACGATGCAGATGCCCGCAGATACGCAGCTCAGATAAGGAAGGCTAATGTGTTTTTCCCCACTTTTTTAACAACCTGTACCTTTCGGGGCTTTTCGGGGACGGTGCTAAACCAGAGAGCTTGCGTGCGAGTCGGTAAAAAACCGGTTTTCTGACCGGGACACTTGACTACGTGTTCGTGGCCTGGCCGAGATCGTAACGGAGGGAAGGCTTGGATTGGATGGCTGACAAAAAAATGGTTGTGAAAATAAGTTTGGGGGAGATGAAATCGATTCTCGAGCAAGGTGTCAATCGTGACTGACAAATTGTGCTATTGTTGTGCGGAGTTTCTAATGGGTGTAAATTGGCCACAATGCTGTGACCATAGTGATCTGTCATAACGAACGAGGAGTTGGGAGGCCTTGAAAGTTTTTTTTTTGGACTATTAGCATGTTTTTGGTGTTCATTAAAGATGGAATTTAGTTGAGTACTATACGAAATGATAGTTAAAAAGTGTGGAAATTGGTGGAATCAAGAAAGTTGTCGACAAATTGCTTGTTTATAGTCGCAAAACAAATTCGGTTAAGAATGTAAGTTTGTTTTCGTATGCTGGTGAGAGCCAATTTCCATGGATGAATTTTAGTTTCAATATAATATTCAACAAAGCCAAAATATTCTGGCTGAGTGACAAATTTCTCTATATTTTAGTAATTACATTTAAGTTGAACGATATTCCATTCTACAAAGCACTGCATAACTTTGGCTGTTTCAGCGTAAAAGTTGCAACTCGGTGAGCAGAACACAGCAAATAAATAGAAAATATTGTTAAAACTGTCGGTTACATTTGCAGACAACTGTAGGTTGGTTCGAAAGATGTTTTTTAGCAAAACTAGCTGAAAAGGAGAATGATAAAAATATATTTACAGTGAACTAGAGTGGGAGTGAAAACAGGAGTTACGTAATCCTATAGCAATATAAATCATTCTCATAACATTTTGTGTGGTGCAAACGGATTCCACGAGTTTTATAAGACAAGAACTGGAATATACAGCAAAATAAAGCTAGAAATTCCTTTGGACCCAAATGTAGCATCAAATCTTACCATTTTGTTTGATGTTACCATCAAGTCAGCAAATTTGGGTCGTAACGGTATCACATAAAAACAATACAATTTAGCTCTGAACAGAGTACTGTCGGTATTTTTTTTTTAATTTCAAACGGATTGTCGCATCAAATGCATGTTTAAACGGCCGCTATAAACGTCTGTTTCGTCTTTATCTACGAGTCATTTATGTGGATTTACGGGCAGTTGAGCAAGCAAACATCGCGTCAAGCGCCGTTACCATCGAGGAGATGTTTGTGCAATCTTTCGTCAGATGATTCAAAGCATCTCATCACGGCAGCCTTGACCTATGGCGGTAAGTACAGACTCATCTCACTGCTGCGTTGATTGCGCTTGCTTTGTTTAGTAGGTACAACTCAACGACAACGGCGTTGCAAGCTGCCCATTGCCTTACGAACATAGGGCAGCTCGTTTCGTAACACTCCGCCATCGTCGCCATCGCGAGTGGCAAATTCATCAAACGCATATTCAAAGGTCGGCTCAACAATCACCCCCAATAAAAACGGTGACGAGCACTGGCTGAGTGGAACGGCCATGAAAAACTGTAGCCACTGCTGGCGGCTGGATGGTTTGCAAGTTTTCGGTTTGGGTTACAAGTCTGCAAATTTCATAATTTCTACCCCCTTACCCCGGTGGTGGCCAATCGATGGGGTCCTTCACCCATGGCTGACCAAACGAGCAACGCCAACGAATGGCATGAATTGCAAGCGCCGCCGACCACGGAAAGGGGAAGGAGCCGAAAAGCGGTTTGCCGCCCGGAACGGACTTAATAAAACAAAAATCGGACATTTATAAGCGTTCCAGCTGACCGAGCAGCAGGGTTGATAAAAAAAGACTCCCATGCAGGAAGCAACAGTAAGGAAAGCGAAGAGGTAGAAAAAAAAACAAATAGTAAAAGTGCTACTGCTTCGGTGCCTAGAAAACCCTCTCGAATGTTAATGTTGTATGAGGAGCAGGGTAGGGGGCTTCAGTGGTGCTGTAGGCAAATCGGAAAACAATCAACTGTTGGCATCAGCGCCACGTAGTGCCCATTCGTCAGCACGTGCCCTACGTTTGCGCAATACGGCCATTGATCGACTGCCATGCATTCGTCGGGAGGGGTTCGTCGCTTGATGTGAGTGCAGAAGTCTTTCATATTGATTTTCATTGGCGAAGGAATGCGACTACTTTGCGTTGCGTCCTAAAAAGGGACACAAAATTAACACCCTTCCCTACATTCCGAAAGCATGTGCCGAAAGTAAAGCGCATTGTGAATTGTGATTGAAGGCGAACTATTATGAAGCACCACACTCTAGCGTGTGATTATGAGTCCCCGGTTTGTGCGATAAAAACTGTAACAAAGCGCTGCACAGTGAGATAGCGCTAAGGAATTTTATGTTTTTATTTAGAAAATTTGTATAGCTTCATAATTTTTTACTTGAAATACTCCAAACATATTTCAGTAATAAACGAAAGAAGATGAAAAAGAATCGCATAGTAAACCCTGGGGATCTATTGAAGAGCTTGGTTCCCACGTCAATTTGCTCATGTTTATTTAAAGACTGTATCTGGAAGGAGGAAAACATGTAGTAGTTTTATCTTTGTGTAGTTTTTGTTAGCATGTGTGGGCTTGTGTGTGTTTTAGTACATTTGTTTGTTTGAGATCATACATTAATTTAATATTTAAACTTACTTGGATTGGAATTGTTATTTTCAATCGCTTATTTCCTTACTATATATTAGGCAGCTTAAAATTTACTTAAGGTTTTATTTCTAATCTTCTGTCCACGGTCCCACTGTGTACCCTTCCAAGAAGCAATATATTGCGATTACTTTGGCAAAGAAAAGAAAAAGACAAAACAAATGACGTGCATAAACCTGTCCATCGTTAAGCGTTGCACAGTGTTTCAATTAAGTTGGAACACTGATCGAAGGGTTTATTTTGTTTTGCTTTTGTTCGATATTTTTACTTTCGGCAGCACGTGTTTGTCCGCGAAGTACGCTTCGAACGATTTGTTTGACCATATCTACCGCCTTTCCATGTTGCGCCAGAGTGATTGAAGCGATGCATGATGTAAGAGGTAGTTTGTTGTATGGTTTGTGCAAGCTTTCACAATGTTTCCAGCCAGTTTATTTGATTGTTAACTTGGTAGAGACATTTTATCAATTTTACTTCAATTTTGCAAGGGTGAAATCATCTGAGCAACTTAAAAATCATTAACTGTGGCATTGTTCTCATATCAAAAACGTGTCTTCCAACAGACGGACAGCATACGACTGAAATACATAGCGTTATGCTTGAACTTTTTTAGCACGCAAGAAAATCTTGTCGCCGTCCTAGCCTCAGGCCTGGCCAGATGGTAGTGCAGATAATAATTTCCGCCCAATCAGCGGCACAGTCCCGGAATGTGCGGCCCTTTCTACGAACTGCTCCAAATAGCGAAATTATAAGCCCAGCCGCCAAGTGGGAAAATGTGAAACGAAAGCCGAAGATATGACGTGACCGTTCGCATTTTCCCCGGCTGGTTCAGATGAAGGAAGGGGGGCGTTGAACGATGCCCAAAGATATCATTTACCTGTGAGTGGGAATCATGTTGACCTTGTTGTTGTTGTTGTTGTAGTTGATGCAAGCAGACGTGGAAGGCGCCGGCCTCTGAGGGGAACGGATCTGACGACAATAGTAGTGCAGAGAACGGAATCGAGGCTATTTCGAACGCTTGGGTCACGCTAGAGAAGCCCGGCACCTTTTTTTCCTTCGCCTCTCATGCGGCGGAAACAGCAACAAGTGGCGGCAGGAAGTAAACTGCCACATCAGACATACGGAAGGGTTGGCTTCCGTGGAGGTGGAGACGCTTGAAAAAGAAGGCAGAAAAGAACCTGTGGCAACACCATGAGCCTTCAGTTTCGTGATCTAGATTTGCTTCGCTCGATGGAGCTGCTCGTCTGTTGCTTGCTTGCCTTTCTTCCGCAGCTACTGCTACACGCCACGCTTGTCCGCCATCTGCCCGTCGTCTCGGCGCCGCGTGCATCGAGCCGCCGAGATTCAAGTTCATGCACTTCACGAACGAAACAAAATGCATGGGAAATCGCCCGACATCTTGTCGATTGTTCGAGGCCTTCCAGCGGCCGCGTTCTCAACGTAACTGATTGTCGTAATGATCCAATTGTGGCCCAAAGCATCGCCGAACAATGGCACCGGTGCGCCACAGGGTTAGCAGGTTGGCTGTGCGCGGGAATGAGCTCATCTTAATACAGCGTCAGGAATGTCAGATTGCAATCGATAATTATTGATTCACCGCGGAATGTCGGGAAGACGTCGTACGGACGGGTTTTGTCCGTGCCATGGGAATTGGATTTATTGGGGGAATGTATTGCCGGAACAATTGGCCTAGTCAAAACTTTCTGGAAAATTAATCGATTGATGGACGTTATAGTTTTCACAAAATAAATGCTAAAGAACCGTACAGGTATTGATCGAGGTGTACTGGGAGTTAATTTTTTATGAGTCTTCATTCAAGGAATTATTTTTCATATTAAGCTAAAATAATGATGCAATTTTTTAAGATCTTGCACGACAAATCTCCTTCGTTCGCATGTATAAAAAACGGATATACCCGAATGAATCGTTATACTTTCCTTTTTTTTGCACTGGTCTTAATTTCGCGTAGTACTGACCAGTTTTTGAATGGACACTTCACACCTTTCCTATTTCCTATGTTTTGTTTTATTTCATATGATACAACAATTACCAGCCTTCACTATCAGCAAACGTCAGCGTTAGATGATAAAGTGGCTTGCCTTTTTCTTTTTCTTTTAATACCTGGTTTTAGATTTTGAGAGGCTAATTCAACCTTCTGTCTTTCGACCAAAAGTAGGAGCGGTATTATAAAAGGATTTAATGTAACCGTTAATTTTTGTCGAATTTTTCACATTCTCATCATTTATCATTTGTTTTGTGTCCAAGGATTATTTTGTATGAATTTACAAGGTGGTTAATTCGCAGTTTATATCTAAAGAGACTCAAAAATATGCAAACTGTTCAAAATAATTGTCTAAAAACTAAAAAAATGTTTCAACAGCTTGTTAGAACTGAATTTTTTGAGTTGTAATGTTTTCCAAATAACACTGTTATTCAATGAAGAATAATAAGTTGATAACGTTACAAACATTGATTTGAATAAAAAATATTATTGTTTTTAAATAAATAATCTTTGTTAATTAAGCAAAGTATTGAAAGATTAAATGTGACGAAAAACATGTTTTAGTAAAGCTTTTCAAAAAAAATAGTCTGCAATACAAATTCTTCTGTTTCTTGGTAATTTTAAAAGTGCCCTAGTTCTTACCACTTATTGCATTGTGGCTAGCGACATGTAAAATATAATTATGTTCGAAACGGTTTAATCGATTAGTAGAAGCTCATGAAAATTTGAACCAACACGTAATTTGGAAATGATTCAACAATCTTCGCGAAAGCAGGAAGCTGGATAAGGACGAAATAATCTGTTCGTCATATTAAATATCGTTTTGATAAATATGGAAACAAACAAACACCTAGTAATAGTCTTGGATCCGTTTCAACAAAATCCTAACATTTGAAGCAGGTTTTGGTTATTAAGATAAAGGTCGATTACACTCAGAAGTTTTGAAGTATGTTTTAAAATACATTCACCTCTTTTTGAGATAAGGTTATGAGTCTAGTAGGCTCTTCAGGGATTTGAACTTGAAAATTTCTGAACCTGTTATACTAATGTTGGCCCTTCTCGACCTCTCTTCCCCACAGTTTACGCGAGCAGCGCGGACCTGGAGGTGGTGGACGACGGCGAAAGCTCGCTGTACAACGGCGACGAGAACCACAAGGTGTGGAACGGCTCGACCGATCAGATCGATGGCATCGGCTTTGGTAACGATGGGCACTACGATATCTACTCCGGCCCCGGTGGCCTCGGGGGCAGCACCGGAGGCGGCGGTGGAGGCGGGGCCGGGGGCGGGGGCTCCACGCTGGGCCGGCCGGCCCGCGTCCGCCAGATAAGCGCCCCGGTGCCGGTGCCGCCGCCGCCGAAAGAAGAGCCGAAAAAGTCCAAGAAGGACAAGAAGGCGGCCAAGGGTGCGGCCCAACAGCAACAGCAACAGCAGCTGCAGCATCAGGCGCAGGTAGGCAGTCAAAGTTTATCCGGTACGCTTATAAGACCACGTCCCATGCACATGAATCCACTAGGTCGGTCGGCTGGCGGACCGGCAGCCGGAGCCAACCCCGCCGCAGCGATGGCCGCCGCGGCCGCCGCACATCACGGCATGATGCTGTACCACCACCACCCCGGCCTGGTGGGCCACCCGGGCGCCGGCCCGCCCCCGCCCGTCCCGGGCCGCCAGTTCCACACGATCGGCCACCGCAGCATGAACGGCGGGCTGGTGGGGCACCCCCCGCACCCGGCCATGCTGCAGCACCCGCACCCGGCGATGCACCCGGCGCTGGGTCTGCACCCCCCGCACCCGGGCATGCACCCGCACGCGGGCATGACCCTCCCCGCCATGATGATGGCGCCCCAGTACGCGACCCTGCAGCATCCGCGCACCAGCAAGAAGAAGAAGGACAAGAGCAAGACGCTCAACGGCAGCAACGGCAGCATCCCGATCGGCGTCCCCGTCGTGCCGCCCATGTTCGCCTACCCGCCGCCCTCGAACGGCGGCTCGCTCGCGGACAGCCGGCCGCTGTCGATGAGCAGCCGGAAGCTGGCGCAGTCGGCCGCCGCCGGGCTGGACGACGCGTCGGGCAACGCGTCGGGCGCCGAGTCGCCGGGCGGGACCGGCATCTACCGGCGCAAGGGCCACCTGAACGAGCGCGCCTTCAGCTACTCGATCCGCCAGGAGCACCGCAGCCGGAGCCACGGCTCGCTCGCTAGTCTGCAGTTCAACCCGCCCGACCTCAAGAAGGAGCGCGAGATCGCCCAGATGGTGGCCGGGCTCGAGCTGAGCGACGACTCGACGCTGCGCCGCCGGTCCGAGGTGGCCGGCTCGTCCGGGACGTTCGGCAAGCCGAGAAGATGAGCCGACGGCGTGGCCTTTTAACGAACACATTTGTAACATACAAGCAGCATATAGGGTGCAGCTGGAGCGTAGACTATCGCATCACAAACAACGCATACACACACACACACACAGCAACACAGACTAATGGCATTAGGCGGCGATAGGAGATAGTGTACCGGGCAACCCGAGGGTTCCGCATTACCAAAACACTCTTCAGGACGCACGTGTTTTTGGTACCGCGTTAGGTTCGGTTTTCATTTTATCGGTTTTTACAACAAGTTACAAGTTAAGGAGCGAAAGGAAAATAACACCATGCGGGAGTTTTCGTTTTTCTTTCTTCGGAACCATCATTATGTTATCAACTTGGATAGACTCCGGAAATCAAACACACACACACACACACACAGACACCAACCGACTGGTGGTGGATGGAAGGCCACCCGCTCGCAAAAAAAAAAATAAGGAAAAAGGGCGCAAGGAGTTCGTTGACCTCCTCCTCCTCCTCTGGACGCCCCCCGAGCGGGGCGGGACGCATGTGAATGCAATTACAAGAAGAAATGAATGTGCCTTATTAGGTAGTTAGATAATTTAATTATAATCACTACGCCCCAACGCACACACACATACACACAAGAACACAACCACACCTCGAGCAGCGAAGGAGATTAAAAAGGGTAATGGTGGTAATGGTAGGAGTTTTCTTTATTCGCGAGTGCGAGTTTTCCCGAATGCAGTTAAGCAAAAATAAAAAATAAAAATGACGATTAGAAAAGCTCACGGTTCGGTTTTTGAGGTGAAATCTGGTGTGAACGGAACGACGGAGAGGTTAATCGGTGGCTAACTGGTTGGGTGTGCGAAAATGTGCGATCGGAAAATTGTTCGTGACGCACAAACACGCGTTGCCACCATCTTTCCCCTGCACCGCCGCTCATTACTCACTTTCGATGCATTTGGGCGACACGGGGAAAGACGTGATGCTCATTTTAATGATACTGTTTTCAATGTGGTGAAACAGACCCCAACCTACCCCTGAACGATAAGAGCATTTGTGGCGTCGCGGAAGACAACAGGCACATCGCGATCGTGCATTATTTCCCATTACCTACCGATGACGAAAAAAAAAACAACCAGCTTTACGCTTGAAAGCGAAAACGGAAAAGTGTGGCCGGTAGCGAGAGAAAAGGAAAAAAAGGAGAAAAACCTCCCCTGAGCACGGGGGCTTTTTGTTTTTGGAAGAGTGTGTGAACGGGCGAGTGCGTACGGTATGGTGGTGGTGGGATGGCCACGTGTGGAGGCAGTTAAGGAAACGAGCAACGAGCGGCGAAAGGTACTAAGAAAGAAAGCAACCGAAAATGTTGTAGAGAGTCAACTTTAATGATCAATCAATCGTGAAGAAGCCATCGAGCGAAAGAAGGAGCGGGATTAGCTGGAGTGTAAGAAAAAAAAACCGGGCTTCCGGGGGGCGAGAGTTCATTGAAACAGCGAGATGTATAAGACAAAACAAAACAAAGCCGAAACAAAAAAAAATCTTACTCCAACAGTCATAATGCTGAAGCGAAAGGAAGAAAGCGAACAAGGAGGAAGTAACCTCTACCAGACCGGAGAGGTCGGGGGCTCGGAAAGGATTAAACGGCGGCACATGGAGTACGGGCGAGAGATAAAGAAAGCCGCCCGTGGCCGTCAGGCAGGTTGGCGAAATTTTACCACCAACATAAAAACGGCAAGCCAATTTTGGGCGGCTCGGGACAGGGAAGGGGAGGGCAAGCAAAAAGTTTCGCCTTTCGGAAAGCCAACGCGACACATCTTTTTCGGTTATTTTTACTTTTCCTCTTCCCTTCGCTCGCTTTCGATTGAAGTTCTCCGGCCGAAAGATCGTTTTCTCCAATTTGTTACTGAGCTTATATGCTGATAATAAAAAAAAAACGTAGATAGAGTGAGAGTTCGGGGCGAAATGAGTGAAATGAGCGTGAAGGAAAACACCAGTACCATAAAAAAAATACAACCGCCAGAGGCAAGCAGCCCGGCGGCTTCCAATTGAAGAGGAGTAAATATAAACTTTTATCTACTAAAACAAAACAACGAAACCCGTAGGACGAGAGGGAAACTGCATACATTGTTATTGAATCATTTTAATGTAATGAACATACAAAAATACTCGTATATGAATACATACAGTTTCGAATTGAACGAGAACGAGTGTTTTTCTAGTGTTTCTTGTGCTTCCAATTGCGTTTATCTTTTCAGCCACTTCAGGCAACGATAAAAGGATTGGGTCTTAGATTTTTCCGAAATGCAACAGACCGGAAAGGTTCTCACCGGTCCCGTCCATATCATCGTCTCATTTGTCAAACGGTTTCTTTGCTTTGCCTCTTTGGTCCGATTGTTTTGTCTCCTTTTGTTTCCACTGCAGTTGCAGTTTCGCTTCCATGCACACGGGTGCGTTCTGCACGAGAGTAAAATGATTCAATTACACGAAACCTAATGGCGATGGGTAACAAATCGTCAACATGATCCCCGGAACCTCTTACGCTCCTCCTCCCCTTTACGTCTTAGCTACCCGTTTACCGAAAGGTGCAATGATGGAACTGCAAACAATTGAAGAAAAGAAAAACCCTCGCCAGATGCACTTTCGGTGGTTGCTTCTGACTCCCTCAAAGGTAATTTTATCCGAAACGACCGAGCGTTGAATGTACGCGCACTCACCCATGGCGCAACGGGGAAGTTTACTGTTTGCTTATCGAAGTGGCATCGGAAGTAGAGACCAGCCGGACGGAAAAGTACGGTTGGCATGCCGGGTGGGATGGGAAAGTGTGGTGGCGCTTTTCACTTTTTACCGGCGCACGGGTAAGTGCCCACATTTTCGGCACACGGCGGGGGATTCCATCGAAATCGGTTTTTATTTGATTATCATCTGCCACCGGCGAGGCCATTGGTCCTGCGCAATTATATTTGGGTGTGTCTGCAGGTGCTCGGAAGAAACATCGAAACGAAAAGCCCGTACGTAATGGTGTAATGGATTTTTAAGTCACGCCCGTTTTGATTTGAAAGCTTGCTTGATAGGAAAGTTGTGATATGGCCCCAAAAGAGGATCATTGGTAAAGAATAGAGGAAGCGTTGAGCAATCAAATTTGGGTGTTGCATGTAACGCGATACATTTCATTTTATTGCGCATTTGCGATGCCACATTTCGGTTGGAGGCTTTCAGTTTGTAAGTTTGCTATTTTATTACTTTTTTTTCTCACCAATTGTTGCAGCAACTTTTGTGATGTTATCTAATGAAAACAATATCGTTTTTATGTTGACTAGTTTTGTATTGTAACAACTTCACGAATGACGAATAATTGTTTATGGGTTGGAAAAAAGCATACAATTCAAAGTTTCTTTTTATCTATTGCTAGGAAATTGAAAGAATTTTCAGTATATCTATTAATTAAAAACAATTTAAGAAAAATAAAAAAAACGCTTAATGGTAATAGATCCAACAATTGTTAAATAGCTCGTTTCATTAACATAATTTATTTTAAAAACAGGAAAATCATTTTTTTCAAATATAGCCATTTTTATCGGTTTTCACAATTCTCTAATTTGCACAATGAACTTATTTTCGTTTTGTTTAACGGGCATACAGTTGTTTGAGGAACATTGAGTACTTGAAATCAATTTTTCAGGTTCTAGAATTCTGATGTACTGTGGTACAGTAAATTTTCTACAAATTTGTATTATTATTTCATTACCGGTTTATTCTACACAGAAACTACTCATACACAGAAACTTTGAGGTGTTGTTTGTTTTTATGTGTTTGAAGTGTTGTTTGTTTTACTTTCATACTTTTAACCGTATGACTATGAACACAAAACAAATTGAGTGTATTTTTGTTTTTAGTTCTATAGCGAAGCTAAAAGTAAAAGTTACAGAGATTTGAATATTTAAAATGTTTCGAACTATAGACAATTTTTTGCATACCCTGGTATTATTTGTGTGTGTTTCGTTGAGTTTAGTAGAAGAAAATTAAAACATGTTCGTAGTCTAAGTTTTGTTTTAGTTATGTCTTAAATTAAAGTTTCAATAGATTTTTATTATTAGAAAATCATTTTTAATTTATCTATTGTTTTTTTGGGGGCTTTACTAACCTTTCTTTGCTATAGGAAATCAGGGCAGAAGTACACAAACAAAAACCCTGGTAGAAAACTAGGTCTTCTGCTATGAAAGGGATGCAAAGAGGAACCAGTTTCCATCGATTGTCCAGCTCGATTGAAGATTTTCCGAACGCCGCCGAGCGATAGGAAGCGTCCATTTAAATGCTACAGTACTCCAAATTAGTCTCACCGCTCAACGAAGGAAATAAGTTAATCAAAAACAACACAATTGCGCCACTCGGCGTCGATTGCTTCCAGGGAACATCACCGAAATAGGCCCCATTTTAATCCATCGTCTGTAGTGTTTGTGTATGGTCTTCTTACGAGCGCCACGTGCTCTTTACCTGAAAGAAAAAGGAAAAAGACGCTCCACCACAGCTGCTCCACCGCACTTGAAGAGGGGGAGAAAGTGGTGCTGTTTTATATCTTGTTTCATGCCGGATTACTCCACCGCCGGATTGACTTCCCATCCGAATCCCACCGTCGTGTCGAGAAATCGGTTAAGGGGTTTTGTTTTCCCAACAATTCACGCCATTTCGCCAAGGTCCAGGGCGGGGAAAGTTCGGGGTGAGGTGGCTTGGTTGGTTGCTAAGTGATATTCATGCGAGGGGTTCGTACGTAGATGGTCACTACTTGAACAGCTTTCCTGCGTCGATTGACACTGCTTTCCGCTTGGTTTTGTCCAGCCAGAGGGAGTTTTGTAGGCATATCGCACCGAACGGTACCGGTTTCGGGTTTTGGTCTCTCGGATCCGGCGAGAGTGTTGTTGTCACTTAACACCGTTTTCGCCCGCCTGAACACTTTCCTTCGGTTCGCAGTTCGCGGTGGTCTCCGGAGAACCGGATGGTCAATAAACGTCCCCCTGGGTGGAAGGCATGAAAGAAAGCGAGGAAGAGAGAGGTTCGGTGTTGGGTTCACGTGACACAATGCCGGAGAAGATCTCCGGACCGGATGCTGGCTGTGGCGAGAGAGCACCAACGGCCAAGATGGCGAGAAAAATTGTGAATGAACCAACCACAACCACAGTGACATCGGTTTATGGAATTTATGCTGTGATTAATAGTGGAAGTAAACGGTTCCTCGCTTCGCGTTTCCCGCCCGAGCACCGTCACGCCCGATCGGCGATCGATTCGATCGGCACCACCCGTTTTTTTTCCTTTCCCCCCCTCTTCCTTACCCCGTACATTCCATACCGCCCGCGGCAAGACAAATGTGGCGGTGAAATCGTGAAAACAAACGTCGCACAGGTGTACTGGTGCTTGGTATCGATCGAATCCGCGGCCGATCGATGCGTGCGGCAAAGATTTCGGAGAGGCTTTCCGTCCGTCCGCGTTTCCCCACTGATCCGACCCCGCCCGTCCTCCTATAAGACCTACTAATGAATGCGCCAAGGCGCGCGGGAAAGGTAAGAATGCACGGAGAAGGAAAGTTGGAAAGTTTTGTCTGCGCGTTCGGTTTTGTTTGCTGCCATCGCCGGCAGCGGGTCATCGTCGCCGGTATGATAGCTGCATTCATTTCGTCCGATTGTTGTCACAGTTGTCACTGACGGATTTTCCCGCTTTGGCATCTTGAAAACGGTTTCGAAACGGCGAACGAATCGGGGTCTGTGCCTGGATGTACGCTTTCTTTTCTGTGAATTCAGCGGGCCAATAACGAATCGAGGGGAGGAATTTCGTACAGCTTCGGTAAATAAGCGTCCAGCTGCGGTCGTGCGCATACACTTCGCGGCTCCATCATAAAATGATAATGATTAGGTCAGTAAAAACGGAAATCTATTACACGTGAGAACGGAGACATTTACGATGCATAATGACCTCCCAGCACGAGAAGAAAATTAGCTTTCCGTTAGTCATTCTGTTTCATCGAAAGAAACCTTTGTACGAAAGCTGCCAAACTTTTAGTCGTAGAAAATTGTTTAAATGACATAATGATGCTACAAACATGGTTCGTGTGATCTAAATACTTATCGTTGACTGATTTGGAATAGGTTTATAAGATGAAAAACAGGTGCAAATAAAAAATGCAAAGTGTGTTTCAAAAAGTAGTCAAAATGTTAGGCATTAATGCACAGTCTTTGGCAGATTATTTTACGAAAGAGCAAATAAATACATACGTTGGTAGCTTCCAATAATATAAATCAACTGTAGCTGATAATTAAAGCGAATCTTAAATTAATTTATTTAATTAAAGTCATAGATTCAAACGAAAAATGATCCTGAGAAAATGAGCAGAGTGATTCATGAAAATTTTTTGTAAAATCTCGATACCTGATTTAAAAAATAGTATTTACCATTTTTTGACATTTGCCGTTAATCTATAAAGTCACTTCAATCCATCGAAAAAACATAAATAATAAGCCATATATATTTTTTTATTTAAATAAATTAATTTTGGTTAAATGGTTTTAGTATTAAAACAAAGATGGTTAGATATAATGATGTAAACCAGGGGTCGGAATACATTTTCTGAAAAGGGCCAGATGATTTAAAATACAGACCTTAAACGATGTTTTAATGTTTTTAAAGTAGTACTTAATCCTTTTGAACTTAGCAACTTTTGCGTTAGTAAAATTATATCAAAAAGTAGTGTAAGATAAAATATAAGAAATCTTATCATTTAATTTTCCTTAACTCCGCACAGTTCACGGTGACGCAACGCTTTACGACCGGCGCGTTTGCACTAGTTCCTCCGTATCTGGCCGCCCTGTTTGATCATTCTTCTTGAATCTTTATGAGAATTTACGTACGAACAGCAACTGCGGTGCGTGTCAGGAGACAGCGTTGACAGCACACCAACATGATATTACATTACAAGCCATTACATCTATGCGTGTATCCAGACGTCAGAGTGTTAACATTTCATACTTCGTTCAATTGATATTTGATCTATTTAAAAAATACATTTTGGTTCGTTGTATTGTTAATCAATTTATTTAATTGTACTTAAAATTAATTCTCTACTTAAATTATTTTTTAGCATTTCAGCTTTGTTGGCTAGAGAGAAAATAACTAAGAGAAATTTTCAATGTTACAAGTCGTAAGATCAACAATGCAAATGCGATAGATAAAGTCTTTTAAAAATTATTGGAGAAATTCGCATTCAAAACTGACTTGTTAATAACAAACGAATCCAATAATAATTGAAATGGGTTTTTGTATGAGGCACTAAAGTTTTCTTACGCGCTGGATAAAATCAGTTGACGGGCCAGACTTTTCCGACCCCTCATATAAATAATTATACTGTTACGTACACCGGAGCATGCTGGCCTTAAAAGTGAAGGATAAAAAAAATAAAATCTTGGTTTAACTCATGAAAAATGCTACAAGAAATATTACAGAAAATACGGTGTGTATGTAAATGAAGGTAGAATAAACAACGTTGAAACACTTTACAACTAGAGAGTCTTTTGAAACCAATCAAACTGCCCACTCACAAACGCAACTGTCTGCGTCTTGGCGAGTCATCACCCATTAACCCGAAGGATCGCTTTCGGGCACTTGTCACCGATGAGAAGAGCGACAGAGCGAGAGAACCAGCCGTCGGAGGTGAAGCTGTGGAATGTGGAACCTGTTCCTCTTGCGGCTTCGAGGACTTCTTCCAAATGTAGGTTTCCCAGTCTCGGCGAACACTCACACAGTCGCAGCCGTAGCTGATCGGGGCTTCGTGTCATGGCGCACCCACCCAGCCGTCTTCTTGAAGGAGCTTCTTCGATGGCGGGCGCTCGAGTCCCATCGTGCGACAAAGCGTGAATCTCAGAAGCAAACGTGGACGGATGCCTTCTGAGGCCTGGGTCCGATGTTCAACGTCCAAAGCCACACGTTGGACCCCGAGCTGAACCGATCAACCGTTGCGAGGCCCATTCGTACAAACGGTGGAAACGATGTCGACGGTGAAACGGAAAACATACCAAACGACATTCCACGGCCAATCCCGAGCTAGCGACTCTCCTCGGGAGGGAAAGATCACGGAATGAAGGGAGATATATGTTGCGACTGCTGGAATCACACGTCGATCGTAGCGTTTTGCATCGATGTAGGTGTGTCTGTGTGTGTGTGTGTGCGATCATTTTCTTCCCCTTGAGATTGGGTTTTATTTCTGCTGCCGAGAACCGAGCCGTTCCGTAGGCGACGTCCAGCGTCGACGTGCATGTTGTGGTTCGAGAAGCTGCACGCCATACCGGTTTAGCGACCCGACTAATGTGCCCATCGACGGGGACGTGTGTGTATGTTTGGCTTACTTTTCCCTTTGCCAGCCGAACGTTTTCTCCCGCGGGGGGAAGCGGTTTTCGCAACATTCGCATACCATGACGTGGCGCAGGAAAAGGCGGCAAATCGCGGGTCGCGGCGGTTTGTCGAACGTGGCATAGGACCGATTCTCTTTGCTGGAAGAACAGTTGGCGTGCCACAGTCAGGGGGTGGAGGGAGTCGAGTTTTGGCACAGGTCACAAGGGGTGAAAATGTTCAACTTTGTTGAGGAAAGAAAGGTTAATGTTTGTTCCCTAAAAGGTACAACCTCAACACTTAACCTATCCCATTAAAAGAAGGGCCTTTCAGAAAGCAAGACACTCTTTTCGGTGGAGTTCTTTCAATTCCAAATGTGTCCATTTGTTCACCAATTTCGACTTTATGGTTCGTTTTCTCTAATGTTTACTTCACAATCAATTTGTCAACAAACTTTCCTCGGTAGAACCTCGTCCACTTCCCCCCATTGTGATCGATATGAGACCTTTGTTTTGAGTTTCCATTTCCCAGCAACGATTCCTCGTCTCCCCCCTAGCTTTCGGTTTCACTTTCCCTTTTCCCGGGGGGATTTTGGTGTCTGTTTTCCATCGATCCATCCGAGCCGGCATACTCACGTTAAAGCGTTTTCTAATTTGTAAATCACCTCGTGTGCCTAGCAGGAGGTTTGGGGAAGGGTTTTGTTTTCCGTTTAGGTAGCACGTCATTTAATTGTCAGTTCAGTCATCAATCGTAATCGCTCCGCGACCTGCAAGAGGAAGGTTTCCTGGTGCCCACCTGCCAAAGATAGTTTGAGTCGGCGACTAAAGCTAACTGAATGGGGTTTTAATTAGGCAGGTTGGGCTAATTTTTGGGGTTTTCTCGATCGAGTCTATTCCGGCGAATCGGAGATCAACTTCCGACTAGGGAACGTTAGTGAACTCTTTCTCTATTTCTCTCTCTCTCTCCCTCCCGCTGTTTGCCTCTTGAAAACATCTAAACATAGGGCTTACGGAAGGTTCGTGGCACACTCGACTTCCGCTGCACGGCGTTTGAAAGCGAGGGAAGCCAACGGCAGAAATGGCAGCCCCCACGCGGTTCGAAAACCAATTAAAAGCCCCAAAATTAGGCGTACGCTTATGGGCATCGGCAGCAGTAGCTTTCTACTTTTGGCCACCGGGAGTCGGTTTGTAGACGTGAAAATATCTGACCGCCCAAATCTTACGTTCGCCGAACGGTACCCCTCCGGGAAGCCACGGGTTGCACCGGCCGGTACGGGTTAGTTTGTAAAGCTGTATGGCTATTTGTTTACGCCACTGCTCGGAATGGAACGCAACGGAATGCAACGATAGCTGAAATGCTACCAAAGTATTGGCCCTTGTAGTGGGAAGAAGTACACCTTGCCTAACTCACCGTTTCCCCCCGGGGGGCGTAGGTATGCACCCGCATCGAGGAAGAACCTATGGCCAATGGGAAGTGTAGTTTGATGCTACCAGCTGCAGAGTTATCAATTTGCTGATCAGTAATTGGCACAATTTTCCTAGCACCAATCAGCCGGCATGCAATTATCGACCCGCTCAACGAGGAGTACTAAAAATAGGCAACCTAATGGGGTATGTGATGCTGGCACTGGGTTGCCTTAAATTGTGAAGAGTGATGAGAAATTTTTGTTGCATATGTATTGAACGTATCCGTATTTAAAGTGGAAATAGGTTTGTTTGAAAATAGAAGTACGTTAGTTGGTAAACATTGGTTAGTTTCTTGTACGCAAAGCACATCACATGTAGAGTTTTTGTGGGAACAACTTAAAATCATATAGGGAAAAGTGTAAAAAATGAGCACCACTGTAATCGACGAGAATGTTTTTAGCTAAATTAGACAGTCAAAGTATTATATTGAATGATAGATTTCGTCTTTTCAAAATTTCAGAAAAACTGAAATTTAACTGTTTTGGTCTGAACCCGAACCTAATGAAAGAATAGAGACAAAAATTGAATAAACATATTTCAGAGTTTTTGTTGTTGAATCGAAAACGAAACCATCCTCAATGTGAAGTAACCTTCTTAAATCTTTCAATTCTAACAATATGGTAGTGTATGAATCAAGCCACATCAAAGTTTTCTGTTTTTTACTCCGAAATGTTTATTTCAGTTTGTGTATGCTTTTGAAATCTGCTGATGTAAAGATTATAAATTTCAAAGATAAAAAAGTTTGATAGGACGGTTATTGACGTGGTGGACCAATGATTTGGGATCGATTTCACCGAGAAAATTCATCTCACATATTGCCTCCACTTCCCTGTATTGAAAAGGTCTTTGCCAAATTAATTTATGACACTTTTTTCTCAAGAATTACATCGCCATCGCCACACTATGGCTCAGTCGTTTGTGTAATATCCAAAGTAAATTGTCTATTTAAGAAAATCTAAGCAATGATTTTCGATACACACTTTCTCACTAAATAGATGTTGACTATACTATAGAAATGTTCTTGTATAACACTTCATTCACCGTGGCTTAAAGAGGACTAAACATCCCTAATGAGGACCAGATGGGTTCTTATACCGTTTCAATCAAATGGTTCAAAGATTACTGACAGGTTGTGTACATAAATTTATATAGTTGTATACAATAACTTAATGAAAATATTTGAAAAATTTAAGAAATCCCTTTTCTGATCGCAATCAGTCCACAACCTGATGGTTGTTTGGTTTTTTGTTTAACGATTTTGCGTTATGCATGTTAGATCTACTGCAGGTTGAATTAAATGTCACGTAGCATGCACTGTTCATCAATATATAACTTTTGCACTGCATGAAAATGTTGTCCATTTATTATTAACTTATTCGAAGATCGATCTGTTATTGAATAAAATGTTGCAATCAAAATCCTTCAAAATATCGAAATAAACTACAAAACGGACCATATGTTTGAACCACATCTCCTTAAGAAGGATTGCAGACAATTTTCCACCCGATTTAATCTCAACCATCAACCACGCTTCGTGTCGAAACAGCCACGTTGATACGCCATTCGCAAGCTTGTCCGATAATCGAATACATAATAAATCCCATTGGCATTCCGTCGCGGTACGATCGCGCTTGCTTGATACGCGCAGGAAGCAACCCCGGAGAGAAATTACACCGGCACCCTTAATCTGTAGGCTTCTTCCCCCCACGAAGGCTAACGAAGACCCACTTGCTACTTGCTTTCGCACGCCCAACAACCCATTCAACTGGATAGCCACATGCACCCGGAGTATGCTTTGTCGGCTGCACGGAGATCACTAGTTGCACACGGGGCTCAAGTAGTTCAGAGACGGGATTTCATAACTACAAGTCAGTGACCACCACTCGCTTGGGGGGAGTGCCCGCGCGTCGCTTCCATCGTGTCTAGAACATGTTTATTTATTAGCTCCAGGTGGGGAAGAAATGGGGCAATCTTGTTCGTGGGCAGGTTGTGAATTCTTGAAAGAAAGCAACAGAAGTCTTTTGATAAAGTTGTGCATTATATTTGAAGCTGCTGTTCTTAGACGGAAGGGGTGAATAAATATCCCATTATTTCAAGGCAAATGAAAATGGATAAAATGGAATAGCTTTAAATATTAAAGAGTTTGTTTGTCAGAGTTTACAGGTTAGTCGTTGAATATTTAACCTAATGAATGAGACGAACCGTGATGGCTCACAAGATTCATGAATGCATCCAATTTATTGCTAAAGTGATATTTTTATTTGCAATCACAAACATACCCTATTCGAACATAAATCAAACAAACTGTTATGTAGTATTTTAAACTGGCCTTCTATCATTTTATTGCATTTTCTTTGAAGTTTGCACTTTGTTGTTTATTACTAACGAGGAACTATCCATCATCTGTATACGATTAACCCCGCGTAACAGTGACAGTGAAAACGGTGATCTTCCTCGCAAGCCACCCTTGAGCTAGCTATCATGGCCACGACCAAGAACCCCGAGCCGCTCGTACTCGAGGGGTTGATTCAATTCTAATCGTGACCCCAGGCCGAGCCATTCTCACGCATTCGCCGGGCGGGCGTTGCGGATCAACGCTCAAGTGAATGCTGAGATTTTTCCACCCGGCAGACCGAAGCCCTCCTCGCCGGCGATTAAGATACACACCCCACCTTGCGCAGCAGAGCAGCTTAACAGCACACCCGGAACGGGGTTGGGTAATTCTTCTGCGCTTTTTTTTTCTCAACTCGTTTGAAAGTTAATTGAACCATAAAACCATGAGAAGGAAGAACCTTGACCGTCCGTCTGAGTGGCGGTCAAGCATTGCGAAGACGACAACTGAACCCTCGCCACTTCTGGGAAGTGGTGGCCTGAGAAAAACAAATGCCCACCCATATTCCCTTCCCCCGTGGTGCTGTTTCTCCACCCACCGTGATGGGCTTTTTAGCTTCCCTTCGCTCATTGGAAGGGAAATTGACCACACCACAATCTCGGTGTCGGTCACGGAAGTGCCCTCGCCGCTGCAGCCCGACTTTGTGAAGTGATTTTTTTTACTCTTCGTTTATTGGCGGAAAGTTTTAAAGCCGGGCGTTATTAATCAGCTGTCCAGCCGAAATGCACCTTCGCCGCAATGTGATTTTTATGGACACCTTCTCTTCCTCGAGCTAGTGTTCGAATGGCGGATTCGCTCACGCTTCACTCCCGAGTTTATTGCGCTTCTCGGTGTTTGTTTGGTTGTTAGCGACAAAGCACCTGAAAGTTCCCCTAATGCCTTCCTGGGACATCTTTCCAACTGAAGAAAAGAAAAGGAAATCAAATTTACTCGCATGATTCATTTATCAAAATTTACCTGTATAATACTTGCTCAAAGAGTGTGGCACTTTTCTAGGGTTGGTAGGATTTTATAATATCCATCAAATTGGATTTTATTCGGCCTATATAAAAAAATTGATTTTATGACATCCCTTTGTGACGTGTACATCAAAAATATGTGCTTAAAATAGTCTATCGAACTTAGGAGTAATTATTGATAACAGATTGAACACTTCCAAAATGTATTCCAGATTAAATGAACACTGTCAAACTGAAATTTGATGATTCGAACAATGAACTAAGTAACTTTAAATAAAGATTAAATTTAAATTTTTCATGTTTTTTATGGTGATAAAAATCCTTGGTCAATTTTAATAAGAAATGCTTTATCTGTGGAACGTAACACATCGACGTAGTTTAGTCCTTCTAAATACTGTAACTGAAAATATTTAATTATAACTTATTCAGCTGAGAAAACTTAGTTCATGTATGTTTTCCCATGAAATTCTTCTGTCAACAAAGTCAATTAATACTTCTAAACGCTACGTCTGGATAATTAAAATAAATAAAAATTTATTACGATAAAACGATTCATTTAAACATAAATCATGCAATTTGTGATGTATTCTTCGATTCCCGAATGACCTACAATAACAAACTTTTGACTGCTTTTATTGCCTGTTCTTCGATTTGAGGGCAACATTTTGCCGAGTATGAGATTAACAGCAGAAAAAACTTGCCGAGCATTAAATTAATAGCGAAACATCAACCTCCTAAAAACAAAATAAAAATAGAATATGTATGTGAACTTCACAGGAAAGCAACCTAATTTTTATACATTTCGATTAACATATTTTCTACTTGGCCTCAGCCTGTTCGACTATTTTTCTTGACGGTTCCGAAACCGGATCAGGAGACTAATTTGAATATTTGACCCACAACACCGACTGCGAGTTGGCCGGTCGAGACGCGATTCCGCCCAAGATCGGTGTCAGCTCAAGGGGTAACCTGTTTCGCGCCACGGAGACGACATCGCTGTTCTTGGAGGCTTTTCTTCTCCGTAAGAAGAAAAGGTTTTCAGACTATTCTACACACTTGAAGCTCGTTTTTAAATTACATAAATTAAGTGCACCCGAGAGAACCTGCTCGAAATGCGGTCTGAGCCAAGGTATTCCACGCGGATCGTCGATGGCGTGGAGAATGATGATTACTTTCTTAAGTTATTTTGAACCATGATCAAATCATAAGGATTTGGAATACGACGTGGTCCACGGGAAACGGTATGAGACGGCGGAGCGGTGCTATGTTTGAGGGAGGTTGTGTTTGCCTGAACAACATCCCGGTGCCGTCGTCGTCGATTTTGAAAACAAGTTTCCAAACAGGTCCGGTGAGACTTCTTGCACGTCTTGTATGTCAACGGCGGGGGAAAAAAGAACATGAAACATGATGTCTTCCGAAGGTTCGAGGGAAGTAACAGATACAGAATGGCTCGCTGTCCGTTGGAAGCTGCTGCATTTTTCATCGATTAGATCATTGGATGGTAATTGGCCAGCCTTCATCCACCGCAGAAGGAAGCCCACAAACAGGGTGGTAAGTTTTTGTGTGCTGGTGGTGATCTTGCTGGAAATAAAATGATAAAAAACCATCCTTCAAAAGGAACCTTAACGCATTGTCTGCGGTAGAACGGTTGATTATTCAAACCCTCTTGCAGGATTGGCTCAATTAAAGTATCGAGCGAACGACATTCCAAACCTACCCAACCTTTTAACGTTCCGTGGGGCGCACCTCGCCCGCGCGGTTTGCAGCGAAAGTGAGACAATACCGATCCGACCTGAACCCTTCGCGGCCCAACATGGGAAGAGCCGCGTTGAAACTGTTGCAACACGGCCCAGGTTGTTTGGCTGGCTTTACCAAACCGATCGATCGATCGAGTTGCAGCAACCGCTTCGTCCTCTCGGGCAAATCGGGCCGGCAATCAATCGTCGGGTGAAAAAGGTTGAAATTATTATCAGATAAACGTGCCATAAATTACGCAACAGATCGCGACGGGCACAAATGAATACAAAAACTGACCCACGTTGATCCAATTACTCGATGCGCCTAATGCGATGTCGGTGCAAGTGCATCGCGGTCAGTTGCATCGGTTACGCTAAACGCCACGAGCTGGCGTGCGCTGGAAACAGGAATGTTCTGCCGATCCGCACTGGCCGGGGAGCGGGAAAATGGGTTGCAAGGTGGACGGGTGGCCCGGGTGGTAGTCAACATTCCTTGCGCCAGCGGTGAAGGAAGGACTGGCCGAGAAGATGTTGGCCAATCGCGCTGGCCTGAAATTGGCAGAACAGTTAAGAAAGCGTTGTTGAGCGCACGGAGGGGATCAAAACTGGCTCGGAGAAATTATGTCACCTGTCGCGTGATGTGTTCGGCCGCTAGCTCCCGGCGTGCGGCTTCTTCGCCGAACGCCCGACGACCGAAAGGGTTGTAATTAACACGGTACTGTGAAAATGTTCCTCGCGGCAACACAGCTCGCTGTTCGGAAGGGCTGTTGATAGCTTTATGATGCTTAAAAAGAGCGTATTATTGTACTATGTCCCAATTTGCTTGAGAACATGTTGAACCAACTACTTCCAGAGCTAACGGTTAAACATTGTGGCAATCTACATGTAACTTGGAAAGAGGTATGAAATAAAACCCTCAACAAAACATCCTGCTGTAGCTGATTAGCTGAGGGCACAACAAATTAAGAGAATTTATTCTTAGTTGAAAGACGTTACATTGTTCCCAGCACAACATTTTTACGATCGTAAGACGATGCTGCAAATTTATGCCAAATTTTATAAATTTTCAAACATTTGTTTGTAACAAATAGTGGATTTTAAAAGCACTAAAACCCTCATCACATTTTTTTGTGAAACTAATTTTTACCGCATATCCGTACACCCATTTCCCAAAGTGTGACAGGAATAGCGGGTTAGCGCCTAAATGATTGCAATTCCGTGTGTGTTTGTTGGAAAGCTTGAGGTGCTTTCGAAAGCTCTTGACTGTAGTCTCAATGCCATCTAGCGAGTTAATTAAAAATATCCGACTGTTACATATTTTAGATTTGTAATTTTCGGTTATAAATTCTCGTAAATAATGAATAAATATATGTACTCTCATGCAAGTGCGCTTACTTATTCACGTGCAAATAAAAGATGTTTATTGTTTCGACTGATCGATTGAGCTACGCTTTTTATACTATTTTTGGTTAAGTCTTTTAAAATGTTAGAAAAAAAAAGAAACATTAAATTTAAATTTTTGAAACACGTTTGTAGAAAAGAGTTTAATTACGGTGTATGTAGAAATCACTCATCAGTGCAGTTTATTATTTCCATATTTTTGATAGAACTGTTCGTACTGAAAAAATAATGTTTTATCGTCAAATTGAATGACTATGTACGTTCCGCTCTGTGTTTCCGTCTATGTTAAACCTGACCTGTGTTGATATATTTATAGTTTCAAAATATTTCAAAGAAAGCATGAAAATTCAAATTTAAATTAAATTGAGTTGTAGATTCTTAAAAACAATGATCTAATACCGACTCTAGATTGGTTAACATAGAAGACCAATCCACCATTTTATTCGTCGAATATGAAACTTGCAGAGCGGGCCAAAGCTGTTAACATGTAACGAGTTGCTAATTTAGGGACATTTTCTTGAACACGGATTCCGGGTTGGTCAATCACAAAATATAGAAGTGGCATGTTTTTGTTTTAATTAAAAAAAAGGCTTAACTAAGGTACATGACGCTAATCACTACCAAGGTAAGCACGGAAAATAGGGACGAGAAATAAATATCGGTTACGAAACAGTTGTCGATTCGCGCGCAAAACTATTGACGTACGTACATGCTGCACATTCTTTGCCGGCCCATCGCAAACCCTTTGCCGCACCCTTTACGTTGCGCTGCATAACACACTTCCGCCCGCCATAAACACCTCCGTTGGGGGCTTCCGCTCGGGTACATAAAACATACTATTTATATTGTTTGTCGGAGTGCAACAAGTTTGTTTGTTCGTTGCCTCCTTTAGCTCCCTTCGGGGCGTGTTTCGGTGAGGCTTTCGCGCTGTACCTCACCTCCCCATCTCATTTTCCCATCCCCGCAACGTTGCTCTTCCAGCGTCGGTGGAGCTATTCCCGTTTCCCCGCAACTCGGGAGTCGAATGTTGGACTTCAAAGTAAGAAGGAAAAAAGTGCACCATAACGCCACTTGGCACCTCTTCAGTTGATCGCCACGCCATCAGCACCCCACGTAACGGGACAGCCCGTGTCGATCCGGGAGCCCCGTGGTATATACCGATAGGCCACCCGTCTCTGGCCAATCATCGGACGGACGGACTAGCCGCGGGGGGAGGGGGATGGGAAAAATGGAGAAATTTTTCGGCTGCGATCAGTAGTGGATTTCGGGAAGCGTTTTTCCCTCGGACCGCAAAGCCGCAGTGGCATGCAGACACCATTTCTTATTTGCGTTTCATCAATCATCCGATCGTCGGATCAGGGGCCGTGTATCACTGGGAGTCAGTGTTTTTTGGGAACAATTGCTGGGGGCACGCACGCAAATGGTGCGATTAACAAATGAGGTCCATAAAGCGGGAAGCAAAGCGAAATGATGTTCTCTCCGCCAAATGGAGTCATTAGCCCGCGATGATATTTATGCCGATGGCTGATAAAAACGTACACCCAAACCCCCGAAAACACGGAGCACGGCCAACAAATTGCTTAGGCCTACCGTTGCTTTCGAAGTATCCCACTGCTTCCCTCGAAGCCAGGCGCGCATGTCTCCTGCGCGGCGCGTCAATTTGTAATCCAAATTATTCGCCTCGTAATTAGGCGCCACGTCCTTATCTGGGGCCGAGATTGAGATTTCGAAATTCGCGCCCACTACCCACCGCGGACCGTTCTTTCGGTTCGGTTTCGTTCGCTTTCCAACCGTTGTTTTCGAATGCTAATTGTTGCTAGTGTTCTATTTCCGCACCCGGCACCTCGGAAGCACACCCTAGAGCGTAATCTTGGCGCGGTACCGTTGATTGCAGCAATGATGATGATCCTCCCCGGAGGCCGGTGTGCCGGCGGCTGGCGAGCGAGGAGATTTTATTTCTGCACGTTCTTATCTAAATGAGACGGTCGGTTGGTCGGTTGGTAACGGGTTGGAGGTAGGGACAGGGGGGATAGATCCATCCCGTGTAACAGTATCGCACCGTTCGCGCCAGGGAAGATCGGCGCTGGGAGATACTGTTGTAGCCGTGAGTCAGAATGACGGCCGGAGAAGTCATTAGCTGAACTGTCGGTGTTTACGATACGGGATTGGTAAAAAAAAACGGGAAGGAGTGCGATGTAGCGACCATACCCGAGTTCCCCCAACTTTGGCTCATACATATTCCTGGTGGCCGTCGTTCTTTGTGTCGTTTCACCAATCGCGGCTCCGTCATCTTCGGCCAGCGCACTAATTGCGCACCGAAACTAATGACTGACCGAGCGGGAGAAGGTCCGGGGGGGTTTCAGCGAGGAATGTCCGGATAATGAACTGCGCGAGGTGGTTCGGTTATAAGTTAGATGTGTCAATTCGGGAACTAAAGGGTACGAAGAGGTCTACAACATTGACTGGTAGAAGAACTAAAATTTTCTAGTCGTTACTCAACGGTACCTTATTTTGTTTCCATTCGGTTTTGGATAATTCGGAAAAGCTCTTACCGAAAACAGAAACAACGTCAAATGCCTCTTGTGTAAGTCAACACTCACATTAACGAGCCGTCAAAATGAGTTCAACCGCAAAAAAGACTGACACAGAAAACACAAAATAATCGTCGTGTTAAATTTGTCAACCACTCGGACAGAGTTATGGTTTTCCGCCCCGGCATGAATCCTACACCTGTGCACGTGCACCAGCGTCGTCCGGCAGCCATTTTTCTTGTTACATGATCGCGATCGGATCTGTGGCGCACACGGTGCGAACGTTACGGTGCGTGACCTATGGAAGGCAAGGCAGGAAACTAAGCCTAGTCAAGCGCCCCTAAGCTCGGCCAGTTTCATAACGCGTAATGGCATCGAAATATGTCAAGGTCCATAGGATCCTCCAGCGGAGGGTCCCTCCTGGCTTGGGTTGAAGAATTCTCCCAGACACGTTCACGATTTCATTTCCGCGCTCATCGATTCCAAGTGCCGTTGCTTGCCGGTAGCTGCCCGCGGGTAGTTCGACTGCATCGAACGAGTCATTGCGCGTTTTTTCTTCTTCTCGTTGTTCCCCTCGATCACCGGCTGAAGCATTCCGCAAACGGGGAGAGAAGTGAAGCTTCAGTGGATAGGACAAAATCTCACAACGGTACCAACGCACTGTGAGGACTACCGAGCGTAGAAGAAAACAATTCGTTGAAGATGTTTTCGTGTACAATTGCATCTACGAGAAGTTCTATGACAAAATAATATGTGTTTTACTTGGTTGATCAGATGCGAACTGGTGGAATGAATTGAATGTGTTTTGTTTTATGTTTTACAAATATTTTTGTTTTTATTTTTACAAACAGAATTGGTCGTATTCTGCTTTAAGTTTTCTTTTATATAATTGTGTTCATCAAACTCGTTCTGTGTGTATAAAACTCAAACTGTGTGTATAAAACACAATATGATTGTGTTCATCAAACTCGTTCTTTTCAGTCATAATTATCTTTTGTATGAAATTATTCTGCTAAGGACAACCTAGGAAAAAGAAAATTGTACCAGTGATTTTCGAAAAATTTAGCAATTTAAAAAATGAAACCGCATATTAACCTAATAAAATATGTACTTTTAACTGGTGGGTGATATCAAAATTCACTGGAAAGCCGCTACGCACATTAAGGTCCAAATTTGGAAATTCATGTACATGCATTTTACAACTAAAATAGCAAATTGGGGAATTTGACAGTTGTTGGATAAATATTTTGTCAAATGTAAAAAGCTTTTTAAGCACCCAAAGTTGCATAAAATTATCTATTCATGAATATTGCCAAACTGGCTATTCCGAGCAAAAATGGAATGAACTTCGATGATAAGTTGGTCAATCCGAAGAATTTTAATATCCTTATTCAAATCAAATCTGGATAATAGAATAGAGGACTGACTATCCACGTTACAACAGGGAAACAAGTCTCGTAAGCCCTTAACGGGCAGGCATGACCAAGAGGTCGTTACTCCAAGAAGAAGATTCAAATCAAATCAAAGTCAAATAGCGGTTGTTTATAGACTTTCTTGTGCGTTTTCACTATATTCTGGCATACCACAATGCTGATATTTCTCAGCGTGTTAGCTGTGGTATAAAGAAAGAGATATTTTATGATAATCCAGAACAGCACAGTCGGGCAGAATCTCATCTTTTATTTATAAAATTAAAGTTTCATTAATAACCTTCTTCATAGGAATCATAGAAAGAAAGGATCAATCAATCAATATAAAGGAATCTAAATTCATCGGCACTAAATTTAATTCGAAAACTTGTTTGTAATTATATCTACTACATATTTTAGCTTTTTTTTTAAGTATGGAGTTCTGTGTACACTAAAAACTCGGCCAATACTGAACCGTCGCTTCTGAAACTTTTCACACATTCAGTTTAAGTACTGCAGATGTTGTTGAAGGTTTGTTTGATCACTATTTTTTGATAAAATCATCTAAATTTTACAATTTAAACTCCGTTTTACTAACACAAACAAAACAAGCATGTAAACAAATGTCAAGGTGTATCCATAGCTACAACAAGGTTTAAAGATCACGGGGAAATTGTTGAAATATCAAACATTTTAAATATGCCGTTATTGTAACTATTAAATTAAATCGAACTTCCAAGTAAAGAGTAAAACCATAACTCTTTTCTCAACCTCTTCTTCACCGAGCGACGCCGGGGCGTCAAGCTAGTTTACTATAAATAAAGATGGGTGAAAAAGTGGCTCTAGTTTGATTTTATTGTGTAACTTTTCAAAATTTAATTTTATTCATGCGAAACAGAAGAAGTTTCTGTTTGTCCTGATTTCCTCCCACAGTGCGCAATACCTGACTAGTACCTGTTTCGAAGAACACTCGTTCGCAGTTCCGAACCAACACTTTGTTCACATCAAGGCGATGGCGATTTGTTTTTCGGTGGCTCGCAGTGACATTTGGATGGAATTGCGGACACGACGCTACGGCCATTACGAGGCGGCGGCGGCGGCGGCGGTGGCCATCACCGACGGGAAGTCATTCCGAGCGCGGGGAACGTTTACGTTTCGGCTTCGATTGGCTTTTGTCGCCGCGAAGCAAAACAGGAACGCGGCAGGAAACGAAATGCAGCCGAGCTGTCGGGCGGTTTCGTTACCCGTCATTGCCAGTTTCTTGTTGTTTGTAAAACGCAAAATGGCCACGATTGCAGCGGCCGCCGTATGGCCGCTGGGTGGAATAAAAGGAAAGCCAAGTTTCCACGCGGCCCCCTCGGCGAAGGGGTGGAAATATGTTGCGTAGTAAAATGAGGAAAAAACGGACGAAATAAATAAAACAAGGCGATCAAAACTGGAACAATTTTCTTTATACACGATCTGCGACAGCTCGACGATTAATAGTGGCCTGGCGAAGACAGCGTTCGGAACCTTGCCTTGGCAAGGTAACGCAATGTCCACTCGCGTCCGGCGATCAGTGTTGAGCGAGGGGCTTCGTATGTTCAAGCTAGTCAGTTACGGCGGACAGCGGCTATGTTGATGAGGGTTGAATAATTGATGCCATTATCAAACGGCGAGCCCTGACGATAAATGGTGGCCGTGCTTCACGCGTACGACTCCGCTGATTGATGGGGATGCTCCGGCTTCCGATCGGGGTATATTATGTAGTAGATTGCCCCTTCGGAGTGAAAATACCACCGAACCCGAGGAAAAACCGGACCCAACTCACGATCGAGGTGGACGCTGGCAGGTGGAAAGCGCGGCCGATGGTGGATGAACTTGCCGAAAGGTTACCAACCAACCTCCGCGAGCCTTCGCCGAATCACTCTGCCTTCGAATGAGTACCATAATTTGCCAGCCCCAATGGAGCCGCACCGCCATTAATCTGAATTTTTGGAAAATAATTTCCTCTCACATCGATCGGCGCGCTATCCGCCAAGGTTGTCGGTAATCTGATTGGTTACTTTAAATCTAAAGCAGGTCAATATACTACCGCCGGATGCGGCAAACCAATTATACCAGCATGGAGTGGAGGCTTATTTTGGGGAAGCAAGCACAACTACCCCCGAGGGAGTGGTTTGTGATGTTTCATGTGTGTTTATTAGCGCACGTTTTCCTTCCTGCGGAGGCGTAGAGGTGATTTGAATTTTCTTCGTTGAATAATCGCCCCGAAAGCCGTCTGTACTTCGAAGTTCAAAACAATGTTTTTTGTTTGTAACTCAGTCGAGGAGATGTTGAGAATGTAGTGGTGTTAATCCGCTCCTTTTACGTTCCTTTTTTTTTTTGGAGACAAAATATGTTGTCTCGAAAACAACTCACCAACGTCTTACATCAGGGAAATAACCAATACCCATGCCAGCTGATGACGCCGGTGGCAAGCATTTATTTTTTCGTTTCCAGCACCTCCTTCCAGCCCTCCGTTTTTCTTGTGGGGTTGCTTGCCATCCCTTCCTTACTCTCCGGCACTATGACTTCCACCGTGCGGAGATCGCGATCAGCCGCAGCGCTTTGTTGTCGAAGTTGGCGTTCGAAGATCGGAAGAAAACGGGGGAAAACTTTCTTCGCGCCACCACTACACACGGCCTCGGACGGGTGCCTGACGGGTTGCGCCGGCACGCCGTTGCCTCAGTTGCGTCAGTCTCCATCGAACGCGTCTCGCGATCAGAGGCAACCACGCTGCTCGCCAGCCGACCGGCGATCCGGTTTTCCCTTTACAGCACGCGTGTGCCCCGCGGTGTGAGAGCACGTACACGCAAGACCTCATTCGCAGTTTGTTGTTTTTCGTTCGTCTTCCACATCCGTCCCCGGGACGAGTGCACTTGTCAAGCGAGCGCGCGCTGACGTTCAGTTTCTTCGACCGGATCAACCACTCGATTGCTTCATCCGCCATCGGATCCGGTGGCGACGGGAAAAGTGGTCAGTGGAACCCTGGCCAGGGGCCGCCGGAAAGGTGCTGTGGAAGTAATTCGTGCAACGCGATAAACGGTATCGATTGTTGCTTCGGCGAATGTGCATCGACATTTGTTATCTCGTTCCTAACGATCCGTAAACAGTCGTAGTGAATGGAGTTTAAATTTAAACCAATGTAGTTTTATATTCTCCTAACGTTTATTCTGTGCCTTAGTGCGTGAAACAAATTTGCAAGCATTCTTAACCCAAGATGCTGATTATGTATCAAACAAACAAATGAGTGAAACATTGTTGCACAACGCATGAAAGAAAGAGTGGGTATGTGTAGTGCCAGCATAAAAGTTAATGCATCGTTCCACATTGAAATGACGATCCGTAATGCTCCAATAGTTAAGTGTATTTGAACGAAGCACGCAAACGGTGCGCAAAGTAGAGATAATTGTAGAAACGGTGTCACCAAGAAATCGTTTAGGGTAGGTTAACAAAATACATTGTATATAGCTTATTATTGATTTTAAACTGCTTGACATTTTATCATGATTTTGTTTTTTATTATTAATTGAGACATTACTTCTCCAGTACGCATAAAGTGATTTGAAACAATTTATGCTGAATGATTTGTCGTGCCTCAGAAAAGCGCCTTTTCATCTGCGGTTGTAACATTTTAAATGATTTTATATAGTTATTTTTTATTTTCAAACAGAACACTTTAAATTTGGAAAAATATAAAAAATAAATTATGACCATTTTAGAATGCAAAAACATTAGCATTAGCAAAAACATTATTTATAATGCGTCCACTCGAACGTACCAATTAAAACTTGAGTGGTACAAATTTCTGATTTTAAAACTGACAATTCCTACTAAGCTGTTTACAAAGTAACCGAAGATTTTTAGTAGGTTGGTCATGAATCATTGTCTCTGTATGCGATTAGAATATTTACGGTATTTCTATAGCTAACCTACTTTCAACTCTTTTGTATGGGTCCATAAATTCGAACCCATTTGATATGTTTATCGATGGCATAAAAACCTTTCGACAAGATTGCCACCAAAAATGGGTGATATAAAAATCGATCGAACAAAACGTTCGCAATGTTTGGGAATCGAAATTCTGGCCACGAAATTGAACAACTTTAGCGACAGATGTAGTACTTCATCCGCCAGAGTCGGCTAGGATCGAGGTTCTATAAAATGTTTACTGGGGCACAATTTTGTCGAAAGTTTCTTTACAACTCACGCCAGTTGCGTGGCGAAGACTAGTCCCTATCGGCGCGCAGAAGGTGTTTGCGATGGCGTCGGACTGTTTCACTCCGCTGGAAGCTCGATCCAAGCGTCATCTAATTGAATTGCAGATTGTGGACAAACGTTTTGAAAGATACTTCTGCGCACGTCCAAACAAAACGCAATGGTCAAATCAGAGCGTTTGCAAATTCCCGGGGAGAAGGAATTTCGCTTTCGTTTCTTGTGTTACGATCTGATTGCGTTTCCATTATAGGGATTAGGCCGGTTGGTTTCGCTCGCATCTTGCCTATCGGGGCCCCATCACAACTTCACGGCGCTGCCGATGCGAATACGGTCGCATTTGGTAGACACAACTTTGCAGCTACTCCCAGCCGGAAACGCCTCCTGCTAGCTTTTTTCGAGCCCTCCCACCCCCTCGGAGGGACCTTAGACAGAGGCGCCAGTGGGGGAAGTGCGGTCCGGTTGTACCGATTTCGCATTTTCCCGCCACTCTCTCGGCGGTCTGTAGGGCCGGCTCGTGCGCCTAGGTTCTGCTCTGGAAGCTTTGGGCTGTCGGACTGGCCGGTGCACGAAGCGAACAAACAAAAAGCGCAAGGAAAAGCTAGGAGTTATCGTTTCGATCACTGAGTTCGAGCCGTCAAACGGTTCGAAACTGACAGGTCCGGCTGGTGGGCCATGGTTGATCCGGGCGGGCTGGAGCAGGCTGTCTGCTTTCACGAAATCTTTCAACCCCGCACCGGACCGGGGTTGCTTTGGTCTTTGGGCGGCCGGGTTTTCGATCGCAATTAGCCACAGCTGTTTCCGAAACATTGGTGGAAACACAAGAAAACGGGAGAAAACAAAAAAAAAACATCACACCCAACCAGAGCCGCATAGAAACCGTTTTCCCCACTACTACGCCTAGGAAAGTGTCGAGATTCTTGCCGGCGGGTAAACAGCCGCGAATAATTTCACTACGCCGCCATAACCGGAAGCGGTTCGTCGCGGCTGTCAACGAGATCGAAATTTTGGCCAAATGGTCGCAGGGGGGTAAGGGGGAAACCGAAGACGAAGGGACGAAATTTATCGATGCACTTCGCCGCCGCGGGAATGCAGCTTTCAATCGAGACCCATTTTTGCTGCGTGAAATAGCCGGTTTTACCACGATTTCAATTCATTCATTTATAGGAAAAGAGAAAATAAAATTGGTCAAAACTTTGGTGTGGAAACAAAGGAAAAATTAAATTGCAGTCAAATGAATTAGTGTTTCTAATAACAGAAACATGTTTATTACGAATTACGGATGAGCAAGTCTCATATTCGTAAAAATATTGGAGTGAAATACATCCTATTCTACTTCGTTATACTCTACTATTCATTATATTTGAGAAAGTGAGCGTTCAAGGTTCATATTGTTTACTGTCTCGGCTTCCGATACTTTTCCTCAATACACTTTTGCTTGTTTTATTTGACTCTAGCAACCAGGTGCTAGGTTCGAAATCAACTGAATGGCCCAATGAAGTGTCTGTGAAAGTAAAATCTTTGCCTTTTCACAAATCCCCCGACGACCTGCGGATGGGATGATGTCAAGATCGGTCTATATGATCTCACCTGTGCGCCAAAACACACATGCTTCAGGGTGGCACAAATCGGTGTTCGATCGTTCAATGATCCATCGAAGGGTTCATTCCCGAGCGAGAGGTCACGGCTACAGGAAATCGGATAAATTACTAGTTGAAAAAAAAAACCTAAAACGCTAGCTTCCCAATGTAACACTTCATCTCTTTCATTGGGAAGCAAGAAACACCGATTCCATACCGCTAGTTTTTCCGAGCGGTCCGCGAAGGCGTTGCGTCGAAGATAATCAATTTTTCCTCAACAATCGATCGCTGGAAGCATGGAAAACAGCGGATTCATTAGCACCCGCCTTCGGTGTGAGTTTTCGATAGCGCACCAAAAGCTAACTGTGCGCCTGGGGCGAGCGAACGGCAAGAAAAACAATGGCGGCTGGGAAATAAAATCGATCGAGAATCGATTGTCAGAAGCTGCGCTAAGCGGATTTTACACCTGACGCACTTCTCTGGGATTTCGATTCAAACACTTCCCTCAGACAAGCCGTGAGAGTTCATTATCGATGATTCTAGGATGTAACGGAGTAGGTTGAAAAGACCACTTCGACGTTTAATCAATTTAGGTGTGATTGGTTATTTTTATTCAAAGATATTATCTTGCTGATTTTATTCTTAGATGTTGTTTAGGTAGCTTTCACTTATAAACAAGGCATCAAATTTCGTGATGCAAATAAATTAAAATGTTTACCGTATTCTGTAAACAAAGAAGTACTATCGTATGAGTAATAGAGTAAACAAGTTATCGACTTTGGTACGAGACATTAAACACAAATTGC
Source organism: Anopheles coustani (assembly GCF_943734705.1). Taxonomy (NCBI): domain Eukaryota; kingdom Metazoa; phylum Arthropoda; class Insecta; order Diptera; family Culicidae; genus Anopheles; species Anopheles coustani. The sequence goes on from NC_071288.1 coordinate 35,345,589, forward strand.
TGGCGCCTTAAGCACAGCAAAAAAGTCGAGCGGAAGATAGTCAATGCTGCATGACAATGCGTTCGTTTACAAGCATTTCGCCGTGGATTGAAACATGAATTCACGCCATGCAGGGAATGTTATTAAGAGTGGTTGCAGATTGAATTGATTGCCGGCGTTTTTACTGGTGGTGTTTAATTTATTTTTTTTTTCCAAGCTCCCCCAACACCTTCACCCATAATGAAGCGCACGTTTACACGTTTTATAAACCGACCGAAGACACAGGCAGTTGGAGAGAAAGAGATTTGGTCCATTAAGCCCCTATTTACAAGATTAACGGAACAAGCGACCCCGGAGATGGGCGCTTCGGATGGAGTGGGGAAGGGCCGGAAGGTGTGTGCAGATGTGCGGAAATTGCATTTCCTCGCCGGTGTTGGTGGTTGTAGCTTTTTTTTCGCTTTCGATATGTTGTTTTATATTTATGTGTGATGTAGTAGTTATCGATTCTGTACGAGATGTTAACAGATGTCGGGTGGGAGAGTTAGTTCCGGTGAGGCAGGCGTCTCTTCAAACACATGTTTTTGGAAATCGATTCCTTCGTGGGAGAGATTAGTTTCATTTCTTTTTTGGAGAACCAACTTGAAGGATTTGGCAGGCTGAGCGCTTGACTTTATCCTTCTTCTTTATGGTCAAGGGAATTTGAGCTACTTTTAAAGGCACTTCAATGAATGTCGTCTGCGGTAGGCGATAAAGTGAAACTTTCCTCGAATTTGAGAAATCCCGACCTGTCTAGACGGTCAATGACCGACCCGAACCAGTTGCTTACGACAAATGCTGTCCCACAAACACATCCGTACTTCTTCTTCTTGGCGTAACGACCTCTTGGTCATGCCTGCCCGTTAAGGGCTTACGAGACTTGTTTCCCTGTTGTACGTGGATAGTCAGTCCTCTCGTACAGGGGAGGGTCCGGTCTCGGTTGGGATTCGAACCCTTGCCGTCGAGGTGCTGAGCCTCGGCGCTCATGGGCCGATTTTCTAACCGGCGCTACCGCTCGGCTGTCGCGGACCCCCAACACATCCGTACTATTTGGATTAAATTTGAGCGATCAAAAATTGCTCGATCGGACCCTAAACACAATTCGTCGATCGTCACTATCCAGTTTCAAACCAGATCAAATATATTCAACTCGACCCTGTGGGCGCAAATTGGAAAGGAGTTATTTCCGGAACTAGACAACAGTGTGAATCACTCCGAAGATGTACTTATATCATAATCCTTGGGAAACGGTTATCTCGCGTTATCTTTTGTCAATAAGATTCGGACGATTATAATTCGGACCAGTTACGAAACGATTTAGCTTGGAAACATTAATCATGATGAGCCTTCGAGCAACGATTAACCGAAAATAAAATTGATGGCCGACGTGCAATGTGCGAAACAAACTTAATCGTCCGCTTTTCGCCCCTGACCATGCAAGCCAGTAGAGCATGCCAAAGTGTGCTTTCCCAGCAGGAGACTCCAACATGATGGAAGCTTGATAAACCTTTGGGAGTTCTTCTACCAGCTGAGGTCATTTATAATACGGTTAAAAAATCAAATAACAAACGGATGCCAAAAAAGGTTTCTTTAAATGCGCAAATCCTTAGAAAACTCGTAATAAATGTATGTTTTGTTTTTGGCAACGGGAAACTATGAATACATTTTACTTCCATTCCCCTTCTTCATGCTTTGGCACTTTGGGATTAGCCTGTTGATTAATGGTCTAGAGATTAAAGTGCAACCCTGCGGGACGCTGTCTTGATGGCTAGGGGTATTAAATAATTAACATTGTTCTTCCGAGCGCAACCGTATTGGCGAAGTTTGTTTAACAGCCTAATCACAACGGGATTTTTTTTTATTCTGCCAATTTACTATTAGACGTGATAGATTGTTACTTTTCTCGCTGATAACAGATTGAAGTTTTGATAAAAAGTTGTATGTTATTGTTTAGTTGTTGTTTGTTATTTCGTCTGATTGGCTCACTTCTGTTGATGGCTATTGATTGAATTTTCATATTTTGCCGTCAAAGTTACTTGTTATGGTTATTTATTAGTCGACTATATGTTTTCGTTCGTTATTTATAACCTCCTGCAATTAATCGATTTTTTGAAGCCATTTCACTGAGCATTGGTTGTATGCTCAATTTTAATACAATTTATGAGGTTAGTTTTTCATCGAAGGTTAATCGCTAGCTAAGGGTATCGAGGACGGTAGATGTTACAGGATATCTCATTCGTATTGTGACTTCGATCGATAGCGCTACATCAGGCTTGTCGTAAAAGCGTAGGCATTTGTATTTTCACTTCGGTCTTTAAACTTCCATATCCGCCTTTATTCGTTTCTGATATCTATTGTATCACATCTGAGTGAAGAGCTCTTTCCTCCAGATTTTTTTGTAGTACTATTTACATTAGGGCATTTCCAAAAGTTCGTCGATTTTAAGCTGAAAATCTAACTTGTTATCTTTGTCCTGGATATTTTTTGTGTAAAATTTTCGCCTTGAGTCCAAACAAATCACTACGATTTCAAAATAGATGTTTTAGAGACAAAAACTGATTGAAATTGATACGCTATAACAAAAGGAGATTGAGAGCAAAAGTTCTCACTTAATTTAAATAATTCGAGCCTTACTGACAACAATACCTGGTTTTGATACCAAACTTATTGTCATCGTCTGCACTAAAAGAACATCAGATAATAAATAAACCACAACAATTCAATGCATTAAATGAACCAACGCGCAGTTATAATTGTACGATAAATTGTTGGATGAACTGTTGAGTTTAGTACACAATCATCTACGGTTAGTTTATGATATCTTTTAACGAATTCCATCCTAACTGGATATTTTTGGAAGCCAGTTATTTTAAATCAAAACACGTTGCCCCAGCACCGACATGTTTATTATGCCTACCTCTTCCTAAAGTATGCAAATAGGAAAGCTATCCCACCACACACGATATCCGACAGAGGAACCCCTCGGCATCCGATAAAAGGGTCATGTTAGGGAGAAAAAACGGTACCTAGTGCCCTTGGGCTACTTTGAACCAACGCACAACAACAAACCGACCGATAGGTTCCCGTAACTCATGATCACGCAAGCAGATGCCGCTGCGGACACCTTCCAAATATCGATTCCATGCCAACCGATTCGGGGGGGGCTCTTTAATTCCTGAAGATGATGAGCTGTTTTACATTCCTTCTCCCGGGCGCCATTGTAGCTGTAACCGTGCGCGTCATCTATTCATAAGCGTTTACAAGCACGCTCAAGCGAAATTGGAACACCCCGAAAGCATCGACTCTTCGATCACCCTTCCCAGCATCCCACTGGGAGGCGAATGAAGTGTGTTCGAACTGAAGCCGATCAAACACTTATGGTTTCCGATCGATGGAAGCTCGCGAGGGGGGCTGTGGGGAGATGGCCGGCATAATCGGAAGAAACGTTTCTGGGTCCTCCAAACAATAGGTCTTCCCGATTGAGAAAGCTTCCAATGGCGCGCGCGATGATAGTATGATGGGCAAGTGCTAGGAAAAGCCGATTTTCGATTGGATTTTTGGGTGGAGATTTTACTTCCTCCATCTGTTGCTCCCGGGAGCTCCCATCATCGGTTAGCGTATGCGTCTGGTCGAGAAAACATCCGAGTCATCTATGCCCCTTTGGTGCGGCGTGGAAGTGGGTCAACACCTTGTGCCTTCCTCCAGACACCTGTTGGCAAATTCGATCTCTCATGCTGCGTTAGCACCTCCCGGCAGAAGAACGATTCGGTGGAAGACGATCGAGAAAAACGGGGGAAGGCAGGTAGTATCCCATTTTGTAGTTTATGATTACGCCAAGTGTGGAGATTCTCCGGCGAGCACGCGGAGCAAGTACCGACCGGTTCGAGGCTAATGAAGATGTTGAATACATCTCCTGCCAGCGTGCACCCGTGGGTTGTAATAGGTTCGGTTCGGTGCGAAAATAGCACCATTTCTTCCTATTTTACTTGCTTTGCCGCGCGTGGGCCTCTTTCGGGAAATGGAAAAACGCTGCAAATTCGGTCAGAGCTCGAAAGAAATCGATCGGGATAGTACGTAACGAAATGGTTATGTTGGGCAAATTTATTTTCGCCAGCGGACGGAAACTACTCGCGGCACGTAGCAGCATTTCTTTCCAAAACCGGTAGCACAGAGTACTTTAATCAAAATTTCTTTCACCTACTTCCGAATGCTATCGCTATCAAAGTATTACGCCGATGCAAGAGGTTATCGTAGACGCACGGTGCGTTAACTCGGTTTAATTTGCCCGGCACGAGTATGCAGAGCGGGTGCCGGCGGAAAGCTTTATTACGAAGTCCGGCCAAATTTTAATAACGGAAAAGCTTACTCAGGAAGCATCTATTTATTAAGCATGGTTTAGCTTGTTTAATTATTACGTATTTAATCTAATGAAAATATCTAACGAGAAAAATTTGCACGGTTCGTGAAGTCACAAAGTCTTGTCACAAATTTAATGTTTTTAGGGTGCCCCAGTAACATTTCCAGGTCAAATTCAAGTTCAATTGATTTACGTTTTTTCCTTCGACAATCTTTAAACTCAAGATGGTCATGTTTTTGAAGAAATAGTTAAAATTGTCGATGAAATTGCTTAACTTGCTTATTTACATTATGCCAACTGATTAGTGATGTGCGCTCTGGGTGAGAATGAGGGAGTGATTCGAATTTTTATATTGAATGAACGATTTAAATCCTAACAGATAGTTTTTGTGACTCCCTTTGATTTGAATCCTTAACTGGGATTCGAATCCCAAAAGAATGAACGAGTTGGTAAAAGAGTCGCTAGTCGCCATAGAGATACGAATCCCAAGTTGTGATTCGAATCCCAAGTTGTGATTCAAATCCCAAGTTGTGATTCGAATCTCAGTTTGGGATCACTACATGGGCGACTAGCGACTCTTTTACCAACTCGTTCATTCTATTGGGTTTCGAATCCCATATTATGATTCCCAAACTGGGATTCGAATCACAACTTTCCACATTTGACAACGTCATATAGTTTGAAGTACTAAATCTTCGCACTGCGTAGACTATACATACACACATTGAATTTCATTGTTTTTACAGAGATCCTTTGATTATTACAATTACGATAGAAATGTACAAGAATACGAAAGTGAAAAGTTTACTTTGCATATCAAAATAGGCAGCTTACCAATGAAGTGAGCTGCTGGCACAAGGTGAAGTAAACAATGCGGATTGTGCGGTCATCATAGCGTTAAAAACAGATCGGTTTTGATTTAGTCTTGGGCGAAAATGCCAGTTTTGGCCACATTAATGGCACAACACAAAAAGACCTTTGGACTCATTTTATCGAATACATAGCGATGAACTTGGTACGATAATATAGAGTAGCTATCTAAGCACGCAATTAATATTCAATTTTTTTTTTGTTTATTAGATGTTTTAATTAAAAAATTATCAATTTCCGAACACACCTTTTGCGCTATATGGCCCTATCTGTATTCTATTTTGGGTCGACTTGTGCAACAGGTTTGACACTAAAAAAAGGTTTCTTTTATGTTTTTGATGATTTAAGCAATCTTTGAAGTAATTAAGCAAATGCAATTTACTTTGATGATTAGTTTAATAAGTGTGATTAAATGTTTAATTTGTTGTTTGAATATCAGCATTTTTCCAGGACGATTGCGTTTTCGTCTAGAAGGTCATCAGCTGTTGGTGATTCTAGATTCAAATCTACCATCCTGGTTTTGAAAATCCACTCTAAAATTACAGTTAGATGTCACGATGGCATTAGATAGCAATAGCGAGAAGTGAGCGAGCGATGGGAGGGCGAAAGTGAGATGGACTGTGCTGACGCGTCAGGTTCCCCTTTACAGCGTAGAAATTTCCCCTTAACCGCTAGGCGGTTGCTAAGGGAAACCAAATACCGTATGCGTGATAATGTTAGCACCACCGTGTACCCCATTTACCGTATGCGTAATAATGTTTGCACCATCGTATTAAAATAGTTTCCGTTTTCTCTGGGCATACAAAAGGAAATGAAACGTTTTCGTGATTTTGGGAACAATTTCGAATCGAACATTGCATATACTCTTGGGAAAGGTGGCAACGAGATGAAAATAACCAACGCAGAATAAAATTAATAATAAAACTACTTCCATAAGGTTGGGCCCCAGTAAGCGGGACTTTAACCGGGCCCTGTAAACGGGCCGTATTACCGGGCCCTGAAAACGGGCCGTGTTACCGGACCCTGAAAACGGGCCGTGTTACCGGGCCGTGTTACCAGGCCATGGAACGGTGTCCTGTAAATTGGCCGGGTTACCTGGCTCTGTAAACGGGTCCTGTAAACGGGTCCTGTAAATGGGCAATGTAACCGGGCCATGTAAACGGGCCGTGTTACCGGGCCCTGCAAACGGGCCATGTTACCGGGCCCTGTAACCGGGCCATGTAAACGGGACGTGTTACCGGGCCCTGTAAACGGGCTGTGTTACCGGGCCCTGTAACCGGGCCGTGTTACTGGGCCATGTAACCGGGCCATGTAAACGGGCCCTGTAAACGAGCCCTGGTACCGGGCCCTGTAAACGGGCCCTGTAAACGGGTTCTGCAAGTGGGCCGTGTAACCGGGCCGTTTTACCTAGTCGCCCTCTTAAATTACAGTTAGACGTAACGTTGGCATTAGATAGCAATAGCGTGGTAGGCGAGCGATGGGAGGGCGAAAGTGAGATGCAAACAATTTCTACGCGTTAGGTTCCCCTACAGCGTAGGAATTTCCCCTTACGCGCTGTGCTGTCGCTAAGGATACTATGGATGCAGGATGGAAGGGAAACATTTTTTTTTTGGTAATCGATGGTTACATTGATTATCGATGGTTACTTTGCTGGAAAATAAAACCAAGCAAAGCGGAAATCTGCTACACAGTTTAATTCAAAGTTTGTAATAGGAAGGAAATGAAACTTTTTCGTGATTTTGGGTACAATTTCGAATCGAACATTGCATTTACTCTTGGGAAAGGTGGCAACGAGATGAAAATAACCAACGCAGAATAAAATTAATAATAAAACTACTTCCATAAGGTTGGGCCCAGTAAACGGGACTTTAACCGGGCCCTGTAAACGGGCCGTTTTACCGGGACGTGTTACCAGGCCATGTAACGGTGTCCTGTAAATTGGCCGGGTTACCTGGCTCTGTAAACGGGTCCTGTTAACGGGCCGTGTCACCGTGTCATGTAAACGGGTTTTGTAAACGGGTCCTGTAAACGGGTCCTGTAAATGGGCAAGGTAACCGGGCCATGTAAACGGGCCGTGTTACCGGGCCCTGCAAACGGGCCGTGTTACCGGGCCCTGTAACCGGGCCGTTTTACCGGGCCCTGTAACCGGGCCATGTAAACGGGACGTGTTACCGGGCCCTGTAAACGGGCCGTGTTACCGGGCCATGTAACCGGGCCATGTAAACGGGCCCTGTAAACGAGCCCTGGTACCGGGCCCTGTAAACGGGCCCTGTAACTGGGCCGTGTAACCGGGCCGTTTTACCTAGTCCACTCTAAAATTACAGTTAGACGTAACGATGGCATTAGATAGCAATAGCGAGAAGTGAGCGAGCGATGGGAGGGCGAAAGTGAGATGGACTGTGCTGACGCGTCAGGTTCCCCTTTACAGCGTAGAAATTTCCCCTTAACCGCTAGGCGGTTGCTAAGGGAAACCAAATACCGTATGCGTGATAATGTTTGCACCACCGTGTACCCCATTTACCGTATGCGTAATAATGTTTGCACCATCGTACAAAAATAGTTTCCGTTTTCTCTGGGCATACAAAAGGAAATGTAACGTTTTCGTGATTTTGGGGACAATTTCGAATCGAACATTGCATTTACTCTTGGGAAAGGTGGCAACGAGATGAAAATAACCAACGCAGAATAAAATTAATAATAAAACTACTTCCATAAGGTTGGGCCCTGTAAACGGGCCGTATTACCGGGCCCTGAAAACGGGCCGTATTACCGGGCCCTGAAAACGGGCCGCGTTACCGGGCCGTGTTATCAGGTCATGTAACGGTGTCCTGTAAATTGGCCGGGTTACCTGGCTCTGTAAACGGGTCCTGTTAATGGGCCGTGTCACCGGGCCATGTAAATGGATTCTGCAACAGTGTCCTGTTGTCCTGGGTCCAACGGGCCGTGTTACCGTGTCATGTAAACGGGTCATGTAAATGGGCAATGTAACCGGGCCATGTAAACGGGCCGTGTTACCGGGCCCTGCAAACGGGCCGTGTTACCGGGCCCTGTAACCGGGCCGTGTTACCGGGCCCTGTAACCGGGCCGTTTTACCGGGCCCTGTAACCGGGCCATGTGAACGGGACGTGTAAACGGGCCCTGTAAACGGGCCGTGTTACCGCCGTTTACCGGGCCCTGCAAACGGGCCGTGTTACCGGGCCATGTAACCAGGCCATGTAAACAGGCCCTGTAAACGAGCCCTGGTACCGGGCCCTGTAAACGGGCCCTGTAAACGGGTCCTGTAAACGGGCCGTGTTACCGCCGTTTACCGGGCCCTGCAAACGGGCCGTGTTACCGGGCCATGTAACCAGGCCATGTAAACAGGCCCTGTAAACGAGCCCTGGTACCGGGCCCTGTAAACGGGCCCTGTAAACGGGTTCTGCAAGTGGGCCGTGTTCCGGGCCGTTTTACCTAGTCGCTTCTAAAATTGCGCTTAGACGTAACGTTGGCATTAGATAGCAATATGCAAGTAAGCGAGCGAAGCGAGTGCGAAAGCGAGATACACTGTTCGGACGCGTCCGAAATTTCCCCATGCACTATACTGTTGCTAAGGATACTATGGATGCAGGATGGAAGGGGAAATTTCCTTGCGCCTTGACGAACGTTGAACGAGTTTTTGGTAATCGATGATTACATTGATTATCGATGGTTACTTTGCTGGAAAATAAAACAAAGCAAAGTGGAAATCTGCTACACAGTTTCATTCAAAGTTTGTAATAGGAAGCAAATGAAACATTTTCGTGACTTTGGGGACAATTTTTTCGAACATTGCATTTACTCTTGGGAAACGGGCCGTGTTACCGGGCCATGTACACGAGTCCTGTAACCGGGCCATGTAAACGGGCCCTGTAAACGGGCACTGTAACCGGGCACTGTAACCGGGCCCTGTTACCGGGTCCTGTAAAAGGCCAGTGTAACCGGGCCCTGTAAACGGGCACTGTAACCAATCCTGTAAAAGGGTCCTGAAACTGGGACCTGTAAACTGGCCCTGTAAACGGGTCCTGTTACCGGGCACTGTAAACGGGCACTGTAACCGGGCCCTGCAAATTGACCGAGTTGCCTGGCCCTGTAACTGGGTCCTGTAAACGGGCCGTATAAACAAACGGTGTAACCGGGTCCTATAACTGGGTCCTATAACTGGGTCGTGTAACCGGACCGTTTTACCTAGTGTAGTATAACAAAATTAAAAAAATCGGTAGTTAGTTAACAGCGAACTGAATTCTTCATTGAAAATTGCAACATAGTATCAAAACTAACTGTGTAAGCGAGTAAATTATACAACAGCTTCTACATAGCAGATTTAACCTTTAATCAAAAATAAGTAAAAACATTCTTATACCAACTTTAGAATAAAAAACCCTGAAAAACGCATGGGGCGTTATAAAGGGTACTAAATTAACGAAAGCCATGAGCATTTTCGCAAAATGTGGAAGTTTAAGCTCGACTGTAATATTGAGTGGCTAATGGCAGTTGACATTCACATCCATATTTTGTACGTTTTTGTGTACTTTCAGTGCTTTCGTTGATTGTATTGCTCTACAAACAAAATGGTTATCTTTGGCGCATGTTTTGCCATAGTTAAGAAAAGTAGTTTTCTAATATATTAGACAAGATAAAACATCTGACAGACCATTAAGCCGTTCGTTAGAGCTTATATGTCGGGCGTAAATTTGCCGCTATCTTGCTTCAATGTCTCAGAAAAAAAAATCACCCAATACCTGTGCTAGGTTGAGTGTTATCATGCCCTTCAGCAATTACCTTATCTAGAGGATTATGCTTCGCTTACGCGTTCCCCCTCGCTCATCAACATGAGAAAAATTTGCTCGACGATTTCATGCCGGCATGATGTTTGCTAAATTTTCCACTAATTTGTCGGGGAAAATGAATCCCGACAGGTTTGCGCGGTTTGCTTTCGTCTAGTGCTCGCAAATACGCACCCCTCCGGCGAAAGGCGGCATGGTGTTGATGTGTGGATAATTTAGTGTGTTTTCTTTTGTTGGCTCTTCCGTCCTCCGAAAACTACCGTATCGGCCAGATTATGCAGCCAGCGGGCTGATAGGATGATTAATTGAAGGGTTGTCTTCCCTGAGACTGCTCCCAGTGCCCGAGGCTGGTGTTTGGTTAGTTTGATTTGCATTTTAATGCTCCACTGTGTTTCGGAAAACGTTGCATATGCAAGACGCGCGTTAATTGCATATTCGAGCTTCCGCAGAAGTGATGTTGAGGTGAGGCTTGTGTTGATAAATCGATAGTTTCAACGATTGATATAGTTTTTGGTATTACTCAATGTTTTGGTTGATAAACCTGAACTTTATGTCTATCTGACGTGGCTTAAAATATCGTATCGTACTAAATTTGAAACCAAGTAGCTTTTATACACCGTGTAACACTCCTCTTACAAATTCCCCACCAACTCTACTATCTAAAGGCGACAATTAATCATCGTCGCTTCCCACTGTCCCTTCCTTCCATCCGGGGATCAACTTTTATGTCTGCATTGCGGACTGATGCACTCGCAAGCTTCAAAGCCAACGGAATGCATTTTAGCCCGGCTTCAATTGCACTAACAATAGAACCACGCCAATGCAATTTCCCTGGAATAATGCAGCAAGTGCATTAGCATCTACACCGATGGCGCCAACCACAACTACGCTACGGATGGGCATTGATGCATTGCCTTTCACTGGTTCGTTTTTCACTTACGATTTCCTTGCGCAGTGAACATTAGATTTCCTCTTGGCGATCATTGTGATTACCCCCTCCGATGGCTGTTTTATTATCTTTGTAGCGATGTTTTTCCTCGTTGTGGAATGAAAACGATGTCAATGGAGCTATGCTTATGGTGGATGAAATAAAGCTTATTTTTTCCCCACCAACAAACGGTGGGACATCAATTGTTTTACAAGAAAAACCAAAACAAAACATCTGCTTTGGGCAGTGCTGATGAATAAAACACCATTCCACGGATCACTTAATCATATTGAATTTTTTCGAGACCATCCTAACGGACCCATTTCTCACGCAAGCATTCGTTCCGTTAGATATCGAACCGGCTCTTCCCCAACAACGACCACTCGTTAAGCGTTTGATAGCAGCGGAAGAAATACAAGTGAATGCAAAGCCATTTCTACGTCTCTCTGAACGTTCTGTTCCGTAATCGCTCCGCGTGATTCGGGTATTCAGAACCCGTTTACATTATCCCATCTAGAGGCTCTTCTTTGAGATCCTGTTTCGGACCGGATCCACGATGTTGCACGCTTTTAATTGGCCTGCTTTATGGCGGTCGGTGAAAGGGATTGAGGGTCTTGAAAAGAAAATCTGTGCTCGAACAAAATATGGATCAATCGGTCAACGATGTGATTACGCAGTTCTTATAAGTGCAAACGGGCGAACGCGAATACATGAGGTATAAAAGTGTACTGATCGAATCCTTGGATCCCGGAAAGTCACTTGGGAAGTCCAGAAATTCTAACGGTACTTTACATTAAGCAAGACTGGTTTGCTGATGTAAGTTCTACCAATGAGAAAATTTACCGATGACACTCTCTATACAATTTTATGACAACTTGACTTTGGATAATAATTGATCCATTCCGATTCGTTAGCCCACAACAAGATTGGTAGGTTTGTTAGCGGCATCTATTGTCATACTGGTTCTTGGGCAACAAAATACCTTTCGAATGCGAGTTGTTTACGTCTAGGACTTGGTTATGAGCGCCGAAATTAAGACGATATCAATCTTTTTCAATTTCATAATGAAATACGGCGAATGAAACAAGCTTTTACGATGGCTGTTGTAGTAGCTCAACTTAAGTCCATCTGATGATAATGTCCTCGGCAGACATCCATTATCAGTGCCATCCCTACGTCACCTTTCATAGGCGCAACTGGATCAAAAGCAAAAGCACTGCCGCATCGGAGCAGGTTTAAGCCTTTGGACGCTTCTGCAATCGCGTCCAATTGTGATGCCTGTGTGCGCTATTGGGTGTGTTTGTGTATGAGAAAACTTACATAACCCCGTCTGTTGGACTCTCTCTTCAGCGGACGGTGAGGAACGCGGGCAGGGCGATGTGACGCGACCGGGCTGCACCGATTGCGCACGGAGTCGGTTTCGAGGTGCTGAGCTTCACGGTACTCTGGTGATTTGACGTAGCGGACTTGGCATTGCCACATGCGCCACGCGGTATGAGCGCGCCACGTTCCGGGGACCGCTTCTGGGGACCCTTCTTGGACCCAGAATGTGTCTGCTGATGCAACGCGTTTGTGGCCCATGACGGCGTTGGTGAATTAAACATGAGCCCTACGGACCAGTCGGTCACTCACGAAGAGAAGAAGGCCGGTTCGATTGCATACCAACTACTGACCCACTCTCGAGTCGACGGCCCTTTCGTGTGTTCGGAGACTCCAGTGGGGGCACACCGAGAACGGACAACATCGTCTGGAAGGAGTGGGATCCTCATACCGCCGTTCTGGTGAGCTGGTGGGCTACGCCGTAAAAGTTGTTTTCAGCTCGTTGAATAAATCATCAATTAGTACCGATGGTGCGCGGGAGCCTGGTGGTCAGCAGGCTGAGTCTTGGTCCCGCTATGGCAGCAGGTTAGCAGCGTACCGATATGGTTCGCGGACCAGCGCTGATACCAGCGGCATCTGGTTCCGGTTGAGGTGCGATCAACTGAATTCCTTGACCGCTTAGAAACCGTTGCCTGTAAGATCCATCCAGTAGTCGGCACCGTATGTGCCGTAATTAGCCCATCTGGTTCCAAAAGTTTAATATTCTTCAATTTCTCCTACAACCTTGAGGGATCAGGGAGCGATGAGCCATCTAGTTTTCCTCCAAACTGAGCCAGTCCAAAGTCAGTTACTTTGAGGAGAACTAATTAGACACTTCATCTAAGGACAGCGACCGCTAATAATTCGACCTCCCAAGTATAAGGCAGCCCACGGTGGCGTAGCCAAATTTTGGAAACTGGCCGCATTACGCAAGAACTTTCTTTTTTCCTCCCCGCTCGTTTTTGTTTATTTTCCTCTGGCAAACGTTGTCGCGGTTAGCTTGATTATGCCCACGAGAGCGAATAAAACTGTTACCACTCGACCGACCGAAGCTGGTCGGTTACACAAATTGAAGGTTCGGGCGTGCTGATAGGCGTGTAGGAAAGTCAGATTTTGCCCGGCTCGGTGGGTTGATATAAATTCGGTAACAATCAAATTCAATGATCTTCGGTGGAGAAGAAAGTCCAGCGTCTTCCGGCGGTAGGAAGGTTTGATGGTTCATCGTGCAGGTTATACTTTCTCGCAGGGGGGAACGTGGCAGGAACGTCGCTGTCGTTGATCAACGATGGGTGACTCTGTCTAACCGGGGTTGCTCATTAGGTTCGTTGGATGTATACTGGCATTTGATAAGAAACGCATGTAGAGAAGTGGCTCAGAATGGGTGAAAGCAATCACGAACATGCGCGGATCATTCAAACCAAAGCACAAGTACCTTCGGTATTGTCTTCAACCTTCGTCTCTTCACTAATAAACTGCGTTGTAGACAGGGCCATTGTGCATAATTTCCTTGGTTGTAGCGTTGCTTCAAGTTACTTCTATTCAGCGAGTACGCGACTTCGCTTTCTCTGAGGGTTCGCGAGCGAAAATGACATGCGCGATCGAGCGTTCGAGCAAAACATTGCATTGTCGATTGTCAACCGCTTGAGTGGGGGAGGTGAAAAACGCACGCCCATGCTTCGCAGCGGTGATCACAATGGCGAATAGACACCTCCTTACATGAAAGCTGCCTCAACAAAGACGCCAAAGGGCGAGAAAACATCGTAGTACATCGATTCAAATAAGAATAGACAAAGTCTGCGCAGGCAATGTCAGACACCACCAAGCATATTGGCATGAGAATGCCATCTCGCGATCGAACAGCGATCGAAGGTTGCCTAGAGAAACTTTAGATACTTTCCCCTCCCCAACACTATTGCAGACCCCCATCCGCACGCGTCTAGTCATTAACTTTCGGTTTCCTTTTCACCGCCCTTGGGTCAGCTTCCGCGACCTGAGCCGAGCTAGCGGTGGCCTACTTGCGCCTCGCGTTCTACGCCGCCATCAGCCATGGAGATTCTTGCGCGCCGTCCAAACTGGTTCTGCACGCGCGACGTACCTTCGCGTAAGTGAGCCATAAAAACCAAGAAAACCAGGCTAAAACGGTACTTGGTAGGGACCGGTCGGTCGGTCGGTCAGCTTGGAACTCGTTCCAGTATGACGTGGTGTTGTTGCTTAGCCAAGTTCATCGGCCAGGGGTTAGGGGTGGGGAAGCATCAACACGAAAGGCCTCGATGGTCAGAAGCGTCTTTTTTGGGGTCACATCTTACGTGATCGTTTCTTCTGAATGAACGAAGAATGTAGAGATTTTTGTAAAGCGATTGAACAAAATTTCACGTTGTTCGAGGGCTGTTTTTTTTTATTCTGCACGGAGTTTTAATTTAATTTGTTAAAATAATATACTGCTAAAGTAGAATTGCATCACTCCAGGGCTGAAAACATCGAGTAAAAATGGCAACGGCCAAGTGTAGTTATCGAAACAGTCAGGTGAGGTTGAAGTGAAATGATTTTGATTATGAATAAAGTATTTTTGAAAGAAAAGTTTTTCAGTTAAAAGTTCTGCGGTTTCGAAGCAAAAGTTTAAACACGTTTCAATACGTTTTTCACAAGCTAATCTAAAATAGTTTAAATCGCCTCACGTGTTTTAAAATAACAATATGTATGTTAACAAAATGTGTTCAAAAGAATTTTGATAAAGCATGTACGAAATCACAACGATTCCTATTCCATTTTAAAAATAATAGCAGAGAGAAATGGCATGTGTAAATAGTTACAATCTAAACCTAATTTAAATTTGTTGCTAGACTGGAAAATATGGAGAAATATAGTGTTTAAATTCTGTAATAAAAAAAAATCTTTAACCGAATTCTAATGAATTGTTTGTTTCATTTAAATTTTGATTGCCTAGACTATACGCTACAAAGTAAACAACAAGTTAATGAAAAAGGTCTTGAATTATGAGACGTAAACATAATTTTATATGTTCAATTTGTTTTCAATGCAACAGGAAGGGTAATAAAATGAGAGATCAAAGAAATTTCTCGAGTATTAGTTTGAAAGTATGTTAGTTTTAAACAAGCGAGAACCAAAATTGGCTTTGGAAATCATGTTTGTGATTTGTTTTGGAAATGCCATTTCCTCGGACACACGTTAAGTAATATAAAAAATTTAATATTTGGCAAGTTTTTTCCTTAGTTTGAAAAATCGAGCGTATAGTGTCCAAAAAACCGAGTGTAGTACATGTAAATTAAAACACTTTCATGACATTCGTTAAAATTACGTTCTTGACTTCCTGCTCTTACTCTTGCAATGAGCGAAACACTTCAGTGGGTCTCCTTTTTACTTCCGACACATTTTCATGGTCAGCATGGCGCCATTTCTTCAGGTCGAAGGCATACAATTTTCCATTTTCTCGAAAACCCCACTTGGAGGATGCCCGCGGACCAAAACAAAATGAGGGGCAGGCGCAGACACGTGCGGTACAATTACTCCAAGCAGCAGGTCCGCGTTCCGTGCCGTGTGTGTACTAATCTGGCTGTTTCTGCTTTTCCCCCATTTCCATCAATTGCAGTAAAGGCCAGCGTCGTCAGCATTATCATCACCGCCAGCATCACGCCACCGACAGAAGCAACAGAGTTTGCGTCATTGAACTTGAAAAAGTCGAACAACGATCGATCGGAAATTATGTGTGTACGCTTCGGTGGTGCGCCAGCCCGCTCGCCGACGGACAGTTGAGCGTGCACCAGCAGCGTCTCCGGCGAGAAAGTGGGAAGAAGCCGGTGGCGGGAAACAACCCAAGGCCTCCCTCATTAGGCCGTCGGAGTACGCAATCACGGTTCTGTGCGGTGCGCGTACGACGACATCCGTTCGTTCCGTTACACTTAAGCATCGACGCCAGCCAATGGTGGCCGTTTGGGAAAGACAAGTGGACCACAGTGTAGCACTCTCCGGTCGCGGCCACATCCTCTGGGACGTCGAGCATAGTTAGGCATGTTCGACCGATAGTGCGCGGCTTCATAGCGATCAACCATCGATTAGCGATCGTAGCGAGCGAATCTCAGCTCCGGGATCGATTCGGGCCACCAAATAGGTCAAGTGTACCCACTGTGTTCCTTGGACGACCCCGTTCACGGTCTCCCTGATGGGTTTTCGTCCGATAAAAGGGTGCCAGCAATCAAAAAGTACAATAGAATTGTGAAAGTGGCACGACTGTGCCGGCCTGAGAGGTTAGTTCGTTCTGCGAAAGTGCAATTGTTTTCGTGTTATGTGTTTTTTGACGTTTATGACGCGATAAGTGTGCCAGCGAGATCAAGTGTGCAGCGGCTATCGATCACCCGGAGAGATCTTCCGAGCCATGTCTTCGCGAATTGAGAAGCTGCGTCGATGTGCAGCGTATGTTTGTGTCGTTTAAACGTGTTGTATGGGAAGAGCAACCCCACGGCGCATGACAAGCAATGGTCACGTACAATATGGACGGTTCGCAGAGAATGAGCCGCCCTCGGCGCGGTTCTAGTGTTTCATCGGGCTTCCGACTCGTGGACGCGGATCAGCTGGACGCGAGGTCCAGCATAAGCCGAAACAGTATCTATAAGCTGAGGATCGATTCCATGTTCGACGACACAAGGTGAGTAATTGTAAATTGATCAATCAGTAATGTGGTCGTGTTTGATGTGTAAATTGATAAATTCAAATTAGTTAAAAATATATACAAATGTATGAAAAAGGTACGGGAAACGAAGTGTAATCGCTAGCGTAATCTAAATTTATCAAACATAATGTTGGCTTTCATACCCTGGCATCTTGTTAAAACCTTAACAAATGAATCAATAGCTCAACCATAAATACTAAATAATAGCCGTAGCTTCAAAAAATGCTGCTACTTTTACCGAATTGCAAAATTTCGGCCCAAATATTGACGATACGCGAGAGATCAGCGTAATTCGCGATTACACTAGCGATTACATTTCTTTTAGTATGCCCTTAACATGGTAGTATATCCACTAATTACAATGTAATATGAAATTTTCCCTTTAAACAAAGTGATACTATGACTTTCCATATGAAACGGGATGTGCGGAGGAAACCACATTTTGTTTAAATAAACCGTGCAGTGTTTTTATATTTTCAAGAGAAGTAATGACATTTGAAACCATTTTAAAATAATTCGGAAAGACTTAGGATTTGTACTTTAGTAAAGTCTACCTGTAGTTTTCCTTTTCATTGCATGACTAGATAGCAAACACTACTTGAATGTTGTAGATGGTCACTTTTTTAATAATAATGATAAGTTATTTGTAATATTTTATGTAAACTTTGAAATAAAGACAACAGTGCAATATTTAAAATATTACAATCTAAAAGCAAGAAATCTGGCATCAAGATGTTCTCGATGGTTCATTTCAAGGTAGATAATGATTTATTGTGCAGTTTCAAAAAGTTTTTCTTCAAGATATTTCATTAATATTTTAAAACTAATACGTATGATGCATATTGGATTCGTAGACTTATCAAATGCGCCCATCACTAACTACGGTTTGCTAATTGTTGACGGTTGAAATGGTTAGATACGTCAAAGACAACCTTAACATAAACGACATTCATTTACGTTTAGGATATGGAATCAATAAAAGCCTTATACCCTGTTCAAGCTGATGGCATTTTGGGCTTCTCCCAATTCCGCCGTCAATCGTCGCACAGCAGCTTCGAGTTCACGAACGGTATTTACGAATCGTTTCTCCAGCAACTCTTTCTCCTCGACCACCCGGCGGTACTTCTCCCCTAGTGCCTCGTAGGAACGTCTTAGCTGAGCCATTTCGGTCCGGTCTGCATTGCCGTCCCGAGCACGCAACTTGTCCGGACTTGGTAAAAGCTCTGCCGATACTTCCCCGTGACTTGAATCCTGCCGATCCACGGTAACGGATACGATTTCGTATCTCGTTCCACGTACATCTGGGTGGTCAGCTTCGTAGCAGCAGAGGCCTCCTTCAAATGTACTGGTGGGACATGAGTATTCCGCTCCGTACACCTCGATGGACCCGATCCAGATCGCTTGCCTCGCTTCCCTCACCCAGGGGCAACTCCAAAAGTTCTCCACCAAACGTACCCGCTGCAGGGCGGGCATGAAGCTCGGAAAGAAGGCGACTTCCCGCAGGCGGTTGTGGTTGATCCAGAAGTTTTTGACACGCGCCAGCCGCAGCGTAGACGAAGTGTCAATCCGCACGAGGTGATTCGAAGAGAGGTCAAGCGCAAGCAAATTCTCCATCGATCGGAACCAGTTGAGGTTGACCGATTCCAGCTTATTGTTCGAGAGGTCCAGGATCGACAGCGCCGTAAGGAGACTAATGGCAGGTGGCAGAGTATTCAGCGGATTGCCATTAATGATGAGCGTGTTTAGGTTACGGTTTTCCACCGGAACTACTGCGAACTCTCGTAGTTCCGTGTTATCGATCCTCAGGGAGTGTAACGACTCCGAACGAAACGTAACGGAGGGGATTAGACCTCCTTTTAGGGTGAGAAAGGCCGCATTGGGTAGGGCATCGAAAAGTTGGCTGGTGAAGGAAAGGATTTCGCAGGATTGCATGATCACCTGTGACGTGTTGGGGAAGATGATCTCCGAATATTCGGAAGACGAATGAAGCGAAAGCCCTTCGATAAAGCACGTTGCGTTACGATTGATCTTCGTGCATACGACAGTACTTGAAGAGCACGTCGAAATGCCAATGAAGGCTGCAAGAGTTCTGCATGGAACAGGTTGATTAGTACATATATCATGACACTGATAGGTTGCGCTACTCACAAGAATGCAATCGAACGCATTGTTTCCCCTCCGATTGGATCGCTATAGATTGGAGCGAACTGTGCAATCTAAAATCCTTATCACTACTAAACTCGTGGTAAACTAGGAAAGCTGGACTAGCTCATCCAACCTACAACCATCGGTTGGATCACTACATTCAATGTCATAACATTGAATCACTCAAACACACACATTTACACTTTGTTTATGGGGTCCTGCAAGTAAACACCAACCTTCTCCATCTCCACCCCGATCACACCATCGAAGGTTTCGTTTTCGAACACTTGCAGCTTGAACCCCTTCCTCACCACAGCCTCACGCCCTGGCAGCTCGTCAAGCGCGGTCAGCATCAGCTCCGAGATCGCCACACGGGCTCGTTCCGGACTGCTGTACGAACAGCACAGACCCCCATTCCTCACACGTCCGTCGCACAAGAAATCGTTTCCGAGAACGGTGATTTTCCGCTGCCACACCGCTGCCCGCACCGCACTCACCCAGTCGCAATCCCAACGATTCTTCATAAGACGGGTGGACTTCAGGCCAGGAAACATGTCCGGAAAGCGATCGATTTGCTGAAGCCGATTCTGCCGCACATCGAACATTGCCAGATTCGGCAGGATGAGTTCACTACCCACCGTGACGCTGGTCAGATCGTTGTAGGCCACACTCAACACATTTAGTGCAGCGAGATTTTCGAGGCTGTTCAGATCGACGGTCTTCAGGGCGCAGTTCGAAACGTCGAGCAACTTCAGCCCGACCAGATATCGAATGTTGCCGGGCAGCGTTGTCATATTGCGCTCGTGTATCACCAGCGTATGCAGCTTGTCGTTTTGCACCGGCAATACGTCGAAAGTCTTAAGCCCCGTGGCACTGATCTTCAAACTCTCCAGCCGGCTCAGGCCATAGTATAGCTCCCTCAGGATGCCCTTGCGAAGCTCAAGGTTAACCGTGGCGACGTTGAACTGTCGGAACAGATTAGGGCCGATGAATGGGATCGTCGGGTAGAACAACTCCAGACTCCGATGGGCGGGGAAAGCCACACTCGCGCCGGTGTTGTTGATGGTGACGCTGGCAATAATGCACACTTCCTCATATTCGTCATCCTGCTGGTGGCTGTTGTACGCCGCAGAGAACATCTTCCGATCGGAGGCGATCGGAAGGTGGTGCACGATGCTACAGTGAAACTCGAGATCGGTGGATGCGGCCATTAATTCTTTGAAAAGTAACAAACTGAATACACTTGTTAGTACGTTATGAGAATAACAATAACATCAGTTAAGTTATTTGGACTGTAAGTCAGTTGGAAGTAAATACCTAAGAACTCGTAAAAACAACATGTTGCTGAGGCGTCTGCTAGATGGCAATGTTTGCAATGTTCTGTTGATAATGAACAGCTTTGCAGCAATGAGATGCTACAAATAATATTCTCTCGAATCACGGTTTGTGTGAGGAACTCGAAAACTCATCAATACAGAGACGTTGTCAGTTGTTTTACAAACCGACGTTAGTCACTAATGTTTGTAAACATTTCAAGCGAACTGTCTTAAATCTTTTTCTGTATCTCATTGTTTTACATATTCCTCTTTTTACAATTCCGCGTTTGTTGCAACAATTTCACACCCATTATTTGTTCAACTTAATTTGATTTGTAAAGCTCATGAGTAAACAATTTATTTTAATGCTTTACTAACTTTAAGCTTGGAAGTTATTTGATTTAATTAAATTCGTTAGGCGTTTTAAACTCAAAAATAATGCTGAACATCTATACAATTAATTTCATAAAAGAATTTAAAAACAAAGTCTACTACAAAGATCTGAAACATGTTATCCGAGAAAGTTAGAAGAATCGATACAAAAACCTACATTTTGTCTAACGCTTTGTTATAGAAAAAATAATTTTTCTGATCTGATTCCAAAATGTTATCCAACAATTTGGCACCAGCAGGCGTGATTGAAGGTTGTTGTTAGTGTAGAGAAGGAACGAATCGTTTTGTCACGATACGTCTTTTATGCAAAATTCTTTCTTACCTGACTTCCAATAGTTAATTTTACGGATTCGAAGTGCATTTGCATATAGTTTTCTGCTTTGATATTTTCATCAAATACTATGTGAATACAAGATGCATAACAATCTTTATTTGCCTTCGAAATGTATGAGATTGGTTTACTTTATCAAAGCATGATTTAGGCAAAAGGTTTTTCAAATCGGCTTGCAAATGCAAAAGTGGCACTGACCTAATTTTGCAATGCAGTACTTTCTTCACTTGCATTCATTGCATCAATTATTCATCCAACCAGCACCGAACCCACGCGCTAACTATTTAGATTAATCCAAACACCTAATCGGAAACAAGTTTTCCGCACCAACCGTGGTTCCAGCCTAACATGCCATGTAATGGGATCATCCTCTAACGGGTCCTTCGCGCCTGGCAGGCAGGGTCCAGACAAAAAGTGAAGCAATAAACACAACCTGCCAGTGACATCCCCGTTTATCGTGGGGTCCTGTCGTGGTGATTCGCATTTGGGTCACCTATTTCCATTACGCTCATGTTTCTCAACGACAACGACGACTTACGGCTTCAGGACCGCGTCTGGTCCGGCCGAGTACGTCTCCGGCTCGGATATGGGTCACTCCCGATAACCCACTCCGCACAGCGTGCTCGAATCTAGGAGAACGACATTTTTCCGCTGCAGGCGAGCTGGAGGAAAACAAGTTGCATTCGGCTGCATCCAGTGGTTAGATTCCTTTCTTTTTCCCGTTCGTACGGAAAACGCGGATAGGCGCGTTAGTTAAGTGTACACGCAACAGTACCCGGTTGTGATTAGTGTTATTTGATAGCAGCAATGAAATGATTTTCCGGGCTTAGAGTGAATGGCTGATTTTCGCACAATTTCATTTCCACTGGGAGTAGCAATTTTGGTGGAGGAATTTCGATGTTTCCTCTGATCCCTCCCTTTAAACCGGAAAACTGATCGACGGAGCTTTCAACGGGTGAGCTTTTGAGCTACAAATGATCAAGTGAACGCGAAGTGAGTCTGAAAGTATGCAATAACCGGTTTAAAAGCTCACTTCCTAAGCCCCATGTTTTTCGACCAAGGTTGCTCTACCTCTTTCCCGCACAGTTTCTCCGAAAGTCGTTTCTTCACTCGTCGCTTTGGCGGGAGGTGGGAAAAGCAAAGCCCACTATGCCGATGGATCGAAGAAAGGGGAAGGAGGCGCGGTGAAGTGGACTTCATGGCGGGCGCGGAAATTTCTTCGCACCTAGACTCACCTAGGTTGCGCGCAGCCGATTGCCCGTCGCTCAATAGTTGCTCGAACGCGGTACCGTACGGGTGTGTTTCGTCTTTGCGCTGGTGCAGATCGTCCAAAGTCGGACGGAAAATCGTGGTGTTTGGTGTTTGTGTGATGGTGTGCCGATGATCCAACGGCCAGTCGTCTAGGTGTCTTGCTGGAAAATTCGTAACATTGGGGTGTATCTGGTGACTTTGTGTCTCGTAGTTCACCAAGCTTTCGAGTGGATGAAGGATTCCGTTAAAATTTAAATATCAACCGAATCTCGTGAACGTAGCCCGGATCGTCATCCCCCTACCCTAGTGTACCCACCCACAGTCGAGTTGGTCAGCCAGCGAGCTGTACGTCTGGTTGGTGCGCATTTGATTGACCGAATTTCCCCGCCACCGAAAAAGCAACAAGCAACAAAACGAAAACACACACTCACACAACAGTTTAGACGGCGATTGCTCATAAATGTTTAAAATTTTCCGGACCTTGGACCCGCAGCGCCCGTTCGGTTGCAATCATTTATTTTATTTTTCCGGCCACTCGAGCCATCCAGCACGCGCCCAGCGTGACAGTCCTTGGGGGGCGCTGTAAGTGCGTGTCGAAGATCGTAGTACAGTGTGTGAGCGCGCGGTGAAGTTTCGGTAATCTGCAGAGTGACGATCGAAGCAATCTCAGACAAACAAAAAACCTTACACCACACGTCGTTGGCTTGGATAGGCAAGCATGAACCTGACCATCGAGTTCCAGAACAACCACATCCACGACGTACCACAGTGCCATAGTGTTTGAACGAACCGTTGAGGAGAAGTGTTAAGTGCAGCCTTCCTGTGTTCACGCACGTTGTGAGGATCGGTTTCGCTAGGAGATAACAACCAGAAGACGGACGCTATCGAACCCGATTGGCACCCTCGGCACACAGTCCGATCCAGCCTTCAGCAGCTCCCAGTCCGTTGCCGTCGCTAAAGCTAGCTTTAATGTGCAACCACCAGTGCGTGATCGATGAGCGTCATCCGAACATTTCGGTTCAATGTGGCAAACAGTTAGTGATTTTTTCGTGTACCTAATCCAACAGCTATGCTTTTACGATCATAACCATAACAGTAACGCCAACGGGTGCGATCCTAGCTGCACCGGTAGCGCCGACCACTACCACTGCAGCTGCGGCGGTGCGGCCGAGCATGTTCATACTGGGTACGGTGGTAGCGGTAGTGTTCTGTATCCCTCCCTTTCCTCTCCTCTCTCTCCCTGAACACTAAGAGTAACTAACCTCCCGATGATCCCAACCTTACCCTTTCGGGACCCCGTAGCGGTCGAGTAGTTGAGTAGCCAAGTGCTTAGTGGGATGGGCGGTGGTGTAGGAAGGATGAGGGCAGGGCTTTCAGCGGGGAACGTCAGGTGCTCCGATTCTGATCCTGTGTTTTTTTTTCTTCCTCGTCCGGTCCGGAATTTCTCGCTCGTTCCAGGTCGATCGTCAGCCAGCGGTTAGATGATCGCAGCTCGCACAACGGACGCCGCCGGTCGTCGTCGATTGGCGGGCTGAGCCGGGGCAGCCTCGCCGGTGCCATCATAAACGACCGCGACAACCTGGACATCAGCGCGGTGGCGAGCAGTTTGCGCGACTTTGGTGGGGCAGGTGGCGTCGCGGCGGGGAAAGGTGGTCCGGTGGTCGCGGGACCGGCGGCGGGGCCGACCGTAGGGACGGGTGCTGGACGGCAGGGCACCGCCGATGGCCGGCACGAGATCAGCAACAGCGTGCAGGCGCAGATCGAGCGCATGTTTACGGACGTCGCGAAGGAGCATGGCACCTCGGCCAATGTACAAAGCTTTAGCGTGCGCTGCCTGGGCTCGCTGCCGCTGAAGGAGAAGGTCACGAGCCTGGTCGGGCTGCAGGAGCCGCTGAGGCAGCTGTACTTGAGCGGCGCAGGACACGGGGTAAGTTTTCCAACATCAGTTGTCGAAACTCTTTACCGAACTACTTAAGGTTGCATCTTCATTTGCCAATCGCGAAGAGCTCATATAAATTGCTCGTGTTTGAAGTTGTGGGAAATAAAAGCTCTTTGCTTGTTCTACAAGCAACCAAAAATATCGTAATTTTAATAAGAGGTTTTGTGAGTTCAACTTACCCAAAGCAGTTTTAGCAACATTGCGTTTTATTCTGAGCTATAAAGTGGGGTGCCCATGGCGCAGCGGTAGCGCGAGGAAACACCACACCACAGGTGTGGGATCGAATCTCGAGTCTGGCACCCTCCGGTATTACGAACGGCTGACCACCGATCTATAATATACCGTCTTTCGGTCACACAAACTCTCTTCGGAGAGAGGCCTTGTCCCACTAGGGGATGTCGTGCCACATAAAAAAAAAAAAAATAAAACATCAGTTCTAAAAATCTTTGTTTCTTTAGAACACGATGAAGAAAAACGGGACAAGATATGATTTTAAAATAATATTTTTATTTTGCCTATGTTTTGCTTATTTATATTGTCCATAGTGTAAGTAATCATAATAAAATGACTAAAGTAACTGTGAACGATACGCCCTACCGAGTATTAAGAACGCTCTTTTACTTGTTTGAAACGTTTTAAAAAACGCGGTACTTTATTGGTGTATGATCACTTAGTAGAAAAGACCGCTTTCGTTGGCGCGCTTACTTTTATACTCTTCTGTATCGCGATGGCCGTTTCGCGATGGCCGGTTTATTTTCAAAATGCCGTTTCAAGGTTCTTAGTATTTTTAAAAAATAAAAAAAAATAGTGGATTGAAAAGAAACATTTAAAACCCCAAACTCATGTTTAGACACATCGTAATAGAACTCAATTTAATTAAAATTTTAGTGCTAGGAGAATAAGTGAATTGAAAATGCTTGACACGATGGTATACAATTTAAAATGATAAACAAATTAGACGTTTTTTCATTTAATACCCCCGTCAGTGAATCTGCTTCAATTAAATACTCTCATTAAGTACTTTAACTTTAAAAATCTGAAATCTTTGTTTAACACGTTGGCTGTCATGGCTATCATTTTTGATAGCCAGCTGTCACTAGTTCTGAAAAGTTTTTGTCGCATACATAAATCAAAATGCAACATAAAAATTTTGGTAAAATTCAATACCCATTCTTTAGGAAGCTAAGACTTTGCTTATAGCATTCAAAAACCGTCGGTTTAATAAATTGTATAAACAAATTTAATTAAAAACTATTGTACTAAAAAGGTGTGATAAAAACGCTTGGTAGTCAACGTGTTAACCAAATGAAAGACTCGTTTATTAAGCAACAAACAAACTCATAATACAACAGCTAAACTGTTTACATCCAGATGCAGAGCGATCTTCGATGGATCCTTTTCCGTATTGTTGATCTGCAGTGTTGATTCCCGACATGAAAATATGTTTTTCTGCGCTTGGTTTTGGCAACATCAAACGACGAGCATTATATATACAGTTTTGCAATAACATCGATTACCTAACTGGTCAAACGGACCGTTTAACAAACTTCAACACCCTACGCCTGGGCCCATCCGTCGTAATCCGGCAAAGCCAAACTTCCGGAAGAAAGCCGAAACCCGCTTGAAAATTTCCCTTTGTTCGATTTTATCACCCAACGCCCCAGCCGGCAGCCGGGTCGAAGCAAAGCAACTACTCCAAACGAGCGCATTTCCATTTGCATTCGAAAACACCGAGTGGCGCTTTAAATAATCTCGCTCTCATCGGACAGCACAACAATAACGCATCAGGCAACGTGCACAACGCATTGATTGATCAAGCAATTTCATTTTTGTTTTCCTTCGCAACAATTCGGCCAATCAATCGTACACCGTCGAACAATGTTTACCCACTGCGCATCGGGGAAATGGCGCTCAAACACACAGCATTTCTCCCATCTTTCAAACGCGATCAGTGACGACGTCGGAGATGAAATAAAAGTCACTTGCGATCAAGTCGAAAGCTGAGCACAATGAGCATAATTATTTTAAACCTCCACTAAACCGGCGAGCCTCTTTGCGTGGATCTGTTTACGCTCGTCAGACAGGATTACTACTTTCGACGTAATGAAGATGGTTGATCGTAAAAGCAAGATCATCCCGTGCTTGTTTACATTAAGCTTCATGCAACTTCCTAATCTCTTTTATAAGTGATTTTATTTTGGTTTTAAAACTATTCTTTTTTCTATAATAAGAAACGACGATGATGGAAGTTTTAAACGTCCTTTGAATAATAATTTAACTACCTGTTAGATCATCTCTCAGGTCTAAATTGCAATTTGAATTTAAAATAACGCAAGGAAATGTGCAATAGGAACGAGAAAGAAATAGAAGTTTAAATGTAAGTGCTTCTTATGGTCCTTCTAACGATTCAAATTGTATCATCGTTTATAAATTTAATAGCTCAAACATTGATCTGAATGTTTGATTTCGGGTTTGATTTACAACGACAATGTTCGTGCTCTGATTGAGATATCTTTTCATGGCTCCCATTCTCTGCGCCAGATATTAGGGCAGATACACTCCCGATGTATCTTGTATGCGTCATGCTGATCATGCTGACGCTGGTTTGGTGATTGAAACATCGTATGAACCATATATCTTGCCATAACAATCCACCACCATCTGACGGTGTTGGCATACGCAAGACGCTCCCTAACGATGGCGGAGTCGGTGCAGATTGATAGTTCCGTTCGCTGGTTTTATATTTATGCCGCTCATTCCGAGGCTTGACCCCAAAGCTGGTCGAAAAACAGTGCCAAACCCCGGCCGCTTCTTCTCTGGAGGCAGGGTGGCGAGGTGCGCGTGGTTGAAATCCATCTCCCGTAACGGCGATTTCTTTCACCCGTGAGGTGGAAACGTCCTGCATCGCTTGGGTGCAACGGGCAGAGGGATCCAGTGGTCCCGGGCTGGTTGGGCCGAACTTTTGCCGGGCAATTAGCAGGCCATTGGGCTCTGGCGGGAAAACGCCCATTGGCTTAGGGTGCAATCGTTTGTTGGCGAGGGAGAAAAAAAGGAATTACTGCTTGCGACCTACTGAGGCGATGAGTTGGATGCTTCCCGAATGTTTTACGAGTTGCAATGGACGTAAATGGGATGTTTTCAAAAGGTTTACCATTTAAGCCGCCATTCCTTGCCTTTGACAATCTGAACATTAGCAGCCAAGAAGCTTTTCTTAGCACAAGCGATGCATGTGACGAAGATTGATGATTATTGAAACGTTGAACTGTAAATTGACTTCTTGCTACCTAATGAGGTGGCAAAGTTTATGGACCATTGCAATATTTATGCCTCATCCTCACCCATTTCTTCAGCAAAGAAATGTTTTATTGTGGTTGATACCTCAATACGGTTGAGCAAGGATCTCTCAAAGTAGGTATTTTTTTGTGTGCTGACCTTTTTACCAGTGTTGACATACATTTTGATAACTTTAAGCATTATTTCTTTTAATTTTAGATACCGTTTGATTATTATCATGAACCTTATTAGATAATTACGAACCAAATAAGAACCAAGCTGATCTTTATTAGCTATTTCTTCCGATCTGAGAATCGCTTTAAGTTATTCCTCAGCGAGATTTTAAATGTACCGACCAACCTTTGCACAATGCAATTCCGCAGTCTTTGACGAGCGGTTGATGATAAACTTTCCCGAGCTCATTAAAACTTCCCAATCCAACTGGCTCAAGTGAGTCTGAGTCATGGCTGTGGTCGTGAGAAAAAAATATACCTCAACAAGTCGTAAACAATCACGGAGCAACGATGAAAACGGCCGCGTGAATATGTTTTAAGGATTTAAATATGCGGTGGTCGATAATTTTACTTTTCGCATATTCATACGAGCACTTAGAAGCGACTCGCCTTGCACACGAGCACACGGAGCACAAATAAAAAACCAAATATAAAAAACGACCCCATGAAATGCGGTACTCACGCATCAACCGCGTCACACCTCCACGATTCACGATTCACATATCGGGCGTCCGCATGTGGAAATTGGTGGAAAGTGAAATGCGTTCCATCACACCCACCCCATTTCGGTGCTGGGTGCCACCCTTGTCGCCGCCATTTCGGGCGCGGTAGGAAGGATAATCACGGTATCGGTCCGGGTATCGTTGGGAGTAGGGCCGGGCATTAAGCTGGGCACGTGAAATTTGCGGCAGCGAATAGAAATCTCATAACCCGGCTAATTATGATCCACGGATGGGTTACTGCCGCCCGGTCGGGGCTCGTACCGTACCCAGGGAGGGAAGACACCCTTGGGACGGGCAACAACAAAAAGACAAAAAAAAATGGAAAATTTAGTTACCGGCAATGCTTAACGAACTGTGAAACGTGCATAAATCATCACGCTCGGCATCCCCGCCAGCGTAACGCGCGTTACAGGTTGACGCAAACGGAGCGCACCTCGGGAGGTTCGGCTCGGTCAATATGAGGAAGGTGTTGGCGTCGCCGTGGAATGTGGCACAAGTCGCGATACCACACGCCCCTCCCCCTGCTGGAATTATTATGTGAAATTTTGCACCGTCTCAGCAAACAACAGGGTCCTATAGTGGGCTTGAGCGCGTCCTTGAAGAATCGTGCGGAAATGTTTCAAACTGTTCCTCGCCCATATTGTCGCTTTCCTTATTTGCCTGACCAACTTCGGTGCAAAAAATGTGTTTTCGTAATGTAGGGCAGCGTGGCTTTTGCTTCGCTGGTAAACTTATTGCAACGAAAAAAAAAATGTGTGCCTAAAATTGCTAGTTCAAAGGCGTGATTTAACAAAAACAAGGGAAAGTACAACGTCAAAAAAGAGAGAAAAAAACAACGTTTAACGAACTTGCGTTGGACGAAACGGAACTAAACCAAATGTGGGCAAAATCCTGATATACGGAATGGAATTTTCTTTATTGGAAATTTAAGCAAACAAAACTGCAAGGAGTTGTATCAAATGCCGAATCTAGAATTATTTAGCAACAAAAGATTTTATGTAAAGATCTCGATTCGTTTTATGTACATGGCCTGATAGTTGCTGACTTTCTTTTGTAGGGTCAAATCTATTACGCATTATAATAATTATCAGCTTCATAAAGTATTAGGATTTTAATCGCTTAGATTCTCGTTCCATCTGACAATCTTACAAAACAAGCTCTCATACTAAACTTTGCGCTATTTTTTTCGGCTAGATGTAATGTGCCTAGACGTTTCTTGTTTATAACTGATAGCAATCTCTGGGTTAAAAATGAAATTCCAAAGTCATACAGAGGTGAAGAAAATATATTCTACTGATATTAAAAAAAAAATTAAAAAAATTGACAAAATTTCAAAGATTTTTCATGCAGGAACGAAAAACGTTAGCAATTTCTTTTGATAGCATCATCATTTTATATGTTTAATTTAATTTAATTTTAGTTTGACAGCCTCATCGTTCAAATTGAACCCGTCTTGGCCGAAATAGCGAACCAACTAGGTTTAAAGGTTGGTTCGTACTTCCAACCATATCGCTGAGTGAGCTTGCTTGGTGTTGTAACACACTTCGTGTCAACTAAACTCAACTAATGTGGAGTTTTTACTAATCTGTCAATTATGGAGAAAGAATAAAATATCATTAGGAGTCTGGTTCCGGCTCCGGACCTTGCTGCGGGATCTGAGGCAACAAAGGTCGTAACGACAGGTAGAAGGAAAAATGACTGAATCATCAAAATGACCCAAATAAACCATGCCCAAAGAACTTTGGAGAAGTTGAAACGATTAAATATCATCAACACACCGAACAGTGCTCACCCTCCCAATGTCTCTAAATTGCTACTAATTGGAAAAAAATCGAAGGTTTTAAATGTAGAATGTATTCCAACAATTTAGAGGCTCAAACGAACAGACCTGAAAAACAAGCCAATAATCATTATATTTGTCGGATATGGCTAAAATTGCAGGCAGTCATCGTAATGCTTGGATTTTTTTAAGTGATAAACTGATGTTGCGAAACATTCAAATTTATTTCATTCTTGTTCAGTTGTTTTTTTTTCTATCGCTGATGATTATCGAAAAGTGATAACCCTGCATAGTTGCACCGTTAAAACCCTGCTTCATCGAGGATCAGCCCAGGCAAACAGAAAATAAATTAGATCAAGTACTTCAAAAGCTCCATCCAGTCCGTCCAGCAAATTCTCCCAGATGACATCGAAGGATCTGGGTCACGCGTCCATTTCCTCACCAGCCTTTCACCCCGTGTTTGTACATTTGTTGTGCGAAAAGTGGGCCGTCTGAGAGATGAGCTCCCCCAACGGATCCCAGCCGAGTGCAAACATGCATCAAGATCGCACGGACGGGATGCAGTTTCCGTCCGGGCGACGTTCCATTCCGCATTTGTCGGACCAGTTTGCGATAGTAGCCCAAAGACAGTGCCCCGCTCGATCCGGCCAATAGCGTCTTAGATAAAACTGGTTCAGTTTGACACACTTAAATTGAACAATTTTTGCAATTACTTTTCCTTCGCTCGCACTCACTCGTGGTCGCCAATATGTGTAACGATTGCAACTGCATTGCAATGGATTCGTGGAAAACGGTTCGAATAGAAACAAGAGGAAGGAAACGGAAGGAAATATAAACAGTGAGACTCAAACAAAAAAACCCACTCGGACCGGACTAGTCTCCGGGATAGACGAGTCGTCCGGGTTGAGGTTGCGTCCGTGCAAGAAAGTAAGCGAACCCCGGTTCGACCCAAATGTTTGCCTGCCGGTTCGAAGACTGCGCCGTGGAAACTCACCGGGCGGGTGGGAAAAACGGCCGACAAATAAAACACAAAAACCACAAGCGATGCTGGAACAGGGCCTCGATCTGCACACAAAAACTGCAGGCCATGCTTCGGGCGAGGAAAAATCAAGATCGAATCGATGCAAAACCAGTTCCGTTCGATGGTCCATTAGCGCTTGGATAGCAAAAGGCCCCCGTTCCCCTAACGGATCGGGCCAGTCCAGTTCCCGATTTCCCAAACAAGGAGAACTATCCACCCCCTCCCTCTCTCTCGTTGCATCCTCACCCTCCGCCAAGCAGTGGCAGAGGGAGGGTAAGATTTTTATTTCCCCCTGCACTTGCTCCAATTATTGGTATTTGGAGTAGTAATCACAATAATAGCTTCGCCGATCGGCTGTTTACGACTTGATTGAACCTCGGGGGGGGGGGGTTGTTTATATGTACTGTTGTTTTGCAAATTTGTAAAACTAATCCAAACTGCGAATTAAATAATTGCATGTACCGGTTCGAGCGGACGGGAGCTGGACGCTCGTAGACCGAAAGCAAAGCAAACATATCGGCGTGTTGAAGTGAATTCGTCCGATTTGGTGTACTTTTCGCTAAACAGTTACATGCGTTTTGCCTGTTTTTTTTCTACCGACCATCTGGTTATGCCATGTGTTTGTCGCGATTAGTAGAAACGTTTATCGCACCCGACTATCTTACGGTTGATAAGCTGGGCTGTTGCGAAAACCTAAAAACTGTGCGATATCGATCAACTGCTGTCAGTGCGAGCCGAGGTCCGAAGTGAAAGACACACCGCTGGTGTCCCCACTTTTCCCGGGGGGCGGCTCGTTTCTCCGTAGACGTGGACGTGTTTCGTTCGGTTGTTGATTTTTTGGTCGCTGATTAAATGGCCCAAACCCGTAGGGTGGTTTTGATTTGAAATCCAAAATTTCACCCAAATACGCATCGAAGCGCCACTCAGCCTCGCGATGGCGTGAACGAAGCATTTTGGGGTTGGTTTTTCCACCTCCACCGGGGGGAGGCCAGGGGGGTCGGAGAAAGACGTTACACACTTCAGGCGTGTTCGTTCCACCCTTTCCTATCCACGGCACGCAATCCGCTCGGATACTCGCGATCGTGAAGTGTGTGGCGTTTGGAGATGCTGGAGTTGTTTCTTTTCAACCGACAGAGGAAATTCTCAAACGAGGAAAACATACCTCTCACCGTACGCTACCAAAAATCGGCATTCGGATGATAACATTCACGTACCTTTCCGAAACACTGCACACGCCACCGAACGGACGCAAACCTATCGACGTACGATGGCGCTTGAGGTCGGTTTCCGATTTTAGTTGGCGGGCCGAAATTTTTCCCAGTTTTTCTCGATGGCCCCATTGATGGCGCGCAGTGTTTTGTGTCAATAAACAGGAAGTGTTTCTACCTCTGTTGCCCCCATTTTCAAGCACCTTTGTGCAACTCGGTGCTAGTGCAAGTTGAGAGATGCTTTGTGTGGCAAAAATAAAACGAAACGATTTGCTTGTTCGATAACATTGAACCCGGCGCATGAAAGAGTTTCAGTTTTAATGACGCCCTGCGTATGCTCGGGCTTTCCTCGCGCTTTTCACCGAAGGTTCGAATCAACGTTTTGCCCCATTTGCATACGAGGACGTTTTGGTGGTGATCCTTCCACCCCAAGCTTCAACCCTAAGCACAACTCGGTAGCGAAACTTTCGCCCGCCGCCAGCGAACGGTTTTAATGAGTTCGTACGGTTCGACGATGATTTTAATTTGTGCATAACCTCTTCTAATGAAAGCGACTAACCTTAGCCAGTTTTTGTTTTCCACCATCCGTGCGCCAGTGTTGGACCGGGGTTGCGGTCAGCGTTTCGGTGTGGATCCATTCGAGACATGGCGTCCCCACCTTTGGAGCGCAGCGACGCTGTGCGACTCTGCTCTCGTTGGTTTCGGTTTAATTGCCGATTTTGCACAAACGTCAAACGGGTGGAAAAGTGAAATCCCGCCACCACCCGACGACCATGGGGGCTTTTCTCCGCCATCATCAATTTCCTCTTCTAAGTTTTTCCCCTCGCATCACTACTTTGAAAGGGGATCTTCTACCCACCAGCCGCTCTTGTAACGCTTTGTTCGGCACTGTTCAATTCGTCCTACTCGGTTCGGAAGAGAGGGTGAAAGTGGTATGTAATTAGCTGCCGACGCTGCACCTGATGCTCTGACTGACTGCGCAACATAATTCGTTCGGCCGGCGTTATCCCCTAATTGATAGAATTGGTTGATGACGCGGCTCGGGAATTGTCGCACGCACCGTTTTGTAGCCGAGCACGGTCGTTGTTTATGGTTGGTAACTAGTTTACGAGTCGAAAAGAAACAATAGCTAGTACCTAGTGTATGTTCTTTACATTGTTTATTGGATGCAATTAGTTAATCAACGTTAAAAAATACTAATTTTCAATATTCATCACAATCTACTAAACTAATTTCGTTTGAGTTAGGCATACTTTCAAAGACATTTTTTGGGGTTCGCGTAAAGTATGAATGATCTTAAAAATGTTTAAATTTTTTGGATTATGTTTTAATGAGGGATAAAATTAAACTAAAAAAATTGAAAAGAACTACATACTATTCAAATGTGTATTTCTTTATCTAACAAAATCAAATGCATGACATCAATTGCGGATTCATTTCGTTGTATGGTGTTGTGTGAACATGAAATTTCATTTTAGAAAAAAACTGCTCCACTTCGTACGTTTCCATCAATTACGGAAACAATTAATTAAGGGTTTTTTTTCTGAAAATTTAATTAAAAATCAATCAAATCCAAATTTTTGTAAAAAAAATATTGATATTTATGATAAATTTGTAAAAAGTTTGAACTAATCTAGTGAAAATTATGTAAGGTAGAATTTACATAATTTTCACTAGATTAGTTCAAACTCATTTCTAACTATTTGAGTTGACAGCATTGAACATGACAAGCCGTTTCAACTTTAGAATTCAATCTTTCCTCGATCTCATCAGAAACATTATTGAAAATTGTACTGCGAAAAGATATATAAAAAGGTAGCCGTTCAAAGGTGCGAAAAATGATAAAAAAGGATGTTAGTGATGGTTATAAACTCATGATCACTTCTGGTATGATACTCTAAAACACAGAACTAATAAAAACAAACGAAAGCAAATCGGAATGCATGAATAATCTACCCTGAAGTGAATTAACATTTAAATTTGCTAGGCCTAGTGAATACACTAGATCAAATATTTTTTTCTGAAATTCGATTAAAATCTGAAAACCATCAACGGATTGGAAAAGGGAGATTGAAATGTTTGTATAAGTCGTTCATGTTGGTACAAAAAGTTAAACGAGTTTTTACTGCTGCAGAAATATGCCTAAAAAGAATCATTTAATGTCTGTTTATTTGAGTTGCGGAAAAACAAAAACTTTCACAGAAACAAATGTTTTTGTTAGAGCAAGGGTTCGCTGGCTCTGATAAAAACTGGGTCAAGTATCTAACGCTTTGTGATGGGGTTACTTCAAGCACTGGTGTTTTTGAAGTAAGGTCAAGCCCTTCAACATTAGCAGACCACTGAAAAAAGCATCGTTTCTCTTTCCTTTCTGTACATTTTTCTCACCAATCTTGTCCGGTAACCCACAAAATATTTTACTGATTCGATCAGAGGAATGTGTGACTCTGTGTGGAACAAATCGTTACTTTCTTCTCGTAATCGCTTTCCGTGGCCAATTGTAGAGAAGATAAACGCCCCTCGGCCCGTTACATCGTAGCCCGACCGAACAACGAGCAGTAGTTAGGCGTTGATAATGGATGGGGCAAGCTGCCAGGGAAAGAATAACATAATTGCCAGACTTTGGTCCGTCAGTATCATGTTGTTCGGCGAGGCCACAGCTGGCCGGGGTGGAGTAGCATTATAGTGTGTGTGTGTATATTTTTTTCACCTCGAAGTTGTTAATGGAAGATGAGCAAGAAGTACAGTTATCAAGATAAGCTAGCAAACCATGAGGAGACCAGTGCAACGAACAACATGAATTATTACTCATAGAGGTATTCAAATTTCACCTCTTGCACCTGAACTACTGGTGAGCTTTTCTTTTGCTTTTCATAAGAAAAAAGATCTTTCTTTTCAGCTCAGGCCATGGGGTTCTTACTGGTTTTTCCCAACCTGTTAATTAATTGAACGATTATCAAATTATCCATTTCACAGGAAGCCTAATCAGCCTAATCATCATGACTGCGGTTTGCGCTCCCAAGGTTCAGCTTGTATTTTGTGTTCGTTCCCCTCCACTAGACGGCTCGCCAGTTCGTTGAGGCAACTTTAACCGTTTGCCAAATTTACACCTATTTGAATTTCCATAAAATTATAGCCCTTTTAAGCCCATCTTTGGTGTGGTGTGAAAAATGTATTCGTCGAGAAGCAACACTCTTCAGCCCTCGGAGCGAAACGCGCGAACCATTATCTAATGAAGTAATTCGTGGTTATCTGCAGAGAACCATTGGCTCCGGGGGCGATTGGAAACCGTGAACCGAAAGCTCGAACACTTTTCTTCCCATGGCCAAGGTTGTGCATTTTCCCTTCCCGTGGGACTTATATTCGTAAGTTTTATAATTTACTCTTTATTTGTGTCATCGGCTGGACAAATGCCGGCGCGTTGGTCGGCAGCTTTGCATTCGAGCTTACCTTGTTTTTCCCTCGGCCAGCGTCGTTAATTGAACACACGGCTAACAGCAACAGCAGCACTATTTGTGTTAAACCCGTTAATTATCAAACTGTGCCACTTAACTTACGCCGATCGATACCGAACCGTGGACCGTGCTTCGGTCCGCACGGCAAATCATCTCGGAAGAGAAATTCCAACCGATTTTTCCACCACCCTTCCCCTCCGGAGGCCCCTTTTCTTGCTTTGCCGAGCGCGGTCAAAAACGTGTCTAGTTTCGGTGCTTTCCCTTCACCCCCGTGCATCGCACGTCGGTCGGGCTCTTTCACGTTGCGGTGAAGTATACCATTTTCTCTTCATGCTACCCCAAATCCGCTGCCTTTTATCGGCGATTCGATTCGGCCGGGGGGCCGATTGCGATAAATACCCACCGAAAAATGGGCCAGTTCGGACGGGGTCAAGCAAACGAGGGGTTGATCCAGAAAGAAGAAGAAAAAAACACGTTAGCATACAAAAATAAATCACCCCTTAACATCGGGTCGGTGAAAGGGTGAAGATGCGATCACGCTGATGAAGATCAGGTCATGAAAGGGTTTTTTGAAGTCTAACCATTTGTATTTCCCCCCCATTCGCTCCCTATCCGACAGACGCAGACGGGAGGTTCGCTGGACATCAGCCCGATCGGGTTGCGGATTCGGGCGGGCAGCGGCAAAGAGCCGTCGGTAACGCCGTTCCAAAACATCGCCGTCTGGTCGGCGGTCAAGTTTGTGGTATCGGGTGCGGAGGGCGGTGCTGCCTTCCTGCCGCTCATTACCGATCCGGAAAACATCGATAAGAGCTCCCTGTTCCGTCCGCTAAGGTAAGTGCTCCGGTAAAGTCTGGTCGGGATGTCGGGGAAGCAGTAGGTAACCTAACCTGTTTTGCTACCTTCTTCCTTGGTGCAGCGCTGCGGACAAACGGCGACTCTCGTCCGGCATCCATTCGCCGCTGTTTGCGATCGTGATGCGTTCGACGCTCGTGCCACGCCAGCTCGAATGCCACGGGTTCGTCTGCCAGACGCCGGAGGATGCGATCGTGATCGCGGCGACGCTCTATCAGAGTTTGATGGCGCACATGAGTGGAGGGGACGTAAGTGATCGCGTGAAGAGGGATTCGGTTTGTTGTGTAGGCTTCTTGACTATGTTTGTCTTTTTCAATCCCAGAACCAACGACCCAAACGCCCGAAGAACCGGAACGGCGTTAGCTGCATGAGCATCGCCAGTAGCACCGTGACGACGAACACCCATCAGCAGAGTGGCTCCACGAAGCTGTCCTCGCGTCGGTCGAGTGCCAGCCAACGCAGTATGCTTCCGCCACCGCCGAGACCACCGCGCATGAAGCGTAGCGCCACCAGTTCCCTCAGCGGCGAGAGTGACACCGTACCCGGACTGCACGAGGACGAGTCCTCGACCGAGGAACGCCGCAAGAAGAACCTCAAGAACAAACGACCCCCACCGATTCCCCCGAATCCACCACGGGCAAGTGAGTACCGGGTTTTTGTGCGGAAGCTCTAGTCCTATCTCCAGGAGTTGACTAACGGAAACGGTTCTTGATTCCCACCACACCTCAGTTTCCAACCGACCGATGCTGGACGAAATCTACACCGACCGGAGCCACTCGACGGGCGATGAGCATGGGATCGCGGCCAAGGAGGGCCCCTACCCGGCGCTCACGGACAACTCGACCGGCGACATCCTGACGCGGGTAGCCATCCCGCGGTCCGGCAGCTTCCTCAACACGGCCGGCCTGACACGGTACAAATCGCGCGCCACCCGGCGCCACACGGGCAAGGTGGGCGGGGGCGGCGGGTCGCCGCTCGGGTTCAGCGAGCTGTTCAACGAGTTCCGGCTGCAGGAGAACCTGCACTCGCTCGACGAGATACTGAATGCCATAATCAACTCGGACGGGATGTCGTTCAACGATCTGAAACCGATCTACAAGGAGTTCCTGCTCAAGCTGGCCGTCACGCTGACGAAGGACGAGCTGTACCAGCGCTCGAAGAGCATCATGCGCCGGCAGAAGAAGAAAAAGCTGAAGCGAAGAAACAGTAATGTGCAGGTAAGCTGGGAACAGGTGTACGAGACACGGTACCGGGTGCGCATACGAACATGACCGCTTTCCTTCCTGGCACTGACATTAACTTCCGGGAAAGGTCCGGAGTGCGTCCAGAGACCGGTGGAAGAACTGTAAGGGGGATTTTGAGAGTACAACACATTACTATGTAGACTTGCACGGTAGAATGCACCCATGGTGGACAGCAAAACGGCAACAACATTAAAACGACCTTCGATGATCGATAAGTAGTAGTAGATACATTTTCCACTAACGTACACTAAGGAACACTCTCCGTAGGTTAACCTTCTATTACCACAAACACTGGGGACTTCTTTAAACTAAACACTTTTCTGTTGGTAGAATAAGGCACAGGACTAGGTAAGGACACGATAGGATACTAGCATCGACTGAACAGGCAGGTGTGCAACAGCGCAGCTGATGCAACAGATTAGACGTGGACTGGACCCCGCTTTGTACATGTGAGGACAAAAGTAATACTAATAAAGTGACTATCTGCAAACTAAAACCCAAGCAACTCACTGTTTCCTAACCTCTTCGGTTTCGGGTACGCTCACAGCAAGTTCAAGGCGGCCGGATGCTTGACGGTTTTCTTGCCTTCTCACCGAACGTTCACTTTCAGAACCAGCGCCGAAAGCTGCTGATCGGGGCCAAGGGGCTCCGGAAGGTGTTTCGGTTCGGTAAGTTTCGAAGCAAAAAGGGCGAACGCAGCTCGACCGGTAGCTCAGGAGCGGCTCACGGTGGAAACGGTGCAGCCGGTGCCGGAGGAAACGGGCGGGCGGGAGGCCACCATGGCAACGGAGCGGCACGGGGAGGCACTGACGGAGGACACGGAACGGCGACGGTCGCCGGTGGAGGCGGTGGTGGTGGCCGGGCACATCAGCTCGCGGACCAGCTATCACTGGATCTTAAGGCAACCGGCAAGAAGGACCGATCCCGAATTGGAACTAGTGGTTCGGAAGTTTCAGAGGCTCGACATGAGCATACGCTGACAGCCCACAACAGGAACAGCTCGAGCGGGTAAGTTAAACCAGGGTAGGATATGTAACGGCACAGTGTGATGCACAAGAGGTGCACCAAACATGTTGGATGAGTGTCATTTTGAGGGAACAAAACGTTACAAAGGCCGAGGACACTCCACACGGACAGGTTGTGTGTTCGAATTTAGAGTCTGGCACTCCCCGATATTTGGCTCGGCTGACCAGCAACCTATGATATAATATTTTTTCGGTCACAATAACTTTCAGAGAGAGGCTTAATCCCACTAAGGGATGTGCCACAAGCTCACACCTTGTTAACCAAAATGTACAAGTCCTGCAAACAAAAAAAAAACAGTTTTGTCCTGTTCTTGGAGTACATAGAAAATTTGAGTCATTAGGGGTTTCTAGTGCCGGCTAGAAAATAAACCTATGAGCGTCGGTGCTTATCACCTTAACGGCGTGGGTTTGAATCCAATCCGAGACCGGGCCCTCCTCTATACGAAAGGAGTCAGTGGATAGTATCCATCTACGCAAGGGATAATATCTAGTAAGCGCTTTACGAGCAGGCATTACCAAGACGGCCATTACGCCAGAAGAAGAAGATTTATTCGAGTACTATTCCATACAACTTCTAGAGCGTAGAATTTGAGGATACAAATTATATCCAAGAGGTGTTCAATTCATGAACTAAATGTAGATTGGTACTCTAGATTTCAACTCTTGTTTATTAGTTCTCGTTTTACCGCTAATTTTTAAATATCCCTATTTTGGCCATTGCAGCTATGTATCGTGCTCGGAGTGTAGCTACGACTCGGACGCCTGTACCTGTACCTCGGCCGACCGATGCTACTGCAGTCTGGGTGGCGACGATATCAATGCGAAGCTGCACCAAGCCAGCAACCGCAGCTCGGCACCGAGCTGCCGGAGCGAGGACAAGTGCTACTGCTCGATGGGCGAGACGCCGAACGAGGACGGTTCGACGACCTGGTGCGATACGGACAGCTGCATCAGCAACGAGAAGTGCTACTGCTCGACGCGCCACGGCCAGCTGGCAAAGTGTGGCACCGGCGGAGCGGGTCACGGACAGGGCCAGTCGAAGCAGGCAGGCAATAAGGGCTCGAAGGTGGATAAGTTGGCCCTTGACTACGAGCTGTTCACGGTTGGTGGCGCTGGACGACCAGTGAAGGCTTCGGAGGCGCTCAGCGTCAAGAAGACGGTCGAGGTGGCGGCCGAGTTTGCGGACGTAAAGCTTAGCCAGACGACGGACATCACGAACCTGAAGAGTGACCCGCAGTCGTCCAGTGCCACGTCGGGTGGATCTTCGCTGGCATCAACGACAAAAAAGTCCAGTACGGATCATCACCACCGTGGCAACGCATCCGGACGCCATCACGGCCATAACCACCATCACACGCACCATCGCGACCAGGAGAACGATCAAAAGCGCCTGAACACCGTTAGTGGCGGAGGTGGTGGCGGTGGTCACGGCGGTAGCACCAGCAGTGGTATCGGTGGAGCCAGTGGTGGTGGTGGCAGCAGCGGCAGTCTGCACTACCATCGACACCACTACAGTACTAGCACCAAGAAGAAGTCGCTACCGGCCATGCAACTGCCGGGCAGCGAATACCAGTACATCCACTCGACGCAGTCCGACCTGATAGTGCGCAGCAGCAAGCACCAGGAGCTGAAGGGTGCGGCCAAGAGGCTGACCAAATCGGAGAGCTACTACCAAGCCGGCCGCCCGGTTAGCTCCTCGCTTGGCCTGGAAGACTCGCTGGGTTATCTGCCTTAAGACTCGTGTCGATCGTCCGACGATCGGGCTTTGCTTTTGCTTTGGTTTACCATGCGAGCGACATATTTTTTCCTGAAAGTAAACGCGTACAACCTCCGGATCAGGATCAGCGATGACGAACTGGCGCGCGATTCCGTGTTTGGCTCTAGCTTGGAGGCTGTTTACTCTCAGCGAAGAAGAGCTCCGCATGTTTGCTTCTTTATTTATAAGACACACACGATTCACAACGCATTTACAAGAGTACTATGAGCATCGCTAGGGATCGTAGGAGGGGTCGTTGCTTTCGTTGTTATTTCTCCAGAATGATCCACTGTATATCTTCTACGCATTGTGCGTGAAAGTACGTGTACGGAAGCAAGGCGAGCGACATAGTTTTAAGCTACAGTAGGGATAAGGCTGGTAATTAGCGAAACAAGGGTTTTACTGCACTTCCACGCGGTGGGAAAATTTTATACGAAGTATAAAACGGTACGCTGTAAAATGGTAACGGTTGGGATAACTACAATATTGGTTTATTTTAATGCTGATAGGACTTGTAAATCTTTTCAAAGTGGCGCAGTGAGATACTTTACTATAGAGCCGGTAAGGTTCGCGCAATTGAACGAATAAGAATTACGATTGGTGGGGATAAGAGTTGCGGCGTGATATGTAGGACCGCCGTAGGAGACCGTACACGATGGACATTCTTTTTTACTGCAAATGCTCGTTGTTGGTTTTTGTTCCACTTGATCTTAATTCATTCATGATCACGACACACGATTAAAGAACAAAGTTCAGGTTTCACTAGATAAGACTTTTCTAAGATTTTCCAGATTTGGATCCCGTCTCTAGGTGAAGAAAATGCTGATGCGCTCTATTTATTGTAGGAATATTTTTTTAAAAACATATATACTTACACTTTTGTGCAATCGTGCCCAACCATATGGATGATACACATTCACATTGACAGGCGGCCTTAAATGAAATCCAGGTGCAATACACGAGAAGGTAATGTTTGTGCAATGCTCGATGCGCTTCTCTGCAACCATCGAATCGGTTCGTACAGTTAGTATTTGGGGAGGGTGAAAAAGAAAAGCTAAGTAAAATGGAACACACATAGTGCAATAATAAACATATGGAATGAATAAATAAACTGTTCTGCTGGCATTGGAGTCATCATATCACAAAAATTTCGTTGCTGAAATGTACGCTATACTTACTTGACTTACGAAAATGGTTAGAAAGGATTAACCATATGATTACTGAAAAACTTGACCGTTGTGCAAATGTTGTGTGCGATGCAGAACAATTGAATAGTATTTTCTTTCGATGAAAGACTTAGGAATTATTTTGTTTCAGTCACTAACATCCTATTTGATTAGTTTCATGGGATGTTGGAGAAAAAATATTCTAATGGTAGTATTCAAGCTACTCAACAGAAAGCTATGACTGAAATAAAAATTGAATTTTAACAATTCTATCCGGGAAGGAGTTAACACTCAATGCCAAAATGCGGTCATTATGAGCGGTATGCAATTTTCTGCTTTAATTAAAAAAAAGCGGCTGAATATTTTAAAAATCGGCCTGTCTTACAAACCTAAGCTACATTTAAAATAACAATAACAGATTTTTCTGTACGACCAGTTCCGAGTACTACCACTATATTGCTTTCAAGAGGTCATTTTGATCGCTCTTTTTAAGATTTTGATATTTTAAACATTTTTCTACAACTTTGATATTTTAAACATTTTTCAAATTTGCAAACGGCTGCTTTTTAGTATGTTTTTTGACTATCATGTGGGGTTTTTTGTGTTTAAGTTTGTCTAAAAATTGATGTGTAAAAACTTTGAAAATAGAAAAGTTGTAGCGTCGAGATTATCGTAAGATTCCAAAGCAATGTATTCGGTTGTTAAGGTGCATCCCACTGTAAGCCCAAGCTAACATAATCGACATCGGCAGCTTTTCCGGCTGCTCGTGGAGCGGTAGGATACCGAACATATAGTGCTCCAATCCTGCTGCTGTTATGTCCTCTTTCATCGTCCGCACAAACCGGGCGACGACCCAAGACTGGCAAAAAACACTGGCCAATCTTCGAGCCGTTTCATCACGATCCGCCTCGTTGCGTCTCGGCAAAATCGATCGACCACCTGTTCCATACGAAGCGGCTCCTCATGAATCTGACTTTGCGACGCTGTATATATACTTCTTGAAGCCTAAGCGTCACAACTTTATTCGTATCGAATGAGTTTGCCATACGGTCTCCATCCAATGGATTCCATCCATTCTTTGCGGTACAATATCGACCTCACCACATGCGGGTTCTAAACGGCGAAGCAGCTTGCTAAATTCTGACTCGGAGACATCGAATGCTGTGGAGTTCACGGTCGGCGCAGTGTCGCCCAAAAGCCATCTTTTCTTAGACGCGCCTTCTTATTCAGTTCTCACTAGTTTCCTTAAAATGTGTTTTTTTAAATACCACTGGTTTTATTGAAAACACAAACTGGTGTTTTTATAATGTCACTAGTTGTAATGAAAATGCAAACTGATTTTTTAATAATGTCACCGGTATTATTTAACCGCAGGTCTACACGGCGTAGCGACAATCCGGCGACCGGGGTTTCTGCGACACTTTTCACATACGAGATGGCCCATATTTTTTGATTACTTCGACACTTCCGTGGTCGCAGAAACCCCGGTCGCAAGAAAGCGCTGTGTAGACCTGCGGTAACACAGTTACAGGTTTTTTTAAAAGTTACAGCTCAACCGCGAGCTCCGAATGAAATCAAAGAAACGAATTTTAACAGTTCTATCTGGCAACGAGCTAAAA
Source organism: Anopheles coustani (assembly GCF_943734705.1). NCBI lineage: Eukaryota > Metazoa > Arthropoda > Insecta > Diptera > Culicidae > Anopheles > Anopheles coustani. Next base: position 35,389,111 of record NC_071288.1, read on the forward strand.
AACCAGTCCTTTATCCTCTAATGATCGCTCGTAACTGTTTCGTAAGCTATTATCTGGCCATACTCGCCCACCAGTTATCCCTTTTTTTATCACTATTTGTCTAGGTCTTCGTGCCTTAAACTGAAGCCTGTCCACACTCGGCCTGTTACAGTGTTTGACATGATAATTTAATTCAACCAGGGACCCGTTGCTCGTCGCAACATGTAGGTTTGAAAGAAAAATGCAAAACCAATGTGTTAACGCGTCATTGTTTTACACTATTTTTCCCCCTTTATGCTTGGTTTACTGTCAGTTAGCCAATCAACTGTCAAAATCTAGGCAATTTTGTTTTTGGTCGGCGAGTGAAAAACAGATTTGCAAAAAAATTAAATGAAAAAATAAATTTTCAAAACAACAGTTTTTCCTGAAACGTACTAAAAAATAAAAAATAATGTAAGTTACATGACATATGTATTTATGTATCAGTTTTTTGTTTTTGATCATTATTCGCATTGCATCGAGATTGCTCTCAGTTCGATCGCCATCTACGATGCTATGCGAATAATGACAAAAACAAAAAACTGATACATAAATACATATGTCATGTAACTTACATTATTTTTTATTTTTTAGTACGTTTCAGGAAAAACTGTTGTTTTGAAAATTTATTTTTTCATTTAATTTATTTTATACTTTTACGTATTACATGAACAGAGATAACAGGATTTATTCTTTTATATGAAAATTGTCATTAAGTTAGTTGAGTCGGAGTGTACGGAAGGAGTAGAAATCCACTTCCTGTTACTGCAGGATCTGGCGCAACTCGTTTTGCTTTGCTGTGAACAGGATCGCGATGTCCGAGTACCAATTATCAAGGAGTAAGAGTAGGACTGCATTCTGTTTTAACGTTTGCTATGAGCACTGAGGAAGTGCTCTCGTTCTTCAGCACTGCTGCGAGTGAACACAACATGCGATCTCTCAATGTCACACAGCGCTCTCCCGAGAGAGCTGCTGAAGGAGACCAGCACGCTATCTGTTCAAGTCGGCCAGAACGGGATCGCCAACGCACAGTCATAATCTGGGAGCGAAATATGCTGGTGTTGCTAGCACACTCTTTCATTACTGATCTCCTGTCTTTTATCTCTGTCCGATTCAATTTTTGCGACATCCGGGAAGGTGAATGCAAGAAAACTGTTTAAAAATGGGCATATTCCTGCAAACGCATTTCTTCTCCGCTGTTGTTTTTTTTATAGTCAAACACTCTAATCATTTAGCAGAACGAGCTTAGGATTAGACAAGAACTCGATCGAACGATCCATAAATGCCTACTGACACGTATTTTTCACAAATCCATAATGTTAGTGCGGACAATTTGTAGGTTGGGGTACGTTAATTTCTCATGCTTTGTGCTGGAATTCCGGCAGGACAAACCAAATAAATACTAGATTTCATTTTGAACCAGCAAGTGATGGATGGTTCAAGTAACAAGGGAATATAGGCGATGGTCGATCCGTTGCCCAAACAGCTGAAAGATCAAAGGGTATCTCGCGATGGCGGAACAGCTGGTATTATCGCACAAAGCTCACTGATCATTGTCGACAGGGCCTACCAAGGGATGCTGTTGATGTTATTTTCCATCCAGTCTAGATTCGATTCGCGCGATCGTCTGTTTATGTACCGAGTAACTGAGCCAAACTATGCCTTATCACGCTATTTGTCGCTCCGCGGTACGCGAACGTCCGACGGTTTGTTGTAATCGGGCAGGGTCAAGAGCGCCATCAGCGCCCAGCGTACAGCTACAGATACTTCCACCCCGGGTGGTGGGGGCTCGCACGGCAGTCAATTTGTGTCGTTGCAAGCGAGTGGACAAGAGAGTTGCCAAAGAAAGGCCCCGGACTAAGCGACCGCTTTAAAGTAGGTAAGTGGTTTTCACGCTTGTTCATCCCGGTCGTTGGACGGTGGGGATCGAGGCGTAGATAAAATTAATAGAGCCTCGTTAGGTATCCTTGGCCTTGGCATTGCTTTATTTCTTGGCCTTGGTATGCATAATTCACGCCAAGTAGTGGAAGTGATTCAAAATATGACAAACTATGCGGAAGACAGAGTTAATCGACTCCTTTTGGAGCCAGGAACCGGATCCCAAGTTTTATGCAATCATTTTGCCGGCGTGTTGCGTGTTTACACGTACTAAACCACGAGTCCACGGACGTGTATTTGTTTACACTTATGCATCGTTATCATGTATCGTGTCGAAATGATCACCGTCTCGTTTTATACCTGCGACGCGTACATACGTGCAACGTATCATTGTCGGGCAGGACGGGAAGGTGAAGTCTCATTTCGATTGTAAGCGAAAAATTCGGTCAATAGACGTGAGAACTTAAAATTTAGAGTCATAACTTACTTCAACAGGAATTTGTAGTGCTTATCCCTAACCTACGATCTATTCCGGTTCACCTCTATCCTTTCCATCTCTATCATCAGAACTATTCCCGGCGCGCTTCACGCCATGTTCATTGCCAACTGCCAACGACCGTGTAATGTGTGGTTACATCAAACCTATGATCTAACTCGCAACCGCACGTTTCCGTGATGCGCCGTGGCGTTTTGTCACGTTTTCTTCGGTTTGAGTTAAAAGTCATTCTGCTTCCTCATTTTTCCGATTAGACCGGATGAAAATCACTGCAAGCGTAGACTTGCTCACCAACATACCTATGATTAAACACCGATGGCTACCTGCAACCCGTCAACTAAAGACGGACACATTTTTATTTTCCAACCTGAACTTTTCCCCATTACGTTTACCGTTACTTAAAGGTTCCAGACGTTAATCGCAAGCACTACCGAGAGGAGTTTGTTTTGATGTTTGCTAGATAAAAATAACGTGCACGTACGCCATAACCCTCGAAACGGTTGGATTCTGTCTGATTAACAGCAGTTCTAGACTTCCGCATTTGAAGCCACTTTTACTTTGTGCCGCAGCACGCCCCAGTTGCCAATTAAAATGCGCGAATAATACTTTCAATCGGATTTCCACAAACAATTAAACGTCTACTGTGTAATGAGCATGCAATTAAAGCTAGCATCGGAACAGAGCTGAGATCCATCGAGAGACCCGTAGTATATACGGTGGATGATTTATCGCTACAATTAGTACAGTGATTTTCGCCTGAGGAAAGAAAACTAAAACCGTTCGTGTGGGAAAAGTGTTTAAACTGTTACATTTCGTTCTCCAAGCAGTATGTCGGGCACGCGTGGTTTGTTACTACGCACCACACTTGGGATTGTTTTTTGTCGGTTCGAATGGAACATTACGTAAATTCTCGTCCGTACAGCGCACAATAGAATTGACAGAAGCTTATCAAAGAAGCATGTTTTGTTTTTCACACACTTTTGCTTTCGTTTCGCGTCTTATCGCTAGGAGGAGCGAAAACATGAATGCCGTTTTTTGTGTTTCTAACGGAGAATCTTTTATTTAGTCTACGGTAAATCTGACCGTTTCACGTTGGGCTCTGTTGGAATAGGATTGCCAAAAAAAACCATCTACGTCGTGGCATAAGTATCAACGTCGGTTCGTTCGCCTTTTCAGACACAACTCGCACGTCATAAGCAAAGTTCAGCATGCCGCAGGCAGACACCGTGTTCCAGTCCCGCTCGGATGGCATCTCCGCCGAGGGCGTGCGCGATCAGTACGCCGACGGTAAGGCCGCGAAGGTGTGGGAAATTTTCATCGGCGACAAAAAGTCCCGCACGGAAAACTATCGCAACTTTCTGGTGGAGAAGCTGCGCGAGAACGGCGTCCGGCGCATACTGGACGTAGCGTGCGGCACCGGAGTCGACTCGATCATGCTGCTCGAGGAGGGCTTCGAGGTGGTTTCTATCGACGCGTCCGACAAGATGCTGAAGTACGCACTGAAGGAGCGCTGGAACCGCCGCAAGGAGAAAAGCTTCGACAATTGGGGTAAGTATGGCACGTGGAGGGCGTGAGATACGAACGAGGTGAAGTTCTTTGCACGTTTCAGAACTTCAATAGGAATCTTAAACATGGATTAGTCTGAACTTCATAACAATTTGAGTTACTGAGGGTTTTTAAATATCAGTTTTTTATATTCGATTTATTGTTGTGGGTATAAAACATAAATGTTGGCAAGAAAATCAATGTAATTTACTGATAAATCATACTAAAAACTATTTGAATATGCCATTGCAGTGCATATTATTTTGGTTTTTCAGATTCATAAAGTTCCTTCTACACTCATATTTTGCAAATTATTATGCAAATTCAATAGCTTCTAGAAACATACTTTAAAATGTAAATTCGGTTTATACAACTAAAACAAAAGCTAAAGACTTAGAATCCCCACAAAGTATCTTGTTCAAGGCCATGTTGAGTGTTGGATTAATTGATCCGAAGCCCAATCATAAACCATCGCGAGCTTCTTATGGATTAAGTAATAAAACGGAACTCATAAGTACGCAGCAATGATGTGAACGGAAATGTTAAGAGCATTTGCAATAAACCACGTACGATTCTAATAGATTGTACTGACCCATTTGCAGTGATCGAGGAGGCGAACTGGCTGACCCTGTACGATGATGTAAAGCACCTACTGAACGGAGGTTTTGACGCCGTCATGTGCCTTGGAAACTCCTTCGCCCATCTGCTCGACAACTTTGGTGACCAGCGCGAACAAATTCAGGCTATTCGCAATTTTGAGAAGTGTGTCAAACCGGGCGGTCTGCTGCTGATCGATCACCGTAACTACGACAACATCATGGACACGGGTGCAACACCCTCCAAGTGCATCTATTACAATGTAGGATGAAATTCTCTCCCGGTCTTAGTGTCATTACTGACGTTTCCCTTTAATCTCTTTTTTCGGTTCGCCTTCCTTTTTGCCAACTACAGAGTAGCCACACGACGGACATCAAAACTTCGGTGCTGTATGTCGCCTCGAAACCGGCACTGGTGACGCTGGACTACCAGATCAGCACGGGCAACGATGTCAGCGAGTTCCGGTTATCGTACTACCCGCACAAGCTGCGCGTCTTCGAGGAGATCCTCCAGCGCATCTTTAGCGGCGCCAAGTCGCATGAGATCTACGGCGACTTCAAAGCACTGCAGGCGGTGCCCAATCCGGCGTTCTACATTCACGTCGTACAGAAAGCTTCGTCCTAAGGTCTAATCCTTCACCACCCACCCCACCATCGTGACCCACTGGCTGCGTGAAGCACGTCCAAACAGCCAAACATCACGCCATCACCGACACAATCTTATGTCCACCAATAAATGGAGCTAGCACGTAGCTAACAGTGAAGTAATTCCCCGATTCGTAACGTTGGGTTTTCCACCTCGCGGTCCACGGAGTGGTCGCTCTGTAGCCTGGTACAATTCCCCCTCCAGCTAGTACCGCCCAGTGGCGAGCCGGATCGGAACGAGCGTTGTTGCCCTTGCACTCGATAACATTTATTATTTTCAGCAGCGCCACAAGTGGCTAACATTGAAGATGCTGTATTTAGATCAATGCTATTGCGCTGCGTTTTATCGGCACTCGGTTGGGTTGAATGGGCGCCACTTCACCAATCACTACCGGATCGTGGTTGATCTTCCGACAGTTCCGTCAATCCCAACCTTTTCGCACGTCGTTGGACTGACATGATCCAATTGCAGTCTGTGCGTGAGTGAGTGTGTGTGTAGAAAGAAACAAAAATGCTTCGTGTGAATGCGTCTATCCGTCGCCATGGAAACGTTCACACTCAAGCGGTGAAGTAAGTCGACTCCGTTTAACCAGTTATTAGCGGCGCTTTGGCGTGTGGCAGACATTGGTGAAGTAAGAGGATGGAACGATCATGTATAGAGATCGCACGGCATCGAGACTGTTAGTGGGTGGAGCAGTTTATGACGCCATATTTTACATTTCAGCTGTCAACATGTTTATTCTGGAAGGAATTAATTTGTAGTCATGGTACGTTCGGTTTATTTCAACCAACATCTTAGACGGTCGTAATAGTTTTGCAAAGTTATGCCTCTATGCTGCTAAGCGGTGTTTGAGAAATAAAAATCGTATTAAAATCCCTTTTTTATAAGGCCTGAAACTCTTAACATATCGGATATTGAACGCCCCATGTTATGTATGGTAAATCCTATCGTTTAACAAGGCGTACCATGTGTTTGTTCGCAATCTTCAGCGTGATGTTAAGCTTCAGCGTCAGCTGCTCCATCGTCAGATCCGTCGTGATGCGGTATGCCATCAGCAGGTGGCACAACATCACCTTCATGGACATCAGGCCGTACTTGTACCCGATGCAGTTGCGCGGTCCAGCACTAAACGGAAGAAAACTATACGGATGCCTGCTGGCGATGCGTTCCGGGGTGAACCGTTCCGGGTCGAACTCCTCAGCAGACGCTCCCCAGTGTTCTCTGCTGCGCTGTATGTTGAATATCCCAAGGACAACAGTCACACCCTGTGGGATGGTTGTGTTTGCTAGGAATGTATAGAAGGATTGTTTTAAAATATTTATTCTGCGTAAACGAGCATTAACGTACATATTTTTGTATCCGCCGTGCATTGACGTCCGATCAGAGGACCAACGGGGAACAGGCGCATTGTCTCCTTCATAACCATCTCCATGTAGACCAGTTTGGGTAGATGGTCATTTTCCACGTGATTGGTAAGAGGTCCCAGCACGGCTACAATTTCTTCGTACACTCTCTGCTGAACGTCCTGATGAATCGCCAACATAAGCACCACATGCGAAAGGGTCAGAGCGGATGTTTCATTCCCACCCAGGATGATCGTATCGATCTCGTCTCGGATGGCCTTCTCATCGAACACATCCGTTTCGCGTGCGAGCCGAAACAGTTGATCGATGTAAATTTGAGGCTTCCGATAGTCCTCCATTGATAAATCAGTTACCGGAACTGCTACCGGAGTTGCCCTGTTCTTCATGCTCTTGATTTCCTCCAGTTCACGACTTTTGAGAGCGAGAACCTTCCGAGACATTTTGTACGCGGTAGCATAGCATTGCTTTTGGATCTTATAGCTATCCGTCAGTCGATAGATCCATTCCGGATGGAGCCATACTTTGTATAACCGATGGTTCAACAGCTCGGAAGCTCTTTGATGAGATAAACGAAAGAAATAAACATCAGTTTCATAGAACTCATGAAGTACGTCCCAATGAATCTACCTTTCGATGGCAGCCACATACTCGTCCCCTTCTTCGTTCTGAAGGTTCATATTTGTCCCTAGCGTTGTAGCTACAGAAAGGGAGAGTTCACCCATGCACCATTTAAGCTACGACCAGTTCAGACAAATTTTACCGAAGGCACACTTACCACAAACCATATCCAAAGTGCACTTGGAAATATATTCGTTGACATTGAATAAACCCCGTTGATCGATGTGCGCCCGGAGTTGGTCCACCAGCACGGCACTTTTGTCGTTAAAGATTGACACGAAACTGGTCAAGATTTTCGCATTGAAGCATGGGTTGAGGTGCTTTCGGTGTACTTTCCACACACTAGCCGGAGCCGAGAACAGTCCCAGCTCGCACTGAAAGAACCGATACGCGTCCGCCTTCTCGAGGCAGTTCGGAGAGTTTAGCACGATCTGCAGATCGGTGGCATTGTCGATGTAGACGAACAGTTGCGGGCCGAGCCAGATGCGGCACGGTGAACTGTACGTTTTGCTGATGTCGAGGATGCACCGGAACTGCTGCTCGGTGCTTTTGCCGAGGAACAGATGAGCACTGCCAACAAGCGGGTAATCCTGGGGTCCGTTCAGATCGGAAGACACTTTGAAGTGCTTCCAGTGCAGCAATCGCCAAACAATCCACCAAATCACTAGCAATCCCAACGTCGCGATAAAAGCCACCGTAAAAATCATTGCGAGAAGCTTGCTTCCGGATCTTACTGATGGCACTTTTGATATAACACTAAACAGTAGAATATCCATTGCAGAGGCTTTTATAGGTCCAACATTCTTTGACCGCAGTGTTCCAGGAAGTCACTTTCATCGCTATCACAAGTCGTCGCATTCTACAGTCGTACCGTTTGATGATGGTGCAATTTTCGTATAGATTACCTTCTTATGGGTTCAATTCTGTAAACTCATGTTTTATTATTAACTTTGCGGTAGGTCGAGAATTATCGGATCGGGGATATTTCACAATTGACACTATACGTGTCTGTGAACTGTCATAAACGTAGCCAGGAGCGAATTTTCTCAGGCAATAAATAACATGTTTACACAATCGAGAAGATGTATGTAGAGCGTGTCTTGTATGTTTTTAACATTATTTATGTTATTTTTATGTGATGCGAGAATGTAATTTCTCAAGACTTATAACACCTTTCTCAATGTTTTAATTATCGATGGCAAAGTTTTAAAATTAGGTATGTAACTAAAAGTAAAGTATAGATAAACGGCAAGTATTTTCCATGATGCAATAACAATCTTAACCGTATTAACAATGTGCTCGAAGTTCTGTGACAGTACTGGAAAGGAATAAAATGTTTCAAATAATCAATCAACATGCTTTTTTGATTTGCTTTCTTCAGAACAGTTTGACGAATAAATACATGAATGCATTGATATTCTACTTTTCAATATGAGTCGACGGTTTTACTTCATCCACGAGCAAACTAAGCCACGCGCAAGAAAAATGTCATGTAGGAAAGTGCATTGTAATTCTTTACCGCGTGTCACATTACACGAGAATCAAAACAAGTGTTGCTCAGCCATAATTTGAAGAAAATTGATTGTCTCTGAGCATAAATCATTCAGATGGCTTTTTGAAACAAGCTTACCTCAAATGTAAAAATTGCCTACTGGCAAGGACAAAGAAAGATGACTGCATCACAATTATTGTACACACGTGGGTTGATAATATCAATATCATTGAAGAGAACTTGTTATACACAATTTTAACTTCAAATCTAAAAGATGTATTTTTTTTTTGTAAAAATGGAAAAAACAGAAAACACTGTAATTGATTATCTCACTGTATAATGAGTTGGAACATTTCGTAACAACCTGCTTTCGAAAGCTGTTTGTGGCAAGTTTGCGATAAATCATTCGGTTTTTGTTACCAGTATGAAAAGAATCATCCCCTTGGTGTAAAACCACACACATATCTTAATTTATGATGAGGAAAAATGGGTTCGTAGCTATGAACACGATTCGCTTTGTGTTTATATGGTAATGTTTTTCCGTATTACAATAGACACCATAATATTTTGCTATAAAACCTGCATGCGACATCTAAACAGTGACTCCGTCTCTAATAATATCCGTTCAAAGTTCATGACCGATCGGAGAAACTCGTTGTAAAGTGATCCTCATGCAATATTTGTAATGCCCTCGGTGCGGTGTGTGACTACGAATCTTTGTATTACCATACGTTAAGCAACATTCAATGATGCGCTTTGCTCGTGAATGGTTGCAGTAAGAACTGTTATAACAGTAAGATAAAATCTTGAATGAATTATTACTACGAGAGAGCTATATTCGATTCCCATAGTGCCACGGTCATGAATTCATTCATAATATATGCTTACGCAAAAACTAATAACGGCATGAATTTTAGTAAACATTTTCGATTCATTTTGATTGTGAATAGTTGATCAAAAAGCGAATAATCATGGAATTTTGATTAAAAAAAATTCAATTCAAATAAAAAAAATCAAATAAAAAAAACAATTATATTATGCTAATTAAACAGCTAATTAACCTTTGATTGTATTATAGTTTTATGATTTGAAACATTTTCTTGATGCAGTGTTCGCACTTCATCGACCGTTCAATAATTTCTCCCATTATTAAAGTGAGTGCTTCCTCCCTTAAAAAGCAAGATTCTACGAGATAATTATCCCGTGGGTAGGGTTTTGCCGATTCTATCAGCCAGCCGTGCTTATTAAAATGCCATAGATATTTTGTCTGTTTGCACGAAAGACGATCTCCTGGGAAGGAAAAACTAACTGTCGCTAGATAACAACGGTGGGCAGTAAAAGTGCACAATTTGCAATTGCACGCCCCGTGCACCCTCTTATGTACTCACCGGGGTGCGACTGATCAGCTGATGCGGCATTAGCGGCCCACCGAACACGTTTCGCTAGTGAGCCGCGAAATCTTTCTTGAGGGCGCTATAAATTGAGGTTCGTCGCTGACCGAGAAGTTCAGTTCTCTTTGAGTCTTGGCACGCGTGAGTGGTTTAAACTGTGAGACAAATCTGGCGAGTAGATTTAGTGGAACATTCGTGAAGATAAATAACTCGTGTGCGTGTGTTTGTAACCAGTGTGCGTGCATTTAACAGCATAATCATGCTGCAGCTCATGTTGTTGTACATTTGTGGGATATTGGCACTGGCCATGGTCGTGTGCGTTCGGTGGAAAAGACGAAAGCTGTATGCTGCGGCAGCTAGCATGGACGGACCGCCATGCTTGCCACTCCTAGGACATGTTTATTTGATCCTTGGAAAAAGATGTGGAGGTGCGTGTGTACTCGATGCTTTATTTTGTTATAAATTATGTGAAATGTGGTTCGTCTCAAATTTTGTTTTCTTTTTTGAAGGACTTATTTTCATTAGTTTCTAGTGCCAAGTGCTACTATTTAAATCCTATTTATCGGGCCAAATAAGGTTTTCATAAGATTGAAAGTTATTTACCATATTGAACATGTGCAGAATAATCCTGAGATATATTCTCAAGAAATAGCTTAATAAACATATAAATCTGAATAGAAATAAAATACGACACCGTTGAAGGTGTAAACTTTTAAAAGTGTGCCAACAATTTATTGTTGTGTTTTGTTTCAGGGATCAGGGTTGCTTCCAAACTAAGTGTAATGCTTTCAATTTCAGAAAACTTAAAGAAGAGTGTGGAAAAATCGGTGCGAGTTACATCCTTGACGCCTAAATAAAAATCGAGAAAAAAACGATCTAAAATTACATCAAATTAAATTGCTTTGTCTGAATAAACTCAAGATTAAACTCTTACTCAATGACAAAAATGAAGTTCTGTATTTTTGCTGGTCTAGCCTGTTCGGCCCAAAATATCCAATCTCATACCAAATTAGTAAAACAGTATTTATGAGGTTAGAGAATACCGGGAACCTAATCCGATTTTGCAACGCCTCAAAAGTTCAATATGTTTTAATCACTAAATGATGTTTACTTTCCTCATAAAATTGTATTTTCACATCGCATAACTTTGTGTTGCAGAGGATATTTTGCAAGTATTGGATCGATTCGCTCCTAGATACAAATCCCCGATCGGATTATGGATGGGCCCAAAGCTGATCATCGGCATCAAAGACAATCCGGAGTACTTTCAAACCGTCCTAAACTCGCCCCATTTACTGAACAAAATGGAGCAATACAACTTTTTCCGCATTGTTAACGGACTGTTTGCGGCTCCAGGTTAGAATTTTCGTTTAGATTCACAATTAACGAACGAATTTAATGAATAACATGCAATATCTTCATCCAATACCAATCAGATCACATGTGGAAAAACGAACGGAAACTGTTGAATCGCTCGTTCAGTCCGATGATGCTGGCCAGCTTTGTTGATACGTTCAACGACAAGGATTTCATCATGGTCGACAATCTACGTAAGCTTGTTGGAAAGGGCGAAGTCGACCTTCATCTACCGATCGCTAAGTGCACCATTGACTCAATATTTGGTACGTGTAACTGCGATATTTACTGGCTAAAGCATTACTAACGTTTGTTGACTCAATTGTAGGTACCGCATTCGGGAAAGACCTCAACACGCAAGGACATGATGAAGCTGACGAGTACCTGCACAGTTTAGACACATTTTTCTCCCTCGTCTTTAAGCGTATGCTTAACGTAGAACGATACCCAGAGCGCTTGTACCGCCTTACGAAGGATTTTGAAACAGAAACTACCTGCTTAAACGTCATTCGAGACATGTCGCATGATCTCATGCAGCAGCTCAAAAAGAACTCGCAAGAATCAAAACCCCAACCAAATAAGGAGGATTCGTGCGAAAGGAAACCGAACTTAAATTTCGCGGAAAGTCTATTCGATATCGCAGAGCATAATCCACGCTGGAACGAGGACAACATAAGGGATCACATTGACACTATGATTGTTGGTGGACACGACACTACAGCGACAACAATGTCGAACCTGCTGCTTATGCTCGCTATTCACCCAGAAGTGCAGGAAGCGGTGTATCAGGAGGTGATGAGCATCTGTCCGGACAAATCAAAACCCGTTACGACTGAAGAGACCAACGGACTTGTCTACACTGAGATGGTCTGCAAGGAAACGATGCGCCTATTCCCAGTTGGTCCCTTAATAGGAAGAACTTGTACGGCCGATGTGAAGCTGGATGGTAAGGAAACCCTGACTTTGACTATTTGTACAAGATGGCAGCAATTTACTTGGTTTTTTTTATTGCAGAGAAACACACCATACCGAAGGGCTGCTGTGTGGCGCTGGGCATATACCAACTTCATCGAGATCCATCTATTTGGGGTCCGGAAGCGGAAAAGTTCAATCCGGATCATTTCCTGCCAGAAAACGTTGCCCAGCGTCATCCGTATGCCTACCTGCCATTCAGTGGAGGTCCTCGAAACTGCATCGGCATCCGGTACGCGTGGTTGTCGATGAAAATTCTCATTGCCCATCTGGTGCGGAACTATCGTTTTAGCACATCGTTGAAAATGGAAGATTTAAAGGTGAAATTTGCCGTCATTTTGAGGATCACGAATGGATGCATAGTTTCGATAGAAAGTCGCTAAATGTAGGAGTAAAAACGGGGTTTGGGAAATTCAACTACTAACCGTAAGATTAACAACATTAAGATCGTTTCCTTTAGGGTACTCATACAATCGATAAACTCTTTGATACGGTGATCAAAAGAACATAACTTTCGATTATTTTTTCTCACTTTTGGTTATTCGTTAGAGAATAGTCTATAGTCTGATTTCGTAAGCGCAAATTTAGAAATAATATTTTAATACTAATAATTTTAATACCACAGATGAAAAATAGATGAAAAAACGAAAATGGTTTTCATCGTACCCATTAAGTGCCTTTGATCTATGTGGGAAAATGAATTGATTCACAAAATAAATAAAATCATGATGCAAACAACAAATTAATCATTATTAATATTGTCAAATTATTCTTCGTGTGCTTGGTTGATGTTGTTATTTTTTACGCTGCACCCATTGTTAATACGAATAATCTACGTTTGCCACCAGAATGGTTGTGCTTCAAGGACTTGCTTGCATACTCATAAACTCTGTGCTAGAGAGAGCCTCCGAGCCTCGAAGGTACGGGAAATGTGAGAAATCACTAAATCAAATTATATCCTTAGGTGTACTTGGCTTCTTTCTGCGGAGTTACTGTTACCTATTGATGAACGGTAGACTATAGAGACTAGCCATTCGTAATATAGCGACGGGTGCTGTAAAGAATCTGACATACCCTGATGATAGTGAAGTTATTGTCAGAATACTTTTCTATGTTGGTGTCATAACACATACGAGGAGGGACCCAAAAGTAACGGAAATCGGGTTGTAGGCAGTGGCGGATTTAACGGTGCGCGGACTGAGCGGCCGCGGGGGGCCCCGAGCTTGCAAGGGGCCCCGAACCTTCGGCGGTCAAGTTTGTAAAATTTATACTTAAACACATACTCGATAGAATTCATTAATTTGCTCTTATGATAGACAAGTAATAAATGGTAACTGGTCAATAGTGCATTTTACTGTATCCTATGAAAGTTAATGCTAAGAACCATAATAAAATAAAGAAAGTTTGGTCCGGTATATAATCAGAGTTGAAGAGTAACAGAAGATACAATTTTTATAGATTATTAATTGTAAACAAGCATGTATTTGCATCAAAACAACAACATTTTTGAATATATCAAGCATAAGAATAAAATAATGCGAATGAAAAACTTAAACAATTTCAATGTAAGCAATGCGTTTGTTCTGTATACCATTTTTGATAAAAATTCTTTATACGCCTGGCTCCGGTGGGCTGCTCATGTCATGAGAATGGCACCGGACGACCCAGCCCATAAAACCCTTTTAGACTGTCGCCAAGGACAGAGGAGGCGTGGTAGACCTAAATTGAGGTGGAAGGATAGCGTAGAAGCCACCAGAAAAAAAAATCGGGATATTAAACTGGGCCAGCTTAGCGAGCAACCGTTTCGGAGTGGTTTTGGATGGAGCTTCGTTAGGCCAAGAGCGCTCAGCGGTTGTAGCGCCAACTAACACAACATACAAGAGTGTAACTTTTTAACGACCTAATAAAGCGGCTTCGCCGATATAACATGAATGATTGTGTTCATAAAATAGAATTTTTCTTGTCATTGAAATGAGCGTATTTGAACACCCGTTTAATTTTCCGGTAGAGTTTAGGTTAAAAACGTTTAAATGTTTTGAAAAGACAAAGACAGAGCTTTCGGAAGAACGGGACACCTTTGGGATTGAGCCAGAGGCTTCGCGGCCGTGCAAACCGCGCTAAGATCAAGGAAACGGAAAAGTTTCTGAATTATTCAACTCTAGGAATGACACGTCTACGCTCGGATACTCGACCCTAGTAAAGCATGACCTGCCGCAAGGTGTTGGATGTTATGAACAAACACGGAATGATGCATGTGAGAACGTTACGCAAGGTAACGTCAATGAGTCAGAATAGATAAAATAACTTCAACTTATGAACACACACATTTTTTATATTTGTATTTTAAGAGTTATTCTATCCTCTACCGGATGAGATCAACCAATTATGCAACAGTAGGGCTTATTCCGAACGAAGTCGTCAAAGCTAATCGATCGTATAGCAAATAGACGATCGTCCAATGAACATGAATAATCATGAATTTCATGAACGATCGTTAATATGATATATGATCGATAACACAATAAGCTCGAGCAGTTTTAATTCTCCACAACTCGCTCACACATAGCTTTTTGGCGACTATTTTGCAACTAGATTAGCGAATATTTCATCTCCCCGCTTCTTGCCGGACCGAGGAACATCCAACAGTGGGAAAATATATCGGTTAGCACTAGTGTGTGTTCTTTAGGTTTATCGTCGCGCTATTCAACTTGTTCGTCGTAGGTAGATCAATGATCAGATCGGAAGCTCTCTCATGGACAGGTTGGCGTTATCGACTGCTCTTTAGTCATCGATAACTAAACGGTCGTCATTGCTGATGATTAAGCTTATGTGATACATATAACGATCGTTAACTCAACTGCTCGAAAAATTTACTCACAGATTTACGATTTTATTGACGATTATTTTGACGATTGTCTAAATATTTGGACGGATGTGATAGGTTTGCAACCGGTTTCACTCAAAACGATCGTTTATGTTGGTTTGATCGATCGTTGCCTTTAATGGTTTAACGATCGTTTGCCTTTCACGACTTCGTTCGGAATAGGCCCTAGTTATTACGTATGATCACTGGTCACGATCATTCCCAACAATACTGAGCAGAGCGTATAAATTAGTTAAACGACAATATCCAATAGGTATGTTTGCTGGTCAAAATCCTCCAACCCGACGTTCCACATAAGCCATGTCAGCCGGTTCCCGGTGAATCACGTAACGCGTGTAGGATCGCGACCTTCGAATATTATTCAAGAGTTACTTTGTAATCACATCAAGCTGCAAGCGATTTAGAATTTGCTGAGCTCGCTATCAAATCAACTACATATCACCGCAGACTATTAAACTTTCAGACACTTTTTCTTTTTTTGCCGCATCGATCGTCTTGGTCATGTCTGCCCGTTAAGGGCTTACTAGACTTTTCCCTTTACAGAGTCTGCAGACATACAATGGCTAGACCCAACCGGTACAGGGATTCATGAACGTTCTGCGGAGATTGCCTGAACCGGTAGAGAGATATCCACAAGCATATAATTGCGAACCGCGGTGGCTGAGGATTCGTGAACAAGCTAGTTGTTGCTAGTTTCATATCTCGAAAACGGCTGAATATTTTTACAAAAAAAAAAGGTTTTTCTTAAAATCCAAAGCTGTATCTAAAACAAAAATTTCAGATTCAGTTCAACCAGTTTCCGAGAACCAATTTGACTATACCTAGAATGCTTTTTAAGGGTCATTTTGACCCCTGCTTGTAAAACGGTGTAACTTCACTATTTTTGAAAAGTTTTGTTTGCAGTTTTTGCAAATCCGTAAACTGTGACTTTTTTGTATATTTGTTGACTATCTTTTGACGTTTTTAGTTTTTCGATGATTTTCTTCATAATTCCGCTAGCTCGGTGTATAGCAAAAACGCTATACCAAAATGTAAAAGAACAAAGTAACCATTTTTGAGCCGTTTTTGCCGAACAGGTAGGACTATAAATGGGTTTTAAAAAAAAACTTATACCAGGAACACCTCGTTCAACAATTTTAATCTTTAATTTTGGGAGGAAAAAACTTGACATCATGACCAAATCCGGTAAAAATGGAAATGTGTTTTTGTATAAAGCACTCAAGTTTTCTTACGGGTCCGATAAAATCAGTTGGTGGGAAGGATTTGAGGTGGCGGCCC
The DNA here is from genome assembly GCF_943734705.1 of Anopheles coustani. NCBI lineage: Eukaryota > Metazoa > Arthropoda > Insecta > Diptera > Culicidae > Anopheles > Anopheles coustani. Next base: position 35,405,645 of record NC_071288.1, read on the forward strand.
GCAGGCCGGACTTTGCCGACACCTGATATAAATAGTCTATTTTAATTTTCCCAAGTTTTTATATCTAAGTATATTTATCTTTATATATACGTTTCCCATTACCAGAAAAATAAATTAAAATAAAATACCTCATTAAAAATACAGCAGTTTCTAAAATAGCCTCATCACAACACAAGCAACCATCCTTCACTCGACTGGTGGAACGAATTTTAATTTGACTTAGTTATTCTTTGACTTGTGAACCTGGACTGGATACGCCCTGTTGACGAGAGGCTTCAGCAGCTGTATCAAAGGCTGTTCTATGGCCATAAAAACTATCAGTCCACCGATGAAAGATGCCGCATTCACGAAATATATGTAGCCTATGAACTTTGACGCGCTGAACACGGCGCCTATCCGCACCTGCAGCAGCTCGAACCGCATCACAACGTCATGCAAGATATAAACGCTGTAGGTGAGTTTTCCAAGCGTGACGAACGGTTTTGAGCTCCAGATTGATCTTAGGAGTCCTGGAAGGATGTGAAGGTAGGAATTTAATCTTTGAAAATATATTTCCATCATCAATGTTCTCAACCTCGTTTGAATTTTAAACTTAAACATTTGTGGACTTGTTGAAAGAGTTCGATACTTCTGCTTGCTGACTCAAACATTCTTACCTTTAGGAGTGTTGATGTTGCGCAGAAAACAGAGTGCCACAAAAATGCCGATTATATTTCTGAACAGCGCACAGTACATCGAAACCCAGACGGAAGGTTTAGGAACGTCGAAATTGTACCATAAACAGCTAGAAACTATCACCATCAGTAGAACCGGAGTCACCATTTTGTCGGCCAAACGGTAAACCTAAAATTGAATAAACCAGCATAAGACGATTGGAATGGTTGTGGGTTAGGCAAGCAAGTTCAAGAGTGTTTCTACCGGTGATTTTCCGAGCTGCAGATTGTTGGTGGTCGTCTGGTGGTAAAGGTATCCAGCGATGATCCCAAACAGATAGCATCCGGTGTTTGCATAGCTCGGAAGATAAAGATGCCTCACCCATGGTTCGTACATGGCCAAAAACTTTGCCTCACTGAGAAAGATTTGGAACAAAGGTGAAATTGGTTACGGAAAATTTATGGTTAACCACACCTGAATTTTGATGGCAGCACCGGATGCAGCTTGTGCTGGTGTGTGATATAGGCCGGTACCCAGAGCGAGAGGATCACGCCGGAAACGAACAAAAATCCAGCGACTCGTGGCCAACGATGGATCACAAGTAGCACCGCTAGGGCCATCAGAAATAGCTGCAGGTCGGCCGCAAGGTACCACGTGTGGATAAGGCACAGCTCCCGAGGCCAAGAGAAGTTATTCACGAATAGGAGATTGGCCCACCAGTTCTGACGGCAGATGGCGTTTTCCGCCGTGAATAATCGGAAGCCGATCTCGTTGACGTCGAACCGACGGTTCAGGCTGACGGAGAAGAGTAGGAAGTAGCCGTAGACCGGCATCAGCCGCACCAGGCGACTCAAAAGTTTGTTGGCGATATACTTGGCATTGATTGGTACTCGACTGGCATCACGTAAGAAGTTCACGGTCAGCAGGTAACCACTGATAGTGAAGAAGATTTGCACCAGAAACGCGCTGCAGGATAAGTAAGCCTGCAAGCCATGGTAGGCTAGTAGATCTTCCAAGTCTTGGTAGTTCTTCGTGGGAATCACACCGGCGACTAGAAAGCTGTGCAGCACGATCACTAGGTGATTAACGATCACACGAAGCCCGTCGATGTAGAGCAAATCAAGGTGTAAGGATGACGTCTGTTCGCCCATCAGCCGGTTCCAATTTTTCCGGATGGAAAATGCCGAGACTACAGAACTCTCTAAGAAGGAACAAATGCATTAGTTGGCTCAAGAAGACTTGAGTGCACATTACCTGGTCGAACACCACAAGCATCTAACACTGTAGAGATGAGTAACGCTCCTATGAAGCCCACGGATACGGCGATGAACAGTATTTCCAACAAATCTATTTTATGATAAAAATATGCAATGCCCATGTAACACGAACAAACAGCTCTACTCCTTTGGTCAACCCGGTTTGCTTTCCCGTTTTGCTTACCGAACGATCGAGCCACTTTAATCATACGAGGGCGGCAATACTCTAGCGCAGTGTAACCGGACATATTGTACTCCACACTTAACCGTCGGTTCACACAAGTGTTCACCAGCGTCTCGTATTTGCTCTTATCGTTATCCATCGTTGGAAACAGCTCGTTTGGAATAAGAGACTAATTTTTAAATGAGATAATAAGATTAGATTTCCATGTGGCGAGGGGTGTGCGTGTATGCATGCGAGGTGAAAATGGGTGTACTTCCTCATCCCAGCTTTTGCAGCAGTCCTAATTACATTTGATGACAAATGATAAAAATTATCGGTTAACACTGATTGCACTATCATGGGTCAATTTGATGTTCCTTTTGATGTTTTGAGAGCGGACACACTTCTACTAGTATTAATTGGTTGGAGATGTGTTATTGCATTAAGATTGGAGTATTTTAATGTAAAATTATTTAATTTTGCGTCACGTCTTGGATCCACCTCATCATTTTTTTGACAAAAATTAAACCTGTTTAAATTGATCTCTAAATTAAGCCTGCAGCTCTCCATATCAATGAAACGGAATATGAACTTTCACAGCTCTTTTGAGCTAATGAATTGGTCAATAGCACAAGTTTGAAACTTTGAAAAAGTTGTTAAATTTTCAGAAAAAAATCAAAGACTATACAAGAAACAAATGAAATGTTTCTGCATCACATCAGCTATTGGTCCATGTCGAAGCTATGTAACACTAATAAAAGAGAGATAAAACAGGTATAAAAAGCGATTGGTAGGGTTAGTATAGTTAGGCTATAAAATAGTGATTGTGTAGATAGGCTATAGTGTAGTTAGGCGATAAAAAGTACAGTAAAATCAACTTAGTTCGATCGGAAGATATTCTTATCTCGCACTGCTGATGTGCTTTTTTGGTATTTGAGTATTTGCTTTTTTCGCATTTTCTCTTATACTTACGGTAAAATTGACCGGGATTTTTGATTGATACAAAGCTGCCTTCTCGGTTGTACTTAAGTGTCGTAGCTCTTCCTCGCAATTGTGCAGACAGACTCCTATCGCCAGAAACTGCACCCGGTGGTTGTACACGATACGGGACGTGCTCTAACGGAATAGTAAGCATCGAATTTGGGCACATTGAGCACTTTCACACATTTTGTTTCGCACTTTTCATGAACGTCATGATTGTCACAACTTACTTCGGTATCCGGTAGGACGTATCCATTCGGAAAGCGATCCACTCGCAGGATGGTACGGGCGTAGCAGTACACGGAGTTGTGTGCCTCGCATTGCGCCAAATCATCGTACATAAAAATTGGTGGAAGACGAATGAGACCCCATTTGCGACCCACAAAATTGCGATCAGGTTGTACATTGCTAGCTACAACTTGTTGCGGTCGAACCACTGATAGGAGGATTAAAAATACTAGAAACACGTTCTTTTCCATCTCAAAATGCTACAAAATTCTTCACACACTCAGGAACTAGCGTCCGTCCGGGGCGAACCTTGTGTTCGGAAGCTCTGATATTCACTGATCAGATAACATTGAAGTGGGCGATGAGTCGTATGCTATGATAACAAAAACCAGTTTTTCACAAAAAGTGTGCATTTTTATATGGGTACAGTTATACGCCGGGTTCATCGCCTACTCTCCTATCGTCATATTCTGTGGAGCTTGCAGTGAAATCAAACGAGTGAATGATATTCGCCGTTCGAAAAGCATTTTATAGGTATCTCTTTATGTAAAACTATTTATTAGTTTATGGGCTAGCGAAATCGTTTTAACACATGGTAGAGAACGACGGAACATCGCATTTTATTTGGTTGGATGCATCTTTCACCAACATACACATGAGTGTGTTTTGTTCCTCCCTACATAACATTCTTTTTTTTTTAATTTTTTTTTCAATGTGTCACGACATTTCCTAGTCGGACGAGAGCTCTCTCCGAAGAAAGTTTCTCTGACCGAAAGACGGTATATTATAGATCGGTGGTCAGCCGTTTGCTTATATAGCATTGCACCATGCAAATACGTGGGCGGACTCCAAAAGTAACGGGAACTGGTGCTTGTGGCACTTCTGGAGGATCTGCCGTAGAGTGAAGATCTGGTCGGGGGTGGATATAGCAAGGGGTGCGAGTCTGCAGAAGAGTATCTGGGATAGGATTTTGTAGGCGATTGATGGCTCGAAAGTTGGCACAGTCCATTCTGTCACCCTTCCTTCTTGACTTCGTCCAAGAATGGTGGGAGCACATCGTCATCTGGCTTATGTGCTGCTCGATTCTGCCTGTGCCGCTGCTGGACTCTCCTAATTCTGCCCCGTCTAGGTGTCCGTTAAAGTAGCACTTCCACCTTTCATCACAGCTTATTTCCACATTGCGACGTTTGGCGTAAAGCCGCCTTGTGTCTTCTTCAACATCCTGTAGCTGCTCCATCAGTTGTTCATCCGACTCCTCGAAGCGACGCTTCTTACTCTCGAAGAGTTGGGTTTGCGGTGTCCTCAGTCGTTTGTAGTATTCCATGTTCTGACAAGTTCCGCGCTGCAGCATACGGGCGCGCACTGCGTTCTTCTCGGATAGTCCAATCACTAAAGTACCGGCGCTCCGAGATAAATAAATAAATAAATAAATAAATAAATAAATAAATACCATTTGTGCACAGTACTGTAGTAAAGCACGTGCTTTTGCGCTTTTCGACGAAAATGCCTCGCATTTTAACAAAAACGGCTGAAAAAAATAATAAAACAGAGTCGGATGAGATGAAGGCCTTGAAATGAACGACGTACCCTGGGCCATCTGGAATATGCAGTGCGCGGCTATCGACCTTTTTGTTAATTTCTTTGGTTGGATATGGTTGTTTGCATTTTGATCGTATTATTATTATTATCGTATATAACAGAATTGAATCCGTATGGCTGACGGTTTTTGCTAGGTGGTTGTTATGAAATATCATCTTCATCATAAAATTTCATGTTCATAATCATTTCATTTTTGGGACTTTTTTTGAATAACTTTGCTAAAGAATACCTTATGTTCTGTAAAGGGTTGGATCCGAGCGGCTCGAACCAGCGTCTGTTCCCTATATTAGGGGCGGCTGCACACTCTGTCCTGGCATCCTACGGGGCGTAAAACAGCTAGGATGCGTTGTTCCACCGACGAGGAGGCGGGGAAGAGGCCTTTCAAGGGCCAGGCCCTTGAATAATTGCAATGAAAATTACCAAAAAAAAGAACCGATTTAAAACAATCGTTTATTTTTTTTCTTTATTTACTTATTAATTTATTTTTTTATTTATTTATCTTTTTATTTATTTATTTATTTATTTATTTTTTTATTTATTTATTTATTTATTTTTATTTATTTATTTATTTATTTATTTATTTATTTATTTATTTATTTATTTATTTATTTATTTATTTATTTATTTATTTGATTACAAGGTTATCTGTCCCGCTGGCCCACATAACGCTTATTCCTAACTATTCACATTAAACAATTGCAAGCTGATTTCTGATCATAGGCCTTGCCTCACCTAGCGACATATTAGAATGTATGGTGTTTTTGTTGGATTTGGTGAATTGTGGTCAAACAGTGGCGCCATTTGTTTATGTTTATCATCTATTTACAAAGATTCTATTATGGTATAAATATATTACACAGAAACTAAGAAGAATATCAACATTCTATCAAAACATCATCAAGAGTAGCCATTTTTTATGCATTTAGAACATATCTGATTGTTTTAGAACTTTATATGTACCCGGTGTGGGCCAAACAGTAAGGCAACTAAGCTTTATGGTTCGTTGGAATTGTTTGGATGTTGTGTTTGCTAAAATCAGTTGATGTGAATTTTGCAGACAGTCTGGTTCCTTCCACGTACCCGTGTCCAACAGAACTAAAAAGTGCAACAAAAGCTAATGCGATGGAAAAGTATCGTAATCGTTTTATAATTTGGGCTGAAAATGCACATCAACTGATGAATTAAAACTAAATCAATGAAACTATGGGCTAGATACACAGAATAAATGAACCAGGGAATCTGGTAATCTATAGCTCTAGTGTTTCGAAAAAATCGGGACGTTTAGAAATTACATAACTACAACAAGCGATTTAATTTAGAAAAAAAAAACAAAATCTATGAAATAATGGTAATCTATCTAAATATCAAGTTAGAATAATTCTCTACGGTTGACTTTTGATTCTTCGTGGTCGTTACAAGGTTTACTTGTATTACTCAGTTTTGCTCTAGGAGCATGGCTGTGGGGAATATTATAAACGAGAAAAACCATATACGTATAATTTCCTAACTGTTGCATTAGATTCCAGCTTACCGACAAAATTTGCCGACTCTTGCAATAAATATCTTCTAGAAGGCTGTGTGGGACACAAATCTGAAAGCCTAATTTTTCTATGCCAATCCCTTATTGCAACGTCAGTTCCTCTGTCCTGATCATCTTTATGGAGTCTGGCAAATCTTATTCCCACAACAGTAAGTTCGCCATACATCTCATTGAGCTGGTCGTTATATCGGGTTCTATACTGCCTCATTTTATCTACGGGGATTGAGGTGGAGATGGGTAAGATGTAGACAAATTCAAGGTTCATGGATCGATGAGATTCATAAATTCATAAAATGAATGAGCATAAAATAACCTAAACTTAGATTGCGAGCACATGTACATTGTTACGTTTGTATTTTAATAGTTGCACGTTACACTAGCATCTACCACCTTTGCTCAGTCAATTATGCAACGATTGTTTAGTTCATATGTAACTTTCATTCTAATCTTTGATCAGCACATATTAGCCAAACGACCACGTCCTATAGATTTACTTGGCCGACAGCTCCGTTAACTCTACCAGACGAGACGTACAAGCCGGTTCCCAGCGAAGCTCTCGACGAGTATCTGATCGCGCCAGTTGAGCATCATTAACGCTAATTTGTAATCCCACCACGCGCATGCCATATTGCGGCATATAAAACAAGTACCTGTGCAAGCCATCGAGCTTAGTTCGTGTCGAATACTTTCAGGTGATACAAGTACCCCCATTGATTAAGAATTTGTTGAATTCAATCAGTTCTCTATCAAATCATCCACAGTCAATGCAAAATGATGCATTTGGAGCAACTTTTACTCTACGCATTCGTTTTACTTACGGTGGTGGCTTTGCTGGTCATACGATGGAAGCGGCAGAAGCTGTACACCGCGGCCGGAACCATGGACGGGCCATTTGCTTTGCCTCTCATCGGTCAACTGTACCTTATATTTGGGAAGAAACCTGGAGGTGCCTAATTTGATATTTCGAACTTTATTTAAAACTGTGATGATAGTTTTTAAAGCGATAAAATGCTTGTTGTGAACGGTGTTTTCTCCAATGTGATCGAGTTATTCGCAAATTCAAAGAAACGAATGTGCTAGTTATAAAAAGTTCTAAACTGAGGTTTTGTTTTTCTTCTCGTTTGAAAACAGATGATTTATTTAAAGTTCTAAACCGGTATTCCCCCTTGTATAACTCACCGGTAGGTGTTTGGATCGGACCGTTTTTTGTTGTAGGCATCAACGACAATCCGGACCACATACAAACAGTGCTGAATTCACCACATTTGCTGAACAAAACGTTTCACTACAACTTCTTCCGAGTTGGTCGGGGATTATTTGCTTCTCCGGGTAGGTAATAGGAAGTGCACAGTGCCTCATTATCCCACTATTCATACGAGCGTTGCGTTCCCTCAATTAGATTACATCTGGAAAAACGATCGTAAGATTCTGAACCGATCCTTCAGCCCCGCGATGCTGGCAAGTTTTGTCGATACGTTCAACGACAAGGACTTTATCATGGTGGAAACACTCAAGAAATACGTCGGAAAGGGCGAAATTGATCTTCATTTGCATATAGCCAAGTGTAACATTGATGCGTTTTTCAGTGAGTATCGAAGATAAATTGCACGGTGTCAAGAGTGTTTGCTGACATATCAGCTCACGTTTCAGGTACTTCTTTCGGCACGGATCTTAACATGCAGAGTCACGATGAAGCCGATGCATACCTCAACAGCTTGGACACATTTTTCTCGCTCATTTTCAAACGCATTCTCTCCGTGCATCGATATCCCAAGTGGCTGTACAGACTTACGGAAGATTACAAAACGGAGACAAAGTGCTGGGATACCATAAGAGGAATGTCCAAGCGACTGCTGCAGGAGTGGAAGCAACAACCACGACAAACAGAAGTTCGACCTAATGACGATAGTTATGGAAGGAAGCCTGCCCTCAACTTTGCCGACAATCTTTTCGATGTGGCCGAGAATAATCCTTCTCTGACAGATGAGCACATAATGGATCATATAGACACGATCATTGCGGCGGGTCACGATACAACGGCGACTACAGTATCGAATCTTCTGCTCATGCTCGCTATTCACCCAGAGGTACAGGAAGCCGTGTACCAAGAGGTGATGAGTGTGTGTCCGGATAAATCTAAACCAGTCACGACCGAGGAGGCCAATGGGCTTGTCTACACTGAGATGGTTTGCAAGGAAACGATGCGTCTGTTCCCAGTGGGGCCTCTTCTTGGTCGAAAATGTGTTGCCGATGTGCAGCTGGATGGTAAGAAATATTCAAACCTGTAAGTAGAAACCTTAAAAATAAATTAAGTTTCCTTGAATAGAAAAACACACCATACCTGCGGGCAGCTGTGTCTGCATCGGAATCTACACCATTCACCGGGAGCCATCGATCTGGGGGCCGGAGGCAGAGAAGTTCAATCCAGATCACTTCTTACCGGAAAAAGTTGCCAAACGTCATCCTTACGCCTACCTGCCATTCAGTGGAGGTCCCCGAAACTGCATCGGCATCCGGTACGCGTGGCTGTCGATGAAAATTCTAATTGCACATTTGGTACGGAATTATCGCTTTGCAACCTCATTAAAAATGGAGGATTTGAATATGAAGTTTGCCATTATACTGAGGATCACGAATGGATGCATGGTGTCGATTGAAGAACGATGAGTTAAACGTACTCTAAATGCTACAATATTTGTAACAAACTTCGCGCGATATGACTGTTACAAGCATAACTTTTTGAACAGACTTATAGAAGCCACGGTTATATAGACCAACTACTACGTTGAATTTACCTTCAAGGGTACCAATTGAAACTTTGATTTAGCAAAGTAAAATATTGAAATAGCAATATTTGCTGAAATACAAACTTTTTTGCATCGGTAAAATAATATTGAAATAAATGCCTTATCGAAAGAAAATATCATCGAACTTAAAGCAACATTTAAATTCCATTTTACTCCAACTAATGTGGGTAAATACGTAATAAATTACGAATATTGATGGTATGTGTATGAATGGTCATCGAAGATTCATATCAATTGAATAGAGTTAATCTCTCTTTCTATAATCAACATTCATTAGAAACTACTTTCTTTATGATTCTCATAGTTTCATCAGATACTGGAACCAAACAACAATCGAAGAAGTAACTATATAATTATTGCTTGAATTCGCATTGAATGTTTTCAAATCATTAATGGATTGATAATGATTTGATTTTCTCACGTATCAGGCAGATGTTTCATTATTTGTTTTTTTAATTGTAGTGACGGGTGTTTTTTATCCATACATGTTCAAAGTCAAAAGCTTCTCAAGGAATCAAGCAAGCGGTGTTGATGATAGTTTCAAACAAATGGGTCTACAAAGATCGCTGTAAAGTACATTTATCAAAAATGCGTGTGCCATGAGCATTTACGGTCAAAAATACATAAAAAGAGTACGATGGTAAAATTATTAGTATATTACTCGTCTGTTTAAGTTCAAATGTGTTTAGCTTTCATTTGTCTTATTTCCTTACCCTGATTCTTTATTTCGGAAAATACGCATGAATCATATAATTTCAAGATACGGTAGAGATGTATTGAAATATGCCAACTTAATGAACTACTAGACACTACTTATTAGTTAACTTTATTACTTAAATTGTTCGATCGTTGTGTTTCATAAATTAAACATCCGTTTCTCACCCGCCATTGCAATCAATGGAAAACGGTTGCCAAGTTGCCAGCCTTGCAGCGAAGCTGTAAGTCATTTGCGACTGTTCAACTGGGCTTGTCAATATCCGGCCACGTGCATAATTTCCCTTATTCTACTGCCGGCTCAGCCGCAATCGTTCAGATTCTGTGCTCCCGTGAGTTTCAGTCCATGTTTAGCTGCCGCACTAGCTCGTCTTCGTACCGGCGCAGTCTCGAAGCCCCGCCTCGGAGGGCGTACTGCCTCCGGCTAGCTGCTGTTCATCCGTTTTGCAGCCATAGATGTTATTGTTGTTGACGCAGTTGATCTCACCGTCGCCTTGGCCGGAGGAGTTGGGTAAGGTAGTTGGCGACGCATCGTTCTCTCGTGGTTTATCTCGTTCCGGGTCATCCACACCCGTCGCACACATGCCATTGGAATCGTCCGGAAGCGATAGCCGCGGTATTCGATCGGTTAATGTTTGCATCGTCTGACGATCGTGCACTTCACTGAAGATCTCGATCAGATTGTTGATGCCGATCAGGTAGCCATCCTCGTGATTGCCCACCTTCCACTTGCTGTCATGCGTGATGGTGACGTTCTCCGGCAGGTTAACAGTCTTCGCGAAATCGATCAACCATACGCTCGCCTTGTGCCGGTCGTGTACAAACAACAGCGAGCTGCCTATTACTTCGTGTCCTTTGAAAAATTCCGAGTACTCCAGCGTCGCTCGGATTGCCTTCAACCGTTGGATATACTTGGGCTGCAAGGGATGATAGAAGTACATACATTTAAATCAGTGTATAAATTCGCAATTTTGTGTAAAGTTTAACAGGCTGTAAAGTTAATAAAGTTTACCATTGCATGTGGAAATCCTTCGGTGAATTCACGAAAAGCATCGCAGATCTGGTCGCGAGATTTAGTTGTTTTAAAATCCTTTGAGCTTGTTCCATCACTCTTTTTAATGCCCTATGAAAGAATGGAAGCAACAATAACATTTTTTTAACTTGTTTATATATTATTAACTCATCTCAATTAGGCATTGTTCAATGGAATTGGTGTAGTAAGCAACTAACTCATTGTGCGGTAAACTTGTAGACACTAGAGAATTTGTTAAACACTACTAGGCCGCTTGTTTTTTTTCTATTGGGTCAAAGCTCTTATATGTCCTGGCGAAATTTTCTCTCTTTCTTAGTCTAAAATACTCATCCATGATATTCATATGATGCTCCTAAGGTTACATAAATACCCAAAAGATATAATAACTTATCATTGGTGTTAAAGGGGAATTGTGTGTTTTTTACTAAACTATAAATCTTATACGATTCTGAGCTCAATATAAGCCTTAATTCTAGTGATATAAAGTGTATTAAAGTGTTCTAAAATCTACATGCCATAAAGAACTAAGCTTTTCATAAAATATGAAACGGAGTAGAATTCAAGACAAACACACTTTGTAGTAAAAACTTCATTTCAATATTGTTTTCAACATAAATATACAATAAAGAATCTCATCATGGTAGTCATTTCTAAGGTCTACTAGACTCGAAAATAATGTATAATTAGCTTGACGCCCCGGCGATGATCGGTATATAAGGGATATGTTTTTAATTCTTTGGTTGAGAGTTATTTGTTATGCTTGTTCTAATTGCTGTTGTTGTTACACTTTGACCTTTTCTGTCAAAACTTTATTAGAATCACTTCCAGGAAAGAAATGCTCGATATCGAGATCTGGACATAACATTCTATTTTATGATATTTAGTTGTTTTGAGAGGTCTAATTTAATAGTTACAATTGTGGTATATTTAAAATTATTGATATTTGATCGATTCCTTTTTATCTTATTTTTGTTTGGTATGTGTTAGTAAAATTTATTTTCAGATGTAAAATTTAGATGGTTTAATTTAAAAAACAGGAATCAAACAAATCTTTAATAATATCTGCAGTGCTTAAGCTTAATGTGAGAAAAGATCAACAGTGACTCCTTACAAAAAATCAGCAAAAATATGTATAGATATGCACAGTTTATCATCTGTATGTTACATTAATTCCATTCATGTATATGCCGTTAGGTATATACATTTTTTCATGTTTTTAGATGAATTTGAATTTGATAAAATTAAAACTCTTTTTTCAGCGATATAAATTCTCGTTCATTAGTCTTTTTCAAATACCAAAATAATCATGTGAATCGAAAACGTTTTAACGGCGGTTCAGTTGGGAGCGAACGATAACATCACCTATCTAAACATTGTCATAAACAGTGAACCAAACGGCAATGTACACATCCTGGTACGCTCTCAATCTATCAACCGGCCGGCTGAACACTGGCTTGATTGATCGGCACAGCCAACCTACCTCTATTCGAAATCCGAGCGTCGAGGTGCTGGAAATCGTCTCCCGCCATACCATGTAGCGTGGCTTCGTGACACCCTTCGCACGGTGCTCCTCCTCGGTGGGGGCGTTCTGATCGATTTGTATCATTTTCTCGTACATATCCTACAAAACAGAACATAAAACGTATGATCAGATGGCATCTCAAAGCACCATACAGTCGATGTGCTTTTACCTTCCGCAATTTCGGCTTCTCTTTGGCTTTCGACAGTTCTTCTTCCAGATAGGTCCTAACGCCTATCTTGCAATCCATCACGCACGGTTGATAAAAGTCACTGAGTAGATCCTGGAGCTGTATATAGGTAGCTGTACGATGATGTATTTATTGGTTAAGGAAAATGAAGCAATGTTGTGGAATCACTGTGTTTCTGTGTTTTTAATTTCACCCCAGAACGACTTCCAATTAAATTGGGTTAGTTTCATAACAATTTCCGAGACTATGTGAGATAGTGGTACGAATTGCATCTATACTATCGCAAAATGCTTAACCTAGACGGCGTGCTAAGCAGAGCCATAATAACTCAACCTAATGTAAAGAATCAGTGCACTGAGTGAGTGAGAGCACGTTTCGTATAACGTATTGTCGGGGAAAAGCCAACCAACGGCATACTAACGTGACGATCTAATTAGTAATCAATTATCACCACACTTTGCCCGTCTAGTCAAGATCGGATAAGATGAACGAAGCTTTGCTTTTGATTTTGAAAAGCATTCTACCCGAACGTATAATGGTTCTTTTGACGGTCGGTTTAGACTAATAATTTAAAGCGTATGAAAACCGATTGATATTTAACAAATTGAGTGGGATTGTTGATAGTTTTGCCTGGGCATTGATTTTAGAAAAAGGATACATTCTCCATCTTCGCTGTTCACCTGACCCTTGTACTCCGGGACGTAGGGTCTCAAGACATCCTTCATCAGAACCTGTCGAAGTAGAAATCAGTTAGGTCATGAATTCGAAAAAAAGTCGTTTTAAAAATGCCGTCTACCTTAAAGCACTTTTCCTCTTTGGGGCACAGCTTTTTCAAAACCGTCCCTTGGTCGGGGCCCGCCTTGAAGTTCCCCTGATGCCCGGCTAGCTGAACCCACGGGTACCGCTGCTTCTTGTACGTCTGAAAGAACGGAGTCCACTGGACGATGTTGCGCAACTTGCGCCACCCGGAAGGCTGTTGATGGAACAAACAATAATAATAATAATTATTAGTACAATTGATAAGGGACATAGCGTGAAACCGACAACTTTAGAATGGGTAGCTAATCTCTATTAGATTCTATTTGATTCCTTCTATAACAAATCAATGATCCGATGGTTTTAGATCCCGTTAAAACACCTTTATTCTAGAAACATGAACGAACCGTAAGTTAATATCCCTTCTGCGGTAACACCTCGATCGAAACGTCTTCACCGACAACCAGAATCTTCTCAAGATAGCAATTCGATATTTTATTGCGTCGTTCGAATCGAAACAGAAAACCGCACTGCGAACAAAACCATACACCATCCACAAAAAGAACGCATGAGTTATCCGTATCCGTTGCAGATCACCGAGCGTGCTGGTCAAATATGTCGATCACGCTGTCGCGTTGACAGCTTTCCGTCAGTGATCAATACTTGCTTGTGCATCGATTCGATTACCGAGCATTGGGAGCATCTGCGAGTGGCTCACATTACAGTTTGTAGACTCCAGTTCTGTTCAAACCACAGAACTCGTATCGTTTCGTTCCGGTTCCGATAACTTAAGAATGAAGAATATATACGTATTTACATAATGGCAAAATAAACTTAAATCTTCATTAAAACGAAGCCATTCTAATGTTGCTATACAAATGCATGTGCCTGCCAAATGAAGAGCCTTTGCAGAATTAAAAAATCAGGTATTGAAACATTCAAACAGGAGGTTGGTTCTCGATTGAAAACCTTAGATTTTAGTACAAATGGGTAAAGCTTGTCGTTTGTTTGTGGTGAATGTGGGATATATGACAAGGAAAATTGCTTTTATTTTCCAAACATAAGTTTTAAAATGTGCCTACATTTTGTTTAAAACCCATTATTCCATTAACCTTTAAAGTATTTCATTCACGTCATATAGAAATATACCATCTACTGTCGCTATAACGTATGATCGTGAGAGAATTAAGGAAGGGATCATTTTCAAAACATAATTCCAAAATTTTATATTCACACTTGTTCCCCAACCCCCGCCCAATAATCGCCTATGCTGAACGCCAAAGTGTAGGGTTTTTATTAACGCCAGGGCGCACTTGTTGTTGTCACAGATTTCTTCCACCAGCAGTGTGTACGTAAGCGTCAATCGACGTTACGTAAATGCCACCTGTAGCTATCACATTTCTTCGCCAACGGTATGACGCCGGCGTCGGTCCCCCAACGGGTTGCGTCCTGCTTCGGCGGGCTCCATTTAACGCCCCGCGAAATCATGCGAACGTTCGTGCGTAAATGGTGTCCCATATTGACGATTGTCCCGCCCGGTCGCAGCTATTTGCGCGCGCGGCATTGGGGCGTTTGTTGTGCCATTTTCGGCTGATGAGATTTTCACCCCCTCCCTTCACCACCGACAAATTGGCTCGTTAGCCTTAGGCCGATCGGTTCGATTGATCGGGTGGTGTGGCGTGAAATTAAAATTCACGAATTGTACCATGTCCACCCCGCGGGATGGATGAAAAGGGAATGGCAAGGAAGCGCGAGAAAGTGAGTACCGGAGGACTGGGTTTAGTTTGATTTATTCGAAAGTAAATACCCGGTGCCGGAAGGGTACCCGTGCGTGACACAGTGCTATCGTGGCGGACGGTGGGTCATTTAATATCACATTGCATCGCGGCATATGGTGCGCGTGTTTTAAATACGAGCGTCTTGTAATGGAGAATGTATTCCCGGCGAAATTGAAGTCAATTGTGCGGCACGGAACGCCTTGAATCAGGGCCATTCCGAGCGCCCAGATACCATCGCCATTTTCCACGTTGATTATCTTTGCAGCGAGGCACGGGATGGAGAGCATTTAAGACTAATGCTTTGATGAAGACTGTCATTTCGCCGATGTCATCTATCCCTGGTACCAATGGATCATTGTACCTCGCCGGAGGGGTCACATGTGCACATGGTCCGCCCACGGTCGCCCGTACTATTTTAAGCCACACTGCGCAGTTGCAGCTAGGCTAGAAAAAGAAACAGAATCGTTCACACCATCTCGCGCCGGTCGGTTATCAGGTCTTCCCCTTCCTGCGATGGTACGGAGCCGTCAAAATAAATAAGAGCAAAGTTAAACAGTGGAACAGTTCTGTTTGAGAACCAATTCTTCTCAATCATCCGATTCCACTTTACGATCGATGCACATGCGCTCGAAAGGGAAAGTGACACGGCAAGGGCGGCTCGGGAACTGGCGTGACGTACGCAGTGTCCTTCCGGCGAGCGCTGACGAAATGACATTTAATGAGCCCGGTACGATGTTGGTGACGTCAGGGCGATTTGTGAAGCATTCCTCGGTCCGATGCATTTGAAGAAAACCGGACGTGATTCTCTGTGAAACGAAGCGAACGGAACGGCAAATGCAATGCCTTGTGAATCACAGCTCGATGATTTAACTCTAACAGTCATAGGGAATATACTTCCCACATAACATATTCCAGATGCTAATGTCCAATAACCGAGATGATATTTCTTATCCTGTATTTGAATATTCGTTCTTAGTTTTATAGAACCAATAATGCTTTCCTGATTTATGCTAAGAGAGCGCTTTCCATTTAAAGTCAGTTTCTTTTCCCGCCTCATCTTTTACAGCTACGATATTTCCATGACCGGCGTTTTTTTTTTTCATTTGTTTTCAAGGTAAAAAAGAACACTTTTGACTTTTGTCTTCTCTAAGTCAATTTCGAGAAAAAACAAATCAGCATTTCATGTGTTTAATTCCTTTCTTTCGCCTTTCGTACAAGTACTCTCTGACGGACAAAACAAACCGAAAAGAAGAAAAATTGTATGGAAAAGTTTAACACTAGAATCCAAACAGCCGAGTTAGAGGAATTACAAAGTGGTACATCAAAAAATTAAAAACCACAGAAGATAGTAAACAAATATACTTAAGAGTTGCGGGTATCACGATTTCTCGACGGTGCCTGTCAGTTTTCTCGACGCTGTCCCATGCACACACTTTAGAAAAAATCCAAAAAATGGCTAGCCGCGTCGTTTCGTTTCCGCGCAGAATCTCGACGCGTAAGTGGCGTCGATTTGGATCGTCGAGAAGATATCGACACGACCGAGCATTTTTGCGCTTTTGCCAAAATGTTGTTTACGTTTATACCGTGTTAAGAAGAGCGGTCAACATGACCGCTAAAAAGCATTCGAGCATGATTCCAAAGCAATGTATTATAGTGTTAAACAGATATTGAAAAAATATTTCACCTGACGTGCAATTTTTGCAAGGCAGTAAAATTTATCGAGAACTTGATAGTAATAAATTTGAAAAACGAAAACTAATACCACTCTCGACAAAATGACAAAATCATACTCTAGAGCACAAATAAATTCTAAATTTCCAAAAACCTAAAATTTTACGTACTAGGACACTTAGCAACTTCTAGTAGCTAACTTCGATCACGAGGAAGAGTAAACAATGTCAAATACAGCTATCAATGTCTTAACTATACCTCGGTATATTCTTCCATTTAGAGCAATGTTTTATTAAGCACTAGTTTTGGCCAACTAGAAGAATTAAAGGAGGTGAGCTGAAGAAATTAATCCACGAAATGATGGTAATTGATTGTTGATGTCTATATCCGATTCGATTAATAACTGTCAAGAAAAGTACGAATAAACAGTCATATATAAAGAGACCTTAAAAAATGTATAGATAGGCCTGCAGACACATGCTAGAGTGGTCACGTTCTTGTTCAGCCGACTTTTTCGTACAAGATTCCAGAACTCAACGCTCACATATACCACCAAGTGTTTCCGCATCCAAACACCTGAAACTTATCTGCTAGTACTCCCGCTAAACGGTTTTCCAAGCCGTACAGGTGGATCAATTTCATTGCAACGGGAGTTTACGTACTCCTAAAAGGCATACGCTGCCTCAGGGAACGGACCAGCTCGGGCTTACCTTCGCTCCAGGTTCATGGCGTACATCCGGCACGTCCGAGTCCCACTCGGAGCTCAGATCGTCGCTCGATGCATCGCCATAGTCACGTGGCATGGGTACCTCCAGCAGCGACATCTGGTACTGCTCGTAGCCGGGACAGAGGCTGGCGGGGGCTTGCCGTGGCGACGGCGAACGGTTCGAGTTCATACGGTGACGCAGCGATGCACCGCCCCCGAACGCGCCCCGTCCCGTAGCCCTACCCTCGCCACCTGCCGGGTGTTGCACGATCGGAAGCTGATTCTGATAGTAGTGCTGAGAGGCTGGCTGCGTGCTCTGATTGCGCGTCCGCAGCTGGTGGCTTTGCGTGTAGGAGTGATGATGGAGAGTGGCGCCTGGAAGCTGCGCCTGCTGATACAGATGATGGTGGTGATGGTGGAAGTGGTGATGATGGTGATGATACGATGGTCCCTGCTGTTGCTGCTGTTGCTGCTGTTGTTGCTGGTGCTGTTGGTTGGGTTGGGTGGATTGTGCACCGGCGCCCTGTTGCCCTGGCATCAAGTCAGAATCCTTGGAGTTCTTGCGATTTCCGAAGGCGGAAAACTTGCGTGCGTCCGCGGACAGCTTGCGCGTGAAGGACTTCTTCCGGCTGCGCGGGAGCGCATCGGCCCCGGACGCGCCGAAGTCCTCGCTGCCGTGCTCGTCCCCACTGTCCGACATGTTCTTCAGGTGCTCCTGCTCCTCCGGGCTCAGGTTGGGGAAGTGCAGCAGCTTGACCGTCACCTTGTCGCCGGACTCGGTGAAGTAGACCTCCTTCGCGCTGAGCTTATCAAAGTCCTCGTAGATTGTCACCGTCGGCAGCGTGCAGATAGGCATCCTTTAGCAGGCTGGCTGGTGGTCCGTCGTCGGGAAGGGCATTCACTCCACCGGGACGTGATGTGCTTTCTTTTCTTTCTCTTTTCTCTCTTTCTCTCTCTTTTCCTCCAACGAAGATCACTGCAAATCGACACAAACTACACATTCAGTTGCGGTGCGGCAATTTTGGCGCAAACGGTGTGCAAACATGGCCCTGCTTCGATGGAACCGAACGGTCCTCGTATCCCCCGCATAGTCCCCGACCGGAAAGGCAAAAGTAAATCAAGTCTCGACGCGGCACCGGCCGCACATTCGCCGCATGAAGTTAATTTGTCTTCAGCCGGGCCGGAGCCACTTGTTCAAGTTTCCATAAGTGTCACCGGGCCAGAGCCATCGGGCCAACCCGGCTGAAAAGGCCTTATGCAGCGTCATGTTGGCCACCGGTCGGGACGCGTCCAAGTCTTTCACCCCTGCACGGAGCGGGAGGATAGAGGTGGGGGGAATTTATTGCGGTACTTATGGGGACGTATTTGGAAGTCGCCGGCCCGAACCCGAACCGGTTCCGCTGGCAAATAAAACGGCGATGGCTACCGGATGATGATGGCCGTACCCTCCCGACACATGGCTTCCCCTCGGCCCAGGGGTTCTTCGACCGTCCCGGTGCGGTTCAAGTTTCGCCATTCGGGTCCTCTATCGACCGGTGGTGATCAATGTTGAAGCGCAGTAATCAGTTGTACATTATTATAATTCAACGAAATTACACCACAAATGGTATAATCGATCGAAGGGTAAAGATATGGGATTGCTTTTGTGCTCGGGGCGTGCAACACTTTGCGCATGAGGAAAACATGGCGAACTTTATGAGGGCTTTTGGACGGAGTTTTTTTCCCCCTGTTTTGTCCATTACCCTGCACCCATCAGGGAATCCGTTTTCTTTTCGTCAATCAGGTGAAGTGAAAGGTTGCCACTTTTGGCGAAGACGTCCGATGCTGATGGGTTGATGATTTAAAGCGGTACGTTTCTTCAGGCCACCCGAATTTGTGGCGAATGGCATCGGAAAAGAAACCCATCTGAGGCCGAAGCGCAGCGAAAGGCACGAGAATGAACCCTAATTACGCCATTCCGAGCGATTTCCAGTGAATAACACCATTCGCTGGGAGGGTGAACAATTCTCCAGGGGGGATCGAAATCTCATCACGATTTGCGTCACGCTTTCACAACCAAGTTGACATTCTTTCCGTCCGAGCATCGTCGTAAAATCACGCCGGCACGCAAAAGGCGGCCACAACTTGCCAGCGCATTGCAGTTCGCGAGTGCAAGTGCAGTTTGGCGATGTGATTCTGCCACTGTCACCGGTCTCCCACTTTGGCACTGGATCGTACTATTGTGTAACTAGCGTGTGACGGCGCTCCGATCGTTACGGCAATAAAATATTATTTCTCTACCTCGCAAAGGCGCTCGCCAGACGCCAAGACGAGTCCGTGCACGGGCGGTGAGCGTCGACTTGGTGATAAGGAAATGCCACAAACCCCATTAGGGTGTCTAGTGGACGAGCGTTTGGAAGACCGGTTCATGGATGCTGGTTCGAGATGATTGTGTAAATAGAACCGTTGAAAATGTTCCCTGGGATGATAGAGTTCCAAGAGGATCCCCATTTCATTGGTTTGGAGTTGAACTTAGAAATTTGTTTGAAAGTCTCCAAAAATTACTATTTGATTTAGTGTTAATATTTCACTTTTAGACATCTTTTTTTAATCCAAAACGAACTCCACAGTTTTGTTCTATTTACTGTTCTATTGTTTAATAACAAGTAGATTCCTGAACTTGTTATCAACGCATTTTTGTCGCAAGTCCGTAAAAACTTTACAACGTGTTGAAAAACATCTAATTTGCATTTGGACATAGTCTAGAGAAACCTTTTATTCTGTGCAGAATTGACATTTTCAGCACTCATAAAATTTCAATTGAAATCGCAACAAAATCAACAAATGGTACTTTCTATTGCAATTTACTTAATTAGAAAAGATTATTCGAGTGTGGTGTTTTGGTAGTAAAAAATTGCACAATTGGTTTTCATGATTGGTATGTTCAATTTTGTTAATTAAAATTTGTTGCGATATTCGGAGGTAATATTTCAACGAAGTTGAAATAACAACTCTCCAACCTAGATGGAAATGGTATAACAAATGTAGGGCAAAAAATGTTCATAAACTGCTGATCCCTCCAATCTTGTTTATGGTTCATGTACAATACAGAAATCCAAATAAATCACACTAGTGATAAGAGACAGTTTTGACTAAATAGCCCAGCGGTAAACTGCTGAACTCTCCCAAAATGTTTACGAATTCAGTTGAAGAACATAAAAAGCAAATGACTTTCACAAGTGATAAGACACTTTTTGTTTTGTTTTTTTTTTTTAATATGGATTATCATGTATTGATGCGGACTTTGAGTCTTTTATACTTTATAGCTTTGCGCTAAGCCATTCTATGACGTGTTTGAATACTAAAACGTGAATTCATTATTTTGATTCAATCCCCCGACCCAGGCCAACCCGATTCACACCACCGAAAACCAATGTGATCGGGTGCGCGTTATGACGTCGATGACGATAAAAGTGTTTTGAAATTTAAAGCAACCTGCTTGACGCAAGTTTTGTGAGCTGACCGGGGCTGAAAACATCATCGATCCGCGCCTGAAGTGACGTCCGGTGTTCGATTAACGCTTCCAAAGCACATGCCAAATTTCCTGCTCCGATACCGACGATCGATGGGCGGAACGAGGCTACTGGTTGTAGCCTCTGCTCTTTAGCATACAGTCAATGTGAAGGACACCGAGATGTCACATCTTTTGTGAAAGGAATATCTTCGACATATCACACGGAGATGGGTTGGTTTAATCTTCGAAGATGAAAACGGCAGATGAATAGAATATTACAATTATCGTATTTCAAATTAGGGAATTTCCACCATCACGGATTGAATATTCCCCATACTCACAAAATCATATCTCGTTCTCAGCAGCTATTTCCGTAACTCCTCCCCACCCTCAGACGAGCTGAGATAATGAAGTGATCTTCCCGAAAAACCCACGTCCAGAGTGTGCAACCTCGTGGATGATTCATCCATCGATTGCTCCTCGCTCAGCGCTTCTTTTTCTGACAAAAGGGCACCCCGTGGGTGTGGAAGTGCACAACCAACGGAACGGTTGTGTCTATTGACGTGCCGTGGATTTACGACATGGTCCACCATTGAGTTGTGCCAACGCAAACTAAGAAGTACCTTCATGCGGCCTCAGGAATCTTAGGCAAAATGTGAGAAAAAAGCGAAACCAATCGTGCGTGGATTCCGGGTGACAGGTTGGGTTCAAGAGCAGTTACGGTTTGTTGTTGTTTTTTTTTTTTATTGTTGGAAGTGTGAAACCCACAGACTGTCCATCCCCAATCCGGTGGGCACATTCTCCGCAAAAGGCGATACGACCAAAGGGTTGACCCATCATGTTTGAGGAATCCCTTCAGAATTACTTCCTGAAAAATTGAACACACCTGTCAATTCCAAGGTTTTGAGATGTTTGTTATGTTTTAAAACTAAATAGAAGTAATTTATACAAAAGCAATCATTTCATGTCAATGTGTGAGATTTTATTTTATTTCTCACTGTTTGTCGTTAACCCCGATATGTATAGCAACATGTTCGACAACTGTTTGGCGTTGCGCATACAAAACATACAAAACCCTGCTCAACACCTTGCTGACTACCTTCTTATCTCCAATTCGCCAATTCGCTTTATTGGGGGAAAAATACCAAACATTTAAACAACCTCCATCGCTCGGCACCGCTGGCCCGATAATGGCCTGTACGGTAAACAATGTATAAGCCGCGTGCTACAGCAACATTGGCGGTGGGTTTTCCGCCCCAGCAGGAACCCCATCTCTCCGTGCACCCTCGACAACCTGAAGCGCGTGTACCTTTCAGCCCGTCGAACGCGAGATAACGCTTGTCCATAGCGGGGATAGATAGCCAAAAGCCGGTCGACCGAGCAGTTGGCTTCCCCATGGCAAGCGAAAGCGACTATCAGCGAGAGCCCTAGTGTTTCCCAGGGCATGCGGTTTCGTGATCCCGCGGCGCAACAGCATTCCTAGCCGCCGATTGTGTATTGTGTCGGGTTTAATCTAGAATTCAAATATTTAGCCAGGGGCCGGATGGGTCGGAGTGAGCGAGCGAGCGAGAGAAGAATGCTGCTCGTGTCCGCCCGGTTCCGTTCCAGCAGCACGGAACGTGTACCCCCCCTTCCCGGGGGTCGTTTATTCTAGCCATGTTTGCCACGCACAGTTTTGCCTGATTGCGGGGTAGATTTTGTACCACCCTCCCTGCCGAAGAATAACAACAACACACTCCATTGACGGACACACGTACCCTGTGTATGGCAAAGGGAAATGTTTATCCTATCACCAGCGCGCTGTTTTGGGGGGTCGCAATCGAAACACGGCACCGTTTCACCGTCACCCCAAAAAACCGGTAGGCCGACCGAAATTTTAACCTTTTTCCCGGGTCGCAAAAGTGAAAGTTTTCGTTGCTTTGTGTTCGCCGGTTTGTTTTTTTTTTTTTCACTACGCGACCTCCACTGTCCACACAAAGTCCGGCCGGGAATAAAATGTATTTCGGGGGTGGTGAAAACTGGACGACCACTTGACACACGTGTGTGCGTTAAAAATTGACAACCGCTAAAACAGGTCGTGACACGGTAATGATGCGCGAGAAAGGCGAAAAACAACTAACGAAAAGCATCCAGCTCTCGCCTCCGGCTATGGCGCCTGATTAGGCGATCCCGAAAGCTCCACGCGCGCACACGGATGAAAGAATACAGTTCGATTTGATCGCGACCGGGGCCAGGCGATGGCAAAGGGGGAAGGGGCTTGCGTTTGGTGGGAACCAGCGCGGAGGCTGCACGAAGCACAAAGTCTACCCTCGCGATAACGCGCGACGCACATTCGGTGCGGCCGGTGGTCGGAATTAGACTGAACTATCAACAACATGAGCGCGAGGCTCGAAGCACTCGTTTCCGAACGGCTGTACGACGAGGCATTGCGAGTGGAGTTGAACGCCGGGGGAAGCGGGGACATCCAGTGGGGAGATCGTGGAGATCGCAGCGAGCGGAGGGACGATCGACGGTGACGCTGATCGGCGGTTTTGCCTCGCACGCAAGCCAACGATTATCAGTGATACGAGAAGACGGCGCGCTTGTGAGGCTGTGTGTGGGAAACTGTCGCGATCTGACGTCGATAGTAGGCCTTGTTGTGACAGGGGGGGATCGCGAGTGTTCGTTTCCACGGTGCGTGTGCCCCCACAACTACGTTTGCACGTTGG
This sequence comes from Anopheles coustani, assembly GCF_943734705.1. Taxonomy (NCBI): domain Eukaryota; kingdom Metazoa; phylum Arthropoda; class Insecta; order Diptera; family Culicidae; genus Anopheles; species Anopheles coustani. The sequence continues at coordinate 35,429,441 of NC_071288.1, forward strand.
CGCGCGGGTCACGCTTGTGTGAGTATCGCGCAAAACACGCCGGAATGCGACCGCGAAAGCTTCAAACCCTTCGCGGTTCGCCGGGACGCTTCTGTGCGGACAGATCTTTCTTCGAACAAACGATCAATCACACGCGCGATATGTCACGAGGGAAATTTCCATTTCGTACCAAGTCACAAATCGATGGCCATTTTCGGGTCACTTTTGACCGACTGAAATATTATTTTAGACTTCGTGAAGTCGATCTTAATTGTTTATTTTTGGGTGGCTAAAAATCTAGAGGTAGGGAGGTACAATTTGTTTCTCCAAATTTATTATAAATAACTTTCATACAACCGGATTCCGAAAAGGGATGTTTTTCAATGAATACCAAAGAGTAAAAAGAGACCATCTAAAAACATTATTTTCCATTGTTTCTGTGCTGCATTTCTAGAACATGTTTAAATAACATATTTTTACGTCACACTAAATCTAACACGTATGTTTCGTTTATGAAAAAAAGCCTAATTATAAAACATTTAATAATAAAGAATATTGGAGCTTTGGAAACTTTCAATTATTTAGATATTCCTATTTTTGTTGTAGAACAAGAAAAAGTAATCGCCCATAAGAAAATGTCATACAAAAAATCCATCTCAATTTTTATAGGATTTACCCACAAATTAAAATTAAAAAGGTTTACGGCTCGCGATTTTGGTTTCCTTTTAATCATCTGGCCCTTTTTACGAAGTGTATGTCGACCCCAGTTTCAGATCATATTTTTCATTTTTATCTTTCAACGTGTGCCACTACTACCAAGCCTTGTTTAAAACAGTTTTAATATCAAAAACACACAAAAAAATTCGATCAAATTAAACAGGAGAAGATATTGAATAGACTAATGCACTACTACATCGCCGTTTTGGACATTATAATTATAAACACGATAAGTTCTACGCACAAACAACGAAAATGTTCATTTGTTGTTGCTTTACCGTCGATTCTCAACCAGAATGATTGGATGATTCACATGGCTAAAACCATGTTGAGAGGCGTAATAAAATCAACACATTTAACGCCAAACACGTTAATGAGCCCAGACGTGTAAAGTACCGTGACGTGCTGTGTAGGGTTGAATGGAATGGTTGAAATTCGAAAAAAGCTTACGTTATTTTCAGCCCGGTGCCAATTTTGGGTCGCACAACAACATGCCTGCGCTTGGTTCGCGCGAGAAAAGCAATGCAACCGAAAGCGACGCATATGACCGTTGCGAATGGCAACGACATGCAATTCGCTACCATCGTTCGCTGAGATAAGTGCGCATACGCGCAGCTCGTACAATGCAGCAATAAAATAAATTATCTTCGTTAAATATTTTAATTTATTCATTCATAGCTTCGTGCTGGCACGGTGATTGCGTTGTCGACCGATCCAGCCTCCAAATGCAATTCTCTATCTTGTTCACTTTCTCTCTCTCTTTCTCTCTATGTCTCTTTGTTTCTTTCTTTTCAACTCTCTACGTCCCTCTTTATTACATCCGGAGACGAGTGCACTATTTCGGAACCAAAGGAGGAAGTTACTGCAGCAACTCAGGTATGAATTCTAAACTCAATAAGATAAGTCAAGTGTTGGAAATAACTTTAATCTCCTCACTGTATGAACATGATCTGGAAAATATTTTTGGAGCGAAATCTAACCTTACCCTACGGCAGCAAAATTACAACAAAATTGAGCGTTTCAAATGTTTAAAGAGAGGATTGCTTATTGTATTGAGAAGTGTTTATTATTTCTACCCACAATAAATCGGCCCAGGTTTAAATTAATAAAAATATCAATTTGGCAAATAACACTGATAGACCCCAGGAACACATTATTAAAAGCTTAGGGTGTTTTAGAGATGATTCCGTTTCATTAGTTTAGAAACAATTGATCTTCATAGTAAAGAAAGAAAATGGATGGAAACATTTTCCGAATCATTTGCGTCAATGCTGCCAAACGAATGTAAAACAAAACAGCAACGACTATGAAATAGAGCGAATCGCCGATCAAATAATGCTCGCGGAGTAGGTAAAGAAGGCCACTTAATAATCAGGTCCGATCGATGCTACGCCAGGAGGAAGTGCGTCAATGACGGCTGTATTTGGTGCGAAAATTGTACATTTTCTTCATTTCTTCTTTTTCGTTTCAAAGCATTCAAAGGCTAAAATTTAAAATGTACATGCTTGCTTCATCGAATGGTCTGCTAACTTTCTTGTTCTTTCTGTTAACAACACTAAAGCAGAAAAAATGTATTTATTGCCACAACAAAATAAATTCAAGGAAGGGGGTAATCAGGTGATGATAAAGGTTTTCTTCTTAACTTCCTTTTTAAATAAACTGTTGGGAAGAGAGGTGATGAATCCTCGATTGGCATTCAACACTGAAACAGTCAATTTGCTTATATTTGTTTTAACCGTTAATTTGAATGGTAAATGAACCGGTTTCTTTTAGCGGTTGCAGGACCGGTTCAGGAAACAATTCGTAGCATACCTTTAGGCGCTTGGAAATGTTAGGCATTCGTTTTGTGTGCTGCAACATACGGATTTAAAAACGGGCTTATTTCAACGATTTATATTGCAAAAACGAAGAACTCTAACCCCTTTCTTTCGAAAATAACAGCAAGAGTAGCATTGTATGCGTTCATATAAATTTGTTATTGTTTAAATTGGATCCGTTATGGATAAAACAGCAAACCAAGCTTGTTCATACTGTCTACTTTACCGCGGAGTGTACACAAAGGATGTTGTGAGACACAGAACTTAGCAGATGTGGATTTTTCAATATTCTGACACATGTATAGAAAATCTTCAATCGGTTCAGCGGTCTCCAGCTTGAACCTGGTTCCGGCCACGGACCGTGCTGCGGTAAAACGGAAAAAGTGGCTGAATTATTCCGTCCATGAAATAGAAGGTAGGTCAAATACCTTTAAAGGCTAGTGAAATAGTTAAGACACACTTAAACTCAGAGCTCTAAATAACTTTAATGTCTTGTATTATGAACTATTGTGGCCATATCAATATGCCTTATCAACGATCAGGGAATGCCAAAGTCGCTGTTCTTTTGACATAAGAAGTAGATTACAGTGTTATGGACAAATTTGGCTAAAGTATAATATATACAACTATCGCTAGAGGAGATGAATCGTATGATGATCTCCATTAGTATTAATTAAACATATTTTGATAATACTTAAATGTAAAATCTTTTCCAATAATTCTCGTTACGAAGCAGTAGCTTGCCGCGAAGGAAGGACTAAAATCGCCTATTTGATCTGTTAAACATTTTATAAATTTGTTTGATATTTGATTGATAAGATTGTTATACCGTGGCAAAACGAAAGAACTTTATTTGCGGAACTAATATGATGTAAGTATATGTAAATAAAAATGAAGTATATTGAATACTTTGTCATCCCATCCTTTAGTTGCGGCACTAAATTGATGCTGTGTTCTTCCAATGCCTACCTTTTTGATGCCACTCGCGGTTTCCTTCGGACCAATAGTGTACAGGTCGACAATGCCGAGCAGACAGTCGTCACAGTGGCACACATCTTCGCCCAAAATGAGCGACCCTAGCGAACCGATGCTGCTGCTCGAGTCCATCGAATCCGTCCGGATGAGCCGCGATCCGCCTGGACCGGTCTGCTGCGACGCCGCTTCGATCTTCTTTGCCAGCAGCGCCTCCATGAGCGACCGCGGCCGCGTGTTATTCGATGTGAACAGCGACATACTGAATATCGATGGTCCGAAACGCCGTTTAGCCTATTTCCTAACACTAGAGCCACAGCAGCACTGATTGGGGAGTGTTTGCTTTTTCTTTTCACGACACTTTTTCACACCAAACGCACACGTACACATACACATAGGAACGAAAGCTCACTGCTGTTCACTGGAAAGCTCGCAGATCCTGGCTCCCTGCTGCGTGCCACCGCCGCCGTTAATCAGTTCGATTTCTCCCGTCGACAAGCGCTACGGCGTTCGGTCGAGCGGAAGCGGATAACCAGCACGAGCCCATAAAAATACTGCCCATGGAGCGCACATCACAAGCAATTAATTAAATTGTAATCGTTTGGCATGGCTGCGTAATTAACGCTTCAGTCATCGGGTTCCGCCAACGGTCGTCAATCGGCGGCAGTGCGTAATTGCGGTGCGTATCCTAGAGGGCGGAAGAAAGGCGGAAGATGAAGGAGTAAGCCCGGGAAGGGATTGATCCGAAAGGGTAGCGACGCACGATTCCAGAGGACTTCTTTATGGGCGGCTGGACAAAGGCCTTCGGTCGGAAGTGGAACGCTCGACGAGAAATCCAACAAGAAATACCCAACACATTTACTACCCAAAAAGCTACTGCAGTAGAAATTTCGGAAACAGCGCGTTTCAAATGCAGATGCAGCCACAGATTGAGCGAAAAATAATTGCTTTGCCGTAGGGATTATCACGTCATCGGGAAGCCGCGGCGGTGCGGTTGTCACTTTAAATGTCACCGTTGCCGCCGGTTGTTATCTGTATCATCTGTTTGCATGTATCTCTTCGCCCACTGTTTGGGGTCGCTTCTCCGTAATATGAAACCTTTGGTAGCCAGCCGAATTCGGGTGTGGCCCGGCCGATCGTTCGGGAGCGATAAGTACTTTCAATTAAACATCGAGATTCGTGGTCAACAATCGTTCAAAGCCTTCAAATCTTAAATCAAAATGATGAATACTCCTCGCAGCTTTGAAATGGCGTCGCTTTTAAACAAAACTCGGAAAAAACTATACTAAAGCAGCTGTTCTGCGCAGTCTAAGAATATTTAAATAGTATCTTTGATTTCGGAATTATTTACAAACATCGTTCGTTTGAAGGATTATGTTGTAAAATAACCATTATCAACGAAAGCAATGGGATAACCAAGATACAATTGTTGTAAAGTAAGCATTACTATTTTCCAATTCATAAATTGAAATGATTGAATTATCATCTACACAATTATATGATTTTAAATGAAGGCTAGAATTTTGACCGAGAAATAAAATGGTAGCAAGACGGTTGTTAGAAGTTTTGTTAAAAGACAAATAAAAAAATATAAAAGACAAATAAACAATATTTTACGTTATACATGACATGAACGTTTCGTTAGTTAGCATGTTCGTTATAAAAAAAGATTAAACAACTGCAAAGATCCTACTGATCACATTCGATCAAAAACCGCGAAAACAATGTTGGCAACAGTAATTGGTACCAGTGTGTGTTTTTCCCCTTTAATTTTTGAACCGATGTAAACACACCGTTTTATTGCATCAACTGCTAGACTGGTTTCGAGTAAGTATCGAGCCGTTGCTTTTGGCGCTTACTTGCCACAAGTCTGGCCAGCACATTTCTTTCCTACACACTGTACAGCGAGCGCTTATTGTCATTGAACACGCCTTTTTTACGGCGCCGGAGCGGAAATAAACAAAACGCAATCACACGTCAACACCACACCAGGTGACCGTTTCAGGCGAAATGTGCAAATTGGCTGCAAATTTCCACGCCGCATTTACGGTCGAAAGTCAAACGAAACTTAACAAGCTGCATTGGCGTCGGCGTCGTTACTGTCTGAACCGTCTGTTGACTCATAAAAAAATGGTTTGAGACTTATATAGGTATAACCCCAAACTCGCACGAAGGCAATATTTATTGATCGTTTTTTGTTCCTTGAGTCCAAGAAATCAAGATTTCCTCGATGGGACTCCTAAGGCTCTACAAGTCATTCACTGTTATGATCTCCACTAAATTGCTCATCATAAAACCGATCACATCATAAACCACTTCACCAATTGATGGAAGGAAACGTTTACGAGAGGTGAAAGAGCAACAGTTTGATGTACGAACATTTTTGTGGCATTCAATGGGGGGAAATAAAGATAAACTCTGAGAAGAAATTTTTGAAATAATTTAATTTTTTTAAATGTTTACTTGTTAAATCTTAGCTAGTCTCTTAATCGTTTATTCATAGTTAACCTTTGAAATCGCATAATCCTGGTCCAATCAACTAGCCTGCTTGTATTGCCTATAATAAAGTCCCCCTAGGGCAAGCGCAGTTTAAAATTCACCCAATTTCAGCGCTAAGCGGCTTATTAAAGCATAACCGGACCTTAATCATTCCAAAAACAAAAGCGAAACAAATGCTAAACACCCAAACCCATCGAATATGCTCTGCCTTCGAGCGGGAATTCTTTGCCGCTTTGGCACCGAGGCCGGAAGGTGAAAGTATTCAAATAAAAAAGTAATCATCCAACGAAACCGCACCATTTCGCCTTCGGCGCCGACAAACAGAAGCATCGGCAACCACATTGAATGCCCTTTGGTTTAGCATGCTTTTTTACGTAATGATGCATTAACGTGAGTCTCAGATTTGATTCCAACAAAAACTAACCGGTCTCTATAAACTATTTTTACAGATCGATTATGTTGTACCACCGTGAATGTGAAAGCATGACTAGGATGAATGATTGGTAGATTATAGATATTTTTTTTAACCATCGATGCTGTGAGCTTATCTTTTATCTGTAATTAACCTTTTGTGTAGTTTGGTTTCTTTCTTGTTTTATTCAACTCAATTCTACGCTATCCAATCAAAATTTAGCATAGCTGATCCTTCTTGAAAATCTACATAGGCAGTATCATAAACGTGTCAACTCAAATCGACAGTGACAGCTTAAAACCTTGTTAACACTTTCCGCAAGCCTTTCTTCGCACATCAAACGAGTGCCGTGGTTTTGACGGAAAATAAATAAACATAAAAATGATTTCCACCGTGGCGAACTATCAGATTCAATCGATTCCGAAAGCCCGGCGGTAAACGCCCGCCGGTCACAACACTAACACCGCGCCAACAAACAACGACAGTAGCCAGATCCTTTCAAAACGTTTGACAACTTGACAGTAAATTAGCAAAAGCATTTTAAGAAACCACGATGCCCAAAGTGAGGGCCTGCGCCGGGGATGGGAAACGCAGAAACGAACTCAACCCGTATCGCCTGTCCGTTGGCCACATGGGAGTGGACCACATCTAAGTGTGAGAACTTCCATCTATCTTCCCCGCCATCGGGTGACGCACGGAAGCTGCGGACAAACGTAACGGCAATCCCCGGGGAGGACAAACTCGTTTCCCTTCCGAGCCGGGGACGTGTGGAGAGGATGAAACCGCGGTATGGATTAAGGTGCGAGATGCCGTTTGCGCACCGGTCCGAGCAAACAACTGCCGCCCCATGTGTGTGACAGATGGTGTGAAACGTTATCGCAAACAAAATGGACGCTTCCGTCCGCCGGTTCGGGGTTCGGGTCCGGTCCGGGTCCCGGTTGCGACACTTAAGAGCCTTTCGCTGCTCACGCACGGAGGCCGCTTGTCATATTTGCATAAATTGATCGATTCCGCACGGGTTCGCATGTGCGCCGGTCGTCATCGATTGACGGCCTCCTATTCGGAGGACCAATCCGGACCCTAATCCCAAAGCAAATCTCAAACTGGTCCGAAGAAGAGATCGCATACGAAATCGCCAACGAAAGCTTGTATCCAATCGTCGCACGGCCGATACATATTTAATTAATGATTAACCACGGCCCCATGCGCGTAACGGTAGCTGAAGCGGGGTCTTCACGGGCCCCAAATCCTGTTTATTGGTCCCCGGCCGACAATTGATAGCGTGATAAGTAAATATTGAATCTCCGACAAACAGACTCCGGCTCGGGCAGACATCGCTAAGTGATGGCGTTAAGCTGCGGATGATGTTTGGCGAACGAACGGTTTGTGCGCTTGGAGCTCGTTCGGTAACGGAAAAGTAGACATGTTGACGATGGACAATCCTTTCTACCTCATAATGCACTGATAGCGTCGAATGAGTGCGGCTATCGCTACTTGAACGGTTAAACCAAATCAAGTCAATAGCAGACAGCTTGAGGCTTTGAGAAAAAGCTCCGTTCTTTGAATGGTAAGGAAAATAAACTCCTGCGTTGGTGATATTTTCTCACAGTTTATGGCTTCTTTCAACCCTTTGAATGCTTGTGAGCGTCATTGCTTCACACCACAAGCTTTGTTGTTTGGCTGTTTTTGGGAAATTTGTGTTTACTAACTATGGAGAGTTGGTCAATCAATCCAAACAGTCTATATCAACTTATAGCATTTTAATATTGCTTAGCTTCAATTGGTTTGAAAATATGCAATTTAATTTTTGAACTTTTTAAACATATTTCATTGTCAAATCCACATAAAACCGCAGGAAAACATACACATGACATGAAACGTTGAGACAAATGATGAAACTTTAAAAATGATACGTATCATGCATGAATGTGCTAAACATTCTCGCTGTAACAGTGTCAACCCAATGAAAACATTCGGTCGTAATGCCAAACTTGAAAAATGTCAATAAATGCTGATTTGACGATCAATGATTTCTACTAAAAGTTTGGTAGCATTAGAACACGTTTTGAATATACGAATCAGTCCAGCTCTGCTACAGCACTTTCGTCGTAGTATGGAGTAAGTTTAAAGTTATATCGCAAAACATAGTACTACTTACAACAAATTAGCCCAATTTAATATATGATTTTGAAATCAACAACTAACGTTTATTACTGGTTAGCCAACAAAGTTGAATCGTAATCTAGTTATCAATAAAGAGCAAAATGTTGCGAGTATGTGGTAGTATGTGGTAACGATTTATATTGTTATGCTATTTCTAATTCAAAATATTGATTGGAAATGTCACAAGTGCATAAGTGCTTTTCTCACGTCATTTTCTTCGTTCAATGGCCAGTATACTGATGGCCATTATTTTATATTACAAAATATAAAAACAAGTACTTCTACTTAACATTAAGCAAAGCTATCATTAATCAACATCACAAAGAAATGTCACAGGACTTTGCTGCATGACAACCCGTTGCTTTCCCCAAAAATGTATGCGGCCTAAATCCTGCATTGCCGTGATTAACATAGTGTTCCTTGGTTGTGATAAAGAATGCTCAGGATAGCAAAACTTGCCAAGTTCCTTGTCGACACAACGAAACCACATAGTAGTACGCTGGCTCCAAAACCAACGATTTGGCGAGGCGAGAAATCCCGTGTACTGGCAAGGATCCCCAGTCTGGTGACGATAAGGGAATGATTTATGTGCAATCGGCTTAAGGAAGGTGTAAAGCGACGGATAAACTGTGATCCTGATGTATTCAACTGGTTCAATAATCACCTGTCTTGCCCGGAGTTGTTATGGTAGCTCTCTTAAGCTCCTGCACCTTTCGCCATCCACCGATGGAGCAATGGTGCTCCAAAAAAGAGTAAACACCAAGTTCGACATGTGTCTCGGCCGCTATTCGCTGGAGGCCTTGTGGTGTTTACGAACGTCCCGTTGGTGAGACACCCCAGCTACATTACTTGTTGTATGGTTTTAATTTACTTCTTCCCCGGGAACGTGCTTATGTTCCCGGAGATGTCGTTTTTTTTCTACACCCCGCACAAATGCGTTTCTCATGTAGTTTGTGGTGTTTTTGCGATTGGATGGCGGGCGCCTCGACATGGGACCATCGCGCGTCTATCACGAGTAGCCGTTGTAGAACACTCCTAACATCCAGCAAGAACATCAGTTTACATCATGTTCGATAGGAATGATTGAAGCGAGACTGAACGGTATACCGTTTGCCGCCTGCATGGAAGCAAACATGAGAATGTGTACAAGAGAGATTAAATCATACTCATAGCTTTATGTCATACTCATAATAGCTGAGATTTTGTTTGATGGAGGATTAAAATTTACTTTTAACTTCAAATATGTATGGGTACATTTCATATTACTCTTCCAAATATATTCATATATAAAATAAACATATCTATAGTAAAAGGATATAAGTATGGAGTACCGAGAAAAAATTGTCCACCGTCCGGAACCCTTAGGGAAACCAATGAAGGATGCATTTTTATCGATGTTATGATGCTTGTCATGTTGCACTTATCTTATCGGGAATCTACACCCGATGCCAACAGGACCTGCCCACAAGAAATGACGAAGCAAAAGAAGATGTCGAGTGGACAGGCAGTATGTGAAAAAAAAAGAAATAACAAGAGCAATCTATTAATCATATCAATTTCTTGCATCCTAGAAAGATGATAGACCGCGCTATCTTCGCCGATCGGTGTTTTATTATCAGGCGAATGATAATAATTATTTATAATTACCCCTTTTACCGGGCCCCTTGGTAGCAAGTAGTTGGGTACTTGAGGGAAGACAAGTAGTTTGTTGCCCATCCCCTTGCGCCGCTAATATCACGGACACAATAAAGTTGTATCAATGACAAGATATGACCAAAGGGTTGCGGCCGCTGGCTTGATGTTATGTCGTCCGTTTCTTAGTGCATCCCTTGTGGATGAATTAATTTCTAGTGTTGTCTGTATTATAGAGCAGTAGGGGTAGCACACCCAGACTATGATTAAGCCCTCTAGCACCTTGTCACAACTGCAGGGAGGAGTTTTTCTCTGGCTCGTTATGGCTTATCACACCGATCTGATTCTCGGTAGGTAATTTAAAGCCAGCCGTGATGCAGGTGTGATATCGCAGAAAAACATAAATCTGCGTTTACAAACAGCTTGGAGGTGGCTAACTCAACTCCACTTGCAGCCCGTTGAAGTCCATAAAAATGCGCAGCTCATAAAACATACATTAAGGTACGCCAACAACTTGACTCTCGTGAGTTTAACGATGAGCTTGTTGAAAGGCTGTTGCAACACGTCACTAGGGAAATGGCAAATCGATACTTTTTCAGAAATCATTTCATCATCGATCATCAATCGTTGCTACCAAGGCCCAAGGCGAGTTGTCCTACAAACGATCCGCTCCTAGTCTACAGCATTTCTTTGGATGGATCGTGAGAAGATTCCATTTACTCAACCTCGCAGCAAACCGGCATTGCATCGTCTCCATTCCCAACATTACCATTTGAAACGAGCCTATTCGGAAGGCATTTGGAGAATTCCATGAGGCTGATCGGATCGACGCGTCGAACTTGCAGCTCCGAAGAGGCTGTGGATGGCTGAGGTATGATGGCTTGATGATACTGATGGTCATTGCGAAGTCAGGCCGCTTTCAGTCGTGATGGCCCGCTCGAGTGTGGGGTAACGATTAACTTCCACTAACTCTCTGCGAAGCTGAAAGACGTACTCGGTACCGGGACGCGGAATACCGTTCGCGACGAGAGGAAAATTCATAATGAAACGCGACGATTCAGAACATCCAAACGGAACACACCGTACGCAGGCAACTCATGGACGCCCCGCCTGCGGTAGAGAGGATGGGGGCAAGGTTTTGCGATGCACAGGAATCCTCCAAGGTGTGGCGTCAACTTCATCGATACAACGGCGCGTGACAGCGTAATCGTTTGGCACCAAGTTCGTTGCCCACGGAGATGCACATTTCGCATACCGATATCGTTTTTTTTTTATCGTGAAGTTCTGCATTAATCCAGCCTCCATCCAATTGCGATTCATCTCGAGAGCAGCACGCCGTTTTGAGCGGATGATCGAGCACAAATGGAGTGTGGTTGTCTTATCTTAATCTATCGGTCCAAGAACGGACATGGTGGAAAGAAAGCGCATGGAGCACTCAAACGTTGCCAGCTATATCCGATTGCCGAAGATAACTCGCGGAGAATAACAGATGGCACCCTCTTGTGCGTCACAGGTCTTTGCCACACATCGGATAGTATACATATAAAGGCTACATATGACGCGCTGCAGGCCGGTGTTTGCAAGTCTTTCTTCATTAAATCGCATCTTGCGCACACTGAATAATTCATCGGCAAACATAAGCTGGCGTTGCAGTTGCGCCACGCTTGATGTAAATGGTTCGCGTAACGGAGAACTTCTTATCAGTGTGGCTGCCAGATTGAGCAGGGCCTGAAGGAATCTTCATTTGAACCTTATGACGCTTCGGAACATGACAATCAAATACAATGTAGAAATGTTTCGCGTCTTCTATAATTGTCAACATGAGATAGTGAAATGTTAAGTAGAAATTGTAAGACATCCACATCGTTTTAAACTACGAAAAATCTGGTTTAGAATCTTTTGAAAGAGATCCCGAAGCTAGAGAATGAGATTAAATGTACTGTAAATTAAGAACCATATACTATACTTCTTCTTCGTCTTCTTCTTCTTCTGCGAGGATTTACCCCAGCACGGCTTTTGAATCCAGCTTCCTGGACCTTCGTAACCTGGAGACATGGACCTCTATTGAGTTAAGGACCGGCTATTAAGGCCATATGTCCTGTTACATTTTGACTGCCACCATGCGGTCGGAATAACCTTACTTGTCGCTAACCTATTTCTGGAACCTCGTACACTGCTAACGATCCGCACTAGTGCGCAGTTTTGCGGCTGGAACCCTCTATCTCGATGGAGGTACAACATTACTTTAATATAATAATACACATGTTGAAGACTCCTCACTTCAAAATAAGCAGTTGGGATGGGTATGATTAGCTAAAAATGACAAATAACCCAAAGGTATTTAAGATTTTAAAAACAGAAACACCGTTTGCAAACTCAAAAATGAAATTAAAATATTAAAATTTAGACTTTCAAAAAACGTGAGATAAACAAGCAAACGCTTTTTTGTAAAAAGTAAACGAAGAAACTCGTACTTCGAAAAAAACTCCAATAACATAAGTGTAATTAAATGAAATCTGAGTTTTATTTGAACGAAACCAATGCATTCCCACGCTTCGGATTACAGTTTGCTTGAGTAAACAAAATGTCCTCTCATGTTTTGTTTGCGGTCTGCAATCAATCGACCCACTGAGCCGTACTACTGCATCCATAACAAATTGCCAGCATTATCCGGCCGATCGCAAATGGTTTGTCCACACGTACATGCACGAGAAAATTATAACATCTGCACAAACAACATCCCCATACGCGCCCGCATCGCCAGCCGTGTCTCGTCGCGCGCGGTGCCGTGCAGTGAAATGCAATAAATATTCCATTGCAAACAACGATTTGCCCATAATTTGTTCGCAACTCACAAGCACGGATGCACCCCGCGGGACGCGCGCCGGCTTTCGACCCATTACCGTGGCCTCCAACACCACGATGAACTACTCTGCCCCCGTTACCCTCCCCTGCTCAACCTTTCTCCCACTCACGCTTGCGCGGTCGTATTTTAAATTAACTCGTTTATTTAAACTTAATTGACTGATGTAATTTACGGCCCTCGCGCTCACGTGACGATCGGGCCTCGGGAGTGATCGTCGGGCGCGCGAAAGTTGCTCTCGAAACTGCAAACACATCGGTTCGGTGCGTGTTCCCGGGTGGGATGGGTTCGCCCGGATGGGGTGAAGGGACCCAGTATTCCTTCCCCCGTTCTGCCGCGTAAAACAAAAAAAAACGATCCCAAGGAAGGGTCGCTTGGAAGGTTCGCGGTTTGGGACTAGGACAATCGCGAAATCTACGGCACGAAACATTACGCTCACTTATGACAAAATCGCTATCAGATGCGATCCATTGCGAGACCCGATGTCCTTTTCGGACAAGGTTTTGGGTTTTCCTTCTTTTTTTCTGCTCCCGCTAGTAGAAGTTTGGAAATTTAACACGCTCTTGTGTACTGTTCCCATTTTTTAAATTCCTGTTTCTCCTCTTTTGCGCCTCAAACATTGAAGCATTTATTCCGGTTTTGCTTCAACGGGCGATTGTTCCGCCACCTGTTACAGTGATAAAAATTAATATGAACACGCTGAGCTGCAATTGTTTATCGATGTCGATAAATTTCATCGGTACACCTAGTGAGCTGTGAAAATGTCGTTTATGGTTTCAAATAAAATTGGCCCCCGAGCCCGTAATGAAATGGCGCATCGTAAACCTCTGCGTTCCCTGCGTGCACGTTGTCCCCGCCGTGTCACGTCCTGTTCTCCACCTTTGGTAGAATACATCAACGGGTCTGGTTTGCCGGTTTCGTCAACCGGGCAGCCACATCGGCCATAATTTCGTCGGCCGCCAGCAAACCCCGCGAATATGATGAATCGTTACACGGTGAGTGCGCCGTACGGAACCGAAAATAAATCAACCTGTCTCAAAAATCCGGCTCAGACGCCCGGAGCCCGGAGCGATCCCAATGCGGTTTGGGCGGTAGAATGTCTTGATTATCATATTAAGCGGAAAACGAACCGACCAAACGGTCACGTATCGGACCTGCAGCGGGTCGGAATGCCCTTTTAAAGACATTACGGCCGGTTGTTGTCGTTGCCGCGAACATGGTCCCGGACACGACCGTGTGGCACAAGCCCCCCCAGAGGAATTTCGGCCCCGGCGAGTCGGTGGGCCGGTGAGCAGAACGCATTCTGACACCAAGCAGGCGATGCAAGGACCAACGAAACAAAACGAACGGCATTGTTGGACCGGCCGAGGCCGAGGAAGAATAAAATTATTAATATATACGTATATATAACGAAATTATGAACATTTTGTGCAGTTCCATCATAATTTACGACCATCATTACGCATTCCGGCGAAATTTGATCGGTGCGTTTTGAATCGCCTTTTCGCAAAGGGCCGAATTTGGGTTTATGATCCCTGGTCAACTTTTGCGCGCCCACGAAAAAGGCCCCCCCCCCCCCATAAAAATCAAAGAAGACGAAGCAGGCCATTCCCGATGGTTAAGAATTTCCCCCGTTTCCCAGCGCCAAGGGAGCCACAAAATTATCGCCCGCCACTCGCTGTTTGTTCCGTGCGCTGACGCAGTTCGGAGGAACGTTTTAAATGTTGTAGTTTTTTTTGTCGTCTTTGTTTCGTAAGTACGTGAAAAACATCGATAAATTATAAATTCTTCGAACCAAGTTGAAGCAGCGTTTCGATCGCGCGTGAGATCGAAGGTTAAAAACTGCAGCCGAATCATCATCGGTGCATCAATCATGCACGTGGATGCACTGGATCGCTGTCTCCGAATGCCAGCGCCGGCTGAAGTTTCCGCACAACTTGAAGCGTCACACACCGGACGGACGGATTCGGTGGAACCCATTAATATACAGCAGGAGTGTAGCCTAATGAAAAGTACGTACGACGCTGGGAAACAGGAATGCAGCAACAGACTGTTTTCTTGTTTTTCTTCAGTGTGCGTCGAAATCCCGACTGACCCACTATCCCGGCCGGAACTGCTAACTGCACCAAAAGCCTCAGCCTCGATGGTACT
The DNA here is from genome assembly GCF_943734705.1 of Anopheles coustani. Classification (NCBI taxonomy): domain Eukaryota; kingdom Metazoa; phylum Arthropoda; class Insecta; order Diptera; family Culicidae; genus Anopheles; species Anopheles coustani. The sequence goes on from NC_071288.1 coordinate 35,444,646, forward strand.
CGACCGTCTTCGGCGTAAAGTGAATGGAGCCGTCAAGCGATCGGCCAGTCGAACGCGGTGAAAATCACTGTTGACAGCTGCAAAATGTCAAATTCATCAAAAAGCCATTAATCAACGCCGAACACCGACCGGCGAAGGTGGCGGAGGTGGTGCCGGTGGCGACGGGTACACGATACGGTTCGTGGTCCGATCGTACGGCAACGATCGATATACGCTCGTGCTCCGGTATCAGAGCACGGCATCGAAGAGAAAAGGGTCCGCAGTGTCGAAATAAAGTGGATTATCGTCGCAACGAATGTAGAGGGAAAAGTACAATGTCGGGCACGTAATGTACCCAAGAGAAAAAAATCCTTGCCGGAACACAACAAACAAAGTCGAGTAATCTGTTTTGAAGGACCAGAGCTCCAGTTACAAAGTATGGCTTAAGTTGGTTGGAATCACTCATATCTTTCACTGCCGAAACAAGGAGTTTAAACAATGCTTGTATGGTTAACTGATCCTTTTTATTACTATCATTCTTCAACAGCACAATTTTTAAGAGAATAACAAAACGAGTCACACCCAACGTTTCTTGATATCCTTTCCATCATATCGTTTTACGTCGGTCTTCATGAATCAAATGCTTTGAAGCATTTTTATCCTTTTAAATACATTTTAAACTGAGATAACAATAATTAATCTTTTTGTTTACTTTCGAGATATGATAAAGTTTCCTCGTACCTACGTGGATTATGTAAACAAGTGAAGCTTTTTTCTATATTGCTTTATTGCTATTTACTTACATATTGGTAATACAAACAAATCGCATAACTTTCATTATTTGCTTAAATTCACACAAACAAGCTATAAATTTACAAATGTAGGTTATTACTTGCAAATTTCATACTTTTATTCAACAATCAAAATTTGAGTGGTTTCAAAATTATTTTACTACAGAAAAAAAGAAAGAGGAAAAAGACCAGAAAAGTTTTTTACCAAAATTTTAGATAAATATTTAATTTATACTGCAATTTTTTGTAAAATAAAGGCATTTATTCATTTTTGTTAAATGCGCTAATGATCCACATTATCTAACTTATTTTCACAATCCAAATTTCATGGTTATTCGCTACTTATTTGAACACACAACGAAAGAAAAAAGTATGTAATAACTCCTACATGCAATTTTTCTCCTTCATCTGTTTGATATAACTCAATATCTCAATCAGAAGCCCATATCATCTACACACAAAAATCATTCAATTTTCTCCAAACCCTCTCGTATATGTTCACCGTTTAAATACGAAATTACCCCCCTTGGAGGCACTGTTAATACCGAACGTGAATAAATCAATAAACATTCCGGTAAATGAAGGATCGTAAAAGAATTAATTTGGGGTGTTTATCGTTCTGTAAACTGCTTCGCTAACTGCTGCCGTAAGTGGTCAATCGATGCGAAAAAAGTAAGTTGTCATTCCATTTGTATTGATTGATGCGACGAATGTCGTAGGCTGATAGTATTGTGACGAAGAGGAGAGGAAAGGGGAGGGGAGGGGAGGGTAGGAGAGGGAGCCAGCTTCATCCGTATCGAAAAGGAAACATTCGACAAGATACAGAAAGTGACGTTTTACGAATGTATTCATTCGTCAAATCGGCGTTCAAACTTTATTTAATCATTTTTGCCATCTCGGCCCTTCGATCCGATGGAAAAATTCGTCGAGAAGAAAATGGCAACGGCACGAGCGCAAAATAATGGACGGTATAAAACGTTAATCGTTGCACAACAATTTGGTGTAGTGCAGTTGCGACTGTTTTCAGCTGTATATTGCATCGTTGACGGTCCTTGAGTTTTCTTGTGTCCTGGTTTTTGGTTCCGAACTCTCATACTACGTTAGGAAAAACATATATCGATCAATCAACCGTGTGTCTTGGCCTCAGCGTGTCGTTTTCTGGGGAGAAAAATAGAAAGAGTTGATAGTGTCGACTATTTACGAGTCTGATCGATCGATTTCGTGAACTTTGTAATTGATCTATTAAAGAGACCGTTTAGCAAACCAATAAATAAAGGCAAGTTCCTCGCTTGCATCAATCAAAAAAAATTCTTTCAACCGTTTGGTAAAATCGTCACTTCCAGATCTCTTGATATAAAAAGCTCGCTCCAAAACGACGCAGTTACGACCTGGGGATGCAGTGAATTCCGTTGTCCAAACGCTTTTGCCGAAAAGCGACGTCAACCCCAGCGTTCGACCGCATCACTGGATGACCAAATTAGGATTAAATAAGTGCACAAATGGCCGCTAAAAAGGGGTGAACCTTTAGCCGCGGTTCGGTGTGACCCAAAATGGGTGCGAAAAGGATCATTCCGTGGCGATGGCGGGATTCGTGGTTCGCGCCGGCAGGATGGACGAGCTGAACGTAGCGAGATAAAAAAAAACGAAAAGCACAAACGTATAAAACTACCTCGACGGTCGTAGACATTCGTCTGCCCGCTCGGTCACCAAAATGGTAATTAGCGGCTTTGGGAAAGTCGTTTAGTTTTAATTCTCTGCCGGTTTACTGTGTTCTCGCTGACGTTTTTTTTTTTTCGTTGTTTCCTTTTCGCCCCGAATTGGCGTTGCTTCCTCCTATCGCCAATTCAACGCTTGACGCACGCGACGAATCGCGCTCCACCAGGCACGACAGGCGCCACGATCGTAAACGTTCCCATGCGCCGGACCGGTATGGGATGTCAGGTTTTTAATTGATGCCGCCGAATTAAGAGTGCCAAAAGCCCATTTCGGCACCACATTAATAGTCCCACTCCGGCAGCAAGGGCTTATCAGGTGTGAGCAATTATTCGGCAAATTACAGCACCAGAGTGCGCCTGAAGGCGTTCGCGGTCGTCATCATCATCAGCCACTAGCAGCAGCAAGGCTAGCCTTCGGAATAGCCGGTATCTATGATGGGCAGTATACCTACGACTCCATCGTTGCGGGCACCCCAAAGCCAGCCCACTCGAGCCAGCCGACGAAGTACCGAAGCGTGGCCGAATATGGGCATTCCTGAAATTAAGCCTAAATCAAAGTCCATCCATTAGCCGGATCTCTTGGCAGTGCGTGTCCCATGCAACGGCAGGGAATTAGCGTGTCAGTTATATCGCCGCTGCAGCGGGCTCCCTCTCGGCTGTCATTTTGCATAGCCGTCATGGTACTTGTCTGCACACGGGACGGGCGGCTTACCGAACGAGCAGTTGACAAGTGCCGTAGGGTCTTAGAAGATCCTTTGCATCGGTACGGTGCGCTATGATTCGGGTGGGCAGCAAACGTTACGTCCTCACTCGTCATTATATGACTGTCAGTCACCATTTTAGCGTAACCGCATCGTATGGCTATTCGGGGTCACACTCCTCACCACCGAACTATAGGGATCCAATCCTCACCAGATATTACAATTGTGCATAATTTATCCCGTGACCCATGAGATGAGGTGTGATGAAACCACCTATTCCACCGGCACGCCGCGTACGTATTTGCATCCACCGAATTCGTCAGCCATCGAATTGCGCTACGATCAATCACGCTCCCTTCTCCGGACGGGGCGAAATCGGGGCCTTTCGGATTCGACCGCGACCGAAAGGAAGCATATTAAGGGCAGGTTGATGGGGAAGGGGCTGCTGGCGCTGCTGCAACCAGTTCATTCAAGGGGACGAGGGGAGAATGGGGTGATTATTAAGAAGGGACTAAAAAAACGTTACAAAATCAATCTCAAGCATTTGTCGAACGGTCGGTTGGCATCGGTGGTGTTGCTCCTTTTTTTTAGCTTCTTTTAAATCTGGTCTTCTGCAGCCTAGTTTGAGCGGTTGAATACGTCCCAAACCCCTGACGTATCACCCGGCGACCGCCCGCAATCTGTTGGGACGCCCTTGGAGGTATCGGAGTCTCACGACAACCACAACGGCCACGCATCGGCAACATCGGCGAAGAACTCGGGCTTCGCCACGCTTCGTTATGCTCAGGATTTATGATCAACGCTGATCACGCGCTATTACGCTCCGTCTCACCTCGAACCCACCCGTCTACCCTGCCGTACCCGCTTTTGGGGACAGTGTTTTGGGTTTCAGGAGTGTCCCTTGGTCCCGGTGGTGGTTCGGCGTATCTCACGCTTTCGCTCGATGCGTCGCTCGGGCGCGTATGTTATGAATGACCAGGTTTGGGCCAAATGGTTCGGTTCGAGTTTGCCGGATTATGGTGCACGCCAATCTTTGATATCCAACGGTAACTATAGCGAACTATCGAGAAATAGACCAAAACAACACTTGTTTTTGTATTTATGGCTACCAATTGAACCAATTCAGAAAGAAGAAATAAATACTTTTAGTCCAAATGTGTTTCGATTAATACACCTCTTTGTTACAGAAAATTCTAGAACACATAGTTCACCACAACAGCATCAAATTGTTCGTCTACACAAAGTCCAAAAATGCATTTAGCAAATGTTTAACATATACTCATTAATGTGAGCCCCTGCTGTATCATCTCCATAACAAAACCTCCACGAACTACCATCGCCCGGCCGACTTAGGCACGACTTTGTCCTTGTGTTTGTTTTCCATCCGCCATTATGTTCTTGAACCGCGCATAGGAGTCAATCTTACACATTTTGGCAGCACACGGAAACCACTTGGTCCCATTTTCGGGTTACTCATTGCGCAGTGACGCACTCACCCGATTGTTTGTTACGCTTTTGTTATGCTAACACCGGGGGGAAAAGGGTGCCTCGAGAGCGACAGCGAGGAGTGAACTGAGGGTCGGAGGGTTTAGATCTTCGGGCTCCACAAGAGGTCGGGATGTTGCGGAACACAAAGTCTCACCAGATACAAGGCAGTCTTTTCCAGTCTTTGCAAACAATGAGCTGCGTCGTAGTCACAGTCGGGAGACTAGTTAGTTGTGTCTCTAGTTGGTCCGCCCTGAAAAAAGGGTTTCAGCATTTGAATGGGACCTTTTGTGCGCGTCGGGTTTTAAGGTGCTGCGTGAGATGCGAAATCTACAGTAACTGGCATCTAGAAGAGATGTTAATAAAACCAATGCGATTGTGTCTCGACGCCAAGGAATGAGGTTTTTGAAGACTAGCAAACATTGGCGTTATTTATTTCCAAAACAATTACCATATCAAAAAATGATCCAGTAAAACTTTACATAATTTTTTAGAAACGCTTCTTACCTTGAACTAAAAAAAAAATATCTACCGAAAATACCAAAAGTGGTAAATCAGTATTACGCGGTTCCCGTAGATTAACTGACATTTTAAACAACATATAATTGCGAAATTGTCATGTAGCATAAAGTTTAGAACGAACGCAATCACAAGCCTCTTTGAAACATTAAAATTCTCGGTGACTCAGTGAAAAACCTGCATTTACAAATAAACTTTGGAATAGCTAGCCTAGGCATTTATTTTCCTGCTTATAAAATATGGTGTTACTGCATTCCAAATGTGAATATTGGCAAATTCAAGAGTGTGTAAAGCCTTGATCATATTTGCCTTTTATTCGCTATGTATAAAAATACGTAGAAAAATAAGTTATAAAATATCGATTTGTTCATCTTTTGATACTGATTTCCCTCGATTTGAGTATCGCCACAGCATCAGTTGGAAAACTCAAACAACATAAATGTTTTAATTGGTATCTCATGCGTGAAGGTGACGCTCCAACACACATTTTGTCAAGCATTTGCTAATATGAACCTGAAACATGATAGCACTCAAAACTGTGAGATCGTTCTACGACCGGATAGCATTAGATGACGTCCGTACATACATCTGAGCACGAAAGGTACGAAAGACTGCCTGTGATTCAATAGGACAGCACCACATGAACGCATACAAAGCGTCCCTAATGAGCGCCGCACCATCCAACCATCTTACGGCGACCGCGCAAGACGCATAAGTTGGCAAAATGGAAGGCAATGGAGGAATGAGGCACGTAAGGCGAAGAATAAGTATGAGAAAGAAAAACCTAGGTGCTGCACCACCTTTTTCTAGCACCACACGCATATGCAGCGCGCCCGGCAGGCATGTCAACAATTTGTAGCATTCATCATCGGCCTGTTTTAGGAATCTCTCGATCGTGTGTAGCGTGCAGTCGGATCCGCACCGGGACCGCATTCTCCGCCAGCCACACACACAACACGGCACGGCACGCCACGGAACACCACTACATTACCGCCGGTGAGGATCAAAATCAATCAGAGGGAGAAAAAACTGGTTGATATGTTTCATAAATGTAAATTGATTATTACGATCACACACGATCGACAGGTTCAAATAAAGACGCTATATCGAATGCGCGATTGCATTGCTTGCTTGTGGCAGTCGGGTGAGGAACGGTGGGGACTGGAGACGATGGATGGATGGAGTGGACACGGTGAGAATGATGAAGCAGGACGCCCGCTCAGCCACGGGTTGGGTTATCGGCGTTTGGACCCTTCGCGCGGGAGAAAGCACCTCGTAGGACCCGACCCTGTCCGGACTGAGCACACTAGCACGCACGCACACGTACAAACCGACGGCTAATCACTAAATCTGTTTCAATTTGTCCGCCGTTACGTCACGGCGGAGGTGCAGTTGCCAGCTGCCGCACACAGCACTGAAACCGACCGAGGCACAGTCATGGCGGCGCAGCGATCCCGGTCAAACTGTTACAATTTAATCGGACGTCGATCGGGCACCGTTGGGGAACCTGAGGCTGAAGCCAGAGAACAACCAGCGGGAAAGAAACAAACGAAGAGTCAACAAGCACCAACGAAAAATGCCGCATCCTCATAGCCATTGCGGCAGGATGGATCGATCGAAATGAGAGAAACGACCATAATGGAAACACGACGCACCACACAACAGGGCGCATAAGGGTCAGCGTACCCAAAACAAACGATTCTCGAACGTCACACACCGCGAACACGGTTTGCTGTGCACAATCACACGATACACTGGACCGCAAAGTGCTGCCGAAATCCGATCAACGAACGCGAAATCACCTCAATACTGGGCGACAGTTCGATGGCAACTGTCGGACCTTAGCAGCATCCAGCAACGTCGATCCTCGCGGCAACAGATCGCAAGCTTTCGGTTTTCTCGCTCATTTTCTCGGCCTCCAAAAGGTGTTGTCTCCCTTTTCAGGTCACACTGGGGAGCACCACGATATTTATCCTCATACGAAGTGCCCTACGAAGTTCTCTCCGAAAGCTCCCCTCCTTGTGTTGCGATCATTTTTGAACGCTCTCGCGGTTCGTGTGTTCGTTTGTTTTGTTGTCATTGCGTTTGTAACTACGAAGGACCTTCACAGAAAGACAGAGATCAATCTTCAAAAATATACCGACATACTCAAATTGTTTATTCTTCATATGAGGAAAAGTAAAACAAACCGAAAACCCTTCTTAACCTATGATCCTAACGAAACACTCAGTTCTTGTGTGTATGGAATTGGCTTTGCCGGTGTCAAACATGAACCGAAAAAAATTAAAACTAAATAAATAAAATAAACCATACGCGATCGGTTTGCTAATAGTGCCAGACAGTGGCCAAGGATAATAAATATCGCACGATCTGCGATCGACATCGAAAGTGCAAAACTAGCACGGCCATGCGCTAAAGGGTGAACCGAAATAAACAATAACGAAAAAACTGAGCCGTTTAGTATGATCAAGTTAATTTGATTAATCAAGCCCATTAATGTTGGCAGTCACTTTCGGGAGTTTCATTAGCCGGAAGATTAATTGTCTCAGCCCGAGCATTAAACCGTGCCGTGTTCACAATCGGCTCCAGTGAGTGAAGGAGAGGTTTCAAATCTGTTTGACCGGGAAGAAAAATACCAACCAATGGGACCCACCATTGATTAAAGAAACAATGGAGGCGCACTGGCTTCGTCAACTATGTGGTTAAGATTTCTTATATCCCCAATTTCTTACGGTAATTCGTGACAGATTGAAAATATATCCCTCTTGGGGGTTCGCACTCAGTCAAATCATGTTTTGTGAACCTGTTTAGTACAGCCACGATCCATTTATCATTTTTCACCACAGTCGAACGCCTAGGAATATGCTCTCAACCAATTCGCTGGAATTTATTTTTAAAGCACTATGTGAAAATTCGGTCTGCTTTTAGTAGTTTTTATTCTTTTGATTTACTCACGGTGACCCATTTTTGCAACGGTACCATACATTGGTACGATTATCTTAGCAATCATATTCATGCAATAAATTTGTATAAATTGTGCATTACGACCCTTCAATAACATTCAACCGAAACCCTACTTACGGTACACACACTGCATACGTATAACTTTTCTCCGGCCCTTGATGAGTCAGCTTTTTGTCTTCTCACATACAAAAGACTTCAATGACCGACAACCGTAACGCAAGCCACGAACCTTTTTATTGTGGCCATGCATGATACTGCCCGTTGTAATTACCTGAAAGAAAAATAGTTAAAAAAATATAATAAATGCTTCAATGATTTTTTTATTCAACAATCAATACACGCTGTGCAGAAGAAAGTGCGTAGTGACGGTTGGACGAATAAAGTTTCGACCCATTTTGGCGTCCTAATAAAAATATTTAAACTCTTCGTTTGCTTCGATCCTACAAATTATAAATAAATGTTTCTCGGTGTTCATAAAATTTGTCAACCTATAGATTATAGGTGTTCATGTGATATGAGTGAAATTTTTCAATCGAAAGCTTCACTCAACTCCTGAAAGTATGCAATTTCCTTGTCTTTCGTGAAGGAGTCTAATTTGAAAACAGTACGTTTGACAAACCGTTAAACCTTCTGTGCCCGAACAGGAAATGTATTTATTTACTTTTATTTTTATTTCTAAGATTATCTTGTAAGTTATATACCAATTTGCTATATATCATTATAATTCAAATTTTCAAACGTTTAACATTGATTTCCCTCCTTATGCTACAGACTTTTCAAGGACTTCATAGTCAATTTCATTTAGCATTTAAATTAAATTAACCTGGCAAACCACCGTTTTAATTGTTTAAGTCAATTTTCATAAAAAGACAAAACAAAAATATTACAAAATCTGTGCTGAAACTCTGGAAAATAATATGTTTTTGAAACACTTGTAATATACAGTTTATTTGAACAGTATAGCTTATGAATTATTGTAACAATTTTATAAATATGATTCATATTGTTCTGGCACTTTGTTGATATTTTCACGGTATTCACTAACATAAATGGTAGAAACAGTAGCATCAAATCAAACAAATAACATCAGCCTTCTACGCTTTTGATTCCATTTAAATAATTTAAGAAATCTACAAACATTAGGCAGTGTCATAAAACAAAATCAAAAACAAATTTCGCTGAAGATTGGCTCCTAGAATTTTTTGGTTTTTAAACAGTTTTGTTTCCTTCATACCATCTAGTGAATGATGAAATACGAAAATAGGCAATTTTGGATGAATATTTCAGATTATGTCTAGCGAATATTATTCAATATCACATGACTTCATGAGCGTATGAAACAAAACAAACATATTTTACTTACTTTTAATGTCTGTTCAACTATCAAACCCGGCCAACATGACGCAAGCCGTTATCTGTTCGTGCCTCAAATCATATTTCAGCTTTATATTCGTGCGGTTCACTAAGCTTCGTTAACCTTTACAGTAGTAAAACTGTGAACCATTTTCTTGGTAATCCAACAAATGAAGTCAATCACTGCAATGCTGACGTCAATATCCAACAGGAGTGAATCCCTGAAACAAATCGCCAGTCAGATCGACCCAATCTAATTTTATAATCTCTACGGGGTTCTTCAGTGGCTTGCTCGTTTGCTTGCGTCATCACCGTTTTGCTTTCTCCTTTTTCTTTCGCACCCTTTCTATGGGAAAGAAAACATCCCGAAGGAAAGGCTGAAATCATCGATTATACACGACACGATTGACTAGAAAGTCCAACAATTGGTTGACCATCAGTGCACATTGCTATACCCGTGTATTGAACTGATTCCAATCTTTGTTATTGTTACAACCCAATGGTTGAGTTTAATGACTTCGAATTTTGCTATCATTTGAGCCAGTCTTGGGCAAGAAAGTGTCTGTCAAAAATCGCATCGTAATTAGACGGTGACATGTATGTTCGGTACGCACCCGATCGTTTCTTTCGCAATGATTCCTAGCCAAACTGGTACAGATAACGCGCTGGGCAGTGATAAAACCCGCTAGAAAAATTAGCTGATAACGTCGCCGAAAATGGGCAGCCAGGAGAGACTTGCCGGAGGAAAGGTACCGTGCGCGAGATTGTAAACCAAGCACCAAGCGGCATCCAGGAGCTGCCTCGGGGGTGTACAATGTAACGCGAGTCAACATGCCGGTCCCAGTGAGCTGGAACCTGTCCGTTTTATCGCACACCGTAACAAATGGGCTGCCCAACCGAGTAGCTAATGCGCGGAAACTTTCGAACCAAAACAACCTTCCTACCGGGTCTATTTAAAGCGTGATAACAACAAGCATCTGTACGCAAACATGTTTGCTCGAGTTCTTCACCAAGGATTGGCCGTGTTCCCACTGTCCAAAATTGGGGATTCTAGAGCGACAGAATGGTTCTTCCTTTGCTGTCATTGGGCGTGTCAATTGAATAAGAGAACTTCATCGCCCATTGAGGACATACCCAGCCACTTACAAGTTACTGCTGGTGCGGGTCGATTGCGCCGAGCCCACATATTCCGAGTACCAAAGCCCCTACCTACCGTTACAGTCTCTTCACTGTGCGAGTCGGTCATTAAGTTGTTGCGCTACGATAAAGCCCCCTTAAGCCCCCCGTCTTCACGTCTGGCCACCCCGCGGCCCCGGCCAGGGGCCTCAATCAAACACCACTTGATGGGCCGAATTCGAAGCCCGTTGTGTGCAGCCCATCGTAAACCAGTGCGCCCATTGACGTCATTCCCCGGTCCGACCACCAGCTCAAGCATCCGTCGGCTGTGAAGACGGCGGCGGTTTGCCACCCGACGTACGTGTGGATGCTGGTGGCGGTGGAACTGACGGGCATTCCCCCGGAGAGTGGTCGACGATCGAAAGAAGTGGCCCCACTGCTCGGCGGTGGGTTTTATATCGCCGATGCCTAAAGCCCGCCGCACGATGCTTGGCTTCTCACTTTCGATACAAACAATTAGCAGCACGGTCAGACTCTCGTGCACGATATTGTCTGGCTTTGGGGTTCGTTTTTTCATACTTCACTGAAAAACAATTCCCCGCCTTTGCCGCATGGGAACGAACTTAATGCTGGCAAGAAAACATACCGCCCCGAAACTGCCTTCGATCGGTGGGGTTTCAACGTGCACTACGCGGGAGCCCGGGGTCACGGCGTGGAAGTCCATTTGCTTCCTGTTTTGTGCACGTTTGTCTCTTGTCTAAACATTATGACTCGGCATGTTTGTATGTGCATGTGTGTTGATCTCAGTCGGTCTTTACGGCGGCACATTAGCATAGACAAACTTCTACCGAGCGCCGCTGTGGAGCAAGTGCCGGACGGAACTTACGAGACCATCTCGGAGAAGAGTGCACTTCAAATGGAACACAGGCACACCGTATACAACACAATGTAAACCGGGGTAGTACAAACGCACCGGCGAACAGGAATGAAACTTCCGACACGAGCAGAAGGTGGAAGAAAACGTTTGGCGTGGGAATCTTGCGTTGATGTAAGTGGAAAAAACCGAAGCATACTGGCAATTTCATTTTATTACACCCTGATAAGATGACGATGAAGAAATACAAGAATATAGTTCTGCGTTGAGGCTTAACGTCACTGTTTGCAATGAGTTTGATTATGAAACAATCATGTCATAAAGCAGAGATTCTCATCCGCTAAGAAATTTACATTGTGACACAAAATCAAAGTAAGGAAAAACAACTAAACAAGATAAGATTTTAAACAAAGGTACTAAAAACAAATAAATTTAATTGGCAAATGAAATAAATTTTCTTAACCATAAGGAACACGTCATCAAATGGAATGAGCTTCAAGGACAAGAATATTCACAATAATAATTAAATGCTAGAAATGGCTGCCGTACATATCGTATGCTTCAAGTATCGTTGAGCATATTTTAACGTTTACCTGAGTAACCAAAGTTACCTATGCAACCCTTCAACCGATCTACATTTGTAGTCCATACATTTTGCATGGGAGATTCCGTTTTTCTGTACTTCAGACCGAATACCATTTTTTGAGAGTGTTTTCCAACATATTCTAGCCATCATATCAAATCTTTCACACCTTCACTAACCTACAAACTTACTGTTTTTTTTTCTTCTGCAAAATTCTTCTGATACGACTACCCAATAATCAGTTAATTTAAATGAACACTCCAAAAACTACCCGGGGTTTTAAACAAATAACAGAGAAATGAATTTTTATTTTCTTGGCATAAATACTAGATGGCATAATAATGAATGAGAAAAAACTAAATAAAATAAATTTATCGCTCTGAAAAAAGCATTGAGAAACTCTGGCTTGATGATAACAATCAAAATCTCTGGCATTTTCAAGATGAAAATTATGCACCGAACAAATGACTTAAAGTTCATCGGAAAATATTAAAAAACAAAAATAGGATGAAACCAAAGAACGAAGACTCGATCGTATGTTTTTATTTCCAAGAATATGAAAGGATGATTTAATTGATCTTCGATTGAAACGCATCGCACAAACCTCAACCAGAGTCGCCAGTTACTTACACCATTAGGCAGAAGCGATCAGCTACAGCTTAGAGTGGCGTAAAAGTTTGGGAAACTGAAGGAGAAGTAGCCGCCAGAGCTCTGCCGACGGTGTGATGTCACGAACGAGGCCCATTCCCAAACAAAGCCGCTTCCTCCGGAACGACCCGTTTAATTGACATAAATATTCCACCTCCCGGCATCAATCGTGCGCCAACCCACGGTTCGCCGTATTTCTGTTTACCTCGCGGCCCATGACGTCAATCGGCGGACGGCGACACGGCCCGTCGATTTACTGATTAGGTAGCCCATCACGGGAACACGGGAAACTGAACGATAGGGGAAGCAAAAGCGTACCGAGGTGAAATAAAAACGGACCGATACGTCGTAGTCAGCGCGCGAGTGTAAAAAAGAGAGTAAAACGATCGACCGCATAATCAGTGGAGTGGCCGCTACGCCTCGATCGAGCCCTGATTTCCCCTCGACCCGGGACGCCCTTCCCTTTGCTCCGCCAATCCACCGGGGGTTTCGTTCGGTTCGTAAAAGGGAGGCCGCTTATCGCGGCACGGTCAGCTGACTGGGTGCAGGTTACGAGGTTGTTGTTTGAGTTTATTATTCAGTTAAAAATAGTTCGTACAAATCTACACGTGTCTCCACCGGCGGAAGTCCAGAGATCTAGGGGAAGCGCAACTTACAAACTAACCACCTACGCCAGCCGGTGCTGGCATGCGTTTGTCTTCGTGTGACTAACCTTCTTTTTGCTGCAGATTCGCACGTCCACCTCCTCCGGGGCGGACGACTTCCGCTCCGGGACGTTGCAGTCAGCTGCGGTGAGTGGAACCGAGCCTGGCATCGGCGTTCCCGCTGCCGCCGGTAGCGCGAGGTTGGCCAGCTTGGATCGGACGACGGAGTAACCCTCGTCATCATCACAGCTGACGGTGGAGCAGGTGGAACAGTCGGACACCTTGCGTTCCGGCGTCCGAAGACCACATTGGTAGTCGCAGCCCTCGAGTGCGCTGATGGACGAACCGCAGTAGTTCAGGTTGCTGCAGGACGAGGCCGCACTGATGTCGGACTCGCAGTCAGCCGAGCCGCGGCGTAGCCGGTGGCGCCGGAAGTACTCGATCTCCTCCAGCGTGATGCCGCACATCGTGTCGTCCGAGTAGTCCGACACGACGACCGACGGCGTGCGGACGTAGCGTACGCCATCCCCCGTTTCGCTGACGTAACTTTGGGCGGACTCGCGGCGCGAAACCGAGGTACTCGATGGGCAGCCGAGCTGCTGATGCTGTTCTGAGTCGCCCGCCAGAGGAAGCTCTATCACCTGAGCCTCCAGGATCATCTTGCTGCGCACCACCGTCGGGCAGTGTTCCCCGGAGGGTGTCGTCAGACTGGGTAGGGTCGTCGGCTCTGGAACGGGCAGCAGGGCCGATCGAAGCGGGATGTCGGACACCCCGAGGGTCAACCGGCGTACCTTGCCCACGTTGGCGATCATCTGTTGTTGCTCCTGCTGACTGAGATCATCGTCCAGGCCCAGCGCGGAGTCCGAGCTTGCCGAGCGGGTTACCTTGTCGCGGTTCTTCATGGTTTCGGTGGAATCTCGGTCTCCAGGGCCGTTCTGTTCGTTGCTCACCACACGCCGATCCTGTCCTGCGAGCGCCTGTAAACGATCCTCTTCGTCGCTTGAACCGTAAGGACTTTGCTGAGTGCTGCTTCGCCAACCTTCATCCGATTGCGCGTCCGGGCTAGGGTTTTCCGTACGTTCCACCTCGTCGATGGGTAATTCCGGACTGGCGTGCTTACTGACACGCTCCAACTCTGTACCCAGCGGAACCGTCTTCGCCTTCGCCTTCGCTGTCGTTGTCGTCGTCGATGGCAACGACTCCAGTGATACTGACGCAGGTAGTGCGCGCTCCTCGCGTATGTCACCTTGCTGGAGTTCGCTCCAACCCCACACCCGCCCGTCCACCCGCGACCCGACCTTATCTAATCGACTTTTATCGCCATCCCTCACAATACTGCTCATAAATCTTTGCACTTCAGCCTCCTTCTGGCGGATGATATTTGCGTACAGTTCGATCAGTCGCTCGACGCACGGAAAGCGGATCACTTCCGACGGGCCACCCAAAGTTACGCTTCGAGTGGAATTTTCCTCCGGGCCCTCGGCCATCCGGCTAGACTTCCGAAGGTCCGGCCGCAGCCACTCACTGGCCCCGTCCAACATTAACGCATCGCCAAGACAAAGGCGGCTGTAGACGACCGTCTTGCGTTGCCTCTTTCGGGCCCTGTGTACACTTGCATCCATTTCTGGCATTTCTCCGGAACGTTCGTCCAGCGCTCGGCCACCCGTCCCACCACCGCCCATACCGGTCGGGTGCGTCTTATCGCAACATTCGTTACGGTTGCCACTCGGCCGTTGCCGGAACCCGTCAACTAGGGCTCCCCCGCCGTGGTCCGCCCCACGAGCGATGCGACAACCGCTGATAAGACCACTATCGCTATCTCGACAACTGTTTGCAGTCACTTTGACGTCAGCGGAGCCGTCGGTGCTGGTGCATTCAAACTTTCCAATGAGGCCGTACACAACGGTACCGCCGGTTCGGGTCGATCCCACCGCCGCCTGCGCCTGCGGAGGCCTTGAGGTTTCGCCTGACGTTGCACTTGCCGCGGCCGCTGGTGGTACGACGGGGGATGATGTTGCGTTGGGCGGCCAAAGTGTTGATCGCGGGCACCTGTTGGCCATTGCCAGCATTAGGGGACTTAAGGGTGTGCTGCTCGGGTGCGCCTATCAGTTGCTATGACGAACGCGCGACTCATCCTTGTCACCGTTCCGGTGAACTTTAGTCACTTCCTTTTTTCTCACTGACGCCTCCGCTGAAGGGTACGAGCTACCTTGCACGAGCTCATTGCCTTTCGATTAGTCAACAACGGGAACCGGAATCTGCGGAAAAAAAGACATACGGAAATCGCATCAGAAGGGGGCGTGCCACTATGCAACTGGAAGGCAAACAATCACAACCCAGGTGTAGCATTATATTGCTCAAGTTATTTTATGTTTTAAATCATTTTCTTTACTTTTCTACATACAAATTCTTCGATATCTTTTCAAGAAATTCACATGATAGCTCCAACCAAGAAACCCATAACATTTCGTAGTAAAATAGCCTGAAAATATGCAATATGCCAAGTATGCCAACTCTTACCAAGATATTAGAAATTATCTTTATGAGTTGCTACACACGGTGCTCACGGACAGGACATCCCTCACCACAGTTTTTCAAACTTGTTCATAGCAATTGTAAGCATAAATTATAGGATTGTTGTATCATTGTAAGTATTTTAACATTATCTAAATGTTTCTTTTCAACTGTATCATAATTATGATAGGTGGGTGACGTATTTTTTCAGCAAATTGGGATAAATTGTCAAATTTATCAGAATTATTAAATTTAATTGGAACAGGCAGGTCGTATTGATGCTTCTTCAGCATGTTTTCTTCATTTGTTCGAGTACCGAGTGCCTAATGTTTATCCTGGTTCATAATTCATTCAAATATTGACACGCAAAGAAAAGAAATCAATTGTTCAATTTTACTACAAAAATTCGTCACGTACCTTGTAATGCAACGAGTTGTTACTCGTCACTAATCGAAATTGACATGAAACCGTATTTTTCCATGTATAACGAACCCTTTTTAGTTCAAAACTAATCAAAGTTCAATTAAGGGGGTCGTTATACACGAGTAGTAACTTTTCAATTCGATCATTGAGTGGAGGTTAAAACACGCATCACATTGTTACAACTGATGAAAATTAGAAGAAAAAAATCGATTTTTGTCATAAATATTGAATAATTTGTTTTTTGTGGCTCGTTATACACGGAAAAATACGGTATATTGTTATCCCACACTTTAAAAAGGCAAATGTTCGTCTGTGTATTGGTCTGCATTCAACGACAACGTCTTTATGAAAAAAATATTTTTATTACATAACTAAAACTGTACCCTGCAACAATGAATGAATGAATGAAAGTGAATTTAACATATGTGATGCTATTCACGCAACATAAAATCACAGTTATAAGAGTGCTTAAATACATAACGTGAAGCTTGGGATTAGAAAAAATTAAAAAAAGTCATCATTCAGATTTCTGCAGAAAGTAAAAATATTGAATGATACAGTGTGTTTCAAATGAAACATTAAACTTAGGTTATTTAGAACTAAAATTGTTGCATCAATTTTAAGAAAACATGTTTAAACTTTGATTTAAAGCAATTTTTCTTTGCTCGCTTTATGACCATTTTATGGAGAAATTGAGTGAATTCACTATACTTCTTATTTGTTTGCAGATTAAAAACTGTGTGCTAAACCCCGTGCACCGTTGCTTCCTAGCGTTGAAAAAGAAAACTCGTTTAACTTGCTTCCGAACTATGTTTTTTACACTTCTCCCAATTCATTTCCGTTGCCGTTTTTGTACACCCCATACTACTGCGTCTTGGATCTAACGGCACAACATCTACGACTAACGGGTCTACGGAGCACAGTTTAATCCGAGACGAGCACTCTCTCCCACCAAGATGTGCTACACAGCTGACGAAGCCGTGTACAACGTGTAAGTCACAGCTGTGTGTTCCAGGTTCCCAGCCGGCGATCAAGACAGATTTCAGTTTTTCCTCTCCTCTTTCAATTTTCCTGCTTTAGTCAATGTGATATAGCGAGAAGAAGAAGCCACGATTTTCCCCCGATCACTCTTGTCTGATTAAATATTTCCAGGCCGCGATGTATTTTCTCGTCAACAGCGTCGTCCGCGGTCGAGAGTACGTCAATTTCTCGAGATCTCCCTCCCCAATCTTGCTGCAGAGCGGCGGCACTCAGAGAATGAGTACCGGCCTTCGCGCAATCCGCGAAACGGGCAAAAATCAAACTCGCGGCGGTAAGTCTGGCGAAGCTGAGCAACATCCATGGGGCCGGCATGATTTTCGCTACCAACACACTATGCTCGAGGAGAAACGGGTGGCTAAGTGCGTATAGCCAGAGGGGAGCGTTCGTATGCGCTTAGGCCGCGTGGCATTGCGGGGCGCATTGAGATTTAACACACGAAAAAAAAGGAAAACTAACAAAACGAAACCACGCGCACAGCAGCACCACCATGCTCCATCGCAGCTCCAAGCGAACCGGTGGCAAAATCCACGATCATGTGTACACCGATCTAGGTCAATGTTTTGCACCGATGGCTTTTGTACGTGGTTTCAACAATAACAAAAATGGTAAGCCTCCACGAGCCGGATGGGTGGCAGCAGCGCAGAGGTGTTAAATATTTCTCCCAAATACAATTAAGCGTTTTAATAAAAAAAGTGCTTTGACAGAATAGGTATAAGGTCATCCATCGAATCTAAAACGTTTAAAAAACTGGGAAAATACCACCGAACGGATTTACGACCTGCAACCATTACGTACCTCCAATTCGATCGAATCTTTTCTCCGCCTCAATAATGGAGCGAATGTCCTCTGCCCAAAAGAACGCATTAAAAAGCCTCTTGCCAGAAATAAGTCGATTCCAACATCTCTCTTCTGCTCATAAATCTCCATTGTTTATATGATTGACGGGGCACTTATCCCTGAGCATCGGGCCAGATGTTGTTGGCCGCGTGCTGACCGCCAACCCCGGCACGCCTCCTCCGTGTGCCACGCCCCTCCTGCCCGCACTCTTCGCGCTCGCCCGTCACAATATTTACGATCGATCGAGCGAACAAACGAGCAATTTCAGCGGGCCACCACCCAACGGCGTAATGCGCCGCCGTCCGCCAAAAAGCTGGCCGTAAATACACCACGAACCGCCGGCCATCGATTTCGCGAACACGTAACGATCGATCGCACACCACGAGCGTACATAAACATTCACCTGCCGCACGCAGAATGGAACGCGCATTGGCATTTAAATTCAATTTTATTGGCCAACCACAGCAAACCCTCCGGCTGCCAAATGGTTGTACCTTATTGTGTTTGCCGTTCCCGCTCCCTCTTCTTGGCTTGCGTGCACTTCCGTCGGTCCCATCAGTGCACCTCCCCCCACCCGCATTGGAGTTCGCGCTGTGTTTTCGCACTTTTCGCGGCGGAACCATTTTTGGTGGGAATTGCTATCGGTTACCCGCCGAGCGAGCGTCTGTGCAACGTTACGCCATGCACAAAGCCTTTGGCGGAAGACGCACACGTTGTTGTTATACGAGCATCGTTTTGTTCCACTTGATTTACTACCTATTGAGGTATTGTGTTGAGCAACGAGCAAGAAAACAGGTCGCACACCCAACATGGAGCGCGCTACAGTTGTTCGATCTTCGTGCAATATTTTGCAGGAGAACAGATCGACCAAATCGTATTTTTACCAAATAAAAAAATTAGATTCATTGGTTAAACAGTGTTTTACAATACTTTCGTTCCGTTCTATTAAGTTAAAACATGTTGATTTTTACATGTGTTTCAACTCATCGAATGTGTAACTTTACAAAGGAAAAATAAACCATCCGTTACTCAAAGAAACACATAATGAAGACAAAAGATGAGGTGAAAATTGATAAAGTTTCTCAATGTTGTAAAAATAAATGGATATTTACATATTTCAATTAATTCAACGGACATCGAAGTCTGTTTGAATATTTCATAACGTTTAAAATAGATCTTATGTGTTATGAAACACTGCTCTACCTTTCTGCACGAAATATTCTTTGTAAAAGTTTAATATGAGTTTTCCAAAAAATCTAAATTTATCATCGCTCACATGAGCAATCGTAGAAATTGAAGGATTTTTTTATTATTATCTTTATCATTATGGTTTTTTGACGAATTTTGACGATTGTAATGCGTATGGCATCTCATCATTTCTTTCTGAAGTTTTCTTTTGTAGTACCTAACATTTACACAAGGAGAAACAGTGTGAAAGCTTATGCCAACATGGAAAATGTAAGCAAGGGTTTTTATATATTCATGGAAGCCACGCTTCTTCAAACAGAAACATTCGTCAACCGAAAGTAATACAAATATGAAAACTGCAATGTAAGATTGGGTAAGATAGTAAAAGTAAGATAAAACAAAATGTAAGCGTTAAAAATTGTAGGAAGCAGGCGTAATGTAAAATTTATACTAAGAAGAGAAAAAGATGAGACTTACTACATTAGAAGGCATCGAACATAAACATTTAGGTATTAAAGAATCACACCAAAAAAAGATACAATAAACTGGATGAAATCAACAATATCTTATCTAGAGGCTGGGTATGAGATTGTGCACGAATCGAATGATGACTACATTAAATTTCCTTCAGTGCAATCATACGATCGAACGAAAGCTCACAAGCAAGATAATATAGCCTCCGATCAGAAGACACCGACGATGTCGCGATTCTGCGGTGAGCAAATTCGAAAACAATACGTTTCCCGTACCGCTTAAATAGGTCAATGTCGCTCGGTGCACACCATGTAGGCAGCATGTACTCATGAACACGGAACATTTGTGCACCGATCCGATCGAACATCGCGGACATGTTGTTCGCGTGCTGTTCTTGCCGGTATGGTAATCGATTCGGGACCGCGACATCACCATTGGCAGTCACGCATGGGCAGCTCTCAGCAGCAAGATGCATGATACCGATATTCATGTTCAGTGGGTTGTTTTTCTCTCTTTCCATGCGGGTAATTGAAATGGGTTGTCTCCTTCTTAGCGGTGGATTTTCATTTGCCAAAACAAGACCCCGAGCAAAAGCCTTCCAGTGGAACGGCGGAAGCACTTTACGGTGCCATTTTTGGTATCATCAGGTTCACGATAGCATGTGGCTGCCGGTCGGAGCAACAGAAGCAGGAAGTTAATGCACTCTTCAACAGAGCTACCTTCAGTGCAAGCCCGGGACAAGTTGCTGTCTCGATCAATGAACCTATGCGACGACGGTTGCCCAACGCTTTCAAGTGGGAGCTATGCCAGCATCAACAGCATGATCATCATCAACCGGCATGAGCATCATGAACTCCCATGTGTACATTATCATCTTCAGCACCACAGCGAAGCGACCTGTGGCGAAGAAGGCGGACGAGAGCCCCTGTGTAATTTATCTATTGTGCGCGATCTTTACGCCTAATTGTAATTTATTCGTTCAGCTTGTCGGCGATAGCGGCAAAAGCCAGACCGGCAGACGCGATCGTCATCACCGGCCTCGATTGAAGCGTGTTGCCGTGTCGCGGATTCGCCGCTCTCCTCGAAGGCTAAGATCAAAGTGGTACTGTGGCTTGCTGGCTTAGTTGAATTGGTTCACTTACTTCGCCACAGAACGATGGGTGCGTGGCTGTGTTTGTGCCACAATAGATAATCTACTCCTTAGGAGCCACTCAAGATTTGCTTAATGGCATATTCTTCGTACGGCTCTATTCTTCACACTTTTTGCTTTATTTATGCTACATGTGATAGTCCTTCACAGACTTGATCATTGTTGAAGGTCATGATACACCGAATGACAACATGCTATTTTTCGTTAAAAAATGTTATTATATCCATGATGCGCATAAAGAGAATTTTCACGAAAAAATTGCAGGCTGTTTATGTGAATTAAATTTATGCTTAAAGATTGAACCACGGTTATGTTTAATGTACCATCTGAAGCAAGGAAACTAAGAAGATTCGAAAAGTCATTATAAGTAAAACTACAAACATATAATGTTTGTTCTTATTTTTCACGTCTAGTTCACTAAACTAAATTTTATTTTATGTCATTTTAAAAAGTAATAAAAAGCATTCTTCAAACTGAACTGTTGCTCTACTCTTCCTAACATATCTAAATGAATGTTACTGTTTTTTTTAGTGTCTGTTTATTTACAGTTGTTTCTGAGTCCAAAGTTTGTTTTTTTGCAGATAAATGTTAGATAACCTCATGAAAAAAGTCGCAAGAAGCCAAAACTGTGCAGGTCGCATTCAATGGCACATCACTCCTCAACGAAAACTGGGGCTCGTGGAAATGCACCCTCTATCCAACGTGTGTCCAACGCATGAGAACCTGCGACTTGTGGGACATCCTGTAGCAATACATAACAAGTTTTGCTTGAAATTACCCAGCAAATAGTGTTACTCAAACTGGAAATCATTGTTCATTGAAAATAAGATTTTGTAAGAAATCAAAGTATTAAACTAAATTAAATTTATTCATTATAAATAAACGAATGTAAGATTTTCTTTATCTAATAGCACAAACATCTTTTGGTTTTAAAAAAAAAAATGCATTACAGACCCTTACTGATTTCTCGTAGATATAAAAATATTTTAATATAAACAGAAAACGCACTGAAACGCACGATCAAGTGTATCGCAACTAGAAAGGAATCTTGTGAGGTTAAAAAACGAGAGAATTGAACCAAGAAACTATTGCTTTTTCCATGGTACAACAAAATGCATAAGAGCCACTGTTTCGTTTATCTTTTCGATTTGAAAAACTAACTTTGAATTGCATTTTTGGGTGACATAGATAACGATCTCCTATTCTCACAACGTTTGATACAATTTCCTTAAACAATGCATTATTCTTGACAAACTAAAAGTATTCAGTTCACGCAACTGTGACAATCATCTCTTGGTAGGTAGTCATAAGGGGACGAATAATTGGACAGAATCAGAATTGTAAACCATCGGCGTTTGGCCGTTTTGAGGCTGCAAAACAAGCTATGCCTCAAATTGTGGTTGGCCACCCCAAGACGCCACAAAACCGTGCGCGTCCTGCCAAACGCCTGCGCTGCCGTGTCAGGTGCAGTGACAGCTCCTTGGACCATGCCGGTGACATTCAATTAGCTCTTCCATATGCAAACACCTTACTGCCACAACATCGACCGCAGTACGTCACACGGCTCGGCGTGTGGCATTGTGGAACCCGCGGCTCACCACCACAATGCATGGCCCCGGCAACCACGTACGCCGATCGCGCACCCCATTAACATATCAATTGGCGATTTATTATGCGACACCTGCTCGGCAGGGAGGCAAGCGTGTACCGCGGCCACGTACAAACCCCAACCCCCAATGCGAGAAGATGTGTGATGTGACGCGAACGGGAGCGCAGGCGATGCCGAGACCGCTAATGGGGTCCGCGGCTGGAACGTTGGCGGACGTCAGCGTGGTGTCACGTGTGAACTTGGCACTCGGATGGCAGTAATGAGCCTCGCACAATGTCCGCGCCAAACGGAGAACGCCCCGGCTTCTTCACGTCCGCGAACGTGTCAAAATCAGTCTCGCGAATCGGCCGGTCTCCGGAGGCGGCCACCGGAGAACGGGAGGGGGAGGGAGAGGGTGGATCCATGACACGCCCGGCCACGGAAGCAGCCGTACAATTGATCGGTCGTGTTTCACGAGGCTGGTTGGTGGCAGCAGAGGGCAGCAGAAGCAGATTAACACACCACATTCAATAATTTATCCCCGACGATGACGCCCGTTCGTGTGATGTCTCGCGAGACGAGCGAATGTGCCCCAGATGGCATCATATTTTCCCGCTGCCCTTATGGCTCTTCCATAAATAAATTGATACTCGTACAACTCAATCGCATCCTGTCATTGCTGGCGCACTGCTGGGTTAAACAGGTCAAATGGATTGTATGTATTTTTTCTGCAAGCGAAGCGCGATAAGGCACGAAAAGATGGTTCGTGTATGGATCGTGATCTTTATTTTTTCTGAGTGGCCCCGACAAGAAAGCTCAGGCCCGGGCACAAACTAGAAAGCAAGTAAATTGATTGAAACGAGCTCTTACTTAACAATCGTGCTTGGGTGAGGAAAAATAGTCAAACAATGCTTAACTTGGAACGGTTGATATGTTTTTTTTTCTAAATAAAAAAAAACCTTTTTGATCTCGAGGCAATTTTTGGGTGAAATTCCGTTGTACGCTGTTAACAAGCTATTTTTCGTTGTCGTTTTACTTATCCTTAGGGGTCCTTCATGAACCTACCTGAACATAGAAAAGATAAATTCAAATACGTTAGTGAAGCTCATTACCCAACTTAACTAAACAACAAGATAAATTAGAGGATAACTTCCGTATTTTAACATCCGAGTTTGTATTTTAACATCGAGGTAATTGTTTACAGAAAGGAACACCCAAAATTCATTCACTTTTAAGTCATACTTTTCGATGATATTAAATCTGAGGTCCACTATTCCAACGAATCAAATTGCCGGAAACAGTTCTTCATCATTGCCTGTTACAATTAACAACCATTCAGCAAGAAGCTAAAGATCAAATGAATAGATCACACCAAAAGCAACCAACTATCCTTGAAGCCAATTATGCAAAAGTCATTAGCACTCTTTGCAGCGATTTCGAAGGCAGTGGCACAATTTTGTGCTGCCGAACACAAGAAATCAGTTTCCTAAAAATAGGTCTACACAAGTGAAATTATTCTAAGTAGAATCGATTGATTGATTTCCTTATTTGCGCTATTCATCCGGGGTTCTGTTCGAACTAACCGACTGTTGCAACATGGACGATCGCTAGAGTGTCCGCCTACCAGTGGTCCAATGCTACTTCTCACTGCTTCTGTAGGCTCGCACCCTTACACTCGGCAAGACGCCATCATCGACGCGGTGTGCAAACCTTTCGCCGTCGGCGGCACGAATGTGGATCGTTGTGATGGTGTGTTCAAGGATTCTTCGGCGGTCCGCGAGACCGCCTCCAAACCCTCCATACCCCGGTTCCGGTTTGCAACCGAACACCCAACACTCCGACCAGTTCCCACATAAATCCGGCCCAATCGATCGTCGATCGACCCCGCGACTGCCGTCTGGCTCGCCGTCGGCGTTCGAAGGAGGGAGACGGCGAAAATGGCACGGCCAGGTGCGGCGAGTCGGCGAAGTCGGGTAAGTAATTAAAGTCTGCAATGGTGGAAGCCCGGTGAGAAGTGTCGTGAGGCATTTTTGGTCTTTTTCTTCGTCTTTTCCTTGCTCCTTTTGCCAATCGCCAGCGCACATACACGCGCATACAAGCGCTTCGATCGCCCTCGGCTGCGAGTACCAGGGGGGAGGGGTTGCCAACGGAAACGACCCTACCGGTGTGGTGGGAAGGGAGGGGAGGTTGAGGCGCAGAGAACTTTGGTTCCAAAACCGGTGACATTGATCAGCAGGTATCTCGTTCGAAGCGCTCGCGTGTATCGCACTCGTGCGTATGTCCTTTTACGGACCCTGTCTCGAATATGATTAACGCATTCGCCGTGCCGGGTGGAGGCGAGCGAACGCATACGCATTCATGCACACAACCCAAAACCACAAACCACCTCCAGCCACATCCGGACGAGGTGTGGACCGTGCGCAAACGGCAGTGACGCGAAATCGAACCCTGGAGGGAAACTGCTGTGTCGATGTCTTCCACCGGATTTGCAACGATTCGAGGCAAAGGTCACCGAAGGTTGGTACAACATCGGCGAAAACAATGCACTCGAGGCAGCATCGGTGATAAGCAGTGTATGTTGTTTCGTTTTTGTTTGCTCGTTCCGTGCGGCGAGTTTTGTAGTTTTTATCGTTATCATCTCAGGTTTATGTTTTCACAAATGCTGTTTAGTTTGCTTATGTTTTGTACAAGACCGCGTGGCACACTAGGGTTTTTGGTTAGATAAGAAAATTTGCGTAGCTTCAAGAATGTGACACTATTTATACAAACTACCAATTTCTAAAATGGCCGAAATCAAAAATTAATTGAAAAGCCGATATTATAACACACTGGCATCAAATGGAAAACCACCTCCCCAACACATCGATCGTGTGCATACCTTTCAATTCGAGGGGTTTGCTCAGTTGCTATATGCTCCGATAAAGCTGTACAAACAAAGTTATAATTTTCACAACTACGGCTGTTCCCGTTCACACCGCAACACACGGTTGCCAGTAATGCACACAAGATGCTCTCAACTAACCACTATGCACCGCACTTGTCACAGGATGGATAAACTGTAAATCTTTGCACACAAGAGCAC
The DNA here is from genome assembly GCF_943734705.1 of Anopheles coustani. Taxonomy (NCBI): domain Eukaryota; kingdom Metazoa; phylum Arthropoda; class Insecta; order Diptera; family Culicidae; genus Anopheles; species Anopheles coustani. The sequence goes on from NC_071288.1 coordinate 35,470,315, forward strand.
TTTTTGAAACAATTCTACTTTTGAACAACTTGAGTATAGAAAAGCGATCACTCACTGAACTTATTTGCGTAACAATCACAACGTTTAATGGTGTGCACTATTCACTAGCTAAATTATATTTTGTTTACTTTATACAAAAACATTACTGGCGGAAGTGCAATTTTTCATTCGGGCACGTTTCATTTACCACTAGAAAGACGATTCACTAGATGGGTATCAGATGATCGAGGATCGATCGTTTCACTGTTGAGCATGGTAAACACTTTGCACATCGACACACAAACTTGATTGAACTTTTATCTAATGCCTTCCTTGCAAAATTTACGTAAAACAAAGTTTATAACATTTTCACAACTTGCGAAAGTGTTTATCGAAAAATTGGAAATCTATCAACAGAATAGATCTGTTCCGTTTGAACCAGCAATACCAGCACAACGTCCGCGAAACCGCAAATCGGCTCGTCCCATCCGAGCTCTCGCACGTCCGACGAACACGTGCGACGCGAATGCCACGGAGCAACTGGTCCGATCGTGATGATCGTGCTGCCACGATCGCGACCCACAAGTTGCTCACCGTCTTTGAGTGCTTGCTCGCGAGTTTGCTTTTCCTCCCATTTTTTAAGCTCTCCCATTTTTTCACCGAATTCTCTTTTAATGTCTTAAGACGTAAGTCGGAATTCCGACTGATCTGAAGATCGTGAGACCAGCGGATCTCGTGGAAATCGTCCGATCAAGTGTAGGCACACGACAGCATTACTCAATCTAAATAGTTTCGTACATTCTTGACTCATATGACGGCGGCATTAGGATTCACTCCGATACAGATTCCAATGATTTAACAACCCTTGCATGTACCCACGACATGCTCCATTGCACGATTTTTGAAAATCGGATATGCTGTATCCATTTTTAAGATGAGCTAGATTTCTCGAGCATGTATTTATTTCCCAGCTTTACCAGCGGCTTTCAACTGTTTATACATATTTTATTATGGTTGCAAAGCCCTCCGTTTAACATCTGCCTCGGTCGAGCGTATTTGTAATATTCTTCAAACCAGAGCTTATGTTCCTCGCTTGGTAAGAAATGATAACATAGATTCAACCGTTAAAATGGATTTGTAGCTTCATTTACATTCTTAAATGAACAAACACTAATATACAAATGATGTTGTCCTTAAAACAAACCTTATTTGTAAATGATATTTTTATATTTATATTATGTTTTGGAATATAGAGCGAACATGTGCCACAACCGCCTGCCCCCAACGTTCCACTAAATAAACGACACATTTAACTACAGTACAATTTGGTACAGTAGAATTTGGTAGATGCACAACTGAATCCAAACGTTTTATTTTGGCGTTTTTCAACACTCTACACTATTTCTGGAACTTTGTGGAAATGAAACGTTTTAACAAGTACCTGTTCTACTATCATCCCGATTCTTTAATGTACGTAAACCTATTTTTAGCGTAAGTCTCTTCAATCTTATCTTTGTCTTCTTTGTCTTTAATGCTGAAAAAACCATTTGAAAGTTTCAAGTTGACCATAAATATTTTATAAATTGCCGGATTTCTACATCACACATTTTTTAAAAGTACCTGTGGGTTTCTTCCTAAAATTAGCTTTATATTTATATACCCATTTATCTCAACCACTTGGTTGATAGAGAAGGTGACGGAAAAGCCACGTGAAGGCTTATGTTTATTTTTATTGTGTATTATAATAGACACAAGCATACAATTTATATAGTTCATCGTTGCTCGCATCGCATAGTTTGCATAATTTCCATGAAACTCACTGACTGGTTTACCCGTCACAAAAACCATGTCATGTGTTTTGCATATTTCGAGGCGCAAGTAGTGCTACACTACATTTAACCCTACTTTGTTCCTCATTTGGATAAACTTCAAATAATAAAGAAGAGTAATAGTATAATGCATAATATTGGACTATATCGATCTGGAATGCATAATGTACTTAGTTTCATTGGATAATCTGCAAATGCAGTGGGTAAGTTTTTAATAGGTAATACTAGGCCATTTCATGCGATAGCTTTCTATAAACGTTTATTAAACAATAAACCTGATCGACATTGTATTTGTGAGTGATCGACATGTTATTTTTCGATACTATACTATTAAGCAACATAAAAGTTGTTGAAAACATTAAAACAAACATTACTAGCGGCATTGAACAGCGAAATGCATATTCATTTTCCCGCTTAAGGCTTCCAGAAGTGTACACCGGACACTGTAAGTGAATATATGAAATATGCATCCTTTTTCCTTTCTTTACCATTCTTGAGCTATCTCTATAATTCCTCGATGTACACGCTATGATAGTACATGAATGCAATCAACTTAAAAGAAATGCACTATCAATGACATCAATTATGCATCCGTTTATTAAAGGAGATTCTTATGTTCAGAATCATATTTATAGCATGCCTGATGTTCTGTATGTACCAGTTCAAAATTCGTACTTTCTCGGACAATACATCCGGATCATGAAAACCCCATGGCTGCTTGTTGTATCGTGCGTGGTCCTCTGCGTTTCAGCCAGTGACAGTAAACCACAGCCGAACGTATCCTTTCCACTACTAACGCCACCAAACTACGATGTGCGTCCTCTATTGAAAACCTTTGTCGAGCTTCAAAATCAGTGGTGCCCACCGCATCGGTTCAAAAAATTATTTGTTCTCAAGTACAACGTCGATCAGCAGTCGGAGGACATTCTCACAGAGTTACTGAAGCTGAACGAAACACCAAAGATGTTGTTCAACAAAGCTTCAGATTTTCCCTACTACACATACGAGAGTCGCCGGTGTGCCATAATGATGGTGAAGGGTTACGAAACATTAATGGTATGGCAATGTACAGCACTAGTGACAACTTCGCTTCAATTCGAACGTTATTTGCATTTTGCAGAAACATACACCGGATTATTATGGAAGTCGATATTTTATCTTTCACCCGAAATTGGCAAACAACTCATTCATGGAGGGTTTGTTCAGAGTTGACTCATTGATACTGGATAAGGCGTACCACATCGTCTACGGCAAAGCAGCATCGGATCTCGCAATATACTTTAGGAACTTCTACTCCAATCAAACCATTTCGATTGATCCGCTCGATGTACGCATCTTTGACGTTTTGCGTGACCTGCACGGAAAGAAAATACGTATGTGGCTGTGGGACGTACCCCCAGAAGCGATCAGCTTTGAAACATACTTAGGAGAAACGATTGCTAGTCTTCGCAATGCATCGTTCGAAGTGGTGTATAGCAGCTGGGTTGATAGAATTTATGCTGCAATAGACTACGCAGTAGTACACTCCGGATCCCCTACACAGACTACAGACAGCATCAGAGCCCTCGGGAGTACCTTCATGGCCGTGCTTGTGCCACGAAGCAAACCCAAATCGGTCATCTCTGTGTTGGTCGATCCGTTTGACTACTACACCTGGATCGGTATACTGGTTATGATCGTTGCGATGGTGCTGGTTCTGTCCCAATTTGGACTCTCCTTACGCCTGCTTCATCCCGTTGAGGTCGGTATCGAGCTAATCATGTGTATCCTGGGTGGACCGTCGCGAACGTACGGAGGCTGGTTCGAAAACCATCTTATCACCACCTTCTGTCTAGTGTCTATCGTACTCGTATCGTCGTATCAGTCACTCATCATCTCATACCTATCTGTCGTCCGCAAACTCCCAGAGATCAACTCGATACAGGAAATCTTAGACAGGTGCCGCTTCCCGTACGGTACGTACATGGCGCACGATTTGGGATTAGAGGTCGACTATAAATTCGACCTCGAAAACGGGTTAAAGCTAGACAAAAATCTTTGCTATCTGTTCAATGGCCGCGACAGTAAACATACCACTAAGCTTCTGCTAGAATACGCCAGACAGAATGAGAAATACGAAATGTTCGGTAAAATACCTGCTGAAGCCGCTTTTCAACACAACCTACGCATTGCCGACGCAACTTTTTACCATTTTAATCTACTATACTATTTTGTAAACAAGTCGATCTTCCGCGAGGTGCTTCCCTTCTTTATCAATGCCTTCTTCGAGGCGGGTCTGTTCGATCAGTACTACAAAAACAAGAGTTTCACATCAATTGGCTACCAGCATGAGCTTTTCATCAATCAATCCTTCACAGTGGCCGATCTTTCCATCGTCTGGTATCTGTTTCTCGCCGGAGCTGCTTTGAGCTTCAGCTGCTTTTTGCTTGAGCTGAGTGCACATCACTTTCCGGCTCAAAAGCTATGGCATATAGTTCGGGCCCAATTGTGTCGTTTAGGAAAAATGATGTTAGCTTGGAAAAAGTAGGAAAAGTTGCTTCTAAACAATATTTTCAGGACTAGCATTTGATCTTTGGCATCACATTTCCATACACTACAAACAAACACCATAGGACACATACATATTTCCTGGTTGTACAAATATGGAACGTCGTAAGTAAATTAAAGCTAAAGCACTTGTCGGCAAATACCAAACGGTATTTAAACGAATAATTTTCAATTCCAAAGTTCAGAGTAGGTGAAGCGTCAATTTTCACGACATAACCCAAAGGTTGGTCCCAAATAATGAAAATATCATCTGCATATGCCAGGATCTGGACTAACGAATAGAAAATACCGTGAGAAACACTCCTTTGATTTATACAGCTATTTTTTAAATTTCCATAAAAATTTAGCCTTTTTTAAAGTTGGAATCTTATTGCTGTCAGTTTTCCATCTATTCAGTTAGTTATTATTAGGTCGTGTTTATGCGAGTTATTAACATTTAAGTCGAATAATTTTTTAAACAAGGGGCGCGAAAATAAAAAAAACACCACTTTGTCAGCAAGAGAAGATTTTTAACTAAAGCTCAATTAAAATACAATGATGTATCCAATTCCTTCAAAATACGGTGATTTGTAGATACAAAATTAATTTTCCAGGGAATTCTGTCTATTATGGTCCCCGTCTTCGGTTGTCGCGGACCCAACGTGCCACGTTATCGTTGCTTAATTATTTGACATTTGAATAAACTTATGAATTCTAGTATCATTGTACTGAAAACGAAGTCACATCAAATCCTATCCCATCAACCTCATCTAAGACTCATTTTTTTATTCAATTAGTTGACTGCTATGGCTATCATTTGTTTTTGTCTCATAAAAGCTATTAGGATTCCTAAAACTATTTTTTTTAGATGGTTAGACTGCTTCATTTTTGAAATCCGTTGGTCAAATACGTTGACTGCCAAGTGTGCTAAAACCACACTTTTTTAGTACAATTTGTTTTGAAAAAAATAATTTTATAAAACTATTACATCACTGGCAAAGACTAAACTTCCCAAAGAATGTGTTCCCATAATTAATTTATGGGCTAATGACAGCTGACTATAAAAACTGGGTTAGCAACAGAAAATTGTTAACACCTGCTACGATATCTTTGCCAACTTCTATTGCAAAAAAGATGCACATCCTTATCAGTAGACATTCTCAGACCGATACAACATGAACGAATAGAATTGGATTTCTTTTAAATAAACGTCAAAAGCAATAATTGGACGAAATGAAATGAATTCGCTTTACTTTAGTTGCTTACATGTCTCCAACAGTTATGAAGGCTTGTTTGTGCCTCATTACCCGGATCCGTGAGTCTGGACTCTCTCTGACGGTACCTCTGACGGAGAAGGGAACGAGATTAGAGGTACGAAATACATAAATATAAGTGCAAAGCGGGAGAACGTCTTTTTTACGATGTTACAAACTCTTCGAGTACACTCTGTAACAAGCAGCGTTAATTAAAGAGTAAACTTTTTGTTTACTTTACAACGCAAAACCTGAAAGTTCTTCTGATTTTCCTCGCCAACAGACAGTGTTTGATACACCACTAAAGGCTACTACGACAGCAAGTGACATGCGCAAGTGACAAGTTGCAACGTAGCTACACCATGCGAATTGGAACGTAAATAGCAAGAAGCAAGTAATACACGTGTCTGATTTTGCTGATTGAAAATCAATGCAACGGTGCATAAAATTCATAACATAGTGTTTACTTGCATGTGCAAACGGCTTCTTGCAGCCTACACTAACCGCCGTGGGAATCAGACTTAAATATGCGTAATACGTACAATGAGAATATTTCAATGGATTGTAACATATTGTAATACGGTGCATACTCACTGTAAGAAGCATCATCTTTTGCAACAAATGGCAATATTGGCATTGTTAAAGTACCCCATTTATCCTTTTCCGTACTTCATATATGAAGCTTATAGTTTACGACCTACTAGGCGCCTCCATCATGCCACATGCATAAGCGTCGTGTGTAGTAATACATGCTTGTAATTTTGATTCAATAAAATGTATGTCGACGATGGTGTTGTAAAATTGTGGACGAGTTAGTGGTTGAACATTTGAAAAAACCTTCGTACAGTGGCAAAGAATGAAATTTTGCTTCGTTGCAACGCTTTGCCACGCCTTTTTTAAAAAAAGATCAAGGATCTATCGACCTCATTGGTGCTAAGGTAAATTTTAAAATTTTGAGATATCAATTGCATATCATCTGTATGAATTGTAGATTTAGTTATGCTCACATAGTCTTTGCTTTTATAATTCACAGTTTCAAAGTTAAGTGTCGAGATGCGGCAATAAATCCGACTATTTTAAAGTGCACGTCAAGCGTGTTATTTTTCAAATGCACTCAAAGTGGAAACGGGATTCGAACCGAAGTTTGCCAACAGCAAAGCTTTAGTGTTACCGAGAAACCATAGCACAAATGAAGATGAAATATCGCCACTTGAATCGTGGTACAGGACAGTTTTGAAGAAAATATTCGCATAATAACACCTTTAGCTGTACACTATTAGTGAGTGACGATTTTGGTGGGAATTACAGATCCTATATGTCTTCTGTGACCACCTAGTGCCTTGACGACGTGGGTTTCGAATACCTACCCATTTTGCTAACTATACATTTGATTATAGGACGATGTTGAAAATTGATCGAGAAACGATAGTTTTTTCGTCATATCGAACCGGATGAGGCGCATGATTGAGATGATTGTGGGTGCTGAGCCCAAAATAAGAGGCCAAACTGGTGCGACAATATTTCATTAGAGGTAAGGCTCGGAGAGAGGCCTTGTCCCACTAGGGGATGTCGTGCCACATAAAAAAAGTCATCAAACCACCGACGAAAATTAGACTTGTCCCGTAATAAGTCAAATATTTCAACTTGTATAGTATGTCAAGCACAAGACCATGAGAGTGCGTTAAAAAAATAAATGTATATTAAAAAACCATAAGTACTGATAAAAAACTTAATAAAAATAATGAAAAGATGTGCTACTATTCCAATATGAAAACTCTTAGCTGAAAAATCATGTGATTTGTCGATACTATAGTATTAAGCAACATAAAGTTTGTTGAAAACATTAAAACAAACATTACTAACGGTATTGCACAGCGAAATGCATATTCATTTTCCCGCTTATGGCTTCCAGAAGTGTACACCGGACACTGTAAGTGAAAATATGAAATATGCATCCTTTTTCCTTTCTTTACCATTCTTGAGCTATCTCTATAATTCCTCGATGTACACGCTATGATAGTACATGAATGCAATCAACTTAAAAGAAATGCACTATCAATTACATCAATTATGCATCCGTTTATTAAAGGAGATTCTTATGTTCGGAATCATATTTATAGCATGCCTGATGTTCTGTATGTACCAGTTCAAAATTCGTACTTTCTCGGACAATACATCCAGATCATGAAAACTCAATGGCTGCTTGTTGTATCGTGCGTGATCCTCTGCGTTTCGGTCAGTGACAGTAAACCACAGCCGAACGTATCCTTTCCACTACTAACGCCACCAAACTACGATGTGCGTCCTCTATTGAAAACCTTTGTCGAACTTCAAAATCAGTGGTGCCCACCGCATCGGTTCAAAAAATTATTTGTTCTCAAGTACAATGCCGATCAGCAGTCGGAGGACATTCTCACGGCGTTGCTGAAGCTGAACGAACCACCAAAGATGTTATTCAACCAAGCTTCGGATTTGCTCTACTACACATACGAGAGCCGCCGGTGTACTATAATGATGGTGAGGGGTTACGAAACACTAATGGTATGGCAATGTACAGCACTAGTGACAACTCTGCTTCAGTTCGAACGTTATTTGCATTTTGCAGAAAACTGAACCGGATTATTATGGAAGTCGATATTTTATCTTTCACCCGAAATTGGAAAACAACTCGTTAATGGAGAGTTTATTTAAAGCTGACTCATTGATACTGGATAAAGCGTACCACATCGTCTACGGTAAAGCAGCGTCGGATCTCGCAATATACTTCAAGAACTTCTACTCCAATCAAACCATTTTGATAGATCCGCTCAATGTACGCACCTTAGACGTTTTGCGTGACCTGCACGGAAAGAAAATACGTATGTGGCTGTGGGACGTACCCCCAGAAGCGATCAGCTTTGAAACATACTTAGGAGAAACGATTGCACGTGTCCGCAATGCATCGTTCGAAGTGGTTTATAGCAGCTGGGGTGATAGAGTTTTTGCTGAAATAGACTACGCAGTAGTGCACTTAGGATACCCTATACAGACTACAGACAGCATCAGGGCCCTCGGGAGTACCTTCATGGCCGTGCTTGTGCCACGAAGCAAACCCAAATCGGTCATCTCTGTGTTGGTCGATCCGTTTGACTACTACACCTGGATCGGTATACTGGTTATGATCGTTGCGATGATGCTGGTTCTGTCCCAATTTGGACTCTCCTTACGCCTGCTTCATCCCGTTGAGGTCGGTATCGAGCTAATCATGTGTATCCTGGGTGGACCGTCGCGAACGTACGGAGGCTGGTTCGAAAACCATCTTATCACCACCTTCTGTCTAGTGTCTATCGTACTCGTATCGTCGTATCAGTCACTCATCATCTCATACCTATCTGTCGTCCGCAAACTCCCGGAGATCAACTCGATAAAGGATATCTTAGACAGGTGTCGCTTCCCGTATGATACGTACATGGCGAACTATTTAGGATTAGAGGTCGACTATAATATCGACCTCGAAAACGGGGTAGAGCTAGACAAAAATCTTTGCTATCTGTTCAATGGTCGCGACAGTAAACATACCACTAAGCTTCTGCTAGAATACGCCAGGCAGAATGAGAAATACGAAATGTTCGGTAAAATACCTGCTGAAGCCGCTTTTCAACACAACCTACGTATTGCCGACGCAACTTTTTACCATTTTAATCTTCTGTACTACTTTAAAAACAAGTCGATCTTCCGCGAGGTGCTTCCCTTCTTTATCAATGCCTTCTTCGAGGCGGGTCTGTTTGATCAGTACTACAAAAACAAGAGTTTCACATCAATTGGCTACCAGCATGAGCTTTTCATCAATCAATCCTTTACCGTGGCCGATCTTTCCATCGTCTGGTATCTGTTTCTCGCCGGAGCTGCTTTGAGCTTCGGTTGCTTTTTGTTGGAGCTGGCTGCACATCACTTTCCGGCCCAAAGGTTAGGGGATATAGCTCGTGTCCAATTGCAGCGCTTAGGAAAAATGATGTTAGCTTGGAAAAAGTAGGAAAAGTTGCTTCTCCACAACATTTTTAGGACTAATATTTTATCTTTGGCATTACACACCCAGCATTACAAACATATATGCGCGTGTATAACAGCGTTACGACCGTCTTCGAACTTTTCTACCCCATTCAGGGCTTAAAAGACTTGTGCCCTGAGCATACCTGGGTAACCAGTCCTCTCGTACCGGGGTTCGTTCAGTTTCGTTTGGAATTGTAACGGCCGCCGTTGCAGGACCGCCTATGCGTTCGTGGGCTAATCTTATACCCGTTGTAACTGCTCAGCTGTCGCGGATCCTCCCAATAATACCAATATCATCTGCACATACCAGGATTTGGAATAACGTATAGAATACACCGCTGAAAACACTGTTTTGTTTTTTGCCAACATTTTGTAAATTTCTATGAAAATTTAGCTTTATCCAGTTTGGAATGTGAATTATTATCATTTCAGCCGAATGTTTTATAAACAGGAGGCGTGGAAATAAAAATAGCACCACTTTGTTTTTCGTTTAGTAATTGAAGATTTTCTAACTGAAGCTCAATTTAAATGCAATTTAACACGTTCCGTACCGCGTCACCCAAATATGGGTGATAGCAGTTCTAGTTCTAAAAAGTTTTTGACCCATAAATAAATGAAAATGCAACATAAAAATTATTGTAATATTTTATATAAATTTTTTGGGAAGCTAAGTTTTTGCTTGGCCTTCGAAAACAATCGGTTTAACAAGTATTATAAACAAAATGTAATTTAAAAAATTGTACTAAAAATTGTGCTAAAACGCTTGGTACGCAACGTGTTAATGATGTCATAATGAATTTAATGATGATGTAGGGTCCGTGACAGCCGAGCGGTAGCATCGGATTGAAAATCGGCCCATGAGCGCCGGGGCTCACCGCCTCGACGGCATGGGTTCGAATTTTAACACGTTGATTGCCAAGCGTTTTTAGCACACTTTTTTAGTACAATCTTTTTAAATATAATTTGTTATGACATTTATTAAACCAATAATTTTTGAAGGCTAAACAAAAACTTAGCTTCCCAAAGAATTGATATCAAATATTACTATAATTGTTTTGTTGCATTTTCATTTATTTATGGGTTAAAAAACTTTTTAGAACTGAGTTTTGCTGTCAACGGCATGGCAGTCAACGTGTTAACTGAGATCGGACCCTCCCCTGTACGAGAGGACTGACTATCCACGTACAACAGGGAAACAAGTCTCGTAAGTCCTTAACGTACCACGTTATCGTTGCTTAATTATTTAACATTTGAAGATAACCACGATGATAATGCGTAGGCCATAAGTTTTCTATAACATTAGGGTACCGAAACCAACCTAAAGTTATAATAAACTAATGATTTCCGGTATTATTCTACTGGAAAACGAAGTTTTCCATCTATGTTTTACGTTGACGTTAACTGTCATGGCTATCATTTTTGATAGCCAGTTGTCAAATGTTTTAAAATGGTTTTGCCTCATAAATATATAAAAATGTAAATAAAAGCTTTTATAGTTCCAAAACATAATTCTTTGGGATGGTTAGACTCTGCTTCATGTTTGAAACCCGTTGGTTTAGTATGTTGACAGCCAAGCGTTTTTAGCATACTTTTTTAGTACAATCTGTTTTGACTCTGTTTAAAAAATCAACCACTGAGCTTCGACGACCAAACAAAGACTACGTATTCCAAAGAATTGATTTCCATAAAAAATTGAGCACTAATGACAGCTGACTATCAAAATGGGTAAGTAACAGAAATGTGTTCACACCTGCTACGTTATCTTTACCAACTTTAAATGTAAAAAAGATGCACACCCTTATCAGTAGACATTCTCAGCTGTACACTACTAGTGAGTTACAATTTTGGTAGGAAAATACAGATCCATATGTCTTCTGTGAGCAGCTAATGCCTTGACGACGTGGGTTTCGAATCCCAACCCATTTTGCTAATCATACATTTTTGCTATAGTTTTAGATTCATTCTATTCAGATCAGCTTCTCTCGATGCGCGATTGAAACATGACGATGAAAAATTCTGCGTTCTTCAACAACGCGTTAACAACTTGAGCCATTATAATACCAAACAGGCGAGGAGATCAGCTGGTAAGTTGTTGTTTTATCATTAATATAATTTACGATCGTGATAGTAAGGAAATGATTTTTAACGACAATCGATATTCTTTAAAACAAATCATGACACAGCAGAATTAATCATGAAAAGTAAATCTATCTTTGCTGTGTAGTGTTTTATTTTAACGTAAATGTAGCGTATCATAAAGGTTTATCAACGAATTGCATTCATTAATCATCAAATATACTGGGCTGATAAAGAACATATTTTATAACAACTGTGTTTAGTTGATGAACAAAGTATTCAATATAAATTCTGATATATTAGTATCAAATAATAATCAAATCACACATAATCAATTCTTCTCTTTTTCTATTTCTTCTTTAAGATGCATAATTTAATCTCTTCTTTAAAAAAAACTTATTTGCAAAACATTGAGAAATAAAAGGAGAAAACGCATAAAAATATTTCGTTCAGCTTATTTATTAGGCGCAAGGGCCAGGATCTCACAGACTCGCGTGGATGCGAAAGAAAAACTTCCTAGAAGCTAACTGTTGGTCTCGCGCGCTCACCGCTCAAAAATGCACGGTGCCGCTTCTATCCAGTAAATTAAACAGTGATTGGATAACTCATGGAATTCGAAGAATAGATATCTCATCGAGAAGTTATACGATGGGAAAGGTTATTTGGGCGGACTGTCCTGTTCGAGTATATTTTTCTGTGCCGAGAAGTGAATCGGTGCGCGCAATCAGGATCTTGAGGAACAGAATTCTTTCAGTCCCTGCCAGTTTGCTCTGGGTTATAGACCATACGCCCATAGGCCATAAATTCCAGGTACAGTTAACATAATTGGATAAGAGAGTGTGAGACTAGTGCTACAGATTGATTATCGTAAAATTAATTTCGTTTTAGCCACACGTATTTAAAACAAACGTGGTCTTGATTATTATTTTGTATTACTTTTAATTATGCAAAAGCATTTCTAATCATCAGCTTCTGTGATATTGAGATAATTCAATGCTGCATTCACAAACATTAAATGTTGATGATAAAACATTTGTCTGATCTCGGTTCACATTCGATGGCGCATCGGATAAAAATCCTTAAATTTTCATTCATCAGTCTATATTTTCCAGTATTTAAGGAGTTTTACAGCGTGAGCATCATGAGCAAGGTAAAACTACTAGGCTTTGTTAAGGGGGGCTCTAGGGCTCATCCATTGCTAATGTTGCGGATATTTTAGAATAATTGCTAAGTTGGGTATTTTAGAATAATTTTTCCTTATACATATGGCATTTTTGTTCTACAGGTTTGTGACATTATTTTTTACAATTGAAAAGATTTTACCTTGTTGATGATTATTCAACCTGATGGGCCTAATGAATACTACGTACGCATAACGAAATTCGAAGCAGAAACATTATCTAAAGTTAATTTATGTTAAATTAAGGCATGAAGGAATCTGAATCAAATACGATCACCTATTGATCGATGCTGCTTCCCTAGTCTTTCCTAGTCATATAGCCATTTCATCTCAATATTTCTAAACCATTTCGCAAAGCATTTTAACCTAGCAAATCCTCAAAATTACTTTATTATCAACGAATTTGTGAAAATTTGAGCACTGATGGTGATCATTTAGCTAAAAACGACTTTGGAATTAATGAACGTTTCCCTCGCGCTCATCTAGCTTTTGCAAAACTTCTTTAACTATTTCTTCAATGGATGCTATATTTCTTCTAGCATTGCTTCCTTTAGCTCTGTTTCTTATAATTTTCATAGCTTTTTCAACTATTCTATTTATTACAGAGTCTGAACATTTTATGGAAAATTCCATGCTGAAGTTACCTCTGCGTATTAAGGAATTTTCTCCTTCCTCGATGCTTGATGAATTTTCGGCTGTATAAAATGCGTTTACCCCCCAAGTCTCGATTTTCATCTTCCTTTTATTTGGCTGGACCGATATACCCTGTATTGCTGTCTGCTGGGACGTTCGTTTTAGACAAGACCTGGATACAATAATGAAAAACATTGATATTGATTGGATTGAATAACTTATGCTACTAATGAAGGAAACAAATAAACTTACCATAGTTTAGTAATTTTCTCATATTTTTCAATTACCGAAAGATTTGTCTTCACCGAAACTAGTGTCGAATCCAGTTTAACATCCTAAAAGTATATTTAAGTATATGTAAGTCAGAAAATACATGGAAAAGCTGAGTTCATCACGAAAAAGCTAAGTGTTTTGAGGATATTTTACACTATTTTATACCCATGAGCTATTCAACATTGAGGAATTACAGTCGTCGATTGATTCGAAACCATTTTTTTCAAGGTACATTTTACTTTAATTTTACTTTTGCTACTTACCCATGAATCGCTGACTGCTATGCCATTTATAACATTAAGTAAAACTAAATGGCAACAGAAGAGAAACAACATAAATACTACCATGCTGTAGTCTGCTTGGTCAAAATTAATCGAACCAGCATCGAATTCACCTGAGAAACAAAACGAGATGAGAAAACATTAGTTATACTTCCTGAAATTACCGAGCACGTATGACAACTTACCAGTAAACATTACCATGATTTTCGTAAAAGTAAAACCTAACTTATCGAATTGGGACCCATTGTTTGATAGACGACGGTCCCTGAACACCACATGAAAACAAAAGGCAAACGACACGATCATGCTAGCAAACAGTACCAAGCACTTCAAAAAATTTACAAACACTTTCCGCAGCATAACGAAATGCATAGAAAAAGACCAATAGCGGAGGGAACTCAGCATCTGCATGAACTGTACCGCTGATAGTAAAATCGCCGCAATAGTAGCAAATGTATACCAGGGCGCTAAAACATAGGCCACTATCAAGAGCAGTTCTATGTAGTTTTCAATTGAAGAGCAATAAGTTTTCCAACCATATGCTAAACACTGCACTATTTCTCTTAGCAAGATGAATGCACCTGTTAACCAATACAATATCCACCATTTTTCATCGGGTCGCTGCTGCAAAAGCCACATAAGCAAACAAAACAAAATACATCCTGCAACAAGGTTTGCAATCAACAGTGACTCGACTTTCTGCCACTTAAGCATAATCATGCTGGCAAGAACTGGATGCCCCAGAAGTCGATTTATGTTAGGCAATTCAGCCATCTGTATCATCGTAAGCGTGTCATTCGTGTTACGAGCCGAAGGAGGAGGAATAAAGTTTTTAAAGTTGATTGTTAACATGTACTCGTCGGATTCCTCGTCCTTATTGTTGCAAGAAACACATTGATCTAAGTGGATCTTCAATACTTTTGAGTCGATCCATTGAAGCGCCTGATCTTTTGTATTCGCCCTCCCGAGATATGCACCCTTACTAAGAAGTTTCAGTATAGCATCATCTTCCCCTAACTTTGCAGCATAATACAAAGCGGTACGCGATCTCGGCTTATCCGGTTGGTTAACATCTACTTTTGAATCTTCCAAAAGCACATCAAGACATTGTAGAAGACAATCCTTTATCCCTATCCCGTTCATAGTCTTATATTCATGGATGTTGTTTTTCCTACAATTGCTCATTTGCTTCACCACCACTGAGAGAAGTGGCTCTTCAATAGTTTCAACTTTTCCAAACATTACATCAATATTCGAAAGTAACCATTTTAGCAATTCGGCGTGCCCTCGGTTACAACACTTTTCCAACAGTTCTGCATAAAAGTCTTTCAATTCCTTGGAGTTTTTATCCCAAGCTTCGTTTTTACTCATCTTATCCATCAGGTGCTTTGTAATTTGCAAACAGCCTTCTTCAACAGCCTTTTCCACCAATTTCTTGTGATCCTCGTTGGATTGTGATCCTCGTTGGAAAAGAATTAAATCGCATGTATTAGAATGTAAGTATTCGTCGTATTGAGCAATAAAGCTACTTTCATTAACCTTACTGGCACTTAAAAGATTTCTCAGGACCTCAATGGTCACAATCTCGTCGTTTGTGGGAATGTCCATAGTAGGAAAGTGCTTTTTGATCTTACGCTTCAGTAGGCCATCGCGAAAATTCCATTCGATAACATATTTTTTCTTGAAAAATTCTAAATCGTTTCTAACACGTTGCTTTGCTTCTTCCGTTATTCCGTTCTTATCACAAAGATCCACCAAGTACTTAATAGGTGGTACGTTTTCCTCATTAGTAGCATTAATGTTAGCCCCCTTGTCCAACAACATTTTTATACAACTTATAATTTGCTTTCTGTTTTCGAGTGTAAGCTTCGCGAACAATAAAAATAGTGCCGTTTTATCTTCATATTTCGCATCGATTCGTAAATCCGCCTTTTTTAGCAGCTCTTCTAGATTTTCCGGATCAAGAGATTCCGCAGCTAGATGGATTGGGTACTTTTTAGTCGTAGGATTTTGCTGAAAAGAAGAAACATTTTTAGCGAATGATATTTTTCTTAGTAATGTTTTGGGTGTCATCGTTAACCTTAGATAATAGGGTCTATGGTATGTAAGTGATAGAAACACCGGAGAGAATTGTTAAGTTTTCTCCTCAATAACAGTAGCTTGTTGTTCATCATAAAATGTATAAATGGCTTGTCTTCTTTGATGTACATATAACGACACAATCAAGGAAATTTATTATTTTTCCTTAACACGTTGAACCCCTGCAGGGGGCCTGGTCAGAACTTTACGAATACACATGCATTTGCGTTTTTCCCTATGGGAGAGATAAGGGCTGACACCGATGACAGCATAGCCTTCCGTTTTCTGTACTAAAAATCAAAACGATTTTGATTCTTGCCGCAGAGCCTTGCTTTTTTATATACCAATAGATATTGTTGCTAGTAGATTCTAATGAGATTGTAAACTCATATAATTTTGATTTTTAACGCGTTGACTGCCAAGCGTTTTTAGCACACTTTTTTAGAACAATCTTTTATAATAAAATTTGCTTAAAACAATTATTAAACCAACGATTTTTGAAGGCAAAGCAAAAATTTTGCTACTCAAAGAACTGACAAAAAATATTACTATAGTTTTTATGTTGCATTTTCATTTGTTTATGGATAAAAAACGTTTTAGAACTTTTTAGAACTGTCACCCACTTTTGGGTGACATGGCAGTCAACGTGTTTACACGTTGACTGCCAAGCGTTTTTGGCACATTTTTTTAATACAATCTTGTCATGTCACCCAGAAGTGGGTGACAGCAAAAATCAGTTCTAAAAAGTTTTTGACCTATAAATAAATGAAAATGTAACATAAAAATTATAATAATATTTCATATCAATTCTTTGAGAAGCGAAGATTTTGCTAAACCTTCAAAAATCGTTGGTCAAAAAAATGTTATAAACAAATTTTATTAAAAAAGATTGTACTAAAAAAGTTTGCTAAAAACGCTTGGCAGTCAACGTGTTAACACGTTGACTGCCATGTCACCCAAAAGTGAGTGACAGTTCTAAAAAGTTCTAAAAAGTGTTTTATCCATAAACAAATGAAAATGCAACATAAAAACTATAGTAATATTTTTTGTCAATTCTTTGAGTAGCAAAATGTTTGCTTAGCCTTTAAAAACCGTTGGTTTTATAATTGTTTTAAGCAAATTTTATTAAAAAAGATTGTTCTAAAAAAGTGTGCTAAAAACGCTTGGCAGTCCACGTGTTAACACGTTGCGTACCAAGCGTTTTAGCACAAATTTTAGTACAATCTTTTTAATTACAATTTGTTTATAATATTTATTGAACCAACGATTTTTGAAGGCCAAGCAAAAACTTAGCTTACCAAACAACTTATTTTTAATATAAATATAAATTTTAATGTTGCATTTTCATTTATTTATGGGTTAAAAACTTTTAAGAACAAGAACAGCTGTCACCCATATTTGGATGACGCGGTACGGAACGTGTTAATAAATGTTACAAAAGAATCTGTTGTGTTAACACGTTGACTGCCAAGCGTTTTTGGAACACTTTTTCGTACAATTAAAAAAAAAAATTGCATATAACAAAAACTTAGCCCGTATATAAAGTATTTGGTATAAACACAAATTTCATGAAAAATAATAGTACTAAACAATTGGGTAAAATCCCAAATGAAGCCCCCCCCGGCGCCGCATCGTCATCATTTTTTCCACGTTTGCGCCTGAAAGTTATGCAATAGGTGGCACATCAATTCAGTTTGAATATTTGAACCGTTGATTTTCCGTTAGGAGCTGTAATGATTTGAACTAATCGGTTAAACTGAGTAAGATGGACATCATAAACCAGTGATTTGGAGTGAAAAAATGAGTACGAAACGGCGGCGCGCCCGCAGCGAGCGCAGCGAGCGGACCGCGCTAGGACTACCGAAAAAGGGAGTTTGTTATAAATTTGTGAAATAATTGATTGCGTAACCGAATTTTCATACACTCATGCAAGTAATGCATGAGGGAGTTTATGTTGTACATCCTTTCCAGTATAATCATCATCTTTAATTTAACAAGAATTCAATTCAAACGATTCACAACGGCATTTGTTTCACCAATTGCATACCTTTAAGGTACATCCGCTCACAAATGGTGTAGCCACGACAGCGATTTTGGCTGGGGGGGCTTCATTTGGGATTTTACCAACAATTGTTCTAAAACGCTTGGTAGTCAATGTGATAACACGTTGACGTAGACCTAGCGAAGTCCGTTTCAAACTCATTTCTTCAGTCCACGACGGGGGGACCTCATTTGGGATTTTACTTTTTTTCATAATTTAATCTTCATAATCAATATTTATAATCCCAGAAAAAAATATTTAAGTTAAAAGAGTTTTACATACCATGTTATACTTTGCCGAATAACTCAAACAAGTTCGTATGAAATCCTTTTTACCGGGTGTTTTGCATATAACTTCAAATAGCGACAACCCGTTTTTATAAGGTCCATTTACATCGTAACCCTGTTTAAGACTGGCCTCGAACGCTTGAAGATCATTTATCTGAAAACATATCATAACGGATCATGCAACAGTTTATACTTTTTTTAACTACAATATTCTTACATTTATTTGGTCCGTCATTTTTCTGCTACTCCGCAAAACGTTTTCGGTCTTGAATGATCACTCTCTAATGAAAAAAAATTACAAAAAATGTAAATTTCTTTTTCCTATGTACGACGGTTTTTTCTATCAACAACAGCGTAGGCTGTTCTGGAATGAAATGAAATTCAATCTGTGAGACTAGACGATTGATCATAGGTTGGGGCAAGAACCATCATTTCATATCGGATGTAGTTAATTCGGGTAAATATGGGTGACGGGAATGCTTAGATGTCTGCAAAGTGTTAAAGCTGATGGCATTCAATTGACGATGACCAACAGCACTTTGTAAAAAGTACAATACAACGAACGATCTGTAACGCAGTGACCATTATCTTAAACCTTAAGGTGCGCTTCGGACACTCGACCCGCTCACGTAAGCCCATAGTTATGCACCGTAGGGATTTTAGTACAATCCGCTGCCTTGTCAACGATATAAATTGAACAAGCTCTCTTAGCATCAAGATACGAACCGTGTTAGACGTTTCTCTTCAGTCATCCCAAATCTCATATGAAAAGGCCTTAGAATTCAAATTGTTGACCCCGAACTGGTGAATAATCCTAACTGTAGAACACTCCGAAAAATTAGTAATCGAACTGAAAACTGCAAAACTGTGGTAGCACGGCAATCCGTACGTTTCCTTTCGATTTTCTTTTCTTCCCGATAACTGTTATCTTTCTTGGGACTAGATAACAACACATGGAATGGATCCAAAAAGCCGAAAACCTACTGGCGATACGTGACCTTCCAAGACAGACAATTGCTGAGAAGTTACGAAAATTTCTGTGTACATTTTAAGAATAAAACGACGTTGTTTCTCACACGTGGCAAACTACTAACGAATTTTCCAAAGTATGTTTAATTTGATTATAAGACAAGGGGTTTCGATGTCATTGGATTTTTGTACATTCTAAAAAATTTGACTACGATTCGAGCATTTGGTACAACAATATCATCGGCCTGTATATTAACGCAGGTTCTGCGATATTATTTTTGCTACCAATTGGTCTATTCAATGATTTGCGTATTTAAACCGGTTGTTTTCCACAATCCACATTGCAAATATACTACCAAGACTCACAGATGAAAACAGAACGAATGGTAACAACCGTCACTTTCCAGTGGAAAAATTCCAGTCGGATTTTTTAGCTGACTTCTTTCTGCCAATCGCGATTTGACACTAAATCTCGAAATGAATACCACCCAACGATACTGGAATGTGATGAGCGTAGATGTAGAGTAGTGGGCATTATCTTAATCTTTCAGGCACACACTTCGGACTCTCGACCCACTCACCGAAGAGGGTGACATAAACAGGTGTTTTAGTACAAGGGCTGCCCCCAGTACTGCTTTAGGGCTGCTTTAGTACTGGCCTGTCACCCAGCCTCGCTAACACTTGCTCTTTTGGCAAGCTTTTCGATCAGGTTCCAACAAAAGCTTGGCGGCCGAGAAACCGGCGAAAGCGTTGTAGGTTTTCAAGCTTTTCCCTTTGAAAAAGTTCTTATAAGAAGTCGTAAAATTGATTCTCTTCGGCTTCCGTACGTAACATTGCAGGTTTGCTCGCCTTCACACCAAGGAACATACTTGCTCGCTTTTTATGAGTGTCTCATATTTTTATTTCTCTTCGAATAGACTCTGCGTAGGGAATAGGCGTACTCTCCTTCCGCTCGTGAATCATGCGTTGTGGTGAGTTGTTGGATCCAAGGAGTCGACTCGAGTCTCTGTTTTCCGTTCAATGCCTGGGCGCCCATCTCCTTCTTCTTCTTTGCGTAACGACCGTGTAGGTCACCTGCCAGCTCTCGTACAGGGGAGGGTCCAATCTCGGTTCGGATTCGAACCCACGTCGTCGTGATGGTAAGTCTCGACACGCTCATGAACCGATTTTCTAAGAGGCGCAACCAGCGATCTTCTATCTCGCCCACGCTCTTTAATTGATAGGAACGATTTAACCTCGATACTTGTGAGGAAAGGAAGTACTGTGTTTTTATTCTACTCTTTCAGCATGTCCGAAAACTTAGCTGTATCTCAATTCCCTTCCTTACGCTTGATATTTCTCCGTTAGCGGCATAGCCACGCGCGGTCCGGTATCATCGTAATTCTTAAAAGTCCGTTTGGTCGGTACGGACCAAACTCTCGGGAGATCCGCAAGTTCTATCCCAACTCCGGTTGCGATTACGATCTATAGTCGGCATAGTCACGGCGCGGACCGGTTGTACCGAAACAAGCTTCCTAACCCTGTCCGAAAGACTTGAAGATTGTTCGTTGGAATCTCTCTTCGATGGCGGTATAGTCACGTCGCGGACCGGATTCTCGGGTATCTTCAAGTCCAGGTCTTAGCATCACACGTTGTTTTCTCCAGTGTCGGCACAGTCACGGCCAGAGCTCGAACGCGTTGATACCAAAACCGAAGGATGCAAGTATAGAGTCAAAGGTGCTCGCGTTGTGGACGACTGACGCACACGATCAGGCTACCTCCGGACTTGATCGGATAACTAGTTCGTTACACACCGATTCTCGGCAAGTCTGCCTCAACCTGGTTAAGTCACCGCTCCTCTCCTCCGCGCACCTGTTGGGTCTCTTTCGATGACCTCCCTGGCTGGATAGCTAACAGGCCTCCTCGCTATATGCCCCAGCCATCTCAGTCTTCGGATTTTCCGAAAGGACACCAATCGGGGGGTCATAAGTTCGTATAGCTGATCATTCCACCGTCTTCTCCAAGCGCCATCCACGTCCCATATTACGAGGAAAATCGAAAGTAGCACCTTGCGTTCAAAAACACCAAGTGCGCGTAGACCGCCTTCCAGTAAGGTCCATGTCTCATGTCCGTAGAGCACAGCAGGCCTTATTAGAGTCCGGTAGGGCGTCAATTTTGTTCGCTTGGAGACTCGACCAGATCGTAGACACTTACGTAGACTTCAGAAGGTGCGATTTACTGCGAGGATGCGCCTCCGAATTTCCAAGGACGTATCAGAGTCACATGTGACTTGGCATCCAAGACCCCGGTGACAAAATGATCATGCTTTCTCGTTCTGTCGGTATCAATTGTCAATTGGACAGAATGAGAAAGCATGCTGATTTTGCCACTAGGGGATATACGAAGGAACCCATCTCCTCCAGTGTATCGTCATCCATGGTGATACAGCGAAAGGTATCTGAGGTGTTAGCCTTAGACCCTATTCCTTGCAGGTACTGTGTCTTTGACGTGTTGATCTGGTGTCCAACCCGAGACAGAGCTCCTGAATTCAGAGCTTCTGAATCCAGCATACGTTTCCGCAGTCGTTCTCTTGTTGATCACAACAATGTCAATATCGTCCGCGTAGCCCAGGAATTGAATGGAGCGCCAGAAGATGGTACCTCGCGTGTCCACACCTGCTCGTCTTATCACACCTTCTAAAGCGACGACTAGACACAGCGGGAATCGCACGAATATTCCCGCCAGCCAGCGGGAATCCCGCTGGACGACGGGAAACTCCATATGAAAAAAACGGATTTCGTTCCCGCTATGTTTAGAAAATGCGAAACTACGACCTGGCGAGAACGGACGCAGGTGCTTAATTGAAACGTTTCATGAAAAGTTTCATTCGCTTGCTACAACAACGTCGGTATAGGCAACGTATAAGGATGCGGCCGATGTTGTTGGAGAGAAACCAAAATGCGAGTAGTCTTCTACGCAAAATTTTGAAGGAGGAACTCGACAACACCATTCTTCTTCTTCTTCTTCTTCTTCTTGGCGTAACGCCCTCTTGGTCATGCCTGCCTGTTAAGGGCTTTCGAGACTTGTTTCCCTGTTGTACGTGGATAGTCAGTCCTCTCGTCCAGGGGACGGTCCGGTCTCAGTTGGGATTCAAACCCACGCCGTCGAGGTGGTGAGCCTCGGCGCTCATGGGTCGAATTTCTAACCGGCGCTACCGCTCGGCTGTCGCGGACCCCCGACAACACCATTCATAAACTTTATATTTGATAATGATTCACAATTCCACTTTTAGCTGCCGCCAATTTAAATCACACAAACAAACTAAAACGTAAACAAAGCTTCACTTTGACAGATCGGACGAATAAGATCGTTCCCGCTGGATATTCTGCTACGTTTAAACAGCGGTTTACGGAACACATCACATTACCCATAGTCGCCCTACACAGCCTGATCAGCTTGTTTGGAAACTGAAACTCCTTCATCAGCATCCACAGCTGTTGCCGGTGAATGCTGTAATAGGCCGCCTTGAAGTCAATGTAGGATATGTTTTCGATTCCTGATTTCGCCCTTGTCCTAATTAAACCAATCAGAGCGCAAGAAAAATTGCCCTTTCCGTTCACAGAAGGCGTGGGAAAACCCGGAAAGTGTTCGAATAGTGCATCTCGCTTTCGCGCTCGCTTTGCTAGTAACAAGATAACAAGTTATACGGGTAACCCAACTTAGAATGACGGACACCAAAAGGGGCATGAAGAATAGAGAACAACATACGCTTATGAACGCAGTGCGTGGGGACGTTACATTTGTTTTATAAAGAGCACTTTCACTTCACATCTTACCGGATTGGTAACAATGTTTTATATACTGTCGATCTCACTCAACGAAAAATGCGCGTTCGGGTTGATCACGAAAGATGCAGTATTTTTTTTTTTTGTAAACGCAACAATTGGAGGACGATATTTTTTTTCCATGATCACTGGATACACTACTACTAATTTCATCCAAATCACACAACACCCAGGTTGAAAATTTTTGAAAAAGGGTACTCGATTTTGGCCAGTTGAGATCTATTTCTGCAGCAAGCCTAAGCCCCATAGGAAAATGCGTAAGTCTCCAAAGATTAATACAACGAACGATCGATAGCCCAAGTGAAATGTGTTGAGCAATCGACAATCTGTTATTGAAACAAATATTTTAATAATGTCTTACTTTTTTGGTAGTATCACTATTGGAAGTATTAAATATGCCGCAATCACTTACCTACACAATAAAGGCGTGTTTATAGCGCTAACAGTTTATCAAAAGCGAACACTCTTGTTCAACGCCACAACATGGAATGAAAGAGCTGAGGCTAGAGTAACGATAACATAGCCGAACATTGGTCAAGAACAGGCTAGGACATTATTCCAAGAATTCTGATAACAAATACAACAATATGTAAGAGTACCGTAAGAGTATCATAAGTAACAAATGTTGGGGAAGAGCGGCAAAAGATATACGAAAGGAGCAACGAACTGTCACATACTCGAGGTGGCAACTTGAGTGGGATGACATCGCCATGCAGACGTCAGCTAGCCGGTTCGTAAAGTGGACGCATCGTCTTCTACCCGAAATAGAGCCATGGGCAACCCGGAGTCATGGGCTGGTTAACTTTCACCTGTCTCAGGTACTCACGGGTCACGGATTCTTTCACGAATTTTTGTTCGTGAAGGGGTTTGCTCTATCCCCGGACTGCATCAGGTGTACAGGGGTCGTCGAATCGGCAGAGCACGTGCTATTCGAATGCCCAAGGTTCGACGAGGTTCGCAACCGATTGCTGTGTGGGTTCGGGCTGATCCCCGTCTCAGCGGACAACCTGCAAGCGTATATGCTTCATAGTCGCGAGTCGTGGAATCGCGTCGCAACAGCAGCTTCGGAAATAACCAGGGTGCTACAGCACGAATGGCGAGTCGAGCAGCAACAACGAGCTACTGCAGCAGCAGCAGCGACAAGAGCAGACGCAGCGGAAGCGGCGGGGAGACGGGGACAGAGTCGGCCCAGGCGGATTGGGGGCATCCCGAGTCATCGACCGGCTCTGGCTGCCCGGCTTCATGCAATGGCGCCTAATGCAAGAGTAGCCTGGAACAGAGAACATCGGAATCTACTCCAACGCATTAGGCGGCTGCGGAACAGGACGGTCCGACGAAGAAACCATGAAGTGCTCGAGCGTAGAAACGAGGCGATGCTACGCGTGCTCGAGGCGGTCAACGAGCAGGAGCTGGAGGATGCCAGACGCGACCTCGCTACTGCAAATGCACAGCTAGTGCCACCACAACCGGCGCAGAGGAACCGCTCGCGACGACGCAACCATGTGAGGCGTCAACCTGAACAGGTCCTTCCTATATCTCCGAGATAAGTCGGGAGGGGAAATGCTGGGAGCTTCCAGCGAGTGCTTCGGGAAGGTTTTTAGGGGGTAGTAAACGGGAGTAATTCAATTGGTGGGCAACCATGTCAATTGTATCCCGTTTGAGTCCATCGTCGAGAGCAGGATAACTTTGGTCTGTTGATCCAAAGGTTGTCTAGAAGCCTCTCGGCGACATTCGCTTTCCCCCTTCAGGGGATCGTCGCGTGCCACAACGTCCGTAAAAGGAGATTTTTGTCCTTCCGAAACCCTCCCATCCTAGCTCTACCTTATTGGTGCACATGCGGGATGGGGACAAAGGGTCAGAGAGGTCGCCTTAGAGGTCGATCATATAAAAAAAAAAGTAACAAATGTTGGCAGGTTTTTATCCATTGCACTTCGGAGCAATTCTCTATATTTTCGGTGCGGTATTATTCATGAAGTAGGATGCATACGAGAGTTACCATGCTGAAATGGTATAAAATTGGTTGACGCATCTCTTAGTGATGTTACGTTTGGTGGGAAGCAAGTTAGTCATAATGATATCATGGCGTAGTATATCAGCTCGTAGTATAAATTGATGGAGAATTACATTCCTATTTGCAAAATTAGCTTGTTTAAATTATTGAAACTTAGTGAAAACCAAAGCTCCCAATACCACAAGCTATTATTTATCAAAGTGCTGCTATAAATGGTAATCATGGTTATATTTGCATTTCATCTTTTCAATAATCTTTGCAAGATATTGTGATATCATAGTCACTAGCCTTTCCTAGTACTTTGATTGCATTGAATGAAGTTCATATGTTGGCTTTACCGTACCACTGCCGAATCCCCTAACAGAAAATAATTGTTGAGATTCATAAACATTCAGAACGTCGACGGATATGAATCCCACGAAGCAGTAATGAGTCACAATGCCGAAATTGGAAGACTGATTATGAAAAAATGACCAGAAAAGGCCCCATACAGAAGGTTTGAATAAACAGAAACATAATGATAAAAAGAAACCAACAGTCTGTCTCATTGTGCAACAATCGTTAAGAGAGCTGATAAATTCAAAAACGCCTCAAAGGCTGGAAGCAAGTCTTGGTCTTCAGTCTCTGCTAACAGCCTCCAGCTTGTGCCGAAGTTTAACATTCGTTATTTTTTAGATTGAAGCCATAGTTACTTATGAGCTCACCAAATTAACTAGGTAGTGTAAATCTTCTTTAGTGAAAACTCGAAGCGTTTTACTTTATAGGGGCCTGATACTACTGGTTTAAGATTTGCCAAAGTTGATTCAAAATAAAGCCCGCTGGTTCAAAGTCTATTATTAATACAAAATAGACCTTACAAGCCACACGATTCACGCTCGGAACTTCGGCCGGAGCAAAAAGGTTTTTTGTTATATTCTAACAATCTTACGTATATGAAAAAAGAAGGATGTTGCACGTGTGTATATTTAATACCATATGGCGTGATCGAAGCCAAACAGATGTGCTTACCACCATATCGGTGTGCACGGCTTTAACACGTTGACTGCCATGTCACCCAAAAGTGGGTGACAGCAAAAATCAGTTCTGAAAAGTGTTTGACCCATAAATAAATGAAAATGCAACATCCAAACTATAGTAATATTTAATATCAATTCTTTAGGAAGCGAAGTTTTTACTTAGCCTGCAAAAATATTTGGTTTAATAAATGTTATAAACAAATTTTATTAAAAAAGATTGTACTAAAATGTGTGATAAACGCTTTTCAGTCAACGTGAGTTAATGTGTTGAGTGAAAATGGTAAAGAAATTCAGCGATCTTTCTACCATTAAATTTTCTTATTTCAATCAAATTAGTCAAATCTCTGAAACACGCAAGGAATTTGAAAAAGCTTTTCTCAAATAAAATTTGCATTACACTTTTTAAACTCTTGTGCATTTTTCTGCGAAAAAGCAAAAGCGCATCAAATTGTTTCTTGGTAAGCTTATGAATAGTTGCTTTATTCAAATAACTAATACTATCATCAAACATAAGAAACTGCAATGAATTTTCTTTCCGAGATTGATATTAAACATTTTACGTTACTAAGAATCTTCCTCTTCTTGTTTTCGGTCGTAACAAACTTACAACGTAATGACACTTTTTATTAGTGCATTTTTTCTAACATTTATTACAAATAACATTGAGTTTTGAGTTAATACAAAATTCGAAAAGTAATTGATCCGAGATTCTCTTCACAACCCAGCGTACTTTAAAAGCACATTTCGTGATAGCACTATCATCTTGGTGTATGTATGTTTGGTCGTAATGATGAAATAGTTGAAACAAATGATTATCAAAAACCAGTGCGCACTAGTTAAGTTATAGCGATAATAAATAATTGTATGGTTAGCTGCAACTCTGTGAGAATCGTGGACAATTGTTAAACCGGATATTCGATATCGTGTGAGATTCTGTCAGAAAAGTATAACAAAAGTATACAACCGTTAGGCACCCGAACAAGAAGGTATGTTAATGCCCTGGATCATTTCCTTTGGTTTGTTCATTTGTGCGTGCTTTCGAATTGTTTACCCGTTAATCGTGATGTATGGAAGAGGCGAGAAGCGTGTATCAACCAAAGTTTCAACGGCACGGAAGTACATATTCCATTATGAGTAGGGTCAACAATGTACAAACATAAATGCTGTGTCGCCGATATCGTACCTGTTATGTCACATTTTCGCTTTCTGCAGCACTTCCGCAATACCCTGCATTATCTTTCTCATCTCAATTTGCTCCTGCAACAACCGATCGATGTTCTGTTCTATACGCGAAACCCTGTACTCGATCGAGCCAACGTTTTCCTGTCGGGAGTGTAAAATTTCCAGAGCATATTTTACAATCTTCCCATCCATGTTGTACCTCAAGCACGGCATTATGCAGCACTCGTTGCCGAACTTGTCGGTTCGATATAGTAAACGCTCAGCTTCCGAGTATTTGCCCAATTCTACATCTCCTTTCTCCAGGTTGTTGCTTGCCTGTCGCTCCACCAATGACTTGATCAGGATGGCGTTAGACTGGTTCGGTTTGATGGTTATGTACTTCAGCGGTACGAGGTTTGGGAAGAGCTGCAAGCTATTGGAAGAGAACAGGCACGACAACCAGTCCATACTGCCATAAAATAATGAAAAGAATGTTAGATTATAACAGTTTTACTTTTGACTTCTAGTTAAAAAATATAAAATGACTAAACATTCCATGTCGTGTACTTTACGATACTCACATAAACCTTATCGGTTTGGATGTTTTCAGCGCGTTTTCATACTTGTAGATGACAAACACTTTCTGAACAATACCGATGAGCTCAGATTCGGCTTTAATGGTCTGCAAAAATAACAGCATACATTAAAATAAGAGCTAATGATCTATTCCTTACTTTTGCACATACCGTTGTGTCGCTCACGGCCAAACCGTTCATCAGATTGAATAAAACAATCGACACGAAGAACAGAAAGAGCGCAAATATGATGTAACTCAAGCTCGACTGCTGGAACTTAATGTTTGCGGCTTCAAATTCGCCTGAAATGATAAAGTAATGAAAAAGTCATTTAGTTTCCTGTTGTTATTGATTTTCCATTAGATGAGTAGATAATTTTCTGCCAAGTAAGAAAACTTAAACTTTATGAACAGATACAGTACGTTGGGTTTTCTTTTTCAAACTTCTTAATTTTTTTTTTTTTTTTTGGTTCTAATTGTGCGAAAAATAACAGCTCTGGACCACCAACAACCGAACCAGGACAGTTGGCAATCAATCCTCAGTAGATGAGTCAGATAACCTATTATGAGTACCTTGAAAGGTGGGCAATTGTCCTAGAGTAGATAGCTCACGACAGCAGCACAATTTCGGTAGCACTTCACACAACTCCGTCACGGACACGATGTGATTAGGCACACGATGAATAAGTCACGGTCAGTAAACGCTTACTTAGCAAAACATAAGCGTGAGCACTTCTTAAGGATTGACCTAGTGGCAAAAACTAAGAAAGACGATTTTTTTCGTTGACTGCCATATTACCCAAAAGTGGGTGATAGTTCTAAAAAGTTCTAAAAAGTGTTTTATCCATAAATAAATGAAAATGCAACATAAAAATTATAGTAATATTTTTTGTCAATTCTTTGAGAAGCTAAGTTTTTGCTTAGCTTTCAAAAATCGTTGATTTAATAAATGTTTTAAGCAAATTTTATTAAAAAAGATTGTTCTTAAAAAGTGTGCTAAAAACGCTTGGCAGTCAACGTGTTAAAGACCCGCGAGGTAAGGTAGAGCTGGTTGAAAGGTCAATCAATAAGAGCCACAAGTTCTACGCAAAGCACTTATAAGAACAATTTGAACATCAACTTTATAAAGAGTTTGAAACACTTACAAAGTTAAGCCCGTATTTAGTTCGAAATGAACTAGTGTTCGTAATTCAAATTATTATTTTTTTTTATGTGGCACGACATCCCCTAGTGGGACAAGGCCTCTCTCCGAAGAGAGTTTGTGTGACCGAAAGGCGGTATATTATAGATCGGTGGTCAGCCGTTCGTAATACCGGAGGGTGCCAGACTCGAGATTCGATTCCCACACCTGTGACGTGGTGTTTCCTCGCGCTACCGCTGCGCCATGGGCACCCCCCAAATTAATTTTAATTACTCAATTTCAAAGATTGTTAAAAGCGTTGAATTATAACTCACCAAATCATCGCGAAGGGAATGATGACTTTTTATTTCAAAATTGAGCCATTTTGTTGGATTATTATCTTTCATTTTATTTCATTTTACTCATGTTTACTTTATGTGATGTTTCTGCTACCTGGATAATAAGGCAAGCATTAAATTGTGCACGAATAATCTATGGAGTTTGGCAATTTCTATATAAAATGCTTAGAAAACTGCAGATTCGTCCATCTTGGGCGATCAACTACTTTCATGATTCTAAAACCATCGTTGTTTTATAAAAAGAATTATTATTTTACACATTTCAGTGATCTTTTTCATGCAAGTATGTTGTAGGAAAAAGCATTTAAAAATGTAAAACGGCTAACAAGCAGGGTCGGTCAGTGTTGCCACAATGAAGATAGTACCCGCGATTGATGGTTTCACACACCGTATCTGATACATCTTAAACAGATGCACAATCGCAAGCATCCGTCAGTACAGTCATTTGCTGCTTACGCTGATGTCATGCGCGCGTAGTTAGGAATTCCCTTTCCCACCACCACAACTTACCGGTCAACATCACGGCCGTCTTCATCAGGGCCAGCGGGATCTCGCCGAACTGATTAAACTGATCGTCTTCGCCATCGTCCGCCTTGTCCTGGGTTGTTGGGGCGCCGGTAGCCGTTGCATTCCCGTTGTCGCTCACCCGGAACAGGGTGTAGAAACTGAATGCAAACGAAAGCAAAATGATCGAGTACAGCACCAGGCACTTGAGGAAGTTTTTTGACACTGTTTTCAGCATGACCATGTGCGTTGAGATGGAGAGCACGGGCAGGGTGCCGACGAGCAGTGTAAACTCCAATGCCGACAGCAAAATCACACAGGCAGACGCGACGCGCCGGGTTTCGGTGCCAAACTCATAAATTAGCACCGTGCTGGAGGCGAAAATTAGCAGCAGCTCCATGTAGTTTTCGGCCGATCGCACGTACACGCGCATGTTCAGTAGGAATTGTATCAGCTCGCGCAGAATAAGGTACACCAGTCCGACTAGCGATAGCCCGCGAAATAGTACCTTGAACGGGGCATCATCCCGCCCATAGCAGAACACTACGAAGAAGATGAACGATACGAAGAATATGGTGCAAACCAGCAGATTCAGGTAGAAGAAAATGCTCAACTTGTACCATTTCATCAGCAAAATGCTCGATATGACGGGATGGCGCAGCAAACGCTTGTTGTCCGACGATTGTGCCATCCGCACGATCGGTAACATTTCGTCTTCGTACGGGAGTGCGCTGACAGATTTTCCCACCGGTTCGCTAGCGTTCGGCTTGTGCTTCGGTGGGACAAAGTTTGAAAAGTCGAACTTCAGCTCGTAGTCTTCATCGCCAGGTTTCCGCTCGTTACTCGACACGCACGAGTCCAGATGTTTCTCGAGCAGGAACGGATCCATGTCGCTTATCGGTAGCTCGCCGTACAAATCTTCCCCACCGACGTAGGCGCCCTTGGCGAGTAGCAGTTCCTGTGCGTGATCGATCTTAAACTTAACCGCGTAGTGCAGCGCCGAGAACTGTTTGACGTCGATTTTGTCGATCTCGATCCGTGGGTCGTTCAGCAAGATGCCCATGCTGCGGAAGAACGGGCACTTGTTTTTATCCTTGTACACATCGATCTCTTTCACGAGCATCGAAAGGAGCGGATCTTCGTTTACTAACGCTACCGCATGCGCCGGAATGATCTCCAGCAACCACTCCAGCACACGGACATTACCCCGTATGCAGCAGTTTGCCAGCAGCCCCGACAGTAGCTTCGAAGGTCCGATGAATTTTCCTCCCTCCAGCTGCGTCTCTACCAACTTCTTTGCCGCCTGCAGTTTGGCACGGTGCACGGCCACCGCAAGCAATTCTTTGCGATCGTCCTCCCGCATACCTTGCTCGCCACTTTGGGTGCAAAACTTTTCGTACTCCTCGAGAAATCCATCCTCCGTCCCGGCGGATAGTCTGCTGCGCAGGATCTCCACCGTCACCGTCTCCATGTCGTACGCCGGGATGTGCAGGTTGGGAAAGTTTTTCTCGATCGCCTTCCGGGCCTGGCCGCGCCTTAAATCAACGTTCACGCTGTAGTTGTTCAGGCAGTACTCGACGACGGTCCTTCGCCACGGGTCACTACCGCTCGCCAGCAGTGCTATCGGCGACACATTTGCCTCATTGGTTGCGTTTATGTTGGCCTGATACTTTAGCAGTAGCTTTAGGCACTCGAACACCGACTGCCAGTTATCAGCTGATATTTGCTCGCAGAGCAAATACAGCGCCGTCCGATCTTCGTACTTTTGGTCCACGTACAGCCGGTCGGTTTCGAGCAGCACTGAGAGATTTTCGCTATCGAACGACAAAGCCGCAATGTGTATCGGATACTCTTTGGATACGGGATTTTCCTGCAACAGTGTAAACACGGTAAAATTATTTCATCAGTTTTGCAAACCGAATTCGTTATATCGTAGAACAATGAGACTAAAAACAACACTATTATCTTGCACGTACACGTCTGCTGAGTCACAAGGCTAGCCGTATTTTTCTCAGGCGAATAATCCGAATAAAAAAAAGTCACTTTTATTACTTGTAACTTTATACGTCCGCCTCGGTCGCTTCACAAACTGCCACTGACACCACACCGGTCGGATAGAGCTGTAGCGGCAATTCTCAAATGACCCCATGCCATTA
The DNA here is from genome assembly GCF_943734705.1 of Anopheles coustani. Classification (NCBI taxonomy): domain Eukaryota; kingdom Metazoa; phylum Arthropoda; class Insecta; order Diptera; family Culicidae; genus Anopheles; species Anopheles coustani. The sequence continues at coordinate 35,502,475 of NC_071288.1, forward strand.
AAAACATGCGGCATAATGTTTGTGCGCGGTCAACCGAACAGAAACTAACACACAAGCGTATACGCGGCTGGCGCTTACCGTACGCGTTCTTTTGTTTTGTTTGTGAATTTGTAACCGCGCGACCGCCACCGGTTGCTATGATGATGCTTGATACAAAAATAACAATCTCATCAACTCAGGTTTTTTACCACGTGCTGTATCATTTTGCTCCATCCAACCGTCAGAACGGCGCGAGACATGAATGAATGGAGCTTCATTCAATCCATAGATGGCACGTTCATTCCGTATATTGGGGGGCAAACAGTTTTAGGCTTTGCATACATTTAGGGGAAGGGGGGCCCTTGCATACCTGCGGTAAAGGTAGCTTCCTTATCGGATAAAACGTTCCGCAACCGAGGCCAGCCAGTTGCTGGTGGAGCTTTTTGAATTACACCTAAGGAACCAGCCAAATATCCTGACGAATGTTTTTACAAACTGCTGCGAAGCACTATGGTCTTTTTCAGAACGATTAATCATCTGCTAGGTTTTTGCACGTGTCATTATTCTATTCAATGATTTTGAATGTTAACGAAACTTGATTTATCCATGGAACACACATCAACTAATGGACTTCCCTGCTCCTGAATTTGTTTGCATCAACCCATCACACGATAAAAACTATGAAAACGCCACAATAATACATGAACAAAAGTAGCTCGTTTCGGAAACATTTAGTGACATCCCAAATCAGCGCTGAGTTTCCAAGGTTCCTATGCTACCCAACTACATTCCCGTACCAAGTTTTTAATTTTTTCATTAGGAGCAATTGGAGGTCCGCGACAGCCGAGCGGTAGCGATGGTTAGAAAATCTGTCCATGAGCGCCGGGGCTCACCATCTCGACGACGTGGGTTCGAATCCCAACCGAGACCGGACCCCTCCCCTGTACGAGAGGACTGACTATCCACGTACACATAGGGTAAAAAGTCTCGTAAGCCCTTAACGGGCAGGCATGACCAACAAGGTCGTTACGCCAAGAAGAAGAAGATTAGGAGCAAGTTTCGACTGTCTTTTTTCCATTGACATACGACATTCGACTAGACACAGAATCCGGCGCCAGCCCTACCGCCACTCGTCTACCTTGAGGCAACAGCGCACCAAACATCATCCTTCCTACCGTTGTTAGGTCGTCAATACATGTACATAGATTAACAAATTCCGAGTACCAGACGTACCCGGTCTAGAGCCGTCGCTCATCATCAAACGGGTGCATCGTGGAACGTTCCGTCCATTTCTACCTATCATAAATCCTGCGTATCATAAAATTGCAGATTTGACCTCATAATTCTAAATATAAAATGGAAATAAATAAAATAAACCAAGTCTTTATCTGAAAACCAAAATGTTACCATAAGTTGTTCCCAAAAAATCCACGTAACTATGCATTTCAATACTGATAACAAAACCTGTTTTCAGAACCCCTAAGGCTATGAAAAAATGTTAAAATATAATGTGCGTTACAACATGTTCTGAAGCGAACAACCTCTACTTGTTCAAGTCTAACATTCTTATTTTACCATTTCCAATCCACACCATGTTTGTTTACTGCATACGGTTATATTTGTAAAATCAGAACAGTCTTTGTTGAGTTCAACAATTATCGCAAGTTCTGCGTCAAACCCAACCCAGAAAAATCACAACAGTGCCAATCACTCCACGAACGGGTACTTTCCAGTTCGCTGACTGCATCATAAAAACCGCTCGCTGGGCTGGTGCTCATGTTTCGAACGTCGCATTAAGCTGCTGATTCATACGGCACCTGTACGGACGACTGTCTCTTCAGTTAACCAGTTAAGCCCCTGACGATATTGCTATTATACTAGTGTGTATTATACTTTTAATTAATTTTAGGAGTTATTAAAACCAACTTAATACAGCCCTTATGCAATATTTGAAATGCTGTATTCGTGGTACTGAATGAGAAATTATTTGCATTGACGCATTCCTGCTCGAGACACACACCACTTCCATTGTTGCAGTCCCACTAATACATTGTTCATTCCCATTCGATGGGTGCAGAGTCATCTTAAACATCCACCGCTTTTCTTTGCATTTCTTCAATAAATGTTCCTTCCAATCCACTTGATCATACTCAACGCTGGGCGTTATCGGGGAAGCCAAAGATGGTAAACGCAGGCGGGATCAGGGAGGACCGATCTCTTCGGCTTTTCAAGTGTAAACTAATAATTTTCTTCGGCTCCGACCGGCGTACAAATATCGAACCCAGGGCCTGGTAGCTGAACAAATGTTTGCAGCTGTTTCAAACCATAACGACCGGTTAGTTTAGATAGTAGTGTTTACTTTTGACCACCACCCAGTTCCATTACGGGCCGATTTTCGTAAGAAGAATTTTTCTGCCTACACCCACCACACCCTCCGAGGGGGGAGGGGGTCTCGACCCAAACTGGATCGAGACAATTCGAGACACTTTGCTCAGTCTGGCACGGAGCGTGATGAGGGGCGGATTAAGGGTGTGCTACACTTGCGAGGGTTAGTAACTTCTTCGTTCACCGTAGAGTTGGGGTTTATCCGAGCGAACATACGCACCTCCGCCACAAGGGCTCCATGGTAGATGCAAGCCTTGATGAAATCTTTCTTTCCGGGTGTACGGCAAGCCTGCTCGAAGATGGAGTACGTGGCATCCCGATCGCGCACATTCACGCCGGCCCCATTCCGGAGCGCGCGCCGGAACTCCGTTAGCTCGTGCGCCTCGAAGCTCGCCCTCAGTGCAAGCTGTAAACGGAACGAACGGATTTTGGACATTGTCTTAGCTGTGACGGTGAAAATCGATTTGCTGCATCCCCTCAATCAGTAGGTGGTTCGTTTCACCTACCTGCGGGCTGGTTAGGCTCAGATGTAGGAATTTTTGTGATGCCATTGCTGTGGGCACGGGATAACCTGATAAATCACGGCAAACGATAGGGACGAGTCCACCGACGCTAAAGACACCCTTCACTGGTTAAAAGAATCACTGAAACGGGGTACAGCACTGGAACGATTTCCGCTGCTTCCGCGATCTCGCTGCTGGCACGATTTTTGGGGTATTAATTGCTATGGTGCGTTGTACGAAACGACGACAACGAAGACGATGACGGCAGTCACAAACCTACGCGACTACATCGACACATGGCAGTGGCGTGACGGGAAGTGAACAGTTCCATATGTGGACACGGTCCAGTCAACGTTTGTGGCGATCGTACGCCTCGCTGTTAGTCGACCCGAAACCCAAACTCTGTACAATTGTCACCACAAGGGGCACGGGCTGGGGCCAGCTTGATTGCAGTTATTCGTTTCATATGCAAATGTCCGCCAGTATTTTTCCCCCCTATCCCAAATACTGTCACTTTTGCTCCAGGATTGGCAGCAGCGATCGTCACGACTTGCACTTCCACCGGGGCCCAATTAGGCGGAACTGAATCGCTGACCAGACGAAATTTGAACACTGACTCCAACCAACCGCTACTATGGACGATCGGGGAACGACTACCAGCGGTAATCCATCCGAACCCCCGAACCAACGGACCAGCTAACCCACGCTAAACTGTCGCTTTGCGCGCGTGTGAGGAGCACGGACTCGATATGTGACCCCGCGGCGGCTTTGGAACACGCATCGGTGTGTGTAGAAACTGCCTGCCATGGGCGGCATATTGGATTCATTGTGGAGTGCTGCCTCGATCGTGATGTGATAGGACCCACCATGGATGATGCACTCGTTTGACCGGAAAAGTCGGACAATCGAGTCGGGCAGGGTTGGTGACAACGGAAACTCCCTGCTCGGCGGCGCTTAGAAGATGCGTTTTCGAACCGATCACAAAGGGCAAACGGGTGTCGAGGGGAAGCGGAATGGTGGTGGACCCATCGATTGGTTGAATTAAAAAAGTCGTTTGTCCAGTTCCAGCGCTATGAATCAGTGGATGCTGCGTCATGACTTTAGGGCGACCGCACGAGATAAAACCTACACCACCAAAGAAGCAAATCGGCGAGCGGACGGATCGTTTTGCTTCTTTCTAATATATGTTTTCCTTGTTTTATTTCCTCCCTTACGATAAACATACTACAGTTGCAGACCGCAACCGACGGAGATGTTGCCTTTCACTTGATCTTTGGTTTTTTTCTCTCCAACGCAGCATCTTAATGGGACAGGGACAGAATGCCACTTGTTGACGTCGCCAGTCTCCTGTACCATGCTGTTCCGAGTGGAAGTGTTGTTTCGTCGGCAGAGAGAAAATATACATTTCGTTATTTTGATAACATTTGCGATTCTGACCTCACCTAATTTTAAACGTTACTAGTCGTATGACTTGATCGCCTCTGGGTATGGCTTATGCTGAAACAAAATTCAATCAACTGTTTCCCATCAATCAGCGCATAGTCTGAACCGTCGTCTAAGCAATGATTTACTTCGTGTTTTACTGAAAGGGAACACAAATGGTGTTTCATCAAAATTTCAATAGACGTTTAAAATTATTTATTTTAAATAAACATGCTATACCGTTTCTTGTTACCAGAAACAAAAAAATTGTATGCAACGATATTAAATCCAGAATCGCGCCTTGTGGGTATGCAATAGACATAACACGATTACTTTGAAGGCAGAGCAGAGTTCGTTGAGCCAATGAGATTTCCGTTCCGTTGATGAAACAGTGAAAGTACATTATCGGGAATCTGATGCGCCCATTCGATTTCCTTTAGATTGTATTTTGAATTATTTTACGTAGGCCTAATGTCGGTTAGCTATTCAAAGCTTACAGTGCGGTATGAGGTGACCCAGCTGGTGTCTCTAATACATTGGCCGCTAATCCGAAAGAAGTCGTTAAATGTAAATGATCTTTACCGCCACTCGTTAACTCAACTGTTCGACAAATTTACCTCTAGAAGACTCTATCGGATGGATTGCGGACGATTTCAATAAAAACGATCGAGTATTTGTTACTTAATGATCGGTTTTTTACGATTAGGGGTCGTGATTGAAGTTACGATTTTTGCGATTGCAGAGGGTTCTAACATTTTGACGAAGTCTAATCAATTGAAAGTTATGATCACATCTTTTGGCAAGCAAGCAGGTTCGGTAACCTTCAACCGGCTCTCATAATTCGGGTAATCTACTGTTTTCTCACGGACGGAAATAACCCTAGTACTGCTCGTCATATCGATCTAGCGCAGGGGTCGGGAAAGTCCAGGCCGCGGTTCAAATCCATCTCGCCTGATCTGATCTTAATTTTTTAATCTGATTAAAATTTAAGTGCTACGTACGAAAAACCCATCTCAATTCTTATTGAATTTGTTCACGATGTCACGCTTGTTTTTTCCGAAAAATGACGATTGTAAATGTTTTGCGAGGTGTTCAATACCAGGCGACGTCCTCGTATAGTTTTTGTAAACACTTTTTCTATCGTATTTACAAAGAAATTTTTTTTTTATTTAAAAGAATCAACAAGTTTAAGACAGTTGAAAACATTAAATCATCGTTTAAGGTATCCGGCGCGAGGTCATTTTCTACGTGTTCCTACTTTATTGCAAAAAAAACTTCGAACATTCCTCTGAGCAACAATTTTTTTACCGTGATTACACCGTGATTTTTTACCACACATACAGTGACCGGTACGTAAAAGTTCCCTCCTCGAAGTTGTTTGATTTTCGCTCGAAGACTTTTTAATAATCCAACTAATTACTCTACAAATAATTGTAGTATCTTGTTTTACATATTCTTTATGAGATTCAAATACAGTGACCGGCACGGAAAAGTGCCCACCTCGAAATTTTTTGATTTTCGCTCAATATTTTTTTCTTTATCCAACTAAATACACTGCAAATATTTTTTGTATCTCGTTTTATATGGTCTTTATGAGATTCACCTATGAGCTAGCGACAATAAACATATGTTAATTTTGAGAAAAAAATTATTAAAAACTAGTACCCAAAAAAGCAGTGACAAGAAAAAGTGCCCACTTTGAAATTTCGAGTTTTGCATAAACTTTTCCATTGAGGGCTAACCAATTTATTGCGTTTTAATATTTTTTAGGTTTGTTAGCCCCATTTCTGATATTAATACATGTATGATCACGTGTTTTATTCATGTTTGGTTGTAGATATACAATTTGTTAATATCAGGTTTTGGTATCTCATTAATTTGAGTGTTACAATAAATTACATTGCATAAAATATGTTTTATGACACTCATTTACATTAAAGTAATTCATTCAAAGCACGAAATCCACAAGGCAGCGGTCGGAAAAATCACAATGAAATTTTAAACGTGGGCGAATCGCCCTAGGGGAGACATGTGCAAAACAGATGCACGCATGGACACTAAGATCATTCGTGAAATCAAAAAAATCCAAAAGTTACTGTCAGAGAGGTCATGGAAACACTTCACTCATCAGTTTTCGAAAGAACTATCCGTCGTCGGCTTGTTGCATACGGGTTACAGAGCAGACTTGCTAGGAGGCTTCTTTATATGGACATGACCAATAAGGCCAAGCGTCTTAAGCTCGCTGAGGAACATGCTGCTATGCCTCTAGAGTACTGGAAAACGGTTCTGTGGTCTAACGAATCAAAATTTGAACTTTATAATCGAAGATGGCATGAACGTATACAGCGCAGATCGAAGGAGGCAATGCTGCAGGTTCGCCACATACAGGGCACAGTATGCCATGAAGGAGGCAATATGGTGGTCTGGTGTTGTTTTTCGTCCAGTGGAGTGGGGAGCCTTGGGAACATTAACGGTGTTAAAACTGCAGATTACAATATAAACATAAACATCCTGCAACAAAATCTGGAGATTTCACTGATCCTGACGGGCCTTGAAGAGAAGTTCGTTCTCCCGGCGGGGGCAAGTTTCACGCGGCCCGGCGGGGCCAAGTTCGACATACTGTCAAGAAGACGAAGTCTTTCTTCCCGTCTTGTCGGACAAAACTGTTGAAATGACCTCCTCAGAGCCCGGAGGTTAAGAATTTGTGGGCAATTCTCGATGCCAGGGTGGACAAAACTGATGTATCGAATAAAAACGACAATTTTGATGCTCTAATGCGCGCTTGAGAAGAATAAAATCTCCAAAAACTAAAAATCCTAGTAGAAAGCATGCCAAAGCGCCTTCAGCTGGTTCTAAAAGCTAAAAGAGAACACTAAAAAATATCAAAATGCATTTATTATTACTTATTTTTATGTATACTAATGAATAACTGAAGTGGGCACTTTTCCTTGTCACTGCTTTTTTGGTACAAGTTTTTAATAATTTTTTTCTCAAAATTAACATTTGTTTATTGTCGCTAGCTCATAGGTGAATCTCATAAAGAACATATAAAACGAGATACAAAAAATATTTGGAGTGTATTTAGTTGGATTAAGAAAAAGATATTGAGCGAAAATGAAAAAAAATCGAGGTGGGCACTTTTCCGTGCCGGTCACTGTATATATTGCGGAAAAATCCACATTTTTATTTCTAGAAAAAATTATAAAAGTTTGTATGTAGTGATAAGATAAAGTCCCCACTTTTCATTTCATTAGTATGCATAAAAATAAATGGTAATAAATGCATTTTAATATTCAATCTGTTCTCTTTTTACTTTTAGAACGTGCTGAAGACGCTTTGGCATGTTCTTCACTATGTACCATCGAGAATTGCCCACAAATTCTTAATGAGGCTTACTTTCGCGCTCTGAGGAGGCCATTTCAACAGTTTTGTCCGACAAGACGGGAAGAAAGACTTCGTTTCAACATGCTCCTGAGCGAACTTAAGACGCCTTATTGGCCTTGTTGATATAAGGGCGCCTCCTAGCAAATCTGCTCTGCAACCCGTATGCAACAAGCCGGCGACGGATAGTTCTTTCGGAAACTGATGGCTGAAGTGTTTTCAAGATCTCCCTGACCGTTACTTTCAGATTTTGTTCGACCTCATGGATGATCTTGAGGTCCATACGTGCATCTGTGCTTCGCTTGTCCCCATCTGCTAGGGCGATCCACCACCGATCCGTCCGTTTGAAATATGATTATCATTTTTTCTACTACTGCCTTGATGATTTCGTACTTTTTATGAGTTACGTTAATGTTGATAAGTACCAGAAAGACATATTTTATGCTATGGAACACTCAAATTAAGAAGATACTCATATCAATGAGATTAACAACTTGTATATTTAAAATAAAACATGAATTAAATACGTTATCATACTTGTATGGATGTCCGATTTGTCAGAAAGGGTGGTATCAAACCTATAAAATATTAAAACGCGTCAAAACGGTTAGCGATTAATGTTAAAGTTTATGAAAAACTCAAAATTTTGAAGTGGATACTTTAGCTTGTCAATATTGTTTTAAACACATTTTCTAGAAATAAACATGTGTTGTTTTTTTGCAATCCATAAGTAAATCACGTAATGAATATTTAAAAAAAGATACCAAAACTATTAGCAGTGTAGTGTGTTGATGAGGAAAAAAAATATTAATCGAAAAACAAACAAACAAGGGCACTTTTCAGTGCCGGTAACTTTTTTTATGTGGCACGATATCCCCTAGATATCGAAGGCCTCTCTCCGAAGAGAGTTTCGGTTACCGAAAGACGGTATATTATAGATAGGTGGTCAGCCTTTTTCGTAATACCTGAGGGGTGCCAGACTCGAGATTCGATCCCCACACCTGTGGCGTGGTGTTTCCTCGCGCTACCGCTGCGCCATGGGCACACCCCCAACTAAACTTCTTCTTCTTGGTGTAAACGACCTTGTTTGGTCATGCCTGCCCGTTAAGGGCTTACGAGACTTTTACCCACTATGTGTACGTGGATAGCCAGTCCTCTCTCGTACAGGACAGGGGAGGACCCGGTCTCGGTTGAGCTGTTGACAGGTGGTGAGAGCCTTGGTTACCTGTAGTGGTAACTGGTAACTGCATATTTTAAATTTTCAAGCTTCTGTTCTATTTTATGGGTAAGCTTCTTAATGCAAAACTAAGATTTGTTTAAAAGGGTAAATGAAGAAAAGAAAAAAAACCATTGCATCCAGTCGGATTAAGTTGCGCTTGAATAGCATTCACAACCATCGACATTTCATGCAAACAACCAGCACCTACTCATCGGCTTTCCCTTTTGTAGGATTTCTAGAATTGGATAAGATTTGCATCACTTTTGTGTCCCGCTTGCTGACTAGATCCTGGCAAAATATTAACTCCGAGAGGCTGGCCCACGTCTGCTGGTTTGACATCTTTTGGTACCGATTGATTTTAATGTGGCAAAAATGAGTCTCGGCATTGTTGGAAAATATTCTGCAAAAAACAGCAATAAAAAAAATTATTAATCGCACATTACGTGGCAATCCGATCTTACTCACTTCAGCATTGGTGAGCTTCCTCCGATGCAGAAGCTGCCCAAATGTTCGTATTTGTGAATTACGGACGCAGTTTTGGCGATGGAAATCAATTCAGCCTCCTCTAAGATGGACTGTTGGAGAAAATTGAGAGATCATCAGAATACGACCTCGATCGTTTCTACATTTTACGCAATGAAATACCGTTGTGTCGGTCACCGCCAAGGCATTCATTAATATGAACAAAACTAGTGGCATAGCAAACAGAAATACGGTGAAGAAAATGTATCGCCCGACGTGTTGGTTCGGTTGAATATCATCCGTCTCCACATTACCTGAAAATGGTGTTGAATGAAAAGCATTGTCATTGCATCCCAATTGGTTACATGTGATTTAAAATATTTTAACATACCCATAATCATCAATGAAACGCTCAGCAGAGCAGATGAAATGGTCAGCAGATTGTTCGAATCTTCGTCCGTGTCTGCTAACTCAATCGTATCCACCGAGAAGTTTCTATTCTCCGTCAAATTCAACGAAACATTACGTGCTAAAGGTTCTGCAACGGATACGTTTGAACCCATCGGGGAACACAATATGTTAAAACCCAATGCAAAAGCAACGATCAGCACGAAGTAAAGGGCCAAAAACTTTAGGATGTTCTTCGCGACCGTCTTAAACATGACCAACGATATGGACCACGAAAGTATCGAGAGTGTTCCCAACAGCGCAGTCCATTGGGTCGCTCGCCAGAGAATGATAAACGCCGGTATCCATCGATAACGTAGGCAGCTGGGAAATGCCACCGGAGCGCAAAGAAGGATGAAGTTGAAACAGACATGGCACACTGTTTGCAACGATTTGCGGAATTTTACCATCTTCCTGTTGCCAACCAGAATGAGGACATCGTGAAAGAAAATACAAACGAACAGTACGAACAAGAAAGCGTTGACCATGCACTGGAATGAGCCAAAGTCAAATGCCATGGTTAAGATGGAGCCGGCGTAGAAACAGGAGCAAACCAATAAGTTTACCAACAGAAGCCATCGTAGCTTGCTGAATTTTGCCAACAGGATCGTGAGCACCACGGGATGCCGAAGTAGATGTTTCATGTTGGCCATCTTCCCCAATTCAATTACACAACGCATTTCATCATTCTCCGAAGCGTGCACATTGCTGGTACCGGTTACTTTGTGGATTGGTGGAACAAAATTCTTCACATCAACGTTTATCTCGTACTGCCTGTCGCCGATGATGACCTGTTCACACGTCACACAGCTATCCAGGTGATCTTCCAGCGTTGTTGGATCCATCTCGGCAATCGGAAGCTCATCGAACTTGTTCACTACACCGACGTAGGCGCCACTCTTCAACAACATTTTCTGGACGTTGCTGAGATTGTACCTTACAGCGTAGTGTAGAGCAGTGTTGCCGATGACGTCCGCGCGATCGAGTTCCATCAGTCGATTCTTCAGAATAGCCTTTACGCAACGATAGTGAGCACATTCATCACTGTCTTCAGTAATAAGAGGAATGATCGAATGCAGCAAGTCTCCACTTTGAGGAGTGGGTTCTGTGTCCACCGTAAGCAGTGATATGATGCGATCGTTTCCATAGATGGAACACTTCTCCACCAGCTTACTGCGATACTGTGCAACGTCGTGAACATTCTCCTTCATCAGCTCTGTGATCGTCTTCTCATATCCTTTCTTAGCGCAGATCAAAAGAAATTCTCTCACTATCTGACATTTAAAATTGCCATAGATAGCAGTCGCTTGTCGATAGTTGCCCAGAAATTTATCCTCCTCTCCACCGAACAGCCAGCTACGCAGCTGACCAACGGTCACGGGCTCCGCGCCATAATCGGGGCAGCCGCCCGGGGGTAACTGACTCTCGCCAAATGTTTTCACCATCCTTTCCCGACCATAGTCCCCTCGGGCGTAGAACGTTACCTTGTCGCGGCAATGAGCAATCAGTTGATTTCGTTGAGCCGGTTCTAAGCTTGATAAACTTCTACACGCGATAGGCGGTATGTTATCTTTGTTAGTCATGTTAATATCGGCACCATGTGCCAGCAAATGTTTGATGCATTCAAAATGCGATTCGAAATTGGTCTTGTTGATTCTGCGAAATACTATGAACAGTGCCGTATCGTGCTGATGGTCTTGATCGATGTAGATTTTCGTTGAGCCATGCTCTAGCAATGCCGCGACGTTAGATGGATCCCCGCTCTGAGCCACGAGATGGATGGGAAACTCTTCAGTTTCTGGATTCATCTGTAAATGGGCAAGAGATTTGATCCACAAACGTTGTTCATACATTATCGCACATTATGAAATACATTAAGCATAATTGTTGTTCGTCAACTGTTACGAAAATTATTCCTCTTAAAAAAGATGAATAATCACAAAGAGTTAAACCAATGTTCAGACTTTCAATTCAATTGTGCCATTTTTTTTCACTGCTTCGCTAGCTAATAATGTGATTCTGCTTCTTGGCGTAACGACCTAGTTGGTCATGCCTGCCCGTTAAGGGCTTACTAAACTTTTTCTCTATGTGTACGTGGATAGTCACCCGGTTGACAGAAATTTAAATTTTTGCTGCTATCATGTAGTTCCAGCAAGAGTTCCAGCAATCTGCCATGTAAAAACTTGCTATAACTTCATGACAACTGCAAAAATTTTGAATTTTTGTCAACCGCGCAGTCGTCTCGTACAGGGGAGGATCCGATCTCGGTGGGGATTCGAACCCACGCCGTCGAGGTGGTGAGCCTCGGCGCTTATGGGCCGATTTTCTAACCAGTTTGGCAATCGCGGACCGCACAATGTGCTTATTTCACCAATTTCAACCAAACTGATAATTAATCGGTACGTACCTCGTTCACTTTGGCCCCTCGGCTGATGAGTGATTTAATTTCTTTTCCCGCTCCAGGGGATTTGCAAGCATTCTCGAATCTGGAATAGTAGGATCCATCTTCCCGATGATTGACGTCTATGTTCTCACCCCGTTCCAATGCGTTTAAGTCAAATTCTTCAGCCCTTTCAACCATCGTACCGACACTCGTACTATCTAGTTTTTTTTGCTTCTTTAGTGCCTAAAATCGATAAACGTGATTTGTCACTTTAAAAGTATAAAATTCATAACTGCTTTATCTATCCAACACTGATTCCGAAAGAAGCAAACCGTACCAATGCAATGCTCCAAATTCGTTCCCTACAAAGTGTAGTTCCTTCCTCCAGCAACTTTCACTAACCAAACCAACTGCTTCAAGGCTTCAACTGAACTGAAATTTAATTTCACTCATTGCTTCTACCGAACTATCGCATTGAAGGTTTTTTTTCTGGCCAGCATTATTCATGTATTTGATTATGATGTATGTAACAAAGCAAATAACTGATTCACTACTGTATATTATAATTGTTGCTAAAAATGGCAAAGGGAACTTTTTCTACGTGGTTTATTTACCTCATCTACCATTTCAGGTTTTTCGTTTATTTGCGAATTTTTATTTTGCAACACGTGAATCATTAATTGTTCTATGAATCTGAAACCGTCATGCCCGCATTCGTCACTATGAGCGCACAAATAATTTAATTTTCCCATTTTTTGAGCAGCGCATGTTACTTTAGATGCAATAATACTACTTAGAATTTAAAAGTTTTGACCAAATGTATCAGAATCCTGTTTTTCAGAAATGTTTCGAAGATTGTCTGTGTGATTCATGATAAAAAAGTAATTAATAATAATATTTACATCCTTTGTGATGCGCTAAAATTCCTTTTTCTTTCAAATGAGTCAAGTTCTCAGAGCAAAATGGGCCAAAAGTTATGTCCTTAAGAAAGAGGTTTGAATCCGTTTTATTCCTTTTTTCATCGTGAACATTTCGGACGATATTTTCAACATATGGCAGAAAATTTTATACATAATTTGTATCCCCAACACCTGGTCAGATCACAATTACAGGGTTATTATTAACATTATCGCAATGTTGTTGCTCTTCTAACCGAATCTCACTGTACATAGTTCAACTGATGATACGGTAATTAACAAATGTGACGTACTAGGAAAAACAAAATCCAGTTTAATAAGCGAGTCTTCTAGTTCTATGATTGATATTGTTTTTGTTTTAATTATGGATAATAGATAAGCTATCATCATCGCCTTTATTGCATGCTCAGCGAATGATAACAGATGTGTTAAATTGCAGACTTAAAGCGCGTACAACATTGAAGGAACCATTGTGCAAAATACGCCACTGCGAAAACTGTGATCAAACGCTGGCAAATATTTAAAAAAGGGGGAAATATCTCTAAAACAGAATAACAGAAAAATATAGGAAATTGTTGTGATGAAGATGCCACCGCGTGGCGTACGAAACTGGTTAAAAATGTGATTATAAAACGGAAATCATATCCTCTAATTATTTCAACCTCGCATCCACTCATCGCCTTGATACTTTTCAACTAATGCATTCTGTTGTTTTCTATACGGTGACCTGTACAGCTAAGATTAAAAGTGAACTAATTAATTCTAACCCCCAAAACGAGTTAGCTTTGTCTATGCTTACAGCTTCACAAAAAAGAACGCACAAAGTAGTCGCGATCCATAACTACTTGTGCTCATTGTTTGATGAATGCCTCCTGGGGGACTTGATTCTGTTTTTGCAGTTCGCGAAACGCAAACTCGGCCCGCTCGTAGTCCCAGTTCGTTTCCTGCAGACAGCGTCTGCTCCACTCGAGGTTCATGCCGGTCGTGACCGCTAGCGCCTGCACCATCTGCAGCTTAGTATTGTCGTCCGGCGCCGTCGTTGGTAACACAGCAGGGCCCGCAACATTTGCCGGTACCGCCGCCGCCGCCGTTGCCCCCGGTGGAGTTGGCACCGCCGGCCGTGGCCCTTTGAAACATTTCTCGTCCTGTACTGACAGCGTGTTGTTGATGTGCAGCATATCGTTGCGGATACAGAATCCACCACCGGCCGGTACGATCACCATCGTACGGTGGAAGGATCGCATCGGCTCATTCTGACCGGCAGGTTTACGCTCCTTAAACACACCCGTCACGGTCAGTAGTAGCATTTGGGGCTGCAAAAAGGTACAAAAAGTAAAGACACACGCGCGCGTACAGAGGTGATAAATGGTAGGTTTCCAAACATAACCACAAACTCCCAGTCGTTCTAGGATTGGAATAATTACCGTGAAAAAGGTTAAATCCACCGCGAAGGAATGTACATCGTGCCTGGTTGGCGGAAGTTCCGAAAGGTACGATACCACTTGCAAGCGGCTCTGCTTTAGCAACCGACACCGAGTGTCCAGGTCAGTTTTGTGCTTGATGTTACGATTCGCAGACACGTAGGCACCCAATCTGAAACAAAACAATTAAAAACAAACCGTTCAGTTAACCTCATTTAACCTAGTCTCAGTAATCCTTGTCTAGTGAGATGCCTACTTTTGCTGATTGTTTTGATGGTACGTGTTGACTGTGAGCGAAAACAATGCATGCTCGTGGTAGGCTTCCAGCAGAGGTTGCCTGTTGTCGGAATCGTACAGCGCATAGTACTGCTCCAGGAACTGGCGCACCAGATCGGTGCTGGCAGGGTTGGCCAGGAAGGATGCTTTGGCCTGCGGTTGCTTTTGATCATCCTCCGGGATGTCGAAGCTGATCGGTGGCGGCAGATCGATATTATCCTGAGCGAAAAAGAAAGGTATTTAAAGTATCGGCAATGCGGATGAGCGCACCAAGGAGCATGTGCTTACCAGCTTGATGACCTTCGGGAACCGTTTACGCACTTCACTATAAATAGATACAGTACAAAGGTAACGTTATGCTTTCCTATCTTACAAATCTTCCCCCTTCCTGTAATGACGGCGTGTCTTTCGGTTCGACCGGATACACATACGCCACAAAAGAAGAGGGATCAAGATTTTTTACGAAAGCAAATGTGCCAGGAAGACGTTATAACTTCTCAATGAGAGGGGAAGTTTAGGCAAGGTAGAACGGTCGAAATTACTGCAACAAATTAAAACACGTGGTGAACGCACACGTGCAACTCCTGAATAGGTTGAGTTCCGAACTCCTGCAGATTTAGGATTCAGATTCGATTGAAGTCACACACGAGAGCAGCTGTTTCCACCTCCGCGCACTATGCCGACGCCTGTTTACGCGTTTGTGGTTGCATTTGTTTTGCCGATGTTGGAAGGTGACCATAGAGGCGGAAACAATTTATTTTGGTAGATAACTATCTACCACACAGCAACTTGTACGGACGCGAGAACGTCGTAAGGCTTGTGTAAGGCTTGATTAAGCGAACTGAAAGGCATTCAACTGCTATAAATAAACACATTTTCGACTCGGATTATGGTTAAGGCAGAAACAAGAAAAGAAACGTTCGTGGTGGCAAAGAGTTAATGGGTTGTTCGATCAAAAAACGTATTAGAATCGATCCAAAACCAGCAACAGCGTCCTAATATTTGTCTTGTCTTGTCACGATGACTCTGAACAAATCATCTATTCTCATTCATATCGGCGCTGCGTAGCAGAAAGGCTTATGTGGTTCTTCGTTTGAGAGCCTTCGGCGCAGGATGGAGCCTAGGATCGGTGTCATCCTTTTATGTGGCTTTTCGTTGCTGTTTTCTCCCATTATCTGATATGACGTGCAGAACATTGCCTTCCCTTAGGGGAGTAGTAATGACGCTTGATTTTCATCAAGCCACGTTCCCTTTCAGGCGTGGAAGCATCCGGCATTCGGAGCTCAACGATTCAGGTTTCTTAAACCTTTACACCACAGCTGTTGAATCAATTCCACAATATTCATCCGATAATTTATCGAAATTCGTCGGTCAAACGTTTCACTCGTCCATCACGTCTGTGTCGGGACGAAATGCTGGCGTTGGATCTTGGCTGAGGTCTTTCGAAAGACGGTTTTATTATGTGTATACTCGCAGCGCTCACCACGTTTCATCATCTCTACTTGTCTCATGCTACTGTAGCATCGTTGCTACAGATTTGTCTGATTCGAAATTCGATGCAAAGCACTTCCAGCATGCTATATACCTCAACACAAACCGTACGACGTACCTTTTAATGAGCAACATAAGCGGAACCGGGTGACCTATTGTTTACGAATCCCTACTGCACCTACCAAAATCGGACTCACCAGTGTGTTATATTCGGGAAGGAGGTTTCCAAATAGCTGCAATCGTGTGCACTTTAGGGAATGCTCCGGTATTTAAATTTTGATAGTCAAATAAAGTTTAAATTCGATGTGAATAGAATGAAAAATAGTGCATAAAGTAGTCGCTTTCAAGCGTCGGCTACTGAATTGCACTAAATATGCCAAGATTATTTTCTTCCACTTTTCAACCCTAGAGGAGCCAAAGATTAGTCCCCAATATTAAGGCTCTCAACTACGACTCCGTCTCATCACTCCTCCACCGGTTGGTATTGTTGGGGCGTTTTTCCCTTTCGAAACGCAAGTATCGCCTGCGCGGTGCTCTGCAACGTGCACCGTGGGATGATGACGCCACGAATTACCGACCCAGGCACCTTACTTCATATCGAACGAACGCCGTCCACCAAACGATGATGATGATGATGCCGAAGCTTATGCCCGCAGCACATCCATGGGACGCGATATCTGCCAAGTACAAGACCAGATATCATTCAAGTGATCCCAGTAGGGGTAAAATACCTGACGTAGAGTGTTTGATCCTCGTAGCGTTGCCGTAGTGGGTTGTCCTCCAAGTTGAGTTCCCGCAGCTTTAGCGCCTTCAAGCTGTCCAGTGTGTTGATGTACGGAATCTGCGCGGAAGGGAAGGGAACAAAGTTGTATATACGGTGCTTTTGGTCAACATTTTCACACTCTCTGGACTCACCTTATTCTTGGCGAGGTATAACACTTTCAGATTGGGAATTTTGTTTGCCATCGACCGCAGATGATCGAGCATGTACAATTTGTTATCGTTAAGGTTAAGCGCTTCCAGCTCGGGAATATGCTCGGAAATGATATCAACAGCAGCCAGGATGATTTGCGGGCGAGCCAAAGCGCAGAAGATATCGCTTAGATCCGGATCCGCGTGGAATTTCTCTAAGTTCAACGCTTTGGTAGCCGGATTGTATCGCTTCTGCATGGCCTGCTTCATGCGTTCCTTTAGCTGATCGTTTACCGGACTGTTGGGTTGGCTGTTGCGCACCACAAGTATCAAACGACGCCTATCGGGAGTTTCGATGGTGCGGTTAGCTTTCTGAATCAATTCGGCAATCTTGAAATCCTCCACGTAGAACAGGGCGGCCGATTCGATCACCCGCCAGTACAGCGGAATGAATACGTTCGGCTTTATAGCCTGTTGGATCGCGCGTAGTATGAATTCCTTGTCGTACTTGTGACCGTACGGTATCTTCACTTCATACCAAGTGGTGTTTGACTGGACCAGCCTTGGACGATTCATGTTTCCGGTTTGTCCGCCACGCGGTATCGGCGAGCCGCTGCGCCTTCTGATACCGTTCTTCCGGTTGTTGACAAAAGTGCGGAGATCACCGTCGTAGGTATCACCGGCCATCGCTTCGTCGTCATCGTTGATGTGCGCGCGAATTAGGCCTTCCGTTATGCGTCCTTTACCACGGTTCCCGTTGGACGGTTTGAAGCTGACCCTTCGCTTCACATCCGTCATATTTCTGTCGTTCCGATTCCTATCGTTATAATCATCACGTTCCGTGCGATCGTCATGGTGATCATATCTTTGTTTTCCTGAAAAGTAAGGCAATAGAAAAATAATCAACATTGTGTCCGTGCGGACTCAGAAGTTTCGTCATGCCACTTATCAAAATGGCGGCGCAAATGAGCGTGTACCTGCGTCATATTGCCGATCTCCTCCTTGATAGCGGCCACCACGGTTATCACGACCACGGAAATTGCCGTTGCGGATGTTTCTCGGCATGTTTGATTGCAAACGAACAGTAACGAAATAACACGCAGTGCGAAAAAGTGACTTTAAACCTCACTTAGCACAAAGAAAGAACACAACACGATTTTTCATGAATCTATGATATTTCATGGAACGTAGATGAATGACAGCGTCGGTTTGACAGTTGAAGACAGCCATGACCAAGGTGTGTAACAAGGAAGTGTGTTTTGGTGAACCAATGGAGAGATGAAAGGAAATGACGAGAAGTTGATTCCGTGTGGAAAATGTACTAAATATTATTTTTTGGAGAACATGGAAGCATCTGTGATGTAGAAATCAAATAAAATATCGATTTCAACTCCAGCTTTGTTATAGCAACCATGACGATAATGTATCTTTTTCATATACATCTTGATAGTGTCATCGGTAATAAAGGCATATAGAGCCGGAAGGTCTGTTCATAGCTATTTAGTGATCCGCCATTGTTTGTACAGTTCGAATATAAAATTTTTAAGATCTAAGTGCAATAAAATGTGTACTGAGTCAATCCACATCAACTTTGCAGTGTGTTATTTTACATGAGTTATTGTATACATTAAGATTTCAGTGGTCTAGTTTGATATCTTATACATTTTTTCTTTCAAGCTCAACTTTCCACTAGTTATAATTAAATTTTATGCTATCGATTTCAATGCTGGAAGCTGGCACATGCGTAATTTTGTTGGTCTTCTTACTTTTTGCTAAGTTAAAAAACGTTAAAATTTAAACAAATCCTGTGCTGTCACAAATATCCTATACGCATTGACCTTTCACTAGCACAGTCTTTGGTTTACACCGTGGTTTCTGCTGTCTTCCCGTGTTTTCATTTGCGGTATCATATTGGAGTGCTAAAAGCGGTTTGGAACGTAATTTTTCGTGAAAAGAACACACAAACGCTACCGACATGGCACTCCGAATGTTCCGACTGGGCCAGGATGTGGTTACCCCCCTGATTAAGCGCGTAAGTATAGTTCGGCCTGCATGGTCACTGTTTGCCGTCCATTATTTCGGTCACCGTGTTTTCGTTGACGGTCGTTCAGCGGACGAACTGAAACAGAAAAGTTACATAATTTGGATACGGCGTTCGGAAACGGTTTGGGAACGTCCAAGAGCTCTCCTTAAGAAAGCTGACCCATACTATTTTACTCTTTCCTCGAATGCAACACAGAACTGTGCGGTGTCAGCGTTCGAGCTGCAGCACAAGAATCCCGTCCAGCGGAAGGTGGAGGTGATTCCCAAGGCGCAGTATGGTGGGCGCCACACGGTTACGATGCTGCCGGGCGGCGGTATTGGCCCGGAGCTGATGAGCTACGTCCGCGAAGTGTTCCGGTTTGCCGGCGTGCCGGTGGATTTTGAGATTGTCGACATCGACCCGGCCAGCGAGGGAAACGATGACCTGGAGTACGCCATCACGTCCATCAAGCGCAATGGTGTTGCGCTTAAGGGAAACATCGAAACGAAGTCGGAAGCCACTGGCATTTTGTCTCGTAACGTGGCCCTCCGCAATGAGCTGGATCTGTTCGTGAACGTGCTGCATTGCAAGTCGTTCAACGCGATTCCGGCGCACCACTCGAACGTGGACGTGGTGATCGTGCGACAAAACACCGAGGGCGAGTACGCCATGCTGGAACACGAGAGTGTGCGCGGTGTGGTGGAAAGCATGAAGGTGGTGACGGTCGAGAATGCGGCCCGTGTCGCCCGGTTTGCGTTTGAGTTTGCCAAGAACAACAACCGCAAGAAGGTGACAACCATCCACAAGGCAAACATCATGAAGCTATCCGATGGATTGTTCCTGAAGGTGGCTAAGAACATTGCCAAGGAGTACCCGGATATCCAACACAACGATATGATTATCGATAACTGCTGCATGCAGCTGGTTTCGAATCCGCACCAGTTTGACGTGATGAACACGACCAACCTGTACGGAAGTATTACGTCGAACGTACTGTGCGGTTTGGTAGGCGGTGCTGGATTGTTTTCCGGTCGTAACTATGGTGATCATGTGAGTTTGAAGTAGTAACACACACGAGCGACATTCAGCGTTCCGTAAATCCTTTACGTTACGTTACGTTAATGCATTCTCCTTTGCAGTATGCCGTTTTCGAGCCAGGCACTCGTAACACTGGTACGGCCATTGCCGGCAAAAACGTCGCTAACCCGGTTGCCATGCTGAATGCGGCCGTTGATATGCTGTACCATCTCGGTCACCGGTATCACGCCGATTGTATTTCCGATGCCCTCCACAAAACCATCGATATTGACGGTGTCCATACGCCGGGTAAGATTGCGTTTGCGAACTCGTTTTAGGCCACACTGTCTTCAACCTTTCGACGCTTGTTTCAGATCTCGGTGGTAACAACACAAGCACGGATATCGTCCAGAACGTTCTGAAGCATCTGGCCGAGAAGAGAACGTACTGGTAAGTGGTCGGAACTTTAAGCCCCTATGCCGTGCGTGTTTGCGATGCATCGTTCTCCTTTTGTGTTTGTCTATTCATTATTTGCCATGTTCTATAGAAAGATAGAGCAGAAGAGATAATGTTTTCATTTTTTGAATAGTTTTAATAGCTCGTTGTGTGTGTCTGTGAGTTGCGCGTGACTTGATGTTTAAGTTTAGAGTTATCATTTAACTTAAGATACATTCATAAGACTTCTTCCTTCAAAGATCATCCCCAAAGTACCTTCAGGATACATTCATATGAAGTGCAGCTTCCATTAAAGAGAGCATGGTTTTGTACGGTTGTTCGCCATTTGAAAGAAGTAAAGTTCAAAGCAAATTCATCCAAACTCATTTTATTCGTTTTGCGATGTGGGTGTCACATTGGAGATTTATTTGTTTGTTTTCTCTATTGCTGTGTTATCACGTGTTTTACAAACGATTTTTATTAAATCCGCACAATCGCTGTACAATCTAAATTTTCGCTAACATGGTTGTCCTATGTGTTTTCCTTCTCTTATATCCCACCTTTATATGTACACTAACCCGCTTACGCCCGTGATAACCAGGCAACATGGGCTGTTGCATAATATTTAGGCACGCCGAGGAAACCCTCCAGCACCTCCGGGGGACGGTGCAAAACACTCATAACCTGTTCGATACAAAGAAAATCCTATGCGTTCCTCGTTCTGATCAGCTTTTTCGGGTTCATGCTAAAGGGTGCTAACACTAAGGCGTACGTATAACTTTCGTAGTTCACCGTATATAAAATCAATTGCAATCACCAGACCCACCGCCGGGTTTTCAAGCTTCGGGAGAGCCATGGGATAGGTTGTGGATAAGGACAATAATAAACCACCAGAATCCCGATACACGTGTGTTTCATGCTTTAAAAATATTTCTTCACTAGTATTAAATGGAGAGAGTTTTTAGACTTAAACTTTTTTGCTATTATTTGTTACCATGTTTGTTTAAAAATATTGTAGTTCACTGTCACATTCCACGCCAGAATTCCCGTATGTTTCATACATGTTTTTCTGTTTTGTTGTGTTTTTGATCGCTTTAGGGTATTTCTTCAATACTATTTCAGGCTTTGCACTAGATAGCAATACAAGATAGGTTAGGATGTTCTCTGCACAATTTCTTTTATGTTGCATACATCCTTTCTTCTCTATTGAAACGTAGCGTAGTAAATTATTGATTTCTACATGCCAATTTACTTATTAATTTGTATATATTGCATCCTGTTAGGCCGCATAGATTAAAGCATAGTTATGATTACATTTATATTGTTATTATATAAAAATTATATTTATCACGATAGATGTTAGTACTCTGGTTCCTATTTCCCAAACCACGTTGCCAACATCCGTAGCTACTGCTGACAAATTTTGTGACAAAGTTTTGCTTTTGATATAGCTCCTTATCATCGATGCGATGGTTCGGTAGAGATGAATAGAACGCACTGGATTTTTATTTAATACTGACAATGTTGCACTAATCACAATTTTTTCAATATTTCCACCCTCCCTAAACGTCCTTTTCTCCCCTTTTCCCTGCTCGCTTTGCGAAACGTTATTCTGCTCTTTTTCTTCCCTCTAATAAAATTCTCACGCACAGGAGTGTTGTTAAGGAGATGTAAAAAGGAGACGCGCCTGAAGGAAACCGATGGCAGCGTATTGTTAACTGTGTGGCATGTAGCATGTGCGTCGTTGGAGGAGGGCTTCTTTCAACAGGCATCCGTAACAGCACGTTTTGATGTAAAAACACGATATCATAGTCTAGGCAAAAAATTGGGTTAAAAATACTGTTGGATGCAGCTTTTGTCGGCTGCAATCATGGTAATGTCATTCTATACACAGTACATATGCTGGCCTTTTTTGCACTTCTTACAATTGCGCACCAGGAGCAGCTCAAACATTAAGTCGCTTTTTATTCGCTTAAGTTACCAAGCTTGCCCAAACGCTACTGAATTGGTACCATTGTCGAGTGTTTCACCGGTTTACCTATCTTTCCATCACCCCTTTTTTTCTAACAGGTTCCCGGCGTATGCGCACATGTGAGAAGCTAGGTTAAAGCAGACATAAAACCTAAACCAAAGCCACTTCCTCCTTCGAACTTCCTAACAACCATTTCCGTTCTGTTAAACCGGCCCATAACATCTGTCCCGTATCTTCTTCTATTTGCCGAACGGTGTTTGTCACACATACACAATTGGTGAATGGGTTAATTTAAATTGGCAAAAATTAAGTCCTAAACACGGTCACGACTCTGGAAAACAAAAATCTGGAAACGAAACAATCGGCGCTGGCACTCTGGAAAACGGGTCGCAAAATTGACTGCAGGTTGGGAGCGGAGTTTTTCGGAACGGTTTTAATATTAGGCTAAATTATTGGAATAACAAATTGAAACAAAAACTATGTATATGCTGGTTTCTAAATTTCTCCTTTGCAAAAGTATCCGCTACCAGTCTATAACACATTCTAGCATTTGGGTCTTTGGAATTAGGCACATACATCCTATCCTTGTGTTCTAAATTATTTTGTGACGTTGGTCATTGCGTTTCATTAAGTTTCTTTCATTTTTTTCCCGTTTGTTCACTTGTACTTTTTCCTTTCTAATGAATTATTGATTTCAATTGTTTGTTAGAATCGTGATTTGTTTTTGGAATCATTGCATTTCCTTATCCTTCTTACCCAACTTCAAATATTTAAAATCAAATTCCACAATAATCTTGAACGTTGATACACAACTCAACTGTTATTGTTTGTTTTATATCCTGTTTGATTTTTTGTTTTAACTTAAGTTAATGTGACTTCCCCTTTGCTAACTATAAGGAAAAAGGAAAACTTATTCTTTAGGAAAAGAAAGAAAATCCCATCGTTTTTGGTTTGGTGGTATAACTTGGTTTGGTCGGTGTGCGATTGTTTTGAGGTGAAATCGTCAATTATGTGAAATATTTGTGATTGCAATGTTTTTTTCTCGTGTGTTTTTATTGAGAGTTTGTTGCGTATGTAAACGATATTTTAAAATTGTTCGCCCTTGTTTGGTCCAAGTTATGTTTGATTTATGAAATCTCTCTTCGAAAATTGTGAGCAAAACTAGCCCCAATGCTCAAACGAAAAGCATAAACAAGAAATTATAGTTGTTACAACAAATAACTCTTTTCGATTAATTCTCGGCTCAAATTATGAAATCCGAAATTCAAACTTTAATGTGGCGGTAGTCTTCGTAAAGCTCACATTTCCGAGGGCGATTGTCTGTTCAGGCTGTGTTTCCATTATTTATATTCGTTTCTTTTCTCTTTGTTCCCTTCAAAACTCGGAATTAAACAAAAATATTACCCGTACCATATTTCCATCGAATCCTCCACAATTACCCAGAGCAAACGAGGACATCTTCAGCACTGCAGTGGCTTATTGTTACCAACGGAGCAAAATACCAAGCTTTAAACAGAGTCAGTAAAGTTTCATATGCTTTAAGCAAAGGGATCTGGAAGCTGGATTGTTCTATTTATGATTTTAGTCATAATTTTCTTTGCATAAAATGTGTAATAAATTTCATTGAAATTCTCAAAACGAATTAATCTCAAACAGAATATGGGTTCTGCTTTCCAGGGTATACATTGGTTTTATCTTTCGATTCTTATCAAAAACAAATTTACTAGTCGGCTGTTACTTAGAGCCGTTTATATCTAAATTATTATGGCCATATAGAAATACTGAACGTAAACCATTCTCTGCGAAGTATTAAAATAAACATAAATGCAGTGTATGATAATAAAATTGACAAATGAATTTAAAAGAAAATGGGTTTGGTTGCATGCTCTGAGAAAAAAAAAACAACTACAAAAATTAAATGTAACGGTCTTGGAAAAGCTTCCGAAAGGAAGTACAAAATGTGCTGGGGCGTTGATTACTAATATTGTACATATATTTACAGCCGTTGGTTTACGAGCATTGATAAGGTAGCGTTTCTTAATGTTATAATGTACTGTGGGGAAAATTAATATATTTTAAAGATTACAGTGAATACTTTTCCAAAGTGGTTGATATGAAATGTACATTTTTATGTCTCTTTAATTGTATTGTTTCTCCTTAATGTGTTTGTCTCTTTTATTTGTCGGTCTTTAACTTTTAATTTCTCTGTTATGGATTGATAAATATATTTAAAAAAACATATAAAGGTATTTTTATGGAGGTCAAGTAGGCCATTTTAAAATTTTTTTCGCAAGGTATAAACAAATTTCTCTAAAATTAGGTCCTCTCCTATCCGACCTTTCTCTTTCACACCGTAAAAGGTCTAGGATCCAAAAATGAAACATTATTTAAAACAATACAAATAAATATTTCAAAAGCCTTTTTAAAAAAGAAAGCATCTTCATTACATGCGAAGTTACAAAGAGGCAAAAATACTTCTACACCTCTGGTATGATTGGGTTTTAGCACTTAACAGGTTTAATTAGTACTACAAATAACCAAATGTGAATTATTCAATTGATTCTTTGTAGACGATTCTTCGACATCAATGATTTAAAAAAATCACATTGAAAATAGTCACAATTGGAAAATTAACATTCAAAATAGTTACAATCATTTGAATCCGGATTTTGTTTATTATTGATGGAAAATAAAATCCTCTACAGAATAAACTGAATACGTTTAGTACCTGTTTATGGAATGGGTGTATGTACTCCATGCAGATACTTGCAATTTATTCGAATGTGAAACTGCGATGTTTTGAAAGTAATTTTGAGAAGTAAAGACTGTCGATTTGTTGTTAAAATTTCCACTAAAGGTTGCAGATACTACAATTTTGTTTCTTTTATAATTTATAGTAAACTTTAGTTAAAGTATATTTTCAAACTCTTTAAATTTTTCAGAAATTGCTCTACAACGGTACGTAGAAATCATCAAACATGTTTGCTGCAAATATTACTTTTATTTTCATATAATGTTCATTCTCCGGCCCATCTCCTTTTGTTATTGGGGTAAATTAATCATCTTATTCACGGTCGCTGAAGATTAACGTTTTTGAAATCAGTGTTCATCTCTGTTTCGCAAATAAGTTTAACCGAAGAATAGAATTTAGTGCAGAAACCTCTAATAAATCTAGTTATTATTTGATTTCTGTACTTTTGGTGCACACTTTGGACTGTGAATGCAATGTTTGTTGCACAGCAAGCAAATGTTTGCATTTAATTAATGCTGACAAATCAAACCAACACGTGCTCTGAAACAGGTGACTCATTGCCATACTAACCGTTTCACGTGACTCATTGATATTTACTGTAAATCTTAACCAATTTACCTTTGTTGTTTCTTTTTTGTTTTAGATCATTGCAAATAAACATGTTTTGGTCGCCATCTAAGCATTTCGTCGACAAATGGCGCAGTGGATGATGTATTCGAACGCCTAAACGCCTGGCGGCAACGTGGTTAGATATTTCCACAGGTACAGGTGTACGGTAGCCATCGGGTATATCTTATGTGTGCGTTTCTTTAGCTGGCGAAAGCCAAAGAAGATGGTTGTGAAGCGTGAGGCGAATCTAGTCCCCGTGCGCCACGAGACCGCGATCGTATTGATGGCGTAACAAAAAGCAAAAACAACCACTTGGTGGGTTGTGTTGAGGCAAAATGTAAATAAGCACATCGTACGATAGTGTTTTCTCACCTGTTGCCACTCCCGGCCCGTCACGCACTGCCAAACGATGACGACGTACATTTTCCTACTTTCGAGGGAGGAACGGATACTTTTTCGGTACGGAAGTCACCTTGTACTGACCATAATGATGCGGCCAATGAGTAATTGGTACTTTCAATTGTGGCAATGATAAGATAACGGTGAACTCAGGAGTTCATGCTGGCGGTTCCCTACGAGAGAATTATTTTGCAAAAAGGGTAGCCACTTGGGATCGACGATTGGAAAGAAATTAAGGATATTTCAGTGCCCTGCCAACCCAAGGGTTAACCCGATGAACAACGCTCAAGTAGGGGCCCTCAGCGATGAACGTTCCGGAAGATCCGATTTCGATGTTCATTTCGATGCTTACCGGTTGGTCTGTGAAAGTTGTTCGACGAATATCGGATCTATTTAAATAAATGAAAAAAAAACCCTTTTTAGGGTCGATTATTTTAAGATTTTAATATATTGTTCTAAAACTAGTAGATACTTTTGCGATGTGCAAAATGTGTCAGCTCATCATTTTTCCCTCCCCAAAGTTTGCGTGGTTCGAATATTTAAGTTCATCGGCCAAAACGTGTTCATCACGATGCAGGGGACCGCGCGGTGCTTTTGCCGGCGCGCAGTTCAGGCCGCATGTGCCGCGAAATATGGCCGTGTGGATGTTTTGCTATACGGCCCCGAAGGTCGTGGGTGCCTCAGTGTACCGACAGCGTTCCGTGGTGTCGGATCGTGACGAACGCAGAGTTTGTGTGTGCTCGTGTGCCGTCTACGCATCGAACTACTGTTTGCGTAATTAAGATACGGGAGTTACGGAAAAAAAGTTCCGTTTCTATCTGTGAAATCGCATTGCACCTCGCTGCTCCTAGAGAGCACTTGCTTGCTGGATGCTGTGTGCAATCGAATCGTCACCTATGTCCATCGTTTAAAGTGTACGTTCTATTGGGGTTTTTGTGTGGTAATATACAAGGTATCTAGTGGAGCAGTGTCTCCGATGTCTCCTCAGCCACCTCCGGCTCTCCGGTCCGGATGCCTACGATACGGAGATGGTCCTCGTGGTCCTGGCTGGTTCATCTCAACATCGTACGATGAGGTTGACCCAAGTGCAAGTGTGCGTGAATGTGAATGCGTGGAATCATGAGAAAAGGTGTTGATCGGTGATGCCTTTGAGGCAACAATCGAAAATACCACCGGTGCCTAACAGAATCGTTTTGCTTGCTCTGCATAACAGAAGAAACCTCTGACGTGTGTATGTTCTCGAAAGCATAAGCTGGTTGATATGCACAGGAAAAGTTTGTTTTCCTGTGCCATGGGAATTGGTGTGCACGGCTACCTACTTTTTTCACACTGCAGCATCGGATAAATCGTCGGAGCGGTGTTGTGTTGTAGCTGTCAAAAAATTGGGTAGATGAGAGAAAAGAGAGATGATGTTCGAGGAACGAGCAAAGCAAGCCGTGGACCGAATCGTGAGCCCGCGAGCTACTCGGAATAACGCGGTCCCAGGTGCTATTTTTTTTTTGCTCTAACCACACGTGGTTGGATGTGTTTGTGTGTGGCAGTAGGTGTACACAGTACGGACCGTCCATCTCTCTTGAGAGAAAATTCAATTGTTCGCACCGACCAGGTATGGCGCCGGAAAAGGAGAAACCGCGTATCGCGAGTCGCGTACACACCAGTTCAGGCCACCGGTAAAGTAACGTGGGGTAAAGCGGTGCATAAGCGAAAGGAACGTTTTGCAAAAGAAATTTAACCTCAAAAGATTTGGTGTATTCACCAAGTTAGTAGCTTAAATTCTAAAAAAAATCGATTATAGAAACCATACGGTTGGAACCAAGCTTGGAACAGGGATGCCGGCAGTGACTGGTTTAAGAGCATCGATTGATGCTAGATAATGTTGGAGGATACACTGCTAAACTTGCACATTCAACTTCTTAACTCATTAAATTGGCAAGATTTTCATACACTTTTTCTTAACTCTGCTATTCGTATACATAATACTGACACTATCAGAAAAAAGCTCGCAGCTCTCTTTCGTTAAGATAGACTTCTTATTTTTTAAGCATTAGGTGTAATTGATATATAATTGAAAATAAAACGTATCACTACACTTGATGAAGATATCATTTTAAAAGATAAATAAGATATAGGCACCCCTCGGTGGAAGGGAATGAAACGTTACTGAAGTCAGAATGGCGCGAAGTACAAAATCTAATACCTTTTAATTACCAACCGAAGAGGTTCGTTACTTAAAATAAGAAGAAAAAGAAACATTGTCTTAAGTTGTAACGTTTCCTTAACCTGGTTTGACGATTATTTCTATACAAAAATCTATACTAAATACAAATCTATACTAAATATTGTGATATAACTACTATCAAATTCATGGAATAAAATGTAGATCTGCAAATGGGCTACGTCAGCCAGTATTAGATTCGTTAATATTGAATAAATAATTATGAGAAAAATAGGATGACCGTTTTCTGTAGTATGATTTCTTGAGTCCTAGAAATTACAACAAAAGCTATCTTGACTTTACCTCAATGGTATTTGTCTATCCCACGCGGGTTGAAAAAAAAAACCCCGTAGTTTTGCCGCTTGCCAGAGCATCAAGCAGTTGTAGTGCGTAGCTAAAAGTCGAAATGTAGGACGAAGTGGGGCAATATGAACCACTTGGGTAGGTTGCAAAGACTTGCATTTAGCTGGGATTTGGTGAAATTGGTTCATTAATCTTGGCTTTTATCAATCTATCTTATATTGCACGACTTAGGATTGAAAAAAAGAGCAGAGTAAACGAGTTAGAAATGCCAGGTTCTGTAAGATTTCGCAGCAGTCTTAGGGTATTTACATGTTAGAAATGAGAGAAGGTATAAGGATAGGTTTCACAAAACGTCCTCAGTTGGTTGCAATATGCACCGGCTTGTGTAAGGAAAAATACACCTACCAAAGCAATGCGTGACAATAAAGCTTTTAAAAACAAAGCCAGCTCTAGGTTGTGCCTATGGGCATAACAATTGAGGGTATTACAATTGGGAGCGCGGAAACGATACACTTCTCGACACTGCCCCATACAAAAGGTAAACAACACTTTGAAAAAAGCGAAAAAATGGCTGGCCATCTCGACGATCCAAAACGACGCCACCTACGTGTCGAGACGATGCGCGGAAACGAAACGACGCGGCTAGCCATTTTTTCGCTTTTTTCAAAGGTGTTGTTTACCTTTTGTATGGGACCGCGACGAGAAATCTGACAGTTCGTATCGTTTCCGCGCTCCCGATTAAAATACCCTCAAATATCTTCCGTGTAAATTATGCTTATTGGGGGTGCCTATGGCGCAGCTGCAGCGCAAGGAAACACCAAGCCACAGGTGTGGGATCGAATCTCGAGTCTGATACCCTCCGGTATTACGAGCGGTTGACCACCGATCTATAATATACCGTCTTTCGGTCACAGACATTCTCTTCGGAGAGAGGCCTTGTTCCGCTACGGGATGTCGAGCCACATAAACAAACTATGCTATATTTAAACATTGATTAAAACGTTTATGCAACAAAACGGAATTTAGTTTGACGTTAGAAATAATATAGGGATAGTCAATTTCGTTTTGGAGACATAAATGTAAACATAAATAGTCAAATTGGACGGTTATTAGCGTTATGACTTTGCACCACGGTTTCTTAAAACGTGGAAATAATAATAAC
Organism: Anopheles coustani; assembly: GCF_943734705.1. Taxonomy (NCBI): domain Eukaryota; kingdom Metazoa; phylum Arthropoda; class Insecta; order Diptera; family Culicidae; genus Anopheles; species Anopheles coustani. Next base: position 35,532,560 of record NC_071288.1, read on the forward strand.
GTTTTTAGTATTTTTTAATAATACTTACCATGTTCGAAAATCGGGTGCGTTTTTTTACTGTTCAAAGTACCTCACCTTTCCCTACGCATCGGATGAATCTTTACCGGTGGTGTGGCCATATCGTGAATCTGTGCCGCGTCACTCACCCTCGGAGGGGAAGCTAACCCAGCGCTTGTGTAGGTGTGCCGTGGCCGCGACCGTAAGCCTGTGTTCGTGCAGCACACGTACACACGTTTCCCCAGTCACGCAAGCGAATGCTTTCACCGCGTCGGAAGCAAGGATGCTGGAGATCCTTTTCTTGCGGAAAAGGTTGCGTCACTCACGGCCGGACCGCTGGTAAGTGATAAGTGTGGACCACCAGCACGCAACCACCGTCTTCCGTGCAACGGTACGCTGCTGGGAAGCTGGAGCCACCCGTTCCAATCGGTGGATGCAAATCAATCGTTCGTTTGGTTTTTTTTTTGCTCCATTTCTTGCACGATACGGTCGATGGAGTGTTCAAGCTCGTGCCAAGAAACAAAGGGTCCCGAATGTCCCTAATGGCGCTGAGTGACCGGGTGTGATAAGAAGTGTGATATCGACGCTGGAAAGGGTTGCGATGCCAAAACAAATCCAAAGCCTCGCAGCCATTCAGTCGGTTGCCGAACTGACCGTGGGAAGCGTTGCAGGACAACGGACCGATTTGACGTGTGGTTGAAGTTTCAAAATTTGATTTACTTTCATTGTGGTTCATTGCTAAATTTTGTGTTTACATCATTTGATTGAATTTATTAGCATTGCTATTCTTGTGTGGTTGTTTGGAAAGTATTATTGTTTTCTAAAATCCAATTTCTTGTGCGTTTTAAAAATGTTATAGGTATTCCTTGTGTGTGTGTGTTATTCTGTGGTGTAGAAGTAATCGTTCATAGTGCTTCGTGCGAAATAAAACACGTGTGTGTACGTATCTAAAGTGAAAAATCAAATAATATAAAAAAAAGAAACGAAGGGTTCGCTCCCCTTTTTCGGGTCAACCAAGTATCGGGTAAAGTATTTGCTAGATTTCCTCCCGCGTGTGCCATCCCTGGAGTGACATCCCCGCTTGAGTCGCGTTATGGGGCGTCAGAAAATGGCGACCGCCAGGCCACCGTGGCTCCTGACATTGCTCGTCCTTGTGCCGCTGGTGGCGGCGGCCGGCAGTGAGCGGCTGGAAAAGCTGGCAATGGAAGAAGCGCTCACCAAGCAGCAGGTGCTGAAGCATAACATGATCCCGGAGCAGAAATCGGCGGTCGCATCGGCGGATGGCAAGGAACCGATCGGTGCACCGAAACAGAAACCATCGTTCACCGTCCCGACCAACGGCTCCACCGCCACTGGCGTCCGGGTTCCGGGGGTTCCGCCCATCAACAGCGTCCTGACGGCGAAAGCGACGACCGGATTCCCCATCGAATGTAAGTTCCTCCAGACACAAATCCGCTTTTCCCTTTCAATGGGGGTCCTTGGGTAAGGGTAACCTTTTGCATCTTTGATGTGTGCAGGGCGGACCGAAACCATCCTAACAGCATCAAGCATCTTACAATCTTTTCATGGCGTCGTGTGTTTTTTCTTTTGCATACATATTTTTCTAAATCATCGAAGCGTTTGATGTTCCTCTTTTCCATTGCGTTAGGTATATACGGACCCCTCGATCTTGCATTCACTGGATTTCTCTCGAATGGGGAAGGTTTTTTGCCGTTTTTTTTGCAAATAAATAATCGATTGCGATGAGAGATAGTGTTTCTGTTTCGTCGCAAAAGATTTTGTCTTTGGAGAAATTTTTCCACCGCATCATTATTTCATATTTCGTTTGTCGCATATGGTTATGCATGAAACGTGTTTAAAATGCTTCTATTAGCTTCAAGGTTCTTCAGCATTAGGGAAAGGCTTTAGTTATCACTCATTTGAAGTAATGCATTCAAACCCGAACTTTTAAATTTTTTCATAAATAATAAGCTATACAAAAGGAGCTCATAAGGGCTTTAAAAAGGGCTCTAATGCGAATACACGTTTCATTGGCTGAGCATGGCATAGAACATTTTCGTATAATACTGTATACAATATTCTTCTCCACTGTAACACACCGTAAAACAAGGGGTAAAAACCGAATATGGACAAAATATTCGCTTTCTGATTTTGTACGAACTTTGTTACGAAAAAGTTTCCTCTGCATCCTCCCGAGCAATTTATTTATTTATTTAAAAACGTAACACTCCTCAAGGGAAGCCCATACCATCGTCGAAAGCAAAAGGTACTCATACAAGAGTTCTCGCACGAAAAGCTCTTCCGCAAACCGTTAAGGGGCGGTGAGAATGGGAAAGGATAAAGTTGAGCTAAAGAAAATGTTCCATTTTCCTGTAGCAAACGAACATGATAGGGCGGAAAAGACGTCCAAACTAATTAACATGTGTGCATGCATCGTGCATCTCATTTACATCATCGTTCAAAGCATCACGATCGCCAGCAACAGCCACAACACAGTGTAGCGAGAACGTATGGTTTGCGTCATGTTTCAAACTTCACGTTGCTTGCCTTTTGTTTAATTCTTTCGCACTTGTTACTATCCTGTTTTTTTGGTATTTTTATTCCCCCTTCGCTGCTACCACGGCCCACATCCTTGGCGGGTTTTAGTGGGTTCAAGGATGTTGCTATCGATCGAGAAAATGAACGGCGTGGGTAACAGCTTTTATCCCCTCCTCTACGTCTTGGGTGTTCATAATACACTTGAAGCGTATTTTTTAATAAGTCGATTCGATGTAAAAACACGACTGTGCAAGAGCCACGGATATGAGAAAATGAATTTCTACAACTTTTTACAATAATCATGCCAGTGCGTCCATTTGACGTTAGTTTTAGTTATTTATTTATTTTATTTATTTGTGATACCACCGTCATTGTAAAGATTTAGCATATTTTCCCAGTTTAAAAATCAACCATGCCGTCATAATCATATATGATATTCCTAAGCACACCAAGTACGTAAATTTGGTGCATCTAAATTTAGCCCTTTATTGTGTTTTATCTAATCGCAAATGTTTTATTTTATTGACATGCGTGTTTTAAATTACTTATGCAACAGACACATTGTTCCTGTATTGGAGATTCTGCCTTGCTAAAAGTATGGGCCAACATAGTTTCTTTTTTAGTTATGAATTTTTTTACGAATTTGAGGTTCATTCCAATCTAAAATGAGCTCTTTCATCTACTCGAAAATGTTTAATTATCTTCACATGCGTATTTTAAATTAGTTATTCCTCGGACACATTGTTTCTGTATTGGAGATTCTGCTGCTTGCTCTGATAAAACTCTGGGCTAATATTGTCCCTTCGGTAGTTACGAAAGTTTTTTACGAAATTAAGTTTCATTACAACCTAAAATTATCCCTTTACAGTGTTTTATTTAATAGAAAATGTGTAATAAAATACATCGCTCGAAGAAGTTTATTAGAAAAGCGTTGTAAAGGGCTGAAAGTAGGAGCGTAGAATAGGGTTATCAGTATAAAAAGTGTTTAAACGTTTTGCAAAGCAGAAATCCTTGTAGATCACTTTTCCTTTTTGAAGGGTTTACAAAGCAATATTTGGCAATAATTTCTTATTAAAAGGTTGAAAAAATTGGGTTACATACCAAGCTGTTACCGTGCCTCACACTTGTCGCAAGAAAAGCGCAATCAATACATTTAGCGGTAAAGGATAATTCCGAAAATATGTTTGTAAATCATTCCATTTCGTAAACGTTTCGATTCTTCTGCAAAACGTTCTTACAAGTTCATTAGTGGGCAATCAATCGTTTGACCGCGCGGTAAAGAATATTCCGAACCGAGTCTTCTTCATCATTGGTCTGAACTGAAAACACCCCAGCCTCAGCTCGGCTGAAAGGCGGCATCGTCGTTCTTCCGAACTGGCCTCGCTTATGTTTTGGGTTTTCCGTACCGGCCGCTGCGCTCGCCGGTATTTATGATTTTCCGAAGCACAACAGCACGTGGTTCTGTCTGAATGCCCTCCCCTGGTACTTCTCATCATTATGGACCGTGTGTTGCTCGTTGTGCTGCGTTTTTACGGTCAATAATTCCAATCCATGCGCTCCCGTACCAACGGCTATACCTTCCGCCTCCCTTCCAAATGGCCCCTACCACCGATCCGTACAAAGCCGTCGGAAGCGAAACAGACGAGTAAACCAAGAAACCCGCGTTCGCGCCATATGTTTATGCTGCGCGCATAAGTGCAGCGCGAGTGTGGATCTTCTCGTTCATTAGAGCGCATTCTTGGGGTTCTCGTGGATTGCGCCGGTGCTGCCTGCGTTTCGGTCGAAACAACATGATCGTAAACCCATGCGGGGTTAAAACTTTACGCCCATCTCGTCTTGCCACCAGCTGTGAGGCGATGTTTTATTTAGCCGATCGATTTATCTTCGTTCGTCAGACGTTTTCTTGATGCATTTTGCGCGCAGCATGTTGTAATTTTGGGAGGCAAAAATATGCAGATAACATGAAATACAAATTTTGTTTTCGTAAATTGTTTCATATGTTTCAAAAAAAAAAAAAAATCATGCGCGAAAACTTGTCGTAGTTCGTTAATTCTTTTCTCCAAAAACAAAACCAAATATCTAAAGGTTTTTTCGTGTGGAGCACGTGAAAATATTCACGTCTGGAGTCTTAAGTTATCTGAAATAAGATAAACGGCGGCGCAGCATCTTCTTAGTTCCTCTTTCTTCAATAAAAGGCCGCCTGAAATCGTGAAAGAATGCACTTTTATGAATTGTTGATGCATTTCCTAAAGGCGACAACAAACACGTCCTGTTTCGTTACTTGCTTTGAAAATTACAAGATTTTGATGGAAGATAAAATTTACAAATTCAATAAAACAGGAAAATTGGGCTACACATTTGGCTGCGTGTTCTTGGAAAAAAATCATGTTCTATTACGCAACCATAATAAAAAAAATCATGTTCTATTACGCAACCTGATTTGTTTTCAACCCATTACCCATTCTGTCTATCCACCAAATGAATTAGTGCTACTCATCAGAATAGCGAATCATCAACGGGCCAGTGTTCGGATCAAATATTTATAAATTGATTTATACTTTTAAATGACATCGTTTTCCGTGTCCGGAATCGATTCGTATCGCCAACACTTCGCTCAACGTGCCCAAATGGGCCGCATTGCACGATGGAAGAGCACTAATCTTGATGCATTGGAGTTTTAATTAAATTTTAGTTATTTATCAAGATTTGGCCTTCACTCGTCATTCAGAATTTATTGATCGCCTCTACGCTAGGGCTTGGAGGAGGTTCTGCAGCGACGAAGCTAGCGCTTCTGACGAAGGCCAATTAATTTCGCTCTAAATTGTCCTCGTTCGTTCATTTTCTCGCCAAGACAAATAGTGCCCGGCCGCTGTTGCCGATTCCCCGGTGGAAGCAGGACCGGAGGGATCTTAAATGATTGGTGAGAACGGCATCAGTCCCGCCTGGAATCATTGCACTGGCGTCGCGTCGGTTTTCCCAGGAAACGCCTCGAGTCGGCGGCTTTCAAACATCGCTCGACACCAGAAAATCGGATGCGTGGCTTTGGCTTGGCCAGCCCACGGCTCGTTCGGGTCCATTGCGCAACTAAACCCAACGGGAATCTACGGTTCATTGGGATTTTATTGTCGGTTTATGTACGCATAAATTTATCATTAGCGCGCCACACGCCCTGGGGCTCTGCACGGCTATTGCCTGCAATGAGCTGCAAATAAAAGCTGTCGATTTTCATCGAGCGTGCCTTTTTTGGCGACGAAAAGCGTTCACACGAGTGCGCGATTCGAGGATCTGACCTTCGCCGACCGGTGGAAATCGATTGGATAAATGTTTAGCGAACCTCTATGTGCCGTACAAACTTCAGGTCCAGATTTTATTCCACATAGAATCCGTAATGCATTGTTATTCTATTGCTTTTTGTGACTTAAGTAATGGTTGGATTAATTTGTGTATACTCCATTTCATAAACAACAAGTTTACATTAGTCAAAAAGAAATTATTTTTTCGGCTTCTTTTTGCTTTATTAAAAGCAAATTATGCCCTGCTTATTTGAGGTTTTGCTCCATTACGACCATTTAGAGTAAACCTGCTAATAAGCATTTCTCCTCAGGTCTCTACAATATTTGAATTCACAATATTTTGGATTAGTTATTTTCAAAACCTTTGTGAAATGCTTGTGTATAAAGAATAGTTATTTGTTTTTCGTTCATAAATCTTTGGTTTACGGTTGGCTATGAACGTATGAAATTTGTCAACAATGCTAAGAATATGTATGCTAAAATCTATTTAAATAATTTATGTTAAAATGATTTCTAGCAATTTTTATTATTTTCGTTCTTAATCCTTCATAGTTTCCAACAACAATTTGGAGACTTTGAAAGTGTTTGATGATTGCGAATACAACTTACAATCTGTCTATTTTGTTTTTTTTCTATATTTTTATAATATATACTGAAAAATTGTTTTTATAGGACAAATCATACTACATATCTTCTATCTATTAAAATACATCAATTGTAAACAAATTTTTCATCTATCGATTGCAGCTAGAAGAAACAAATGTTAACTACAAGGCTAAAAGAATGTTAATTTAGTTTAAATAATTTACCATTGTTTAAATGATTAAGTATTTAAATCATGTTTTACGAATGTTGCTTTGAATTATAATAATGCTTTCAATTCAGTGTAGGAATATTCTTGTCAGGTTTTAAAAGTGTTTGAAGATTTGAGAAACAACTCAAACAATCCATTTTGCGACCGCTTGCAAAGGGGATTCCGGTTGCAGTTCACTTCATCCGAACGTTTGTATCCGAGGGATTCAAGGCCAAAAACGGTGGCACCGCATTGTCCTCGCAACGGAAGGCAAAGGGAACAACGCGCGCGGGTGTCGAAAACCGATCCGATCGAACCACTCCCGATGCTCGGCCGATTTGTTGTCGAGGTTTCGAAAGTTATTTATAGTTTCTTTATTACTTTTCTCGCTTTATTTCCGCCCGAAAGTTTTACCCGACAGTTGGTCGACCGAGTTTAACGGGCGCGCTCCGGAGGGAAAAAAAGGGCTGATGCCGGGTACGCGGTCCGCCGATAAAGGTGGGACACTATTTCGGTTCGACAAATTTGGTTTGCTTACGTTTGAAACCGATTTGAAGCTGTGTGCAAACGGAAGTGATCTCTGAACGTGCAATTGGGAAACCAACCGGGAAATGGTTTGCATTGGCAAGGGTGAAATTATTTCCCCGTATTTCGGGTGTCTATTCCACACAGCCACACAGCCACACACACCCACACAGCTTCTATTCAGCACAGTTCCGTGCTGATCATCCGATGGTGATTTATTTTTCCTCATTTGCTGCTCGGTACCTTTTCCCGCCACCATCGTTCTCAGCTGGCTGATTCGACCCCCCGAGTTCATTGACGAAGGCGGCTCTACCCTTCGATGTGGGTAGACCTCCGAGCAACTTGGAGGTGTCCACGGAGAGAGCATCATATTGTCACCGACTGGGCCGTCGGCAGTAAACATGTCATCGATTCCGCTCGCCTACGGTTCTCGTTTCTCAGGCGACGACGTTGACGATTCCTTGGGGAGCTGCATCTGCCGCCCGGCAGGGTTCGTGGTTCTCCGAGAAAGATATGTATGTTAGTTCCCACACAGTCAATCTACCGTTGGTTTCGTCCGTGTCCCAATCTCCACCTCCCCTTTGGGTTGGGCTTGCCGCGTCGTTCAAACCTTTGTGCGACAATTAATTGACAACGTCGGCGAAAATTGTGAACCGCCGTCAGGCAAACGGCCGGGCGCCCTTCCAGCGGGGGTGGGTGGCTGGTGTGGCATAGGATGATGAGTGCGAAAAGTATGACGACATTATTGTTATCGTTCTGGGCCATCGCCGGGCGCCTTCCCCGGCACGAGCACGAGGAGGAAAAAGAACAAATTGTGTCGGTGGCCCGGGTTTCTTAATCACGTGAGTGGCGGGTTTTAGCTGAAGTGTGCAGAATATGTTTTGCCGTCTATGCGGAATTTATGTTCGCCGCCGCTAGCATAGTTGCGAGATGATTATGCTTGGGATTGGGAGCAGCAATGGTTGCGAGGCGAGTCGGTTTCTTTTTTTACGAACATAAAACCGATTTCTTGAAGACAACTGCAATGTTGCTTTGCTAAGATGGCGATTTTTGAAAATAGAAGGGTTTATGTATGCGCTATAAAGAAGAAAACTATTATAACAAAATTTATTCGACAGCCATAAAGCAAGGTACTAAAACGATTCATTAAACGATTACCCCGGTGGCATCGCAATAAAAAAAGGGGAAAAATAAAGTGAATTGTTTTTTGGCGGAAAAACATTGTACACCCGATGGATTGTTCTGTGAATGTGTTCCGTTCGAAAGTGCTCCTCCAAACAATTTAACGCATAAAATGGAGCAATAAATTGTGCAGAACTAAAATGGTTTTCCACCGGCAGTTTCCTCGTGTCCGTACGTGTTCCGTTCCGGGAGTCTATTTTGTCTCGATGGCGTTGCGAAGATGATGCGGGCTGCGGCGGGTCTTTTATCACACTCCATCTCCATCGCCCAATTGTCGCCAATAAAAAGACGGATCCAACCAAGTTTGCCATTGGAAACCGGGAATATAAACGACGTCAATCACCCAATGGCGCCGTGGGGAGTGTGCATTGAATCCTTCCATCGAAGGGTGGTGAGGTTGTAATAAGAAAAAAAAAAAAGAGTGACATTGCAAACCGCCCGTCGCTCAGGAGAGTGACGAAGGTTTGCCCCATCGGCGTCATTTAAGGTCCCACCGCATGTCGCACCGACCGGTGGCGACCCGGGTTTTGACCGCAACCGCAACGGTGGCCGGATCCCCCTGGTAACCCGTTTGACGCCTAATCGTCACGGGGATTGACGGCTAATCGAAGACGAATTGGCGGAGGAGGTGTCGGGGATTGTTCGGTGGGCCTATGCAACGGAAAGCCGGGTATATAATCTCCGTGTTTGGCTTAGAGCTGGGCCGGTTAATCCAATTCACCGGGGTTAGCCGTCGTTAAGCTTAGGGGATTACAGTCGGCAGCCGAGGAAGTGGATGCAGTTTCGCGCCCGAGTGATAAAGCGGAGCCTACGGCTTCCACTAGGAGGACCCGAACCGAGCGTCCGGTGAAGGACAACGGTTTGTTGCTGCATGCTACGTCAACTTTGCGGCTCGTGACGGCGCGGTCGGTTGGATTCATGGAAAATTGGGCTTCATCAAAAACAGACGCGGGTTTCGGTTAAAACCGTTTAATCAGGGCTTAACCGGGTGGTGGTGGATTAACATGCAATACGCGACACAGGAGACACCTATCGTTCGCGCGGCGTGCGATAACACGGGAGAGCGGTCAAGCGTGAGGCATCCTTGACGAGGGACCACCGCGGCAGGGTTGGGGACGGGATTTTGCGGTGTGGCAACCTAAACATCCTGCTTCTTAGGGCCGACGTTATTGTTATCGTCGTGAGACGATCGATAAATTGAACGGCATCTGTGTGTGCCCGGTCATGGTTTGATTGTTGTGTTGGATTAGACCTTCCACAATAAACAAGCGAATTCAAACAGCGACTTCAAGGAACAACGAACTGAAACATTCTGCGGATGGGTTAACGATTATCCATACTTTTTTAATTAATTTTCATAGAATATTCATTTAAACTTGCATAATACAATTTTATTATCACCTCCATTAACAAGCTGTCTGGAAAATTCACCAAACAATTTCTCAACAACATGTAAAACATAATTTGAAAGATAATTCAACTTTTATTGACCCTAAGTAGGTATTTTATACTAGGCAAAGTGATTTGAGTTTTGTTTGAGTTAATCTAAATAACTAAGGCAGTACTAGGACTTTTGTATCTACATTAAGCGACAAAGTTTTGGCATATATTTCATATTCTACAGTTATGTTGGGTTCATGTTTGGTTATGGATTTGTTTTATTATGTTTTCATATAATATTTTTTAAGAATATTGTCAAATTCATGTTGAATTTAGTTTTTTTATGTGTACACACCATCCCCTAGTGGCACAAGGCCTATCTCAGAAGAGAGTTACGGTGGCCGAAAGACGGTATTGTAGTGAACGTTGATGAAGAATTTTCTTTTTTACGGATTCAGAATCAAAACACAGAGACGATCGCTTCACATGACAGCTATCAATCGACTGACTGTTTATTCGTAATGATCCTATACCCTACAGGTATGTTATTAGAGTTGTGTAATTCAGATTCAAATTAATGAATTTGAATGATACTTTGCGTTTTAGAGATTCATGAATCCCAAAGATACATCTACTGGTGGAAAACGAGGAGCCAAAAATGGGTAGAGGGACCAGCTTGTTTTTGGCGCATGATTCACGCCAAAGAAAGAATCGCGAAGATTCGTGACAGATCCATTCATGATTTCGAAAGATTCATTAAGGTTTGAAGATTCGAATCCCTAAAGATTCATTAATCCATCTGAATGACTCTTAGGTGAAAGATTAATATGAATGAATCTCGCCAAAAGATTCATTAAGCACATCACTATACATTATAGATCGATGGTCAGCCGTTCGTAATACCGGAGGGTGCCAGATTAGAGATTCGATCCCACACCTGTGGCGTGGTGTTTCCTCGCGCTATTTTGTTTAATGTTGTTGAATTTGGTATAAATAGGGATAAAAATCAAAGTAAATTTTGAAATTAATTATTAACAATTAATTCATTAACCTGTTCACAGTTTTGCCCGCGCCTGACTCGGGCATGCGGATGGAATTTATACTGCTTTCCCTGGCTCGGGCAGTTTTTTGTTGCACGTTTTGTTTCTACTTCCGTTGTGCGACGTTTATTTCGCGTGGACCTGCTTGGAAAATACGTTCTTATGTGTTTGTAAACTTTTATTAATATGTTTGTCGCTAATCGATGCAATTGAACCTGTTATTTGTTTAATATCGGCAAATGATTGCTGATCACAATCGCAAATATCACATATGCAAACTGACCATCATTAAATGTAAAACAATCATTAAAATTCCAAAAAATTTTAGGAAAATATAATTTGTTCATTGGTTGTAGACCAAAATCTTTACAAAAATGTTTAAAAAAAACAGAGTGACAATTTTTTGAGCTATTTTTTTTAACTTGGCAGGACTTTGAAGGGGTTAATAAATAATTTGGCTTATCACATTATTAAGATAATAGCAGCTGATGACCCACAACCAGGATAAATCATTTGATGACCTAATTTTTTCGATGTCAGCTGAGTAGGTGACATGCGCCATGCAAGGTACAATGCAACAGTGCATCCCTATCGTGCGTGCGAGCGTCACATAAACTCTCGAAATCCTTCTGCATTGTTGGCCGGGAGATTTCCACCAGATTGGCTTCCCTCAAATGAACGTACAAGAGATCAGAAGGACGTGCACTGCTCGGGACCAAATCTCGGTGGCACAGTTGTACGAAACAGAAAAGATTGCCTCTAATTGAAAGCGAAATTGGATGCTCAAACGTAACGTACGTTTGCGAACGCACTGAGCCCCGGAAGTCAACCTTGGGAATCAGTCGATTTTTCTTCTCTTTGTTCGATTCTACTCCAAACCCTGGTTCCCGTGACATGACGGGGGAGGATATTCGATCGCGATGGATACGGAACCAAGTGATGTTGCTTCCAATTTATCTTCTCGAGGTATCTACCTCATCTATGGATGAAGAGCCGTTTGCCCACGGGAAAGGGGGGTGCTCGAGTCGAAAGGCTATATTTCATTAATTTTGTGCGTTCATCCTAGCATCATCGTTGCAAATCAGTCTTGTAGGACACAGCGCTAGGATACGTTTTTAATTCGGAACACATATCTTGTGATTTGGAGCTGGTAAATGATCTATCGATATGTCCGAGATGAAAAGTACGTCATATTAAACAAACATCACAACCATCGAACGATGACAGCAACAGATTGAGCATTAGTTCAAGAAAATGGATCACTACAAGGTATTTCTTCTCACTGCGTTACCTCGTATAGTAATAGCTTTCGGTAACTTTCAGTGACCATCAAATGATTTTATTTCTAGGTACTAAAGTAAAACGTAGAATACGAATCAATCATCAGATTTAATATTTAATGACTATACTTACCGTAGTCGCTTGTTTCATGGTCAAAACCATGACCTGAAGCTTCTATTCAGTATAAATCAAAAATGATATGGTATACTATACTCACTTCTATTTATTCACTGCAAAACGTGAAGAGATCGTTGTTCCCACATTTTTTTTTTCTTGTCCCCCAATTTCATTTTGATGGGTTGAATCGATGTCGAAACGCTTTGATGTTTGATGAAATGAAATTTTTGGATGAATTATAATTGGGGTCTCCGTACTTCCCTTTCATCGTATACCGTTACTATATTTAGCCGCGGTTTTATTCGATGTTTGTTCAACGTATGAGTGCAAATCTAACCTAAAAATGTGTCCTTGATATGTGTCCAATATGGGTCTTGGTGATCGATGTGAGTGGATAGAAATGTACATTCTTGGTATTTACCACGCCAAATATTAATCTGGTAGACATAAATTGATCAATTATATGGTCGACGGCAGAGGATGGGAAACACTTGCCTGGTTACAAAGAATTAAGTCATGCAGGTTTGAAGCAGGAAATTAGGACATTTCTAAAATGCGTTCCAAAACAATCATATCTAACGATTCAGCCACCGGCAGAAGCTTCCCATAGCGACGGAATAGAGTAGTATAAACACTGCAAAAAAAAAAAAAAAAAAATAACACCAATATCTGTGGCGGCATCATCAATCTTCCAGTCGTCAAACTGTTGATGATCCCCTGCGTCGTCATCCTTCGCCTGCCCATCGATTTTGGCTGGTGATGATGAAAGCAGCTTTTCCGCACCGAATGTGTGCTCTGTTATTTGGCAAGGATATTGGCCCAATAGATACATGTGGTTTGATAAACGCGTGGTCCCAGGACGGTAGTGACAGGAGTGTTGGCGACGGAAAAGTGTACATAAAATGCCGTGCGCTGGAGACGAATTACGGCAAAGATTGGCAGCGTGCGAGCGAAAAATCAGTGAACCATTTAGAACCGAGAAAGCCAACCCCGTGCCACAAACAGCAGAACTGTTTGGAGGATGGTAATTTTCTCAAATCACAAATTTTTCCCTTTGAGCTACAGACACAATTTTTTAAGCTATAAAGGAGCGTGATTTGTATCGCCGCCGTGTCCTGTGCTCCGGAGAGGAGAGCCGAAACGGGGCCGGGAAAATTTTTCACATTGCGCCCGCGTTGTTCGTTTCGCACTGACGTGTTTCGGTTGAATTGTGTTTGTCCCGGCTTTTAGCTTTTCTCCCGGGGGCTCCGTGATGTAATCTTATCATTACTTTGATGCGTGCAAAAATGTGTCGGTTTTTCTTTGTTTATTTTTTATTTGATTTTACGTATAGAATATGGTGGAATGTAGGACTTGCGCGTAGGAGTTCTAATGTATTCGCTGTTTGATGATGTTGTGAATGTATCGTGAATACTTTTGGTATGAATTGCAAACATTCGTCACTGACAGTTCAAGAGTTACGGTGAAATATTCACGTTTCGCACAAAATCTTTTATGATGGGTTGTTGTAGCTATTCAAACCGTTAATGATATTTTTCGTACGGTCGTATTCGTACGGTCATGTCCTAGCTGTTTTTTCTCATGAAAATTCGATTTTAAATTTTTTTTTCATGAAATTTCGATTTTTATTTTTTTTCGATTTTTTTTCTTCGTTTTCTGGCAATTGGTTCTAGCGATCATAAATGTTATTTCTCAATTTGTTACAATTTCGTTATTTCAAAATTTACTTTGTTTCCTTCAGTTTTTTTTACTAAGCTCAAAACAATTAATACCGAAAATCGTTCTATATGATGATTAAAATACAGTTTATTTTTCTGTATGATGTTTTGTATTGTCTTTCAGTTACTTAACTGTTTTCCTCACTATAATTTTTTTTTGTTTTCACTGTTTTTCATTGCATCTTTCTTAACGTATAGCACTTCAATGTGCTCTTGCGTGTTTCTATTTTGACATTTAAACAATATCGTTTCTTTAACGTTATTTTTTGGTTTTATCCTCCAGTATCATCTATCCAAAAATTATTAATCTTTGTTTTTATTATTCGTTTAATTTTTGTTAATAATCTTCGATCCCCGGTAAGAACACACAGTAAATATTTTCCTGTTGAAGCGCCATTACAGTTAACCATTTTTTTGTCTATCTTCTGGTCATTTATCGCCACCCTAACGAAACGTTTCTTCTCGTCAAAAATGATGCGGCCCTCGTTGATCGATACACCGGGCAAATGGCTCGCAGCACGATGTTGGCAGTACGGGCAGACTTGGTTCCGGTGGCCTCGGTGGGACGTGAGATAAACTACGTGTACCGTAGCACCACGTGGAATCGCGTTTCGCGTTCGGTGCTGTTTCGCGGTTTGAAAAATGACACCGCGCTGGCGGCAGGAAAAGCTAGAGTCAGCACGAGTGTTTAGCGTTTGGGGAGGAGAGGATGGAAGTGAAGCGAAGAAAAACACCTAGCGCGAGCGGACAAAAATATATATATATATTGTGTGCAATTTTCTCCTTTCTTTTTTCACCAAATTGGATCTCACTGTCGTTAGTGAATTCCAAGTACGGCATGTAATATTTTTTCATTTTTATATTTGCTGAAGCCATTTTCGGCTGGGTGGTGGTCGTCTTACGAAAGCTACATTTGGTGACTTGAACACGACCGTGCGGGGGTGGGGTGCGGTCGTGGAGAGGATCTCTAAGCTCACAAATGACGATAGACGATGCATTTAGCTAGCCGGTGCTTCTTCGTGGCCGTCTCGTGTGTGCTCGGATAAAGATACGCCCGGAGTACGGTTGGTTTCTGCTCGAATCGTTATGATAATGGTGGTTCGCTTGGCGGTTGGTCGTGGCGAATCACTGATGAGATTTTTAAAAGTGAATCTTAATCTCGTTACACGAAGATATACCGCTGATGGTTAGCGTATTTAATAGAAAGAATTTTGCGCTGAATTGTTATGTGGCACAATGTGGCCAATTGTGATAAAAAATCGCTTAGCGGAAAGTGCAATCACATCCCATAATGCAGCGTAAATGTTGGATTTGTGTGAAGTCCAGCACAAGGCTTGGGGTTTTTTAAAAGTGTTTCTAAAAAAAACTTCTCCCAGCGTTCACCATCGTTCAGTGAACCGTCAACTGTTGGCAAGTGCAAGAAAATTTAGCAATCCACTCTACCGTTGGAAAGTTGTTGACTAATGGCTGCGCAAAGCGTAGAATTCTTTGTGGCCTCAGCGAACGTTCAAGAGCAGACGAAAAAGATCTTTCTTTAGAGAGTAATTTTTCTATGCACAAGCTAGGGAAAGTTTGTCCGTTTAAACTATTTGCAAACTATTTCCATCAATTACCAGCTAGCTTCGGACGGAGGATGCTTTCGATAGGTAAACAGTCACTAAAAAAGGGCGTCCGATGCGCAACCCTTTCGGTGGCAGCAACGAGCTTCCGAACAGCCTTCATTTCACCCACCTTTTTTTCCATACCCATGTCCCTTTCGACCGGGTCCGGTGTAAACCGCTGAGCGGAAACCTAGTGGCGTGGTCGGCACATTGTTGCGGTGGAATGATGGGCGGACCGTGACTCGAGCTGACTCAGCTGTCTCTTGCCGCTGTCGTTACGATGTGATGAACCGCGACGTCGTGGTGCGGCTTATGGATTTCGATGGTTGGCCGTATTTTAGCATTCCTCGTGGCGACATGAGGCGGGCCACGGCGTACCGATCGAGACACGGCGGCGACGCATAAAATGAGGTTTCGGTTTCAAAAACCGGTTCCAAACTGACCTCACACACCAAGCACACGTTTTCCCACCCATTTTGCTGACGGACGATATTTTTCAGTGCTTGGGAAAGCACTGTTGTTTGCTTTTGTTTACCAAATTGATCCCTTATCACATGTTGTTTAACGCACCTCTTGTACTGGTTCCGGTTTCAAGTGTTTATGCATTGTTCGTATTTGTTCTGGACACTTGTTTTCATGCTTTAGCTAATGTAAACTGGAAAAGGGTTCGCTTGTAGTGGGAATGATGTTTTTGAAGTTTGTTAAGTGTTTAGACTGCACTCGATGCTGACTTTTGCCTGTTTCTATGGAGAAAATTTTTAAAGGTATAAATCTAAATACAACTTCAATGTAAAAATCAATATGGAAATTTAAATACCCATATGAAAATGTAAATAGAAATCAAATAAATGTAATCATTGTAAAATTTTGTATTTCCGATTTTTTTTCCTGGTAGAAGAAATAAAGCCGTTGTCGCTAAATTTTACACGGAAAGCTGCTGAAGTTGTTCCAAAGGCACCAAGTTTCGAAATAGCTCAACAGATTCTGTCTTTAACGCTTCTGGATTTGTCTCTTACTCATCAATTTTTGTGTGTTACCGAAAATATGAAAATTAAAAGGGTAATTGTAGTTTACCTAGATAGATACACTGTAACGACAATAACCATTAATTATTTTATGGTTTAAATCTACCTTGTGCCTATTACCTTGAGCTTTTTTGTTAAAAGATTTTCCGAGTGTATTTTTGTTTGCGAATTTTGAAATCCGTACATAAGCGGTAATTTTCTTAGCTGCTAAACGCCACTTGTTTTGTTTGTTTACAATCGCTGTCGTTTATTTTGCGCTTTTTGGTTAATAGAATTAATTAAATTTGTTAATAATGTTGTCTTATTTCTTTTTTGTAGAGTGCTTTTTGCAATATTATTTTGTACAAGCAATACTTTTCAAGTTTAGTATTTCAAGCAAAGTTTTAATTTGGGATAAAATTGAAATCGGGAAAAAAAACAAAAGAACACGAGATAAAAACTCATGAGTTATGTGCTATTGTAGTAATGGAAGATTATGAATCAAAGATAGGTGGCAACGACTGTATGTTAATCTATTGCCTCGGAATCATCCCTATTGTTTTTAATTCCGTTTCGTTTGATATTGATTAAACTGTAGACCAATTATCTAAGTGTTCAGATCTGGTGTGCTATGCACTTGGGGTTACTTTTTAAAAATTAATATATTATAAATAACTAGAAAAATAAGTATTTTTCCTTTACCCACGAACAAAGTATTTAAACGTCAGTTGAGATTGATATTATCTCAGTGTCTGTAGGTGTTATTGTATTGAGTTAAATGGCAATAATTTCACCAAGTACTATAGAATCAATTATGTGCTAAACAATTGACAAGATGATTTGCAATTCTCTCAGTAATATTGACATACATAACACATAAGTTTGTGTTGGTTAGATTCGTCCTGTATCATGAACATACACTCAATTGGTAAAATCAATCCAAAAGTGCGTGATATGCGGCACGGGTCTTCTGCATGGTATCGGCGACAAATATTGGAGTTCACCAAACCCTTAGGTGCCCTTTTAAAATTGACAAGGTGTCGAGCCGGTACCGAAGCGCACGCACGCACGGCAAAGGAGAGAAACCGGAGTCGAAGTTTCTCCGGTGCCATTAGCAATTGGCCTAACGGTGTGGCCTCCGTCGTAGCGGTCCTGGCGTACGGCTGTCAATCGACCCAATTTAATTAAAATGTCAATCAAAGCCAATAACCACCGAAGACGACATGCACTAAGTGTACAATACGCCGGCTGCGGAATGTGTGATTTTTATCGCATGCAGATTTCCAGCAGAACCGTGCCACTTCGGTGGGCGAAGAATGTCCGAGACGAGTACAGAAGCAGTAATGTGTTTCGGTTGTCGGGTGTTTATTGTTGTGAGAATGATTTCCAATCATTAAATAAAAGAGAAATTTAATTGACGGGATCCAATTGAAATGGTGGTCTGTTTGATCATTTCGTGCATTAGGATTATTATTGTCTTTTACCATAAGTCTTGTAGATATCGAGACATTTTCTTAAGAGTTGTGGAATGTTAGCCCCTCAGTTATAAACTGCCTTGTTTCCGTATCTGCTGGAGAGGATGTACTATATCGGATTTCGCTGATGTTTTGATCTTCGGTTTATGTTTCGATCAAGGTCGGGCGAGCTATCTGATATTTTGTCTACGTTTAAGTGCGTGCAGTTGATGGGGATACCTTCGATGCCGTTTCTTGGCGACGATGAGCATTCACATCTCATATTGCGTCTACATTGCATCCGCTGGTTTGCATCACGATATCTTTTCCACGTTGTGGCGTTGTGGCGAGGACAGTATATTCATCGATCATCGTTTAGTTTCTGTGTGGTGTATATAAGCCTTTATTTATTATATTTAAATTAGATCAGCTTCAAATTAGAACCTGTTGAAATTTGCCCATTGATCGCACTTTATGCTATGAAATTTGTGCTGCACACTGGTTTCAACGAATTCCAATAACCATAACTGGGTTGTCTGACAATGCAGGTTGCTGAATCAATCCGATTAGACGATTTACATTCAGGATGCGTAATTAGGTTTTGTTTTTCTAGCGACACGGCGGAGGCGCCAGAGGAAGAAAATCAAATTTACGGAAAATTAATTCCCCGGCAGGATGCTTCAAACCCGTCAGAGGGATTACCGGGCGGATAATGATTTACACTTGTTTATCTCCAGTTGCTTTTGGCAATCGATGGTAATTAATGATGCGTAGTCGCAGTACTAAATTGCATGAAATCTCATTAGGCTCACCAACCTATGGCGTCATATAAGCAGCATGGTCATGCTAATGATGGCTTGAACTTTAATCGATTTTATGTAAACTCCGTTCTTAATTCTAAAGTTGGTGATTGCGTGCAAGGTTCCATCAAGGGGAAGATGACATTTTTTTTTGTCTTTTACTGATGAGATGATGAAGTGACCCTTTGTGTAGTGATTAACACAATTTTAGTTAAGTCATCATCATTGATGTACTGACTGATCCTACAACATTCACTACGGGAATTGTTTTTAGATTTTAGGTTGTGATGGTTTCTAACCGGAGGCCAACTGAATGGATAATAATATTGGAATGGTTTTTTGTGTGTAATGTTAACTGAAAGATCTGACAAGCGATTGTTTTTAGAAGAATGTCTGGCAAAGCTTAGCCCGAAATCGCCGTTAAGCTACACTACAAATTTGATCGCTTCCGAAGTACTTCGGGAAATCGTAAAACGGCCTTTGAAAGTTCCCATCTAAGCATAGCGATCATCGAGTTGTGCTAAACTTTGCTATCCGTATTGGTTGGTGATTCAGACTTTGCGAATTAACATGTTTTTTTTTCTTCTTTTTGCCGCACCTCCTTTCATTTATCTTTCAGCAATTGATGGTCTGTTCGAGCAGATCCTTTTTACATTATGTCGCGAGCGCGGGTACATGACCATCATTAGGGGAACTTTGTCAATTACTCACGGCAAGGAGACAATGTTAGATGGCTGAAGATACAATAAATATTAGAAACTTATCACCCATTTCTTTATCACATAATGGGTATTGACCAAATAAAAGTTTGAACTCACTAAACCAAATGTAAACGGCTAAGTAGAGCAAATGGAAACAAACATTATAGCCTTTTCCTGTTTTAACAAAAATGTAATTTCATGATTCTGTTTCTCTTTCAGCCGAATTTATTTAATTTTGGTTTGAATTGCATGAAACTGCACCGTTTTCTAATCTTGACCCCACATATATTCGTTTAACGATTCAATTGTTATACAATGTATCTGGTAATTAGACTGGTGACATTTTTGCACACACTTCGTTAGTTAGTTGATATTGTTTTTCAACATTTTTTCAATTTTACTGTAGTTTTTCGTAGATACTTTTGAAACACGCTGATTATTTACAACATTGGTTTTCTACAAGTTTAAAAGGCATTTTCTTATTATGGTGGTTCTTGCATCTCTAGATAATTAAACTTTCTGTCCATACATAGGAGATAAAGTGAGAACATAAATTGACCCTGTTTAGTCTATTCTTTGTGTACGTTGTGTACGTAAAGAAATGTGTAAGTTGTTTTGTTAGCTCCCATCGGTCTCTTATTTCTTATGTTTTTCAGTCTCAGATTTTGTCCATATATCTTGCGGATGGTAGAGTTCGGTTTCTATCGCCAAATCTTGCCCCTCGCCGGAGGCCCGCTTTAGCCACTCGATGGCATTCAAGGGAGAGTGCGATGAAGTGGTCATCGTGGCAGGTCGTTCTCGTTGAGTGGTACTTTCCGCCCGGGAAACCGCCGTGCGAAGAGTAGCGACCACTCGATTTATTATTTACATCGTGTGAAGATGACGCTCGAAGGAATGTGACAAGCTGTCTCTTCCACGTTTCGAACGGTGGCGAAGATGGGCTGTGTGATGATGACGATAATAATGGTGCTGCTGATGGCGATAATAGTAGCTTTGGTGACGGCGTCAGGTGGCTTAACGATTGTTGATACATTGGGAACCATTAGCCGACAGCTAGGCTTGTGGTCCGGACATTAGCCTTGTTTCGATGCCGACGAATACATTGTAGCTATTAAGAGTGTACATTACAGATGTAATTACAAGCTTATTTTGGGCCGGTAAATTTAATCCAAATTAATCAACACACATAATTTATCCCATTTTTTGTACAAAATATTAAAATTTGCTAATTTATTTGGCATAGGCTAGATGCACTTTTCACAGATTCATTTTACATTTATACACAGAAATGTTTTCGATAGACATCGGGTTTTAATTAAGTCTCTCTCACAAATGCGACAAGACAAATCTATTTTAAATGAAAGGGTACGATAATGGGTGAGTTGGTTTTTGAGGAATTCGATTGCGCTGCTTGTCATTTTCATTTCTTGCTGACGAATCATTTCTTGCTTCATCTACGGCCAAAAAATCCCGACATCGTGCTAAGGCAAGGTAAGGTTGTTGATAACACTTAACCTAAAAAGAAACCCTACGTCAGGGCGACAATGGTACGGTCTTTGGAGAACGAAAAGGTCAGCATTTTTGTTTTATTTTCATCGGTAATTTTTGCCCTAGTTTTGTTTCGCTTTGCTTCCTTCCAATCAGCGAACCTTTGATCCTTTCATAAGTACAAATGCTGATAAAGGAGTACAAATCAACTGAAGCAAAACAAAAAAAAAAGTTCTGCAACGGATGAACAAGCACGAACAGAACTGCAACTTTTGGGAGGAATGAGAGAATTATCATGGCACATAACTTGTTTTCTTTTCCGTTCGCTGTGCTGTCTCGTTTCGGAAAATCGATTTTCCGCTTGGTTGTGCTGTCGAGCAAACGGATAAACATAGAACTATTACAATTATGTCCTCGAAGGCAGCAGCAGTGTCTGTCGTGTGAATGCGCAACGAACCGGGAAGTCGCACACACCTTGAGAAAGAAGGATCAATTCCAGATGGCTTGAACTGCAGCTGGGGAACTGTAGCGGCGAGTGGAGCTCCTTTCAGACGTCCGCTTACAGCGGAATGTGTCAGGAGAAATCGACTACAAAACGGAGTTCCCGATGTAGGTGCAAAGATAAATATAGCGCCGGTACTCTTCGCTACGAGTTCTGGGGCGAGAAAAGGGAAGACATTCACCGTCTTTCAGATCGCTTGTGTAGACTTCGGTACCGGTAGTCACTTGACCCAAGGACAGTTACCATCTCACATTCCGCCGCAACCTCAAAGGGGTTGCCAACGGGTGAGCGTGGTGGGCGCGCTGAAAAATGGGCGATATATTTTACCCGGATGCGGTCAAGTTCACCATGTGGTTGCTCACGTACCCGGGGAAAGCTCAGTGTATCGGGCCAGCAGATAGTGGGCAGAGAAAAATGTTTTTCGGTGAAGTTTTCTCAAGGAATCTTATCATTGTTTCGTCGAGTGCATCCGAGAAAGAGCGAAGGATTGGAGCAAGTGTTTCATGGTTTTAAGATAACTAGATCTGACGGAAATCGGATGCTATAAATTCTCGCACCAAGAGAACTCTTTTCGTACCGGTCGGAAAGTTTCATTTCGAGCGCATCGTTTTATGATTATTGTTATGTGGTGAGATTGGTTTCGTTTCGTGTCCGGTGGACCAGAAATGTTTAATGATCTACCACTCGGAATGATTGGCGAGCTTTTTCGGCACTATTTTGGCAAACAGTTTCGGCTGCGAAAAACGAGTACCGAACAGAAATGTCTTGGTATGCAGTGCAAGGTGGGTTTATTTTTTTTTATAAAATCTTTGTTGAACTGCCACATGTCTTGTATATTAGGAGATAACTCTTAGCGAAACTTTTTTTTTTTTATTTCAAGCACCCCCCCTCGTTGGCCTATCAAGAGATCAAAGTTCAAGAAGTACGGGTTTTTTGTCTTCGTGCAAGATTTACGGCACCCTGATCCTGGCCATAAATTAAAGGATTTTGTTAACCGGCGCACACCGGTTTGAAAAATGGTACCCTTTGTTTTGCTCCACTATATTAGAGCGGTTTATCTAGGGATTGGATGTTTCTCGTTGCGGATGCCAAAAAGCACAACATTTGCTCGATGCCTCCCACTCAAACTCATCGGCTGGCGTTTATCACGCAAGTGCTGCTGATGCACATGCCTTCGATCTGTAGAGGTTTTTGCAGAAAGTTTTTTATTGTGTTTCTTAGTTTAGACTGTCGAGGAGCCGGTTCGATTGTGCTGTGAAGGTTAGAATATGTGGTTTTTGATGGCAGTCGGAGAATAATCGAAGCGGTTCGGTTACGTTATAAACTTAAGATTCCGTGCTTAAGATAAACTTCAACCGAAGTCGGAGTGATGAAGTGGGGAACGAGAAATCAATAGGAAAGAAGGGAAAACCCCCGAAATTGTGGTCTCGATGCAGGAATATGTTTACCCGATGGAATGCAATTGTAAATTGTTTTAATACTATTATTTCCTAGCATAATATAAAGTTGTTTCCTTAATTTTGTAAAGTAGATCGTTTTGTAAAGTAGAATATTTGTTGGTAAATTATCCTTTACGAAAAGGCTTGTGTACGAGCATTAGTATTTACTTTCATGGTCACCTCTAACCAGTCCTTGTAGTGCTCAGAAACATTACATAAAATGATATTTCCGATGATCTGAAACAATTCCTAAGCAAAATTTCTTCGATTTCACTCATTTGTTGATTGCTTTGATGCGATGTGATTAAAAATGTATTTAGCTTTCTTTCACCATTCTTTGCAATATTGCATCAAAGGAGACGAGCTTTAAGCTATCGTTTATCGAAACGCAGTGCAGGAAAGCTACTGAAACCCGCCCTATAAAATGTGGAAGAAGGTAGTAAAACAAAGCCGGTTCATCAAAAAATATGGTACATCGAGGACGATGGGACACGTGACTTCATCGCCATCACTTTTGCCATCATCAATTTGTTTAACCTTTCTTCGCAAAGCCCCACCAAGCATCAGCGTGCGGATGGGTAGAATTTTATCGCAATCTTTGCTTTACTATCGAATAAAGGACCTTTCCTAGCAATTTGCTGATATGCCCAGCTCAAGCGGTGCTTACGATAAGGCTGTATTTTATGTCTACCTCTGGCAGGATACACACTAGCGTAGTTTTTTAAGTGATCGTAAACCCGCCAACACTCTGTCTGCCGTGTGGGTGTGTGTATGGTGGGGGATAGCATAGGAAATGTAATAATTTCCAACGGCGTATGACATTCGCTGGAAGTGTGGTATAGCCTCAGTGGGTTGTATACTAATTTGATATGCTTCAATTTGTTTTTGCAAGCCATAATAAAATGTCAGGGGTTTGGGATAGCCGTTGGCGTATGTAAGATAGAACATGGTTCTAGAACCACATCAGCGGCAGCGTGATTTAAAACCGCATGCAGGACCCGAAACTCTGACTTGAACGAAAGAATTTAGAACGTGGCAAGAGGCCTGGATGATTGTTACGCTAAACAAGAGATGAAAGATTACTATGACACATTAGTATAAAAATTTAATTGGTAAAATTGCTTTGGTTTCGACATATTCTAGTAAATATAATGGTGGTTGATGATCAGGATGACTTCCTTAATTCGATAGATTTTAGTCTTGCGTTGAAATTATATTTTAGTTCTTTCAGTTTAATTATGTTTTTTTTTTCTATATGACAATTTATTAATTAATATGGTTCTGCTTTCAGCCTATCAAAATTAAAATCAGTGTTAAAAAATCAGTCATATTTCCTTTTTTGAAGCTATTCGTTTCGTTCCTTTTCAAGCAGGAAGTAACGAGAGGAGAAAAGTCTAACCTACGTAACATGCTTCAACGAAAAATGAGACGTGTAACGTTGCACTTCAATAAAGTCGACCTAGTTCATCATGGGAAAAAATACTTCAAAGTGCCGATAGCACCAGTGTATATTTCATCCAGGGCCATGTTCTTCGCTGCAATCGCAACCTCAACTGCCGTCACTAAAGCGACTGCAAAATTTACGCAACAATTGAGAAGTTAGTTGGTCGTGAAATTTCGCATTCAGAATAATTTGGTTCTACGGCACGCGCGTCCATTATTTCGAAGGGTTGGTTCACGTGCGCGCACTCGCGGTTTTCCTCAGTTTGACGGTCGCACGGTCGGTGAATGATGAATGGCACCGGAGGCAGCATTTGAGGTAAAAATTGCGCAAAATTTATCCGCTGGCTGAGTGGGTAAGGTGCAATCGACCGGTGTCACTACCCACTACCCCTAGTGTTCCGTTTTCTAGAACTTAAACCCCAACGTAGCGTGGTGACGTTGCTAGGTGCATGTAAATATTTTGTTCATTGTTCACAATTACGCGTTCTGGCTTGGGTTGTTTTTTTATTGTTGTGTTCCGTTTTTGACGATCGGTTCAATTGATCGTTTGACTTTAATCACGGAAGTGTTCGCGAGTGGACGTCATTTGCCAGAGTGGCGTGAAGGAACGGGTGTTTTTATTGGCTTTCGAAGCTTCTTGATTCCGGCTGTGGCGTGTGTGTGTATTCCGGTGAGCAATGAACTTGATAGTTGATAGGTAGGTTCCACCTGCGTTTCTAGTTAACCTTGCTTTCGAGCGTCGACATTCAGCGTTGGTGGTTTTGAGTATGCAGGCATTGCAATACCAAAGCCACAAAAAAACTTGTTCCATTTGATCTAGCGCGAAATTTCGGATCGTTGTTTCGGACGCGACAAATAGTTACCCAAACGGTGACAACGAAGTGCGAGGATCAAGAGAGAGATTTTGTTTATTTCGCTCTTATTTATACTTTTCTAGGGAGAAATGTGTGCCTAGTGATTGGTGCTTAATTTTATGTCAAGGATCAACCGACTGGTCTAAACTCAATGTTTATAAAAAGTACAAACATCCTCCGCCCCCTTGACGTAACGTCAACAAAAACCTCGTGGATTGTAATTGATCTTCGATAGCATACATTCGATAGCTGGCTCGTTCAAACCGAATCGAGGTAGGTTCTCGTTGGTAAAAACAATGCTTCATAGTGTTCTTCTGCATTTCTTTTAGATACTAAGTGACCTCGTTGACTCGATAACAGTGTGCATGGACTTGTGGAGCCTACGGGTAGATGAAGTGCGAAACTATGCCTATCTCAATGCACCCGTAGCGATGATACTGTATCGTTGATTCTTAAAAGGTTTGCATCCGCCTGTGCGGTGTACAGCTATTATAACGCGTGAATCTTCCTTGTAGGATTGCCTGACGTGCCGACGATCGCTGTCGATTCACTATTCGATGCTTCCGGATACCGGTTCGCGATCGACGCTGGACGTTTGTTTCTCATTCGTTCAATCTCCGATACACCGTTCAACAAAGCACGATAAGGATGCTCGTCCGTTGCCGTGAATGTGTGTATGTTAGTGCTTACAAGGTTTTATGCGCAGGTTCATTGCTCACAGCTTGCGTCGTTGAAGTGTGAAATGTTCCCGTAACCACCCGTGTGATCGTTAGTCTTAGGTACCGCGTAACTGTGTGTAAATTTAACCGTGAATTCGCTTGTGACAATTGTTAGTCTGTTGCTCGCAGCTGCCGTTATTGCAGTGGAGAATATTCCAGTAATTGCCGAGTGATCGATAGCGTTGCAGATCGGTACGCTTCTCGCAGCTGGCTTCGTTGCAGTGGAGAAAGTTCCGAGATTGTTCGCTTGGTCGATAGTTTTGCAGATCGGTTCATTGCTCGCAGCTGGCTTCGATGCAGTGGAGAATGTTCCGAAATCTGTCGTGCGGTCGCATACACTAATCGCCGGATTATTCCTCTCAGCTGGCTTCGTTGCAGTGGAGAACGAATCGGGATAGTGTTGTGACGTGTTGCGTGTGTATGTGAGTGCGCAGCGGTGCATCATAAATAGTGCGGTAGTAAATAACATAACGAAGTATGATCTTTTCGCGGGTAGTTTTACGATACAATTCGATAACATAAAGTTTGTCTAAACTTGCACGTCTACGTCCTAATGACTTCGTTTTGACTCGTGCAGAAAGTTACGTATTAAACAAAGCTCGAAAATTTGCGTGTTTTATCCACTTCTTTGGTAGTGGGCTTCTTGTCCTACGGCAGCTTCTTGCAATTTACGCAGAGACGTTCAAAAACGACAATCTTAAGCAAGAACATGGTCTTGTTGAATGACGCGAATGAATCTTTCGTGACGGATAATTGATACGAAACATAAACTATTCTCGACGAAAACGTAATGGAATCGGCGGTCATTTTGAATTTAACGTTACGATGTTGCGCGGTCCGTTAGAGTTTTTTACACTTTCCTATGCGTGGCTTTTAACAACGATTGATATTCACGAAGACTTAAAACACACCAAAATTCGTGAACATCCTGGTCACGGCACCAATGATCTAGCGCGAAATTTCGGATCGTTGTTTCGGACGCGACAAATAGTTACCCAAACGGTGACAACGAAGTGCGAGGATCAAGAGAGAGATTTTGTTTATTTCGCTCTTATTTATACTTTTCTAGGGAGAAATGTGTGCCTAGTGATTGGTGCTTAATTTTATGTCAAGGATCAACCGACTGGTCTAAACTCAATGTTTATAAAAAGTACAAACACCATTTAATTCGAGCATCGTGATTGATCGAGTTCTTATTTTAATATGCACTTTGAATTTGACTCAAATTCCCTCAAAAAAGTTGTACGAAAGAAGTCTAGCGGTTTTATTGTGACCTTTGTTTTATAATTTTTCTCAAAACATCCCACATTCCTATTATTAGTTAGGTTAAGTATTCATTCCATTGCTTGTGTACTTCCAATGGCACTCTCGCAATTTTTAACCTTTGCCAATAAAGCAAAACACAACAGGACTCGACACTTAAGAGCAAGATGGTTCTTTTGTCACGGGCCACTTGAGCAAGGCGAAATTGTAATCCGCATTTGAACGTGCCCCGACAGATGACACCAATAAAACGGCATTTCGGTTTGGCTTAGCCTCTCTGCTGAAGTAGCGTACCCTTTTCCCGAACCCCATTGCGATACATTAAAGCACTAAACATTCGGTTGGCAGTGCAGTGAGTACTAGTTTTACAATGCTGGACGTATAAAACCCCTCACTTTATGGCTATCCCGTTTTTATGACGACGTATCGAACGGCAAGTGGTTAAAATAGGTGCAAGAACGGAGTTAGCGGAGCGTGGATTGCATACTTCTTTGGTTGAAGTAGGAGAAAACCTTAGGAGTATTTACACACACGATGAAGCTGTGGGACTAAAGATGAGGATATCTGTGTTCTTTGTACTGGCGAGCACACTGAAGCAACTCCTGGAAGCGCCTTATGTATTACATTAAAAATAGTTCTCACAATGGCAGCGATGAAATAAACCAAAACAAAAATTCCAGCATGTGGTATTCATGACAAGAATGCAGATAAGTTGAAAATGCTAGGAGCTGTTTTGCATACTATTGAAGGAGCCAAACTCTGCATGAAATTCTTCAAACAAACAGCTCAGAGCAGGATCGTAGAACTGGTATTCAAACAATCTTTTATGATGAATTTCTCCCAAAAGATGCATTCGGGAGTAGTTCGTACCTTTCACTATTTTTAGCAGCGCAGCATGTTCGTCTACACGTGAAATTTATGTTTTGATTTTTGCTTCTTGTCCACCTCATTTTTCTTTTTTACTGCCCCGGTGGCCCAATGTCTGCATCTCTTGGCCAGCCAGTGCGGGCGGGGTTGTAAAGTTGAAAGTTTATTTCACACCTGGGAAATAATCGCCAGATGTTGATCCGAAGCTTTTCCGAATGTGCTGGTGCTGATTTTCGCAAGGATGTTCGTTCACGATTTTCATACGCTTGAGAAGGGAGTTTCGGGGTGGAATGAGCTTTTGAAAAATGGCTGAAGCACATCGAATGTACGATTCTCCGAGGGTTGTGCTTTACTTACGTTCTTGGGAGGTTTTTGTACAATTTTTCAATTTACATAAATCATTCCGATGCTGGTGCGTGCTCTGGCAACGGGTGGGAAATGTTTTCAAATTTCATACCGAACTATTGTTCGGTGATGTTTTGAATATTTGCAGTGACATGGTTTGGCCCTCCGATGGCATCCAGCGGTGCAATCGAAGCTTGCGGTGTGCTGCGATCGATTGGATAGTGGGTGAGCTTTCTAAACTGGGTCACCATACGCATCCTCGTACCAGTTCGTTCAATTAAAAGGACATACGGTCGGTGCGACATTCCCGACCGCCACCGTTGCCATTCTGTGCCACTATATAAAACTGAGCGGGTCGTAAAACCGAGCATAAATCGTACCCTCTGCTCGAACGCTACGTGGCCACCGAAAACCGTCGTTACTCTCGTCGGCACGCAATGGCGCAAATTAACACCAGACCGCGCGATCCGAGAGTTGTAGGTGCGCCCGCAAGGTAGGCAATAATTGATGGCGAAGACAATAAACTTCGTTTGTCGTTTCCGGGTGCCAGTTTAGTTCACGCCCCCGCGCGCTCCATCGGTTGACGATCTTATCTAAATGCAAAACAGGCAATCGATATCGAGCCATCGACACCGGGAGGCGAGTTGATCTGGCCGATCGAAATGGTTCCGAACCCCCCCAATCCTACAGAGGGGGGACATCATTCAAACACGCACGTTGCCAGGCACTCTTCGGCAATGGCGCAATGGGCCCATTTGACATCGAGATTCGAATCCGGTGAAATCTAATCTGATTACTGGCTTCTGCTTTTTTTATCTCTCTCCCTGTTTCGTTCCGTTGGCGGTGAACGGATTTAACAACACGTTGCACTGTCACGAATTAAGTTGTTTTCGCTGCGAGCGCCCGGGCTGCACGTGTTTTTTCTCGAAGGAGAAATTCTTTCTGGCCGCCGGAACGAGCTCGTAAATCTTGCGCCCGGAATGATGAGAGATAAAATGAAAGCTTGACAGCAGCGAGCGAATTTAATTTGTGCGTCCGTTTCGGTTTGGGGGGGCGTTGCGAGAGTTGTTCTTGAAGTGGTAATATTGTTTTTTCGTGCCCCACAGATTGCCTACATTCAGGCGCTGCTTGTCTAGCAGCCTTTCTGGCCTGGACGCTTTTGCACACTCAGTTGGATGGAAGGACGGTACTAACGGTCGTCCGACTAGTGGGATTTGGACCATTGTCAACGATTGTGTGGATGGGGCTCCATAGGGCAAGGACTGCTTTTTCTGCTTCCAATCAACTGAAACCCTAGAGCGGCAGCACACCACACCACATGACCATCCATCACGCATGCCGTTAATGAAGCGAGAGGTTTCCTTTTATTTTCCCGCGAGCCAGGAACACTTTCACCAGAACTTGACGAGGGAAGGTGGAGGGAGGGGGGAGGGGGTGTTTTGGGTGAGGGGAGACACGGAAACCGAGCGGGCGAGATACGGACAACGAAACCGATGAGGCGGCGGTGGCGCCCGTCAGTCCTCTTGAGACTTAATCAACGGAAACGAATGGAAATGGTGCTGATTTTTCCCTTGCCCACGATTGTCGCATGGAGGAGGAAGAGAAGGCCGAGACCCGCTGGGTGGGTTCCTGTCGTCGTCGTCGTCGTCGGATCGGTCGGGAGAGGCACCGGGCATCTGCTTGGCGGTTGGCCGACGAGAGTGCCATAAGTGGCCCCTTGAGTGTGTCTGCCGGTGAATATCTGCGCTTTATCATCCGAGGTCCGAGGTGATCCGTTTGCCCAGCGCGAACACCCCGAGCGGAATTAGAGCTCGGTGTAATTACTCTAATTTAACTAAATTTTCACACTCGCCGTCGATCCGTCACCGTTGGCGCGGCCCGGTAATGGCACACGGCGACGGGCCCTGTAATTGAGCGTTTTGATTCAATTAAGTTGCCCAAGCTTAATGAGCCATTGAAACCAACGCCACCGATCGTGGAATATGTTTTCACTCATTGGCATCTTATGCAAATTTATGCGACATTAGAGTAATGGTAGTCGCAGCTTTAAGTAGCGGCAAAGGAAAGAATAAATTCGATTTGATTGTATGTTGATAGACTATTCGAAACTGCAAAATACCTTATTAGAAATATTTGTCACTGAAGAAGTAACGTAACACTACATTGCATAAACAAAATCTTTTTGTAGAGAAGCTTTCCAGTAAGACATTTTTACAATCCATTTTCAAAGAAGAAATTAAATGTTGTTCTTGCAAACACACGATCATTTGCTTTCCAAGGTTAGCAAAAGATGAAATGATTCACGCTTGGGAACAAATTCACCGAATCTGAATTCATTTGTGTGGTAATGTTAAACAAAAATGTGAAAAATATGTTTTCCTGTTCCATTTAGCTTTGTGCTCAAATGTACCCCCATTGTCCACCGGGGAAAGTCGGGCCGGAAAAGCGAAACTCCACATTCAATTGTTTTTCCTTCGGTTGTTTCGCTGTCCCATCGACTTAGTTTTATTTCTACCCTCGCGCTCCTGCTTGGGTCCTTGTTGTTCGCCCGCTACCAGCCCCTTTTTATCTGACCTATTTATGACCCGGTTGTTGTTTGGTGGTTTGCTGACTCTTTGACTCATATTTCACTCCATTTTAACAACCAAAATACGCGCCTTTTTTGGGCAAAATACGAGCTCGCACGGTTTCCGTTCGTGCCACAGTTGTTTCTTTTTTGGTTCTAGCGGACGCTTGTTTCGTACCTTTGAATGCTATGTACTCCTGCTGCCGAATCCGACAGTACCGGATATTATGTGCCGCATATTTAGGCAATTTAAGGAACGGTTCTGGTTGAATACCAGCAAAGCGCAAAACAAATGTATTCGGTTGTTCACACGACTTCCGAACCGGTTCGGGGTTGTTTCGCTTGACTTGATCGAAAAACATAAAGCAACATTATGCTTTGGCCCGGGTGTCATGTGCAGCATAGCGTTACCGATTCCACATATCGTTTGGGGATCAATAATTTAGCGTCCCGAACAGCAGCAGTAGCTAGATCGGAATTCAATGGAACGGGTTGATAGGACGTTACGCAATGTGCGAAAGATGAATTTTAGCATAGTTTGAGGTCGTAAGCCATAGAGCAGGAAATTTGGGTAATTGACTCAGTGCTCAGTATAACTGAATACAATACATGAATAACAAAAACACTAATTCGTTTGGTTCGCCGAAAAAAAGTTAGCAAAACATTTTGTTGGTAGCAGAAAGGAAGATACGTTGTATGGAGTTTTACTGAAGTCGAAGTTTCATTGGATGAATAACAAGCTCTTCAAAGAGGGATTGAAACTTTTTTGGCAGCCCGACGGCTTGCCCGATCTACAACGAGAACAAAAATGGCAAGGTTCAATTAAAATTCTTCTCACTTTCGCGCGCAGTAAACCGATTCGACCTTGGCCGCGCCGAAATCATCGTGGTACGATTTTCAATTATCAGCGTCTTGCGCTTGATGGGGTCGACACTGCCGTGCCTTAGCAGTTGAATGATTAATGGATTTCCAGTCGTCGAGAAAGATAGGCCTTGGGCTTAGCTCGCAGAAAGGTCAAACCGTGTCGGTGTTTCCAGCAATGCGCGTCGTAGTGTGTGACGTCCCGGCTACGGGGGGGAAATGTGCACGGAAGCGTATCCCTGAGGCCAGACCTTCCGGTGAGTTTGACCCAGCGAGACCACGGCGGCCCTTCGGGTGCCATTAATTGATTCTTGACGTGGGTAAATTGACAATCATTAATGGGGTTATGAACCGGGCATAACGGTGTGTACTCTGCTTGGGTAACAAATTAATCAAAACTTGTAATTGTAACGATCCTTCACCAAACGATGTTGAACGGCGGGGTTAGTTTTTTGTTAGCTTTATGTTTGCTTTCACACTCCTTGGTCCTTCAGGACCTGAAAGTGTAAAATTACAACGCAGGTTTTCCGGCCGGCATGAAGAGCATTTTTTTTTTCTTTCGAGTTAGCAACACCGTTACGACTCCTGACCTCTCCCCCGTCAAAGATGGTTTGTATCTGACTCCAATGGATGTACCAGTGTCACCGCGTATCTATTCGTTTGGTGGCTTGTTTTGTTTCACTTTTGGTTTCGCTGTTATTTGCGTTACTCATGTTTCCGAACCCCCGCCTCCTCCCTCCCATCGGGTTTACCTTCACCACACCCACGGTTGTAGGTCACTCGGCGACACGCGCTGACGGAAGGAAGTGACAAATTGAGTGACGTTTGTCGCCTGTTCCGGAATGTCCCCAACACTCTCCCTAGTTGACAGTTGATGGACGTTTACCGTTGGCTGGCGTACGCATGAAATTTCGTAGCCCGACTCGTGTGTAGTTTGGGGTTTTTTTTTTTGACTTCGGGTAATTTTTTCTAGAATGTCCCTCGAGTGGTCCTAGAGTGTGCTCTCGGTGAAACGAAGTACCAGCGTGAAAAATCTGTCTCAGCACCGTTTACCTTACTGCGTGAAGTAGGTCAAATATGGCAACATTCAAATGCTTCCACCAAAGTGGCGTGTTTGAAAAATGTAAAATTAATATGCAAATGAAAACATATTCTCGACAAATTCTTAATTTAACGAAAAATTTACTTTTGTAATGTGTAATATTTCAAACATTTCAATAAATACATTGAGGTTACTGTATGCATGTCCCATTCGAAGGAAGTAGTGTGTTGGAAATTATTATTCGTATCATTAACACTTATTTCTGGAATTGCATTTACATCTAATTAGCTCGAATGTTATAATTGCTATGACCATCTGGTAATAGAATTAACTCTTGCGACTACGACCATATAACAAGTTTGACAAACCCTGCTATGGTGGTCGTAAATGCAAGGGATTAAAAATGAGAACACTTAAGTATTTAAACAAATTATTATTGGTTTTAAATTATGTTACAATTATCTTATTGAACTAAAAGTACAAATTTTTTCCATATTTAAATCCTTCGTTTATTATTCCTAATCAATTGTATGAGATACCTTGGTATGCTGGTTGTAGACATTAGGGATAATCAAATATGGCTTGGATGAGTTTAGAATACCAAGAGACTGATGAATTAAAGCCCCCCGCTACGTGTTACATATTGATGCATTGCTTATGCACAGATTATATCGTTTGAGCAGCAAACATTGTACCATCAGCCAGGCCCGTCATAGGTGTCGTTTCGGTGATGCTGCCCTCACGATCCATGGTGATGTAAGAACGTTTCTATAGACTTCAATGCATTGGAGAACCTGGTTAAACGAGAGACTACCACAATGTTATCGCGATCCTTTCCTTTCAATAGCGTGTATTCTAATGAAAACGTTTCCATATTCTATTGTTTCTTTCCAGGTAAGTACCATGTCCGTTATCTAGTCGGAACGCACCGTGTTCGTATCCAGCTTGGTGTGAGTTGGCGGTGCACCGTCCGTCCGTCCATATAGCCGAGGGAGCTCAGGACGACACTGACGCTCGCGTACGTACAGATGCAATTAGCTTTATCCTGGTAAAGTGCGGAGAGTTTATAGTAAGCTCATTAGAGTTGGTGGGTGAGAAGGGTATGACAAATTGGCCTGTGACTGTGCTAGTCAGCACCACAGCGTGCGCCATTGCAGGGTACAAGCATATTATGTGCTCTAGGTTAAATCTCCAGCTGGTGTACGGAAATCGGGAATGCCCCTCCCCCTCGTTGGTATTCGCTAAACAATGAATATCCTTCATGGATATAGGAAGAAGTATGCTTTTCAGGAAGTTGTTGTCATGTACCAAACGTTGTTAGGATTTAACATGTGCTCAGGTATTCATTTGTATCTCGAATTAGATGTGTTGCTGATAAGATTGAAACATTTTGTTACTCCATACTTCACATCA
This sequence comes from Anopheles coustani, assembly GCF_943734705.1. NCBI lineage: Eukaryota > Metazoa > Arthropoda > Insecta > Diptera > Culicidae > Anopheles > Anopheles coustani. The sequence continues at coordinate 35,566,786 of NC_071288.1, forward strand.
TCTGCTTTGAATTATTTGCGTACTATTTTACTCTTCCAAAACTAGAAAAGACCACAAAGTGTAACAATGTTGAAATTGCACACTAGTATGTTCGTGTTATTTTTCCTCGACAAAGTATACTTTTTCGACTCGTGATAATGCTGCTAGTTTGTTTTTGTACCGAATGTTGCACTATTTTGATTGTGGGCAAGAGCATGTTCTGGACACCTCCAGTGGTCACGCTATGGTCGTGCACAAACAAACACACAGTCGTGCGGGAACGTGCGGTTTGCTCGAGGAAAAAAAAGGACAAACTTTTACTTTTACTCGTGGAAGTCCGTTCGTGGTTCGTAAGCTAAAGCCGTTTGGTTCGGGAATTCCTAGCGTAGTGCACAACATTGCATATGTTGCAGGCGCAGTCAAAAAGTTTATAGGGCAAGTATGAGTGGCTGGCGCGTGTTTGTCAAGTGTGTGCTGACTAGGTTCAAACGATTTTTTGTTCGTTCACTGCCGGATAAAAAGGATAGACGTGAAGTTTGCTGGTAGGGACTGGGATGTGTGTGTGTGATTGCCAAAATTTCAAACCATCAACAGCAATAACCGTATTCGGTTACCCAGTTCCTCGTGCCTTTTTTGCACGCAAACCCAACAACTGTAGAGTGCACCGAAGGGGTTGCCTTTATTATTTGCGTTAGGTTGCACCGGGCGCTGGTTCGATGTTCGTACCGCCGTATTGGCGATGGTCTCTTCTTGACACAACCCGCATCCGAACTGTTGCGCAATGGCTGCGAAATAGAGTTTGCATTAGAGACGTGTCGTTCGCCCGTCCGACGACGGGCGTTACGTTGTATCTTTCATCGTTTTTTTTTTTTTTTAGTTGCGTTGGTTGTCTACCGAACATACCAAGTATGTACCATCGCTGACTTATGTTGCCTTTTTGGTGCTACAGCGGATGTTTCGGGCGCGTATCGCTCGCTCGCACCGGTATCGTCGTCGTGTGTGCGTGCATATTTGCTCGTACGAAATCGATAGCTTTTCCGGTGCGACTGCCACTAAGTGACTAAAATTTAGTTACACCAACAGTGTACCGTGTTTGGGATCGGTAGTTCGCGTCGGAGTAGCTGATGCAAAGGAAAAGGCCACGATACGAAGTAAACGCCGTTCTTTTGATGCGAACCGGAACATCATGATACTTGTGTCGCTCCGAACCGCCACCCGGTGTGAAGACGCTCGTTCACGTTTGTAATTTTATCAATATTCAAAATGATGTACACCTTGTTGCTATCGATCCAGTGGCAATGGGAACGACTCTTGTCACTCGATGATGAAAGGTTAAATGAAAAGGACTTCCTTCGACTAATTGTATTAGAAATGAGTGAGCTGTTTGAATGTTTAGCAATCTCCAATGGCTTCGCGATGGGCACACTGTTCGTCCCGGCACTGTAACGCTTCCTGATAGCAAAAGATTTCCCTTTTCAAGCCTCCCGAATGTTGTGACAATTTGCTAAACACGACAAACGCTGGCAAAAGGATAAGGACACCCGAATGAAATGCCGTCGGCTGAAGCGTTTGGCTCACTCGCTGGATGGTTTAACTTCCCGGGCCCGCATTTATGGTCTCGCGGGACAGAAGCCTTGGTATACTAATTACGATGCGTACTGTGTACGGAGGTACGTTCTCCACGGTAGACACCACAACACAAGTAAGCCAACAGTAGAGGGGTTTCGTATCTTAAACATTAACTTCAATGCGGAAAGCATGTTCATCTTACTTTTTCCTTCGCATCGTTACTCGTGCCGCTGGGTAATCTTACGGTAAAATGTCCCTTAACGTCTGCCCACGGGGATTTGAGGCTCGTTTTCTTCGCCTCGTTTTCGCTAATCGCGTGCCAGTACCGCAGTGCGTTTCTAATTTTGCACTTTATCGATCTTTTGTGGCACGATTATTGGAAGTTAGGCTCTCTCTGGTTGGGTTTTGTTGGTAAAATAAACTTGGTTTCGTTTACCTTTCAGCTAATTCTAACAGAGCGTTGGTTTTTATGCGGAGTGTTCCCTTTTACTACTTAAATTATTGTGTTGAGCAGGTGAAAGGGTTCTATGAAACATTAATTTAACTTCGGAAAACCTAAATATTAAGCAACGATCAGGTTTCTCTCTTTTTCCAAGGATTATAATTAAGCTTTACCTATCAAGCTAGTCCATGTGTGGGCGCAATGAAGAACTATCACGGGATTCCCAACGCCACCTTCAAGACATTGCAAGAGATTATAATGCAAAGACATTTTCGAACCAGCCGGGGTTTAATTTCAAGGGCAAAAGCATTATACCTCTATTAGCAGAAGTAGCTCGAACTATCGGGATGGTTATAAGCGAACCCAATTGAAAGGAATCGGTGCCGATGATAATACGATCAAGTTGAGGGTCTTGAGGACACGGCTTACCGTAGTGTGCTGCACAGTGCAGTCACCAATCCACCTGTTGCTGATAGAAAACGTACGATGCGCACCAGACCAGGCGAGGTGGGTTTAAGGGCTTCAGCTTCCTGTACGTTAGCAAAACTCCTTCCTTTAACTACAATCCGTCGGATGCTGTTACTGGTGGTGGATTAAAATGGTGCCATGATACTTTGTGCAGTTTATTGAAAGTCTAAAGTGAGACATGCACAAAGAGAATGCTGCACGGCCCTTACTGTTGTTGGTTTATTGCACATTAGTAAATGTTTTATTTAATGAACGTGCATATATTCAAAAAACTTGTATCAAGAGATTGAAATATTCTAGTATATTTACAAAACAACATATCGTTTCTTTACTTTGATGTGTTCAGTGGTGTGTAGAGAAAAAGGGCAAAAAGTTGTTCTATATTTTGCTGTTTGCTTAGAAATAATACATAGTTGCCGCGCAGGTTTTCGTTCGCTGATTCAGTTGTCAACTTTTTCGTACGAATCGCCAGACAAACAACATCGTTTGCTCTCCGGCTTGTTGTTGCCGTTTGTTCCAAAACATAAAATTCGCTAGTTGAAAATATGACTTACCCCCCCGTTCTGTTCACTTCGGAATGTTTTCTTTTGCTAACTCGCGCGAAACTCAAAAGAACGGCAAGGGACGAAAACCGTTGTTCACTTCACACCGACGCTTTATGCGCTGTAAGACTATTATTACGGTTATAAAATATTGATTATTGCCGTTGAAGCGGAAAGCACTCGGGGAAAAGTTTGGCCGCCTTATTTGGACGCCGCCGACTGCTAGACGGCGCTGGAAACGGGCGGTGGAAGGCAATGGATGGACGGAAAATCGAAAGGGAAAATCCTTTTCGCATGCTGGTGCTTCCGCTGATGCTGGTACTTCTTGAAACCCGGTCCGTGCTCTCCGGTGCTCTCGGGCCGGCGTTTTGGTCGGCCAAAACCCCACACAAAAACCGCACTTCAAACCGACCGAACCGGTTCGGTTTTAGCGGCGCTGGCCGCGGTCGTGCGAGCAGAATGGTAAATATTTGCCTCCACCGTAACCCGTGATTATATTTTGAAAAATTTGTTTTCCACGCACCCTGTTTTCCGGGCGCATTCGAGGGTGGGAGATGTCAGGAGTTGAAAATAAAGAAAAATACTACTAACAGAAATTGCCCTCTATCCTTTTCCGACACAGTTTAGTTTCCTTAAGTCAGCGGAGGGGCATGGGGCGAACGGTGGTAAATGCTGGGAGGTTTTGGGCGTGATTTTTATTTTCCTGCTTAACGATCGCTTTGTTTGCTCCTTTTTTGCGGCGGGTTCGCTTTCTTGTGTTCGTGGTCCGCTGCTCCGTTGGGTTATCCGTTGCTCCCGGACGTCCGTCGATGGTTTGGACAAATTTTGGAAGTTTAATTAGAAACTTAAATAGCCCTTCGTGAGCTCAAACCAAACGCTCGTGGCGGGGGCGGAAAAGTGAGCAAAGCGGAACCACGAGACGCGAACGACACGAACCAGAACCGGATCGTGGGGCATAAATGGGGCTATTTCGTCCCGGGGAGTCAACCTATGGATTGAAATTCACTTAGGAGCCGAACAAAGTGGAAGTTGGAAGTAAGTTTACCCGTTGTAAAACACGCTCGAATGGCGTATACAATGGTCTTCTCAGGTTGTTCTACTTGTAGGACCATTATATTAACCTGCCCTTGCAGGCATTCGTCAGGGTTATGGTCGTTGAGGTTTTTTTTGTTCAAAAATTAAGCCTCGTGAACATAATTGATCACTTAATGAAGTATTGAATGAGGTTGTTACCTATTATTTAAAGGTCCGTTACGGTTGCACACTGCTTGGAAGTTTTTAAAGAAGGTGCGTTATTGAAATTAAAACAAAACAAGCGAATGAATAACCCTCTGACTTTTGTTGCCGCCATCATGCTTTTATACAATGCGAGTCTATAAAACTTGTTTTGATAATGTCATTACGGCTGGAGAAAAATAACTTACCGTCATAATTATACCGACCGCTGTTTTCAATCCCTCGCCCGTCTCGTTCGAAGCGCACGGTCAATATTGATCAAACGAACACTCACCAGGACCTGGTTCGAAAACCGGTAAATCCTACTCGATGGGCTCTGTTTGTCGAGCTGTCCGCTGTCGGTCACGAGCTAGGGATCACTGGGAACCATGTTCGCGGCATTTGGTGGACTTCTATCAATTTTATCAACACGCCGGCCGAGTTTTGTTTTTCTTTCGGGTTTCCTTTTTTTCTCTTTTCCCCGGTATTTGGCGAGAATAAAAGTCGCTTTGATTTTCGTCTCGTTTGGTTTCGGTGTGTATCCTTCAAACGCGCTGGCGGAAATGAAAATCAATCAACTTCAGTCCCGCCGAACCGACCGGACGAGATCGATAAGCCAACGTATCACCGAAAAAGAAAGAAAAAAACCCCTCCCCCCAACATACCGATCATGGTTCTTTTTTTCCGCCATTCTTTGCTGCTTGTTCAATATTTGTTCTACGTCCCTCAAGTGTACCAGTGCTACCGGGGGTGTTTTTCCACCCATCGGGTTTTGGGCCTCCCCGAACTACGTTCCCGCATAGGCGTTGGAAGTGATTGGACGACTCAATCTTCTAATCAGATTAAAAGACTTACCGAATGGGATACTTTTCCCAGTTTAACACCATCGTTGGAGTTTCGTGTGATGTTTTTTTTTCTTCGCTGTGAAAGGTTCGCCCAAAGTGTTGCTGTGAGTGTAGGTTTATTTTTTGCTAAGCTGTACTGAGGTTAGCAACTGCTCTCAATTTTAGTTTATTTCAGTCCTTTATTATAATGTATTTTTTATTTCCTAGGGATTCCACACCACCACAGAGTTCCCTCCGCTTTCCCTTTCGCGAGTTCCCTGTGCGTCGAGGGTAGATGAGGGGACTTCTCCGAAGCCCGATTCTGCAATCCTGACAGCGGGAGAAATTGAGCTGTCCCTCCGGAACGCATTTGCGGCTTAGCGTTATCAATTGATAACGAAAGCCAGAAAACCCCGGGGGAAGCGCCTTGGAAAACCCCGACCAGAGGGGTCGCAAATAGATGAATTTAAGACGGGCTCCCTACTTCACTAATTCCGGAGGGCGGAATTGAACTTTTTGAACACTGGCATTTTTGGCCGAGAGTTTCGTCCCGCCAGCCAGCCAGGGGAAACAACTTATCTGCTGCGAAGCGATCTCGATGGCGACGACTCGCACCGGGTGCCGATGGCCGGACAACCGGAAAAAGTGCGTTAAGCCAATTAAAACTGAAAACACAATCAGGAAGGAAGCGGAACGGCAAATAATTTGAAACGAAAGGACACGGTCGGAAAAGTAATCTTGCGATGGCACTGTGAGTTTTTCGTGTCCTAGTTTGATTCTTTCTTCCCACCATTCCGGTTGAGCCTGGGGTGGAGGGGGGGGGGGGGGGGGGGGGGGGATTTGTGAAATATATATATTTGGTGCGAGCAAAAGGAAAACTCCCACCCCAAAAGAAGTAGGAAGGTTTCACCGAGTGACGCTCGAATTGTTCGGAAGAAATAGAAAGTTTAAATGAAAAATATCTTCCAATTTCGTCCACCGAAAACTACCACAAAGTTGATGGTGTGTTTCCTTCGTGTTTCATCCGTGCTGCCGGGGTTTGGAATGTCACGTGGCGCAAACACGAAACCCCGGGCACCGTGCGCCTACGCGGGCGAGTTCGCATCAATCAATCTTAATTCGACTGATTCGATGACGATCACGAAATTAACTTAATTTGTAACGCGAAGCGGCGGCATCAAAGGGACCGGTGTGTGCGCATTTCTGGCATCGAATTTCTGTTTGTTGAAAGGTCGACGTTTCCCCGCGCCGCCGTGGAAAGTGGTACGCTGCTACGCGGATCACTATCCGGAAGCATGCTGCGGGGTCGGGCGTGGTCTCGAACCGGGTGGTACCGGTAGCAACCCGAAACCATGGCATCCGGACATCCGGACACCGGAAGCACGGTCGAATTGGTGAACTCTCGTTTACTGTTTCCGAGTTCGGTTAGGGTGACGGAGTACGAGGTGGGTACCGATTGGGGCCGGAGCGGCGAAGGAAGCGGTTGAGTAAAAAAGAGATAAAGCGAGAGATGAAAGCGAAACTTCCGGCCCCGATGGATTCTGATTTCCGCTGGAAGAATTTTGTTTTGGCAGTGATAAGAGTGATAAGTGATGTACCTTCGTCGTAGGGATTATAAATAGCAAATGCTCCGAAACCCGATTAGGTCGAAAGGTTTATCCTGTTTTATTCACTCCCACTAAAGATAGCTTATTTATGTTTGGTGATAGTATGGGCCGACTCACCCCGCACCAAACTCTCTCCACCGATTGGATTTATGTATTCTATTGATTTTCTGATGGCAAACATGGACGACCACGTTGCTTCGATAATTTCCGGTCACCGGAAATCCGTGTCTAGAACTCATGAAAAATTGAAAACCCAGTCCCCGTACCTTCCGGACCCTAGAAATCGTAGAAACAAAAAATCGGGACTGGCATCGGGACGAACGACTCATCGCTGAATTTGATTTGTCACATTTTTTTTCTTTGGCAGCCAACGAAATTGTTCATCTTGACCCGTCTCCCTTTCGTTCGGATTTATTCATAACATTTTTTCCGATTTCCTCTCCTCTCGCGCTATTCAACACCGCGTCGCGTTTTAACAACGTTCGAGTTCGAGCAGCGGAAGGAAGAAATATGCCCGACGCACCTGTCTCATGCTTCCTCTCAAAGTGCTGCAAGTTTTTGTTATTGTTTTGTATGAAGTTTGAAACACTGGCCAACAAGTTGACGTTGGCGTTCCAGACTGGAAAGAAATCTTCACCGAAGGTTTACCGATGATTGATGTTTTATTCAGCAGAGCCTCCATTTTGGGCCGTTTCGGTTGATTTTGTATGGAAATTTGAGCCGCCTCGTTCATGAAATGAGACTCGACGGTATTATGAAAGACGCGCGAAGTGAAGGAAGTTTTTTGCGTAAATCCACATGATGGGCGTAAAAACATAACATACACATTTCCATCAATTATGGATTGATACACGAGTGTCATGCCTTTATCGTCGATGATTGTGAAATAAAGGAGATCAAAGAGGATGTTAAAACTGTTGGTGAGCGTGTCCATCAAACAGGACTAAAGTATCATGTATCGTGTTGATAAATGTGGTTGTTTGTACTTTTGCAACACCCTTGGTTTGGTTTTTGTTTGAAGGTTTGACCAAAAATCACAATGTTGCATTTTTAGTTGATTGCGTACCCTAAAAGTTGACATAACCTGAAATAATATTAGATGTCAAAACAGAATCTAAAACTACACTTGTACATTGTACAAATCTAAAAAAAATATTTCTATGATAGTTTGAATGTATTATACAATGAACATCTGCTAAAATGAACCTTTCTTTATTCTGTGTAAAGTAGTGTACATTGTATTTTATGAACTACAGCTCGGGAGTACAGCTTGAGGAAACCGACAGTTAACGTTGGGGAGCTAAGCAAAAACCTAATCAACAATGCATTTATTCAAAAGGTGTGTTGATAATGCATTTCCATTCCACAACAACAGGAGTAGATGCTCCCATAGGACAAATTCAAAGAGACTACAAACTGCAAATAAAACCTGGTTTGGAAACGTTGGAATATGTTTTGACCGAACCTTTCCTTGCTGCATCCGGGAAAGCTTAGAGAACGAGACTTCGAAAAACAGTCCTATTGGGAATGTAACTCCGTATTATTTAATGTAATATTGGGAAGCTTTGTAGCGCTTGGTTGTATTAATGAATTTCTAATTTTTCGTTCTGGCGTTTTGGAACTTTTCCTGGATAATATTTTGTCTAGAATAAGCACAAGGCTCAAATATTTGGTTTCATAAGTGAAATGGTCAATTAGGTAGGTATCGCAACTCACTGCATAAGTATGCAATCCTGTTGATGTGATAGCATTTTTTCCTTTGTTACTGACTAAATTATTTTTCACGACGCTTCACATTTTCAATGCATTACCTAAACCGGATACGTCAAACGTCTGGAACAAAACAACCAAATGAAAATTGAAAGGTGGCATAAAAGTTTACAAATGTTACTTGTTGAAAAGTCCGGTCAAAGTTTCACCAGTTGTTTGTTGTATGGTTTTCCATACTTTTTCGGGGCTGCCGTACACAAACGTTGACCACATCAGACGGACCACGGTGTGGTTCGACTTCTCGGTTAGTCAGTGGTTCAGTGTCGATTTGCTTTCGAAGTTCGTCCGATTTTCGTTTGCTCTAACGGTATTTCTTAGAATGTTGCAAAGCACCAGCGCCGTTGCAATAAATACTACAATGGTCTCCAGTTGAAATCTAGTTCCTTGTATAGTTAACAATAACGGCAGTTCAGGGTATGATTTTTCAATCTTGAAACGGTTTGCTTTATTTTTAGAAATTGTTCGTTTTCTTTTTAGTGGATGCAGCATAATATTTCTTCATTGTTTCCTGTTAGCGTATTTTTCTGTTGCTGAAAAATATGCGCTAAACTCATCGCGTGTACAAAACAGACATCGGTGCAAAAATAGATGGCAGTTGATCGATTGCTGTCGAGATATTTTAACACCTTGTTGACGGGAGACGAAGATCTTCGTCTGTTTTTGACTCAACGTTGAGGACGGAAAGACGGACATGTACGTTGCACGCATACAATTGCACAGTCGAGCATTCGGGTTTTTGGTTCGTTTCGTCGTATCCGTTTCGATCGGTCGTTCGTTACAGGGGCGGCTGGCCCCGGTGACAGCAGCTAGTTTTGGGAAAAAAACGCCCGTCAACAAAGTGTTAACGTGATGAATGGCTTCGTAATTAATTATCTTGGAGCTTTCTGCTCCAAGTGTTCTAAACACCATGGTCGCTTCTGCTGAAAACAAATTGAAGACAGTATTAAAGATGAACGTGGACATACTGTAGCCAAAAAGGACGACAATGGTTCATGTTTCGTCTACTTTTATCCAGCACTGAAACCATTCATAATTAAATGAATATTGTATTTGCAATTAAATAATGTTTGCATACTTTTGAGTTTTTCTGTTCGTTCGCAAATTCACTGTCGACTGTGAATGTTTATTTTTCAATAGGTGTAACCACTTTCATTCAATAAAAAGAGCTTTTAAAACCTCAAATATTAAAGCTTTGATAACAAAGCTAAAAACATCGGCCTGTGTAAAATATCCGATAAAATGTGGGCAAAAAAGATCCAAATGGAGACGCATGGTGGTGAGACGTTTTAGGTTAGGCAAAGTTTCCATACCAACGTACGTAAAACTGTTGTCATTCATCTTCCCATTAGGCATGGTCTTTTGTCACTGGCAGAAGTTTAAAGCTAGTTCGTTGTTGGTAGATCCATCAGCACCCTCCCTTTTTGTTGAAAATTTGACTTTTTACCAATGAGTATCGGTTGAAAGGATTTCGTGCTTTCCTTTATGTTTACTGTGAATATTTGAACTATGGTTCAAAGAGAAATATATTCTTTATGCTTGAGGCAACTGATAAAATATTTGAAAAAGATTCTATAAAAACATTGCAATACAATAAAATTGTGATAGGTAAATGAAATAAAAAAAAACTAATGTTAAAGTTGACAAAATAGTCAATAGTATATTAGACATCAAAGTAATTTGCTTGACAATTTAGTAGAAATCTAATTCAAGTAGATTCTTAAATAAAAATCCTTTATTCACCACAGCTTTGCTCTTTTTGCTTTTCAATGGCTGTTTGATAGAACAGAAACAAGTGTATCCAGAGTTCCACGATTTGCAGCACAATAATGTTGATTTTTCCTCCGGGAGCTGGAAATGGTGGAATAAAGACCACGAGCGGCCACCACCTTGATCATTTGGACGAGAAGTTAGGTCAGCCGAAATTAAATTAGAAACAGCACGGTCCGGCCTACAAGAAGTCAAATGAAACGTAACTGCCGGCGGTGAGGAAACAAAGGATCCCACTCGCGAGACGCGGGCAGTACAGTTTTTTGATGTTCTTTTATTTAACCAAAGCATTCGGAATGTTATTTACTTTCTTCCGGCCTCCGTGCGTACTGCGTTTTCTTGAGGCTTGTCCTTTTCGCTGCTTCCTTGTCGTTGGAGGTAGCACGCCGAAGTAGCTAGTAGGGCCGCGAACCGTCGTGTTCGAATAATTTAAGTGTGGACAAAAACGGGACAAATTTAAAAAGCAAGATAAAAGTCCAATCCCGCGCAACACGGCCGTGCGGTGGCAAAGCGCTGGCGGCACGAAGGAAACAAATTACTTGTTAGACAGCTGAAGAGCGTTCGGTTTCTTTTTGCTTCCACGCTATGGATGATTTTGAACGCGTTGCTTGATAATGCAGAGGTGGAAGTTTTTCTTTTCTATGGACCGGTGATTTTTTTTTGTTGTTTGGCCCGTTTTAGGCGCACATCTACAGCGACACGCTCCTTTTAACGGAAGGGAAATGAAGAAATTATTCAAGCTTAGGCCCTCAAGATCTTCACGATGGGATTCGCATTGTGTGCGCCAAGCGTCCCAAGCCGCATTCCTTATCATTCGCCCAAGGAATGTGCTTTGCGATTCGCGATGACGATGTTGATGACTTTTTCACTTTTTTCCCGCTCTTGAATAGCCGTCAAAATGCGATGGTGAATGGCTTGAATAGTGATACAAAATGAAGGATGCTATCATTTTGAAAACATATTGTAATTTTTATGTATCATGTAAATTAACGGTTTCTAAATTTGTCTTCAATATGCTTGTGATGCGTATGAGAAATCTCAAAAACAAAATTCTTATTCACAAGATTTACAAGGCTTCCAACATTTTTTTATAAACGACTCAAAGAAATATTTTCAAATCACATTTGTTATGTGATATGACAAGGATAGACATATTTTAATTGAACGAAATTTGGGGCGCACCGAAGCTCTTCTTCCCGGTTAATTGCGCAAGGACCTTAAAGTATGGAGCTCTAAACCCCAACAAATATAAAATACCCCGATAGGATCCTTATCACGAGGCGGAAAACTTTCACTGTCATGGGTGAACCATCATCAGGCATCTTTTGCCAATTTTTCACGCACCATGTCGTCGGCTGCTAATGCGTGGCGGTGGCGCAGCAGCAGCATGGTTTGCTACCATCAGCATTAATGACAAAAATGGCGCGAAATTGCCCATTTCGTGCCCGCCTCGTTCGTTCCGTTCCTTAAATGCGTTCGTCTCTTCCACTCGGCCTATTTATGCTGCTACATCACCGCGGCAGCAAAGCACCGAGGCAGGCATCCCGTTTATCGATCCATTAGGAGGTTGGTTTTGCTTGGAAATTACTTTTTTCCCGCAGTTGAAGGCCATCGCCACCTAGCGGTGATTTTTTTATGCCATCGCTGATGGTGTGGAGTTTCACCGGCGCGTAATTTGCATGTCGCTGACCGATGTTTTATCATGCTCCCCAGGTTCGTCGGGCACCTTTCGTGGGTTGGAGGCATGGACGGTCCTTAGTCATTACCTTGTTTCGCTCGGCGACCCCTCGGGCCATTCGCGCTCCTTGAAGTGTGAATTTGGAGCCTATCGAAAGAATGGCGTGAATTTAGTCGAATGCGATATTTTTTATTATCGCAATTGAATCATTGCCCTCCAGGATTTCTCGTGGTTCGAAACTGAATTGGGGTTGGTTAGGTGGCTAGTTCACACCGCCAGCCACACTCAGTCGCTCATTTTCCTCATCCTGGGCGTGCCTGTGGTTGGAAAATGGAGCGAGATAAAATCGTAATCTGTTAAGTGACATCACCGGAGGAGGAAGAAGGTACGGTACAACCTAACCGATGTGTCGGCTGGCCGGTTACTTAGCCCCGGCCTGCTGCAGTTTCCCGTGGGTTTGCTTCGAGCGAACGCAACGACAACACGCACCTTGATAGAGATAAAGTATCATGAAAATTTATGCTTTCCTTATGCTTTCTTTTAACGCTCTCCCACGAGTTTCGCACGAGAGTTTTTCCCCGGTGCTACCGTTGCAGGAGAAAATTAGCTTGAAGTAACGCAGGTTCGGCTTTGCTATATACCTTTTACCCGTCCCTTTCACCTCTGGTTCTTTGTTGGTTAGCCGATTGGAAATCATTGGTGTAATCCATTCTGGGATTTAAGTCATGTCTGAAAGCCAAAGCCGTGACTGCAATAGATGGTAGCGTTTTGAATCGGCTTGCTACGTTAATGCGAACATTTTCCAACAAACACCTGAGATGAATAAAATAAATTGAAACAAACCTTTTTACATCTTTCTACATTCTACATGTACATCTAAATTCTTTTCATTGAATAACTTTAGCCAAGGAACTTATAATTTTTGTCAGTTCAAGTTACTCTTTATTCAATGGACTTAGTATAGAGCTGAAAGAACAGATAAATATGACTGTTTTATCGCAATGTTTTCTTAATTTCCATTAACTATTTTCATTCAACAACTTTTCTACATTGCAAATACATGAAACTAAACATCAAAAGTGCTTGGTAGGAAACAACTTCAAGGGTACCTGATACAAGGTTTAATTAACTCGTCTCCTGTAACTAATTGTAAGCCGAGCTGTGGCTTGTAGTATTCCATGGTTAGCAGCAAATGTCGTTAATTTTTTTTTCTCTCCCATCCGCTTACCATCGTTTAAGTTGATTGATTAAATTAACTGCGACAAGCGAATCCGCTAGCGAACCGGACGGTCGGTCCATCCCGGCCGGACGCTTGGTCAGCGCAGATTTGATGCTTTACTGAGCAGTGGTGAAATTTATTCGTTCCCGTTTCGCTTTTATTTATCTCGACATCTTGCTAAACCCCACCACCCCTCGTCCAATGGCTAGTGGCAACGGAAAACGAATGAGGAAAAAGAAAAACCCCACCGTGCGGTTCGCACGAAACGACTGTCGGAAATGGGAGAATTAAAAAGAAAATATAACTAGAACGGCGTGAAATTGTTCCAGAAGTCGCTTATGTCTTTGTGCCGGTTAAATTACGGCGGTGCAGCTTAGAATAATTTCGGCCGGCGAAGGGAAACAGCGAGATAAGTCCCTTTTATCCCATTTCCTAGGCATAGGTTAGGGATTTAGGAAAGGGCAGTGTTGAAAAAAGTTGTTTGATTTGCAGTCGTTTGGCAAAATCGTTTAAATCTGGTGCTGCTTTCGGTGTTCCCCGTTCTCTGAGTGGTGCTTGCAGGTTGTGCGCGTCCCTACCCGTCACTTGGCTTTGTGAGCATTTAAAACAATTATCCTCAACTAGATTTCATTGGCACGTGGAATACGGAAGGGAAGAAATTTAATCAAACCCTAAACCCCCGCCGCACTCGGTTTTCTTGTGGTGCCTCCATGCTAGCCCGACGATCCGGCACTCAGCGCGGAAAGCTGCGAAAATTGCCCCGAGACATAGCTTAAGAACGTTTCATAAATCTCCTGCAAGCATCCCGCCTGTTAAGCCCGCGGAAACCCGAAAAGATTTTAAATCGACCCTCCATTGCTCGCGTTGTTTTGTCAACCTGCTTTTATTAATTTTTTTTGCTTTGTTCGTCGGTATGCTTTTGCAACTTTTTATCCATGGAATTAATTGTCGTTTCTTTCGGGCTCTCGAGCCTTAATTCTTTTCATTGTATTCCGGTCAGTTATCGCTTCTTCGCAAAAGAAAATGTTTAAAGATGTTTTTTTTCTTGCTGCAACTCGCGGTTCGGTTTTCTTGTCATGCTTTTTTACTCATGTTTTAACTCAGTATTTTGGTTTATTTGATAACAGTATGGATCAACAAATGGGAAAAATACTATTCACTTTGTACTCACCATATTAAAGCGTAAAAGATCCGGCTGACCTTTGAAATTGGAAAAAACAAACTTTTCGAGGAAATGCTTAATGTGTTTGCTATTTGAGTTCTTTTGAATCATTCACACCGGATTTAACTATTGTATTTGTCAGATAGCCTGAGTGTACGGACGAATAATCTTTTTGTTTGAAGTATAAAAATTACAGAAATAAATGTCTTTCCTTAAAGGAGCTTAGGCGTTGTAGGGGGCATGGTTTTGGTACATTCTTTTGTTTGTCGTTACAGAAGCAGCGTTGCTAGTTGTCTGTGTGTTGTTTCCATTTGCACTCCAAGGATTATTTTATCAACCAAAAGCAACGCATTCGGAGCTGCACGTATTTTTGTTGTGAATTTCATTAAAAATGCTTAAAGAGCAAAACTGTAATGGTCATTCGACACATTTAATGGAATGTTCGGCTGGCAGTTGCTTTCAATAAGGCAATAAAAAATAATCAAATTTCTTATCGTGCTCCAACAGAACGTCCCTTCGTTTTATCTTTAATTGCACATTGCTAAGCTGGATAAAATGTATTTAAGGCTGATGATGAGAGTAGCCTAGGCCGAAAATAGCAATATTTGTTGTGACGTTGGATCTTGGTGTCCGATTTCTGTGAAGCGATGTTGGTTTACTGCTTGTCATACCCTGGAACCACTTTCACCAACTTTGCTAGTTTGCTTAAGGCTGAGGATTGTTAATTTTAGCTAGGATGGTAAAATCAACAGTAATGATGCTTATGTTGTTTTTCAAAGGCTACATCGTTTAAGGAAGACAGAAATAATTGGCTCAATATTGTTTTTCTTATGCTAATTAAATTGTTTACACTAATAAAATACTTTTTAGTGACTTTCATTCGTATATTTCTTTTTTATAAATTGATTTTAGTCGGTAGTTGTTTTGTGATCGTAATATATGTTCCGAGAGTTTGTGCTGTATTCGTTTCGTTTCGTTCTCATTTTTAGCGTCCCTCAATTTGGTCGCATAAAATCATCTGCAATGGTAACAAGATAACTGTAAAAAACATGCTGTGGTGAAACTCAATCAATTTTTACCACGTTCACATACTGTTATCGATGCAAGCAGTTTTGGAAGAAAGTAACATCTCACAGCTCGGGCGGGTATTTCGCTCGCATGCCTGCTGCCATCGACTTTTGTGTGCCGCTTTGCCGCAGTCCACGGTCAATTAAGGTTATGTTATCTCACGCCTGACACCGTTCGACGGGTGGCCATAAATTTCGTTATAACTACCACGCTTGCCATCAGGTTCTGCAAACCACTCCGCTTGCTTGCTTTCGCCCCGGTACACGTGAGCCGTCTCGATAGATTGTGTTCTCCCCTTAAGCGTGGCGTAGGATGGCATTCTGCAGGAACAAATATGATCGGGCAGGATTGCTGCCGCCTCCACCATCCGGTTGCCTCATAATTCCAAGCACGCAATAATTTTTGCTAGAATTCTACCCTTCCCAGCTGGGCGCGTGCTTACCACGTGTCGGCGAGCAAATAATTGGAGAATTTATTTGCTCTTCGCACTTCTTACGGTTGCAAGTCTAGCGATTGGTTCGTGGTCGTAAATTGGAATTGAAAGATAAATCACACAAGTAGACGCCTCCAATCGTTCACACTTCATTAGCGACCACCAGAATAAAACGAGGGAAAAGCCTAGGAAACTTTGCTTTACCAAGCTACGTAATGGCTTTTCTGTTTGTTTTTAATTTGTAATGTTGCAAAGATACTTTCGGCTTAATTTGTGATGGCTTTTACCTTTTTTCTAAGCTTTTTCTGAGTTTTAGTGGATTTCTCCTTACTCGATAGAAGTGCACAATAAACATTGTGCGCCTGCTAAAATAAAAAGAATATTTTGCTTGAGCTCCACAAACCCTTGTGGTGGAAAACGCCGACCCACTGGGATTTTCGTGACCGTGGCAACATAAATCACGCACTCCACTGCGGCGACCATCCTACTGATAGACCGAAGCAGTCTTTTATGACTCAACTAGATTCTGCTGGCGAAATGAACTGAGCATTGTTGTTAGGTTATGTAAGAGGCAAGGGTAAACCACTTGCACTTGGAGTGAAAACGTAAAAAAGAACGCTGGACACACCCTCATAGGGCATTCCGGTCAACCGGAGCGCAATAAATGGACTACTTCGTGCACCGATCTTCGAATGCATTATTTTCTCTTCGGACACTGCGTTATCGTTTTCCCCGCTGTCCCGGATGGAAGCGTAAAATATTTCCCGTAAATGACCCGGATGGGAATATGAGCACATGCATGTCTTCCTGTGATGCTAGACATTTGCTCCGCCCTGAATGTTCGAGTTGGAAGTTGATAGAAGTGGTCGATTGTGCAAAACCACTGGCGAAAACCAATGCTTAATTAGTTCAGGAGTAAAATATAAAATAGTTTTCCAAATTTTTGAATCTGGATTTAGATTTGAATATGACAATTAATTAAAAATCATTACCAATATCATCATAGCGTTTACAAATTATTTAATTACAAATCATAACCGACACGGTTGTATTACTTGATAAGATTTTCTAACTCAAATAACATTGTCTGAAATTGTACCAGCCAAACGAAAAGATGGTTTAACTGGAATTATTAAAATTCAAAAGAAATAGATCCTTTTATACTTTTGATGTTCTGAACCAAATTTACCATAAAAAATAATAAAAAGAATTAAAAAATGATAGAAAGCGAAACTGTATTGTTGGTACTGAATAACACACGTACAAAGTAAAAAATACGCAGCTTCATGAACACAATAAAAAACGAATGGCCAATTCGCCAGTTGTTTTTTAATAGGTTTAGCACATTTTTTTAGTCAAATAATTTTTGTAATAAAATAGCTTATAACATTTATTAAACCGGTTTTCGAATGCTAAGTGAAGACTTAGTTTCCCAAAGAACTTGTTTTCAATATAACTTTAGTTTTTATGTTCTATTTTCATTTATTTATGAGTTAAACTCTATTTAGAACTATTTGCTACTGTCACCTGCTTTCGGATAACGTGGCAGTCAACGTGTTAATTATTTTATTTAGTCTTGCGAGCAGTTTAATTAACAACTGCTTTTCTTTGAATCCTCAACTGCACAAAAAATAAGTTTTTGGTAAATAAGCCTCCAAAGAAAAATTTACCCAGTAAATCATAAAGCATTAACGCAGCAAAATCTTAGATTTACGTATAGTACACTTAGTCAAATGATTAAAGGCAGTGAAATATATTCAATTCACTAGATATGCTTTCTAAATGTTCTTCATCTGAAGAACACGTATTCCGGAAACATAGTAATTCGCATTAAACTACATGTGTCGCGCGCTTGGGTAACGAAAGCTCACCCCAAAAACATGCGGCACTGCGTAAGTGACGGCTCAGTCGCATAATTACATCATAATTTTTGGCTCCCCTAAGTGGTCGTATAATTGCCGGCTGGCGCCAGTAAAACACCTGCCAAAGCTTGGCCCGGGACGAGCTGTTTTACGACCTAGCTGCTGCGGCCAGCAGGCCACCGAAAGGAAGCAATCCAAACGTGACCCGGGGGCCGCAAATGCATACCGCGGAAAATTTCCCACCCCGTGGGGGCGAGGGTAGGGTGAGCAGAACGCAGTGGAATGATCTTTTCCGCATGAAATCGAAAGAATAGACGTCGGTCACCGGGCCCGGAGCCGAATGGTGAATGTTGGATTGCCACTTGCACGAGTCACACCATGATAAATGAGTGTATTTTTCCCGGCCGGAGCTTTACCACCGGAAATAAACCTCCGCCACCCATCAGCCGCTCACGGTTAGAGAGGAGCCTGCTTGGGCAAAACCCATTGTCGAGTGGGCTCACGTTTTCCTCTTACTCGTTTTATCCTCCAGGTTGGGTCGTTCAAATGGTTTCTTCCGTGCCGGCTCTCCATTGTATCTACTAAGAAACACATTTTCTTTCATGGGTGTACGCACTGGCGGGCAGAACCAGACCCATACGCACCTACAGAAACACACATACCTACACATTTATTCAGCCTTCCGGGTGAAAGGATCACCCGGGTCGAGTGGTAGGGTCGAAAACTAAGGTAGGGTTACCGGCGTTTTTCCGCATGTTTTCATTTTAACGAGTGCTTGACAGAAAACTGTGCGCGCATCAGTGTGTTAAAGAGGTGGAATTCACGGGTGGGGGGAGGTCCTTGGGAAGTTGGTCGACGGGGGAGTGGGGAGTGGGATAGAAACCAGGTGAGTTGGTGTTATTGTTACGCGTCTTCGACAAACAAATTTGCTCCATCATTAATTATGGAATAGCTCGCGTCGAGCAAACATTGTGCTCGGGAGTTGACGCGAGGGGATGCTCGTGCAGATGGCCGCCGAGGGGTACTGACAATTCGACATGTAGAACATTCCGGTTTCCGTTTCTGCTCCGTTTTCCCGGCAGCATACGCTGGGTGGGTGGGTGGTGCAAGCACTGAGAGTGGAGTTTCTTCTCAACTCCGGAACACCGATGCAGCCCAGACCATCCCCCTACATTCCAATGGTTTGGTTGGGCGTGTTGCTACTGCTTCTGCTGGGTCGATTATTTACCATTTAGAACTCCTGCCCCACCTTCTTGACAGGTAGCGTGCCATCCAGCTGCGAGGGTGAAGATTGTATGCGAGGCTAAATATTGAAATAATGGAAATAATTGAAAGGGCACATGCTCCTGGTTGCTCGCCGTCGTAACAGAAAGGGGTGAGAATCCTGGGAAGCCATAGAACAATTTCGAGGGTTTGTTTGCTCGCCCAAGCAGCAATAACAATATTGCCGATCGACGTCGGTAGTGCTGAGCTCGGGAACCTACCATCGTGGTGCTGTAGCGCCGGCAGGAACAGGATGGATATGCCGGAAAAAGGAAACGCTGGGCGGACGATGCTCCTGTTTACCTACGAGTTTGGATAGGTTACCGTGGTTGAGTTTGTTTGTGTTTGTATTTACTTTGCCAAAACCAATTGTTCTGCAGTTCTATACCCTGTGAAGTATGGAACACGTACACTCTGACCTAAACTTAGGCACACATATATCCGCTACATGGATGATCTTTAGACAGGTTGAAGTGTCTCCTTGGTGAACTGTGTCGGTTCGTTGATCTTTCGCTCTTGAAAGGGAATTAAGATTGTCGGATACGGTATCTTCCTGGAATTATTCCGTAGTAACTTATGTTACCAACTGTTAAGTTAAGCTCCTTGTTACAATATTTGATATTGTGGAGAAATTTATTTTACTCCCGGACAATTTTTTTTTATTAATTAATTAATTAATTAATCCAGATTAATTTTATGTTCAATGCTAAAAACATTTATGCAATTGTTGCTTAAATCATAATGTTCAGTAAATAATATGCACAATATTTAATTCTGACGTAAATTATTATACTGATTACATTTTTTGAACAGGAATCAAGTCAAATATTTTTATAAATCATTCAACCAAATAATACCGTCTTCTAATCACATTAACTCTCTGCGGAGAGAGGCCAAGTCGCCCTAGTCGAGGTTGTCCAAAAATATATTTTTTATCCTGCTGACAAGGAAAGTAATTAAAAAAAACTAACTCCATGGCAATTTCTGTCGTTTTGCGGACAAACCTTTTGCCCAAAAATACACAAAAGAAAATGAGTTGATGATTAGAAAACACACGAAATGCAAAATGACTATATGAATATACATAACACGCTCACGGGCGTCAAGCGCCCAGGTGACGACTTGGACAGCGATGCTGCAAAGCGTGCTGGACTTGACCCGGTGGTAGTGGTGAAGCGTGCCCCTGGCCGTCCTAAAAAGGCAAAGTAAGTGTTTGTTTATCTTCTTTGTCTTCTCCTCTCCTTCCCTTTCCCTCGACGTAGTTTGATTCGGTCTGAAACTGCCTCATGATGGATGGCTTAAGTGATATTATTTTTAATATTGCTTCAGTTAACCTGAATGCAATATCAAATCAAACCAAACTTGACGCACTTACCTATTTTACTCGGACAGCCGACGTGGATATTATATTTCTCCAAGAAGTATATAATCCTGACATGACAATCCCTGGTTTCAACGTACTGACAAACGTTGATGAAGCCAGGAGGGGGATCACTGTAGACAGCGATCGCTTTACGCGAGCGCCTAAAATTTTCTCACGTCGAACGCAGTTTAGACTCACGTTTGATCTGCGTTCGGCTTGAGAATACCGCCACCCTATGCAATGTTTACGCTCCTTCCGGAAGCCAGCGCAGGGCAGAGCGGGAGGACTTTTTCACTCGAACGTTGCCTTTCTACCTGCGGAATGCACGGGAACCCGTCATTCTAGCAGGAGATTTCAACTGTGTGTTGAAATCGAAAGATGCGACGGGCGTTGGAAACTTCAGCCCCGCGCTGCAAAATGCCGTAGATACCATAGGTTTGTGTGATAGTTGGGAAGCTCTCAAAGGCAACAATGTTGAGTTTTCATACATCACAAGTGGTTCGGGCTCGCGCATCGATCGCTGCTACGTGTCTGCGTCTGTACAGACACAACTCAAGACAACAGCGATGCACGTACTCTCCTTCTCAGACCACAAGGCATTGACGGTGAGGATTATTCTTCCGTCCCTCCCAGTGCCGCGAGGAAACGGATACTGGCAAATACGGCCACACATTTTATCTGACGAGGTTATGGCCGAGTTTGAAGGCAGATGGGACTCTTGGGTCCGACAGCGAAGGAGCTACGATTCCTGGATGACCTGGTGGATGGAGTGGGTCAAACCCAGGATTGTTTCGTTCTTTCGTTGGAAGACCAACGAGAAGTACAAGGACTTCCGTCTGCATCATGCAATTCTCTATGCTCAGCTTAAAGCCTCATATGATCGATATCTAAGCAATCCCGACGAGCTGGCAACCATAAATCTGGTGAAGGGAAAAATGCTTTCCCTGCAGAAGCGTTTTTCGCATCATTTCACCAGAATAAATGAGACCCTCGTCGATGGTGAACGAGTTTCCATCTTCCAGTTGGGAGAACGGAAGAAGAAACGAACCGTCATTGACAAAATACAGACTGACGACGGAACCATACTAACCATGAAGGAGGAGATCGCCGAGTATTTGTACACACAGTACAAAGACTTATACTCGGCCGACAGTACATATAACAGACACATGTACGACGTAAATCCTTCCTTTTCCCCACGACGGACGATCCCGGAGGAATGTGAATTCAACGATGATTGTATGAACGAAATCACGGAAGGTGAGATCCTTGGTGCAATCAAAAAATCGGCGTCCCAAAAGTCTCCAGGCCCGGATGGAATTCCCAGAGAGTTCTATCTCCGTGCCTTCCACATAGTTGGACGGGAGCTCAGATATGTCCTCAATGAGGCCCTACGAGGGAATTTTTCCCCAAGCTTCGTTGACGGAATCATTGTGCTTCCGAGGAAGAGGGAGACTGGAAGTGCAATATCCGATTTTCGTCCGATTTCGCTCCTTAATACAGATTACAAGCTGCTGTCGCGGATTTTGAAGCTACGGGTTGGTCCCATCATCGACAAGTGGCAACTAATATCCGCACAGCAAAAGTGTAGCAATAAGTCACACAATATATTTCAAGCTGTTCTCTCGATTAAGGAGAGAATTCTGGACTTAAAGAGGAAGAAGTTAAGTGGCAAGCTCGTTTCCTTCGACCTCTCACAGGCCTTTGATCGAGTAGACAGGGATTTCCTCTGGACTACCATGACATCCCTGGGCTTCAATCCACAGCTGGTGAGTCTTTTGAGAACAATTGGAGAGCGTTCCTCATCCCGCTTGCTGATCAATGGTCAGCTCTACCCCTCCTTTCCTATCCAACGATCCGTCAGACAGGGCGACCCTCTTTCCATGCACCTGTTTGTACTTTACCTACATCCCCTTATCACGAGAATCGAAGGCATTTGCTGCGACCAGGACGATCTGGTCAATGCTTATGCTGACGACATCTCAGTGGTGACGACCTCCCTATCCAAAATCGAGCGGGTTAGAGATGCGATAGAGGCGTTTGGCATATGCTCGGGGGCAAGGCTGAACGTGGGGAAGACTGTCGCCCTCGATATCGGCCACATCACCGCTACCAACAAGATCCATGTCCCATGGCTACGCACCGTGGAGCGCCTTCGGCTACTCGGGATTTTGTTCTCCAACAACGTCCGCGAGGCCATGGGACAAAACTGGGATGTGGTGATACAACACTTCCGTCGACTAGTGTGGCTTCACCGGGTGAGGGACCTGAATCTTGCCCAGAAAGTTGTGTTACTAAACACCTTTCTCCTGCCAAGACTATGGTTCGTAGGATCGGTCTGCGGGGCACGACAACTGGATGTGGCAAAGGTCTCAAGCATCATAGGGTCATTGCTTTGGAATGGCTCTGGAGGAATCCGGATACCTCTGCTTCACCTAGCTCTACCAAGAGACCGGGGTGGGCTGAACCTGCACATCCCAAGCATCACTTCATACGCGCTGTTGATTAACAGATACGTCGCCGAGCAGGGGTACCTGCGTATTGGTTCGCAGCACATCGCGGTTGCGGGAAACCCGCCCAATATCGCAGCAGTACCATCGACGTACCCTTGCCTGCGGACTGTTATTCAACAGCTCGCCTATGCCGACGCTGACACCAGAAGGAAGATGTCTACCCGATCACTCCGTCGGATGATGATAAGTAGACTACCTGACCCCAAAGTAGTCCAAAGGGCGCCAGCAATCCGCTGGAAGCCTGTCTGGGCCAACATCGGCAGCAGGAGACTGTCTGCCCTTCAGCGTACAACACTTTTCATGCTGGCACATGGGAAAGTTGAACATGGAGAGCTTTCCTTGAAAATGGGGAAAACCACACACCCCAACTGTTCGTATTGTGCGTCTGTAGACACCCTGGAGCACAAATTTGCTTTGTGTCCACGAGTCGCTCCGGCCTGGGACCTGCTGCAGCAGCGACTGAGAGGAGAAGCAACAGGGTGTCCGTCCTCCTTCGTTAACCTTCGTTTCCCACGACTAAGTGGACTTAGCCCGACAAAACGAATATCTGTATTACGTTTGTTCTCTAACTATGTAATCCACATCATTGGAAACAATGATGCTGTGATTGACATAAACGTCCTCGACTGTTCCATGTAAAAACTTTTAAAAATAGAAATGTAAGCTTACTTATATACACGTACAATAAACGATATTTTATAAAAAAAAAATCATAATGTTCAGTAAATAATATGCACAATATTTAATTGTGACGTAAATTATTATACTGATTACATTTTTTTAACAGGAATTAAGTCAAATATTTTTATAAATCAATCAACCAAATAATACCGTCTTTTGATCACATTAACTCTCTGCGGAGAGTGGCCCAGTCGCACTAGGTGAGGTTGTCCAAAAATATATTTTTTGCCCTGTTGATAACGAAAATAATTTAAAAAACTAACTCCATGGCAATTTTTGTCGTTTTGCGGACAAACCTTTTGCCCAAAAATACACAAGAGAAAATGAGTTGATGAATAAAAAACACACAAAATGCAAAATGACTATACATATGGAGGAAATAATCGTGAAAAAATAAAAAAAAATGGTGTACGGGTGTAAAACCAGAAGTATTTTATAATTTGTATTCAATTTGATAAAGTAGGACAATTTGAATCGCCATTAACATGTTGTAATTTAGTCGATTATTTTCCTGAAAGTTTTTTTTTAAATAACTCTAGCAACGCATAGAAGTTTTTAAAATGATGATTTGATCTTAATTTGGGGAATTTTCTCTCTATAACGTGTGTTTTTCACTGAATGTGCTAATTTCGTTGAAAGTTTTCCTCGAAATATGCCGATAAAAAAGTTTTCATAGTTTGCTTTTAATTTTAAATGATTTTGTCTTTTGACCCTGTATGTTTTCCCTTCAATTGCATACCGTTTTTTTGTAAAGCAAGTAATGAATGAATAATTTCAAGCAATAAAATTGATTTTTCTAATTCGATAAAATCATTCGACGTCAAAGAATGGTTTCGATTGTATTCCCACTCTTTGTACCGACCGCTTGTTGACGTACAAAGGTAGATCCAGTATAGCGAGAAGTTGAACAAAGTAAAACCTGAAAGCTCAACTTCTTACCAAGACAGCCAATCTAGGGTCCCCACTATTACCTCACTTTACATGTCGCGGTAGGATGCTGCGAAGTAGCAGGGATAAGTTTTCATAATTGAATTCTATCCCTACTCTCCATTTCGATGCCAACGGTTGGTTAGCACACGGTAGAGGTTTGGTGTTGGGATTATCCATTCCCTCGAGCGGCAGTTCCTTTAGCAAGAGCCGTGTTAAGCGCTTTACCGGTGGTGTGTGTGTCTGTGTGTGTGATGGTGTGATTCCCTTTTTTTTCGTCATCGAATATCTTTTGCAGCAATTCGGAAAACTTCTACAGTCCCTTTCTCTTAAAAGACAAAGACTACTGCTAGCAACGTTGTGCCTTGCACGAGACCCCGTGATGGTGTAGTTGCTTTAGGAAGTTAAGTGGAAAATTACCACTGCATTTTACTAATACACCATTATTTCGCCGCCATGTTTTTCTTTCTCATTAGTTAAGGAAGTTTTTTTCTTTGTTTATTTTTTGTGGCGCCCAGTTTGTTAGGTTTTCCGCTTTT
Organism: Anopheles coustani; assembly: GCF_943734705.1. Classification (NCBI taxonomy): domain Eukaryota; kingdom Metazoa; phylum Arthropoda; class Insecta; order Diptera; family Culicidae; genus Anopheles; species Anopheles coustani. Next base: position 35,591,677 of record NC_071288.1, read on the forward strand.
TTTTTCTGTGTTTATCTTCGATAGTCGGCAGAGTCAAACTATTCACCCGGCTGAAGTGACGTGACTGGAATATCGACATTGCTTGCCATTCTCTGGATCCTTCGAGTGATTTTTTTTCCACGGTGTACAGCGAGATAGATTGGAGCCGAAGCAAGTGACGCCATTATGTCGATAAGTGAATGGGATGAAAATCTTTGCCTTTGTCTCTCGATGCCATTTTCTTGACGGGTTTCCCACCCTCGTCGTTTGTTTCCCCTCCCCCCCTCTGCCCGTTTGGGTAACGTTTTGGACAAACACTATATTCAACAAAATACGACCATGTTAGCGAAGTAGGTCCGATCCCGGTCCCGTGTGCGAGCTTAATTTGATTTTAATGATGACACCACCTACGGTCCGGTAGGCAGGATCTGCCATCGGTGGAGGTAAAGATGAGACGGTTTGCCCCAAAACTTTCGTCCGGTGACTCAACTTCACCGAGAAGTTTCTGCCCAGCCCAAACCGAAGAACTTGTGCTGTGGCGCCATTGACTCGGAGAGCCTTCGAGGCCATGCAGTGGCAGTTCGGCCAAGGAATATGTGCCCGTGGTTACACTAATTCGTCCAAGTTTATGGCGGTCCGTGTAGTGTGCGATGCCTGTAATTTACTTCGGGCTAAAGTTTGTAAGTTTCCCATTTCCATTCCACCCGAAAGCTCGCTCGAGTTTGAGATGTTTTACTACGATACCTCCAATGCCTCCGGGCGTGGGAAGGTAGAATCTCAAGATAGGATTTAGCCTACCGATAAGACACCTATGTTACTGGTTGGAAAAATCTACCTTTTAGACCTTTGGGCGAAGGTCGAAGCCGAACGCGGTGGAATGTTAAGCCATTAAGTTATGGTTTCTCACGTGCATGAAGCACATTTATTATGGTGGCCGGTCGTATGCTAGGTGTGCTAACCGGCCCTTATCCGAGCATCGAAAGTGTTTGGTTTATCAACGACTTTTGCAGTACAGTAAATTCCGATGCACAAGCGATAATCGTTTGGTTGCGCTTGTCCGAGGCTCGAATGTCGAAGTAATATGCTCCCGGTGGCGCGTACGGCGGCAATACCTTCTGGTCGACACGTAGTGCAGTGACATTGATTAGGCCTTGCACAGGACATGGTTTGACGATCTCGGGAAAGTTGTCCTTCGCCAAATTGAGCGCAATCTGAGCTACCGGATTGAAGGACACGTCGGAGCTTTTCACCAAGTCGCAGTACTCAAACTCGGTCCCGTAAAGCAGGTTACGCGTGTGGAAGTACTGGGTGTAGAGTTGGTACGCAATGGTAAGCTTCGATATCGGCTCGCGAATGTTCAACAGGACGTCTACGATCTGTGGCTCGTCGCGATGCGTCCAAACACGACAGAGAAGCAATTTGCTCACTTTGGGCGATGGATCGGTGCAGGACAGTCTTTTGATAGTTAAGGGCTGTAAATGGTGAAGCTCGTATGAAATGAATTGATCATTTACTGAAATTGATTTTTCTTACTCGCTTTGAGCAATAGATGTTTCGAAATATGACCAAGATCACGAACACTATTCTTAGATTCATGATCAGTTTTGGCACATGCTGTTCGCGCAAAACAAAATACAATCAACACTCGAATAATAATAATCTATTCAAATAATGCGTGTTATTTTTCATGTCCACAGCGTGTGTTAATCGTATGTCGTTACATTTGGTAGTAGTTTAAGAGATACGATCAGTTCCTTCCTCAACCAAGCAATCAAATGTTAGCAAACCACTCGCCACCAATTGGCAAATCGGTGGAGATAAAATAAAATTAGGCAATTACCGCAGTAATGACTATATCGATAATTGCGAGTGCCAATTTAGTTTTGATAACGATATTATCTTGTTGCTTTTTTTACAAATTGCAATCAGACTCTAAATAAACAACTGTCACAAAAGTTGAATGCTGAGACATTACACAAAGGTGTACGCCGGAACATACTTATTTCTCAATATGGTTAAAATGATCTGAGTTTTGCAATAAAAAAATTAATTTCGATAGATTGTCTAAGCCTGTAAATTTAAAAGACTAGTTACATTCTCTAGAAGTTTGTCGGTCAAATGAACAGGGAAGGCACATATTGAAAAGTAAGTCTTCGAGTTGTTGGTGGTAGTTTTAATTTCTTAGCCATTTTTGTTATGCAAATAATGCTTGCAAATGCCAATAACACACTAAATTCGTCTTGTAAAATGCTCGTGAACCCGGTCGTATTGATTTTCCAATTATAAAGCGTAATTCAACAATTTTGGAGAATATAATTAAGTATCATTGACGATTCCAACTTCATGTAAATTATGCACAAACAAAGAACAATGAGTCTGTAATAATGTTGACCCTTGTGCGGTGTCGGGGGTTACACGTATGGAGGCCCTAAGTGGGAAAATGAACGAGGCCCCTATAGATATACAGTGACCGGCAGGAAAAAGTGCCCACTTCGAATTTTGTTGATTTTCGCTCAATATTTTTTATACTATACAATACTGGTAATTTTTTTTCTTATTCCATTTGCATGTTGTTTTTTGCTACAATCAATAAGTTCTCGGTGGTCTCCTCAAAGTTTTAGTTTACCAATTTTTTCTAAAAATGTTTATTCAATAAATGAAAAATTTAGTAATTATACTTCCCCCATTATGCTTTAAGTACTCGTTTAAACATGTACCTCGGGTTAGAAAGAATAACGATTTTTATTTCGAAAGGTAAATATGCAACTTTTTTAATGATTTGCCTAAAGTATGAGAACATTTAACAGGATATGTCAAAAACGTATCATTGCTCAGTGTCAGATAAATACATTTGTTTATGATTTTCACTGCATTCTTTCGGTCCTATGCTAGATCCTATGTCAAAAGTTTCTTTTTTTTTTTGCTGCAAATACATGCTTGTTTCCAACTGATTTCCTTTCGTTAAACATTTGACTAAAAAGAGAGCATACTTTTGTTGAATATCGATGGAGCACCGACGGAGAACTCTGCGATATAGTGAAGCACTGTTTCGTTACGCTTGGTGTAGAAACGCTGCGAGGCAATGTACAAGCCGGGGGTGACGAACGGCGGTATTAGGTTTCTGTCCACTGATAGATTGCTAACGTTAAAAACACCCATTACCGGGCATTCTTTCAGTATCTGCGGGAAATTATGTTTGGCATAGTTGTACAGGACAACGGCCAACGGATTGTGGTTGGAGTTCTTGTCGATCATGAATTTGCAATACTCTATTGTGGTACCGTATACGAATGTTTGACTTTGCTTGTGCTTCGCGTAGAGTTCGGTGCTGATGAACACTTTCGATAGCAAATGCGTAACGTTCACGACGACGTGCACCATCTGGGGAACGTCCCGATGGCTTTCCACGTAGCAGCTAAAAACGTTGGTGTATCTGTAAGGCTGTTCCGCGCATTCGAACCGCTTCATCCAGAACGGCTGCAAAAGAGAACGAACAGAGGTTGTTTACTTTAAACCTAACATGCTTTGTTAAGAGCATACTTTCGGGGCTCTAATAAGACCGCCTATGGCGCTTATGGTGGCTAGAATGCACAAAAATGCGGTGCAGTGGCGAATCATGTGGTCTGCGTGTCACACTTGGAAAATAACTGAATATAATTTTGATTGAAAGAACTTTGTAGTTTGGTATGCTCGCCCGACCGTGCAAAGCGGTAATGATGGTGGTGCTTAAAATTACAAACGATCTGTTCCGCCACTTTCGATAGCGAAGGATCTTTGGAACTAGGTGCAGCGGGAGCATTATATTTATGGTTGTATCAATTTGAATTTTTTTTTCAACTCTGGAGAGTATAAAAATGTGTTTCATGTAATTGGGATTTGAAAGATTTAATTGGTAGTAGAATCAATGTTCCTTCATTATTTTTGATTCGAAAAAGAGAACGTCTTAATTGAATTGGTTACCCCGTGGCACTCTGTCACCCACTAGGAGCATAGCCAAATGCAATTAATAACCCGTTCCCAGTCCTGTCATTTTTTCCGCAATAATGGTTGAGAAATAATTTTTGTATAGTTTACAGTGTCAAACATAAGAACAAAACATTATTTTCCCAAAAAATAAAGAAAAATATTAAATGATAGTTTTTACCCTTCTAATTATACCAATACGTTTCGTAAGCATAAGCACTTTATGGTTGTTTTTATGGTTGTTGTTTTAGAACTTTCATCAGCGAAGATTCGGATTTTTGAATAAAGAATTTATGAATTCTATACCACTCTCGCTATCCTTTGATTACCATTCTTTTCTACATTCTAGCACGACAGTAAAAAAACACGGGCCAAATTTTTCATGAAATAATGAATATTAATTAACTATTGGGATTTTCTCATGTGAATATACAACTATGTTTAAAAGTGTTTTTTTTTTTGGAGTAACCGTGAAATTTGTTGCTAGTTTGGGCAAAATCGCCTCGAGTTGCTAGTTTGGGCAAGCGAAAACGGCCTCGCGTGCAAAGCGTTAACGAGTACGTGGAATAAAAAATCTGACTTGATTGTAGAATTCTAAAACGAAATTATTTATTTCAGGATTTTCGGTGTTTGACAATGACTTTCACCTTTAAAGGGGTAGGTGCTAAAAGTGCGTTTTTTTTTTGTATTGTGCTATTTTAAAAGCAAGTCCGTTCCAAATTGAATTTTCTGCCAGAATATTTAATTCATTTACCCGAATAGTGTTAGTGTTTTGTTTAAAATCGATCCCTGCGAGATGACACAATCCACTCGAATGCCAAGCATGGTCTGATTGCGCTTGTTGTACATGCGGATGTTGATATGGAATCTACCAAATGGCATGACGGCCGGTACCAGGTTCATATCGGCCGGCAGTTTTGTGATGTTTACCACTCCGCACACGGGACAGTCGAGCAGTGCTTGGGGGAAGTTTTTGTCCGCCAGCTCGTAGGCTAAACGTGCGACGGGATTCGTGCGCGACCCTGTGTTGACCATAAAATCACAGTAATCGATGGTGGTTCCAAAAAGGTACGATCTGGTATGTTGGTACTGCGAGTAGACGACTAAGTCAATGAGCACGTGTGGAATGCTAGTCTCTACCTCAACCAGCACGGTCAACAGCGATGGTCCTTTGCGGGATGTCTGCATGTAGCATTCCTTTAGCTTTGTCACGACGTATGGATGATCATAGCATTCAAATGATTTCATCCATAGCTCCTGCGGTTAGAATAGAGAGAAAAAATAAACATTCGCTGAAAAACTGATTCAAAATATATGTAAAGTTCTTACAGTTTTTCCTTCGACTGCGAGTTCCGGTAACGTTACTAAAAGCACATAGAAAAGGTACGTTCTAGTTCTGTGAAGTGCCATAGCGTAATGGATTTTTCAGCCATGACCGCAATGTGCTTAATGATTAGGGATAGGTTCTTTTGAAACCAAATGTAGTAATTACAAAGTGATTGTTAGATAGGAAAACTACATGATAATCTCATCACAATTACATTATCAGATGCTATGTAATAAGCCCAGTTAAGAATATTTTAGGTTGAGCACGTCATTCAAAAGACCAACATTCGAGCGTGCGTACATTCGACTAGCAATCGTAATATGTTCCATCATCTGCAACAGTCCTCCAATGGAAATGGAGTGAGGAACATTTGATTTTGGGTCCAATTCCTCTAGGGATCATGTTATTTATCTTCTGCCCCCCCGAAATAGGTCTGCCTGACCGCAGTGTGTGAAGGACCTTCGGGCGAAGAAAATGGTATCAAATATTTAAGAATACCGCTTGATACGCATAAGCTTCACCCGTACGCAAACACCGCGTGTCTTGCGGCCTCGCCGCCCGGCATCATCGATGAGTGTGATACATTTCATCGGATGGTAGGCTTTTCCCCGCAGCGACCTTTTACCCGCGGCATTCTTTCGCCAAATTTCGTACGTGTTCAGAAATAAATTTTCTTGCGCTATCCCTTCTGGGTAAACAGTATAGCCCTCGTTTTACTTTCCCTTCTACGCTCTGAGGTGGTTTATTGCCCGGAAATGAAAGGAAAACTGACCACCATCATCCACCACCACCACCATCATCATCACGATTCGGTTTCGCTGTTTGTTCGCCCGCTCGATCGTGTCGGGTTTGTGTGAGGCCCCTGGCCGGGGCCGGCGATCTTTTGCGTTGAGCCCACATTTTGAGGGTTACTATTTGTTTTGGGCAACCAACTACATGAAAGCACCGGGCACCTCTCGAAAACCGCTCGAAGCGGGCGAAACTTTGGCGACCACTTCGGTCCGAGTATGTTGCGTACTAAATAGGCTTCCATGCATCAACCGAACCGTTGTTGTTTCTGTTTTTTGTTTGTATGTTTATTTTTTGTGTATTTCGCACTCCATGCAAAGTGTTTTGAGATAATACGGGTTGGTTTTTATTTCCATGAAAAAGTCGCTTTTGGTGTTTTTTTTTTCTCATGCTATAGGGTTTTGCTATTTTTTATAGTTGCCTTGTGTTGGGACAATTTTTTTTAAGCTGAACTATGTTTTTCCCCCTGAGTGTCTTCTCAAGCGAGCGTCTGGCTTTTTTTTCTCAGCGGAAGTCAGATGTAAAATAGATGAGTCGAATCACAACGTGAAAAATTTGTATTTGTACAGTCAAAAGCTGTGCCATTTATTTAAACAGGCTTATTACGGAATTGTTTCGGATATTAATGTTGATGAAAGGAAAAAGTTTCAAGTTACAATTCAGAATATTATGCGATAATACATAAAGCTTTTCAATAATTTAAAATATTTAAGGTAGTGTGAGGCAATATGCCCCCCGTTTAAGAAAAATAATCCAAATCTTCACAGATCGATTCCCAACCATCTTTGATTCTATAAAAAAAGCTAAAAATGATATTAAAACCTCCAAATTGTTATTAAAACGATAAATTTTAAGAGTATATTTTACCACACGTCATTCAAAGTAGTGCTGGCTCAAATAGTGGGGTAGAACGCACACCGCTTATAATTATTTAGTTTGAGCTTTTTAAGGGGACTTGATTTGTGTTTTAGTACCTACAATTGCAACACAAGATATTTGATACCAATAAATCTAGTCGAAACACACAATTTTGAGTTAATTTAGTTAAAACAATGTAGTTATAAATAAGTTTGCATATCTTGCCTGTTTTGATTGACATTTACAGCAGAGCATTCTGCCCTACATAAGCTGGCATATAGCCCCCTGTTGAGGATGTTTTAATTGTTTTTCCAACCAGAATGTAAAAATTAAGAATCTAATTATTTTCAGTATTCGTTAACCATACTTGAGAGATTTTGCATAGTTTCAGATCCGCGTTAAGCCGCGAAAATAACATTGGATGTCTAAGACACTCCAATGAACATATTCTTTTACTTCTTTTTTGTGTGTCGGTACATTTTAGTCCGCCGAGGCATTTTACTACAATTTCCCTTAATTCAAATCTTTGCAAACAATGTTTCAAGTGATTCCCTTTTTTCCCTTGCTTTCAGCGAACATGACTTTGCAGTGTGCAGAACGCCAGTTTCGGTGTGGCAATGGACAGTGCATTCACATAAGTTTCGTGTGCGATGGTGAAGACGATTGCAGCGATGGCAGCGATGAAGATGTGGATGTTTGTAAAGTTAAAGGTAAGTGTTAAATTTATCGAAAAAATATATATGTTTGAAAACAGTTTGCCCAAAAAGTTTGGTTATAAAGTGAGACTTCGGCAAAAGCTGCAGTGTAACAAATGGTTAGCAGCAGGAGTTCGTAGTGACTTCCATTTGAAAATTCTTACTACTAATCAATGCACTCTTATCACTTCTTTATGCTAAGAAAGTAATAATACGGGCGACCCAGGAGGGAGATATTCCATTGAAATAGTTTCATAAGTCGAGACAGAGGCAATGAACGGCGTGGTCTGCTAATCTTCTCAAAATTTACTTTTGAAGGGAACATTTTTAAGCACAGCTGCTAGTTTCAGATAACCAATTTGTGGTCCAGGACTTTGTCAGTCGTAACTTCGAAAGTCTTGCGCTAGCCAATCGGGCCGGCAGATTTTCCTTTGCTGTATTCAATAATAACTTTCCATTCGGCCGTGATCTCTGACCTGAGGTTGTGGCTCCCTTGAGCTGCTGTGCGGTGCGAAGGGACCTGGGTGGCGTGGAAAATTTCAAGAAGTTTCCCATTGTGGGTAGCAAGTTGTTTCCGATGGTTCGCTATAAAATCAAAGCAGTTTGCCCCATGCACAGAACCCGGTGTGATGCCGCTGGCCTTCGCTCGGGGGATATTTTGATTTTCTCGCCCAGAGAGAAACTTACCCCGGTTAATTATTGATCTGAATCGAAAGAGTTGGCGAAAGTTTTAGCCTAAGACACACGGTGCGGACGGGTTGTGTTTGTAAACGGTGCAACTTTTCGTCGTTTGCCAAATCCCGGCGAGCGGCTGATGGTTCGGTTTAGTGATCCGTTTGAAATGGACTACGTAAAGTATCGAGAGTCTATTAGTGGTGTTGACCGTTCGATCGGCGAGGTGGTTGCTTTGGATTAGTAAATTAGAAACTAATGTCTTTTGAAACATCTTTCCATAATGTAGTGCGGGTTAAGGTTCTCAATCTTGAACGAGCATATTTAAAAATACTATTTCAGTGTTTGTGATAACATTTTATTAAATGCATGTCATGATTTGTCATGATGCTCATCGCAAGTGATGAGTTTTTTTTGTCACATTTCTAAGCAGAAGTTATAAAACCAGACCAATCAATAAGTATTTTAGTAAGTAAAATGGACTGGAAGATGATTAGAGTGAACTCAAGGCAAGTACTGATAAGAAAAAATTTATGTAACCCATGTTTCGCTCATTTAGGGTTGCACATCTAATTGCCATCAACTGTTAGCAAAGTGAACCGACAACTGAGAAATAAAACACACGAGCTTCCGAAACATGCCTAATGGGACTCTATGCTCTTCACAACTAATACATTTGTTATTTTATTATAACGCGTGTGTAAAATTAGAATTGAAGTCAATATTGAACCAAATTTTAATAGTGATCAAATGTTATTTCCGTAGCGAATTTTGCTCACCAGTTAGTACATTTTGCTACAGATTTTTGAAGGAAGCCCACACTGTTAAACTCAAATAACTACTTCGCAGTGGCACTAGAAATGTTCTTCATCCCTTAACTTCTCTTCTATCAAAAATGGCGTCTTTTGTCGAACCACGGCAAGCAAAGCGCTTTAGGGTATCTTGAGTTAAAAAATACGAAAAAAAAAGAAGCAATTTATAACAACCCTCCATTGCGTCAAAGTTTCATTGGGGAACATTCCCCCCAGACTGCGACAGACAGTGTTTTGTGCAGCGCGACATGTGCGTGGCTTAGTGTTAGCGCGTTGCTGCAAAAAAGGGGGAGGTAAAAAAGTGTAACCAAATAAAACATTCATTTTTTGGCAAACACCGTACGAGCTCCGGCTGCGTCGCTGATGAAATGTAAATTTAACGAAGACTCTTTCGAAACGCAAACACAACAGTAAGGAGGGTAAATAAGTATTTATTTCGCTGTTTTCTTAGCGCGCGCCCGATGTCAGTAGATTCTGGATTGCTTGAGTGTGGATTGCTAGAATCTTTTGTGGTCGTGGTGTACGTTTGTTATGTGTACTAAACATGCAGGGCAGGATGTCATAAATTAAATTCACAAGTGAAATTTAATGTACACCTTAAAAGTATACTTTATTGAGTTTATCTAGATGAGCGTATCTGCCGCCAGAAGAGAGCAAATATTACCCATCCATTGTTTTTTTAAAGAAAATATAACATATCGTTGCCATATTTTGCGGTACCTTGATGGTACTACCTGCTGCGATAAATAATGATTTAAGCGGTGTGCAAATTAATGAATTGCCCATTTTGTAACCCAAATCGATATGGGATACCATCTTCAATCTTCACTAATCCACCTGCCGTCCCCTGTGGTGGGTCCCCTTTTCGCTAGCAAGTCCCAAGAAAAATAACGAATAAGTGGAGGCCTAATTGCATCAATTTGTTGTACGCCCTTTTCTTTTCGCTTACGGCGGTTGGAGCTGACAGGCGGGGCGAGGAGAAAAAAAAAACGAAAACCCTCCCGAAATCGAAGAGCGATTCGCAAACAAAAGCAGTAATCGTCCAATCTGCGACTGCGACTGAACCAACCTTCACGCACAAATGATGCCCATCATAGTGCAAACAGTCCCGCACGTAAAAGTAACAGAACACACTCACTTGTGTATGAATATCTTTTTTCTTCCCTGGCTTACTCTTACCTGCCCGGAAGCGGAACTAACGGGATCAAAAAAGTATTGCCATCGTGAGGAAGGAGCCTTTAAGCGTCCGTTCGTGTTCTTTTCGCCGTTTCGAACGTTTTGTTGCTTCTTCCGATGCTCGGCTGTGAATGATGAGTGTAATCATTTTTATTATAATTTTAGGCGTATTTTTATGTGAGTATTTTTTACGTGATTCTTTCACGACGAGGGGGGAGGATTCATTCCTTGGGAGATCGAGGTTTGCCATCGATTCGGAACGGATTTTTCCGGCCTAAGTGCAGGCCAAGTGGTGTTCCGGGGCCTGGAATTGGTGGTGGAGGTGGACCAAGTTTGCACTGGGAGGCACAGCCATAAGCTCTGCTGCGTGCGGTTGATTCGTCGATATTACGGCTCGAGCTAACGAGCAGGATAAACAGGCCGCTCCTTATTTATTCTGCCTTTCGTGTTCGTGTTTTTCGTCTTGCCAGCTGAGGGCTGGTGGTATGCGCTGAAACCGGCACAAAACTCTCCATGGACTTGTTTCGCTGTCATCGGGAAACCCCCTTCCGCCTCCGGTAATCGGTAGTTATATGGGATTTTCGGGGGGAACATTTTTGGTTGGGGTACAGTGTGCTTGAGAAAGTTTGCTCTTACGATTACTTTTCCATTGAACGTTCTTTATGAGTGATACGATCTAAAAAGAAAAAAAAACACGTACATACAAGGATACGGAAGAAACGTCGCGGAAAAGCATCGAAGCTTTAAGTGGCTTTGTTAGAAAGTAGTCGCATTTTACTCATCGTCCTTATACTGCCAGCCAAAAGGACGAAATTTTGTAGAAGAGCGACTCTGTAGGGAGTACTACCACCACTAGAAACCCAATCCCAGCTGGAACTCGATCCGGCCGATCCGGATCTGATATGGGATTGAATCTTAGGATACAATTCGAACCCTTTTTTTGTAGGTGACATCACATGATGGATCCAGATCCCAATGGATTTTAACATGACCGATTCGGATCCCAAACTATCTGAATCAGGACCCCAATTGATGTGAATCCGATTTTTCGTGCTGAAGCCCAATTTATGACCAGCAATTGAGTCCTTGAATCCTATCCGAATTAGTGAAGTTCAAAATGACTCAGTTCGAATGAGTCAGCAATGAGTGAATTGACTCAATTCGTTCATTTATTATTTGACTGAGTGGGATTTGGTTCACTGAGAATGATTTGACTCACCTTGAACGATTTGATTCAGTGAGAATGAATTGGCTCAGTGTGGATGATTTGGCTCAGATGGAACGAATTGGCTCAGTGACGATGATTTGGCACACTCTGCAGAAGTTGGTTCCCTCCCAGTGATTTGTATTACTATTTTAAAACATTCTGTCGGAGCCAAATCATTCAAGTCTCACTGAGCCAATTCATTCGCACTAAGTCAAATAATACTGGGTGAATCAAATTATTGACTTTATATTCCAACTGACCCACTATGAATTGACTCACTTTACTGTACCGTTATTCTCTTCACTGATCGAAATCCCATCTTCCAACACTAACCTCCTCTAGCACAAGCTCTAGTGAGCGGACTCTGACGAATTTTGTTCAACGTTTGGATACGATATTTAAAGGAGTTCCGTTTTTTCTGCATTTATCTCCTGTTATTTGGTTATCATCCACCGAAAGCTCACGTTCATCCTGATGAACGTCGTGTGTAAACACACGAATACATGCAACCCATAGGAGAACGTTTGAGAGCGTGTCACTGAGTATACCACAGACACGCCGCAGAAAATGTTAGAAATCGGAAAAGAATGGTGTCATAAATTTACCGAACGTTGAAAAACACTCCCATATATCATGTTTTTGCAGCCTCCCTTCAGCGTCACTGTTCCCACGCTCGAAAATGAAATTGCATGCTCGAAGCGGTTTTATGTGAACAGTTGCTATCTTACACATTATGCTTCGAATGTCGCATGTTGTGCGTATGGGAGTGTTTTGTTTATGCTTGTTTTTTTTTTGTTTAATTCGTCTCTCATATCCTCATGTGCTTTAGACAGGTGTGAATAAACACCTTCGAATAGCTGAGAGTTGTGGTTTCTTTCAAAACTCCCACTTGGGTGGTTTTAAATTTCCTCCCATATAATAATCTCCTGCAGCAGGTGCATGTATCATCATTAATCGCAAAGATTATCTGCTGAGAAGATATTCTTCAAAATTAAAAAACTAACAGGCGTTTGGTGAAGCCGAATGATTTTTTTCCGTTGATTGATTCATTGTTGGAAGATTTGTTGGTATCATTTTGTTTTGAAACTTTGGTTGCAAAACAGATATCTTTTTATGTTAAGGCAGATGTATGTTCTGTTTTAAGTGTTTTGGTATGGTAACATGTTTGTTTAAAATTTACTTATGGACAAGAAAAAAAACTGAATAATTATTTCAATAAGTTACGAACTTGATAACACTATCTAGTGTTCAATCATCTTACGCAGCATTAAAATGGAATGATATAAGTTTTGTAATTAATTGAGCTAAAAATAAGTGGCAATGCTAATTTCTGATTACTTTGAAAGCTATGGAGGCTATTTTAAAATGTCGCAATCTTGCTCAACATAAAATTTTCATATCAAATAGTATTTTCAACGTATATAAGTGATAAGCTTTTTCATTTTCAGTAATTCGGTAACGGCATGGCAATACACTGAAATATTGGGATCCTCTCAAAAACATAGTTTTTTATCGTATTTTTCAGCACTTTGTGGGGAAATGGTTGTTCATTGTTTTTAAAGAATGAATGTTCATGTTTTGTAAACTTTTTTATCCCATTATCTCATCCCATCCCATCCCATCCCATTCCATCTCAGCAATAACGAGCCATCCCTTCTGAAAATAAATAAATAAATCCCATTACGTGGACAAAGAAAAAAAACAACTTTCTCTTTGTTTGACATCGTAACACAAATACTTAAAATACTATACCATTTCTGAATATGGAATTTCAGTGAAGACATAAAAAAAAAGTTGAGTTCGCTGACGACCACAACACTCGAAGTACACACCGCTAGGAGCCTCGAAAGCTAGTGCACGCCAGAAGGTGAATCCCTCCAACAATGTCCTTTCCGGTCGTAAATATTTATTCCAAACGAAACTGAAGGAATACCATAAATCAAAGCGACGGCGACCGTATCAGAAAGGACAGTTTACCATTTCTTTACTGTGCACGAAGAAGCAAGTCCTTCTAGAGTGTCATGAAAAAGTAATAGGGATTCGCTACTTCGTCCCCGTACCTGGTTAGCCTTCGGTGCCATTTCGCTGCAACGAATCGGAGCGCGTGGTTGCTGAAAGCCGACCTGCCGGGCTACCGGGCTGCCGGGAGTCACGTTGCACTTCCCATTGGCTCTAGTGCAATCAAGAAGATGCATCAATCCGTCTTTCTTGCAGTGCCCCAGCCGTCTAACCCGCACCCGCACGACTCCGTAATAAACCGTAATGGGTTTTGGTATTGCTCTCGGATCAACCATTAGTTCGGCTGTTCGGTCAGCACGGTCGAAAAGGGAGGTGGGTCCGTTTCCGCCGGATGTTTGCCTGCTACTTTGCGCCCGAACCAGCGTCGGTGCCATTCCATATGGCAATCGCTTTTAATCTCAATCGAAAACGGTTATCGAGCCATACTTTCTGCGCTACTTTGGGTGGCGCTCATTAGTTCGAATACATCGGCATCGTTTCGCGATGGGTTCGCGCGATTCGCTGTAATCAGCGAAAAGTACCGCCGACATCCCTGCTGCCCTTGCCGTTAGGGGTTTTCCGCTATCCCGGTTCCGGCCCCCTTGACCGTTCGGAGCTGGTATCGTTAGCCAGTGTGGGAAAATCGGTAATGCAAACATTTCTGTCATTCCAATGGAATGGGACGACGCCGTCGGAGCGATGTGGACGGAACGATTACGGTGATGATGATTATTTATGCGATTTGATCGGTGCCGTTTTCGAGCATCAACCTTCATCACGCGTCCGTACCGGTGGAAAACATGGGAACGGTTGCGTGGACGGTCCGGAGAAAAGACAGCGAAAGGGTTGATTTATGTTGCATCGGGGATAGAGATCCTTGCTATTGAACGAACGGGGTTTGAGTCGTAACGCGTAGTCGCGTTAAAGCTTAGAATCGATATCCGCCCCGCCACATGACGGTAGTCGGATGCCTTTTTCAGCCGTGGGAGATTTTTCGGGAAAATCGAAGGCGGCTTTTCGGTTGCGCCAGGCCCGCCCGAAGCAATGCACCGACAATCCAATCATTTCCTACCGAACGGTCCGACTAACATCTGATGCCCCGCGGGATGACGAGCTTAATTATAATATGAAACGATGCTCATTACCATGAATTCGCTGTACCAAAAGTTCATTTGGTTCACCCGCTAGCGATAGTAAAATCGCGATAGCAGTTAAAATGTTTCATGGGAATTGTCCAGAAGCTACTGAGAATGTCATCTGCACCAGTAGTTTCGAAGAAGTGTAGGTGTATTATTTAATATCGAAATTTTGCGTCACCCTTATCATTTTGATTAGTAATTTGATGAGATAAAATATTATTCGAAAATAACCTCTTATTGTATTTTGCAACCAGTTTAACAGCCATAAAGCTTCCATTCAATTGGCCTTAAGGTTTCAGGTATTAAACACTCTTACTACAATCAAAACCATCATGAGAAAACGCCACACAACCGATTCGTGAAATAAAGCCATCAAATTAGAATTTATCCTTTCTTTTCGATTAGATTAGATCTTTTTTCCTTTTCAACGACAAAGCCAATCATTTTATTTCACCTACAGTGTTTCTTGGAAACATTTCAATTGAAAAACTTTTCTCATTCTTTACCCTTTCCGTTTTTTTTTTTTATTTTGAACGACTCACATTCCGGTCCTTATTGAAAACGAAAATGAAGCCTTGTTTGAAATAAATGATTTTTTTTGTTTTACTGTTTTCTGAGTTGATTTAAAAAAAGATGCTACATTGAATAAGAGATATCTGCGCCATGTTTTTTTTGCCAATTTACACAACTTTCAATCTTAGCTGATTACTATTCTTTAAATTTTCACTAAATACTATGAAATATTTTCTTTTTGTTTGTTTTAACGAAATGAATCGTATACAGAAAATCCCAGAAGGCAAAAACACTCAAATCTTTTATCCTCTTTTGCTACTCTTGCCAAATATTTTGGTAGATGCAGATAGGAACTTAGTTCCAGCCCTGTTTTTAAATAATGCATCCATGTTGACTCCAATCAATACGACTCAGCTGCATGCTGGAAAGGCGGGGGTACAAAATGAAAATTGACTAGTGGCTCTTTGGGATTTGTATAAAGGCACAAGCACTACACTTCTTTTCGGCGGAAGCACCCGAACCATTGCAGCATCTGAATGCCAATAGAAAGGCTTCTCAATCATTCGGAATATTTTGACTGCTTGGGCATAATGAGAGGTCGTCCGGCGCAATAGCCGCCCTTGGGCTAGAGAAAACTCGCTCGAGTTTTCCAGGACTATCTTTGCGCTAACGGTGATGCTTTGCTATCTGCAGCAGAACATTCTGTTGATCGATCCTCGAAGCATTGCTGTGGTCTGCCTACATGCAGGAACGTTTTAGATGGAAGAAGAGAACATACGGTCGGATAAATATTATCGAATTGAAAAACTAGTCCAGTGGGAAAACTGGTTCACGATGAAATGTGAGGTTCGACTGGTGTGCTCCACTGATATCGCTAAACATCATTCCGGTGAGCGTAGTGCCTAGCCAAATCAACAGAATGCGAATCTGGAATGCGACTTCCGGCCTGTATGGAAGTCATCATCGGCATGGAAGCAATATTTGATTCCCTCGAACGGCTTTTGGATTCCGTCAGCTGGGAATTGAGCATCCGAATGAGCCTTTTCAGCTTTCGGCCATTTTTTAAGCACTCATTTTGGCTACTCAGGCCGGCTTAGCGAATCTTTCGTCCACTTTTACGGGAGAAAAAAGTAGAAAATTTTACAAACTCGTACCAGCAACGATATAAAAATCGTAAAAGAACATTGTAGCCGACAAAAAAGATGTTTTACCGGAAGGCCAAAGGCCCCTTTAGCGCAAAGGGAGTAATCATCAAGAAACAAGAAGCAGCGAAAAGGCAAAATGAAGAAGAAAAATAAATTCCAAACAGGTGCTAACCATGGTGATAGGGGGCAAAAAAAAACCTAACGCCAAGCTGCTTTGAATACCTTTGGCCAACGTCAGGGCCGTTTCCTTCTCCGGATCGGATGAAGCTACTGTTGCTGCTGTGCTGCTATCGTGTTTGTTTTTAATCAATTTGAAATGTTTCCCCCGGGAGCCTTATTCGGTTTCTATGTATTTTTATCCTATTTTGGAATTGCCTACCAGCATTTTCGAAGCCACAACGGTCACGGTAGGGTTGTTTTCGGCATTGGTTGAGCTGGGAAAACTATCGAAGGTTGGCCGCGTTTCACGGAATTCACCTACAGCCGGTAGCAATGACGATGGCTTTCATCAGCCGCCGACTTATCGAGTGTATTGAACCGAGGAAAGATGAAATATTTTGAAGATAAACTAAGAGTGACGGGTTAATATTATCTATATATCGGGTAAAAATATCTCGTGGTTTCATGTGTTGCTTCCCTAATGATTAACCCTAAGAGAGTATTTGTAGTGCGTTCCGTTACTCCATTTCAATAGTTTTATTGTCTCATATTTTGCCTACATAATTGGCTTATTTATTAACTTTAAAGTTCATGGGTTTACATAAAGAAGAATCATTTAATACAAAGTAGATAAACAAAATATTAGTAATAAAATCAAATTTCTAATAACTTGGTGAACAATATGTAGTCGTTCTAGTTAAGCAGAAAATTGTTTATTTCCTTTAAAAAAAAATGTTCGTAGTGTTTTTTTAAAGGTGATCCGTAAAACCTCAAATTCCAGTTTAAATTAATTTTCTTATTGACACGTAGAAGCCTTAAATCTATTTTCTTACGTGTTCATTGCATCGTCAATGGCATCACATATAGCACAGTGCAGGTGTTGATGATTGAACAATGGCAAACGATAGGTGTTCGAAAAAATCATATTAAAGATGAAGTAGAAAAACGAGAATCGCCATTTTGCCTAATTGGAAGTGTTCGTTAGAAATCTCAAAGCATACTTGGTGCATTTGAACGTCTAGCTATATGCTTGTAGTATTTTGTTGCGATTGAAGAACAAAAAAACCAAAGACACATATAAACACGTGGAATCTCGGCTAGGTGTCGCTCTATTGTGCTTGGCATGTGCATGCTGATTGGTGTTGATTTTCGTTTCGTTGCTGAAAGAGTGCGACAACTTTGGCATGGGGCCCCAGCCGGTCACTGGCGTCGGAAACCGGAAGCTGATGGTGAACGGTAAAGGGGGGAGGGTGGGGGGGGGGGGGGAGCTGAAATCTGCGCTCTACAAATTCGGAGACATTTCCGCACCATTATGGATCCGGTTGAGTTTCGGCCGCTAGTGGCGCAGTGTTTGTCGTCTGGCTGTCTGCTAATCAGGCTAATGAAATTTGCACTGTTGATAAATGCAAATGACGTGATCAACACTATGGTGTAGTGCCGGCTGTCGGTTTTATCTTGCCCCGTGAGTAAGTGTTGGGTACTCTCATATGTTGGACTTGCCTAAATTGTCGTTTCCTATTAATTAAATGTGTGAAATAAAATAAGGGTATTTTGCTAGAAACATTTTAGCACAAGTCAACTAGTCCATTATATTAGATAACTTTATTTAAAATTACATAAAACTAATTCGTTCGTTTGGGAATATGTCTTCATATACAAAACACATATAACTGCTTTGTCGGCAGGATAACAGATGCATATCATTCATATTGTAGGCATAATGCTTGCAGCCTTTTTGATGTCGTCACAGCACTATTGCCAACGAACAAAGTTCATATCTGCAATGCTATGCACGAAATGGCTTGCCATAAAGTGTAAGAATATACCGTTTCATAACCCTTAAATTTTAGCCCAGTACCTTTATGGTGACATATTAAAGATACCACCAGCGAACCTTTTTCTTCCGGAGCGATCACGTATCGCTGTAAGCCCTTATACCTTAAAATGTGCTTTACGATGGAACGTAAAACCTACACGCCTGAGTCTTTAAGATTAGACAAGCAAACGGATTCCCTCAAGCGAAAATGTGTAATTCTTGGTTATCTTAATGTTTTACTGAGTGTGTAACACTTGCGATGAGAAAAAAACATAAGAGAATACAAAAATCGTGAATTAGCCTGGTTTTCGTATGTCACATATTTTAAAAGGTACTACAACTTTCAAACACTACAAGTTTTTTCAATACCTTCGAAACTAGCTGGTTGATCATAACATTTTTTTACACATTACTCAATAAAGCAATCGGCCAATGCATATGAATGACAAATCTCAAACTCAATTTATAACTATTGCACATTCTATCATGCGTAAGCAACAACAGCTGATATTTCGAGTGCATTATTACTAATATTAAACCGAACGTGATCACATTAAACACAAAAATTGTAAACAACTATTTCGAATATATTGCTCAGAGTCAGATCGTTACTTGGCTTTCATTGGAATTATAAGTTATTATGTAATTTTCACTTCATTTTCAATGTATTTCAAAGCCTATTAACGCAACTGTTATATTTCTAACAACATTCATCCGGTAGCAGCGATGGTTGCCATACGTACGATTCTGTGCCGGTGGGTTAAAACCTAATCCTGCCATTATGTTGAACCAGAGCATATATCGTTAGCACGTACGGTTCCGACAAACGCAAAATATGACCCAAATAATGCCAGCTGTTACTCGTAACAAATCAAATATTTGCTTCCCGGCTCTCGCTGTGGCGTCCATTGGAAAGCCATAAAAGTGTGGAAATGGTGCGCCGAATACAAAAAAAAAAAACAAGAAAATCAACTTGGGTGCCATTATAAACTTTTCGGCAGCAGGTTGGTTATAGGTTTGTTTAGATAGGTCGGAAATGTTTTGTTTTGAAAAACAATTGTGGGCAATAGAGAGCCGACCAACAGCCCAACCAGCGGCGGTGGTAACGAGTGGTCGCACTGACGTTGTTCCGAAAAGGATAGGTGGAGGGAAAATTGAATTCAATATGATTAACAATTTCTCCACTTTGGGGAGGGGGTCCGGCGCCCTGTTTAGCAGCCGGTTTTTTGCTATTATGGACTTTTTATCCGCACGATAAAAATTCATGCTGTCGTAATGGTATGTTTTTCTTTTTGCAAGCGGTTTGGGAAAATTTATAGCCCCGAAAAAAGCTCATATCAATGTTATTTTGGTGCGCATCATTGTGGACTGTTTGGGGAACGTATGTTACACCCACCGCAACAGCTGTTGTTACGGCGGGGGGGCGAGACGTTTTTGTGTCGGCCCAGAAATGATGGCATTAACGGTGTGTCCATTTGGGCTTAGTAATATCGATCAAATAAAATGTATTAGTGATTACTGCTAAATCGTCCCACGTGAGCGAGAGTGCTGGGAACAAATGATTGGTTGGGAAAATCTCCCGACTATCGTTAAGATTCGTTTCGCGCATTTCCGTAGGTAATCTTGCAAGAATACAGCACGCTTCATCTGCTGGGAATAATCGGTCTGGTATCCGTTTCCGATTTGCTCGTAAATAAATAAACTCTTGAGCCGCATGCGTGGGTTGTTTTTTTTTTGTGGTCCGTTTGAGGTTGTCGTTGTGTGCACACAAAGTACGATGCATACGAAAAAATCATCCATGAAAAGCTGCTGGCATGATAAGAAAAGAAAGTATTAACCGACGTCGTCTGCAGGGTTTCCATGTTTAGCTGTATCCGTCTAGACCGATAGCCCTGTCTCGTCCTATCGATCATTTTTTTCCAATTTCTTGGCTACGAACACGATTTGTGTCATTAATGTGGTTTAACAATCGAACAAAAAATAATCAATAAAAAAACCAATCATTTTAATAAATTGCCATTAATCGACACATGAAAAATTCAATCGGAAAGTATAATGAGAAATGTATTAAATTAGTTTCTCCACGAATCAATTATTCGTTTGTTAAATTATTAGGTTCTAAAAATTTCGCTGAAGTAGGATTTAATTTACACCAAACTGCGACTTAATTTGTCACAGACGTCTCTCATTTACCGTTTGCTGCTAGCGAGCAAAATGTCCTGCAGAGCCGAACCACTTAAATATGCTCAGCCCCGATGGTGCTTTTAAGCTGTTATAAGCATCTTCGGTGTTGGGTTTGGTTCGTTTCAGATTCTCAGTCCGAAAAAAAACCGCCTGTCATGTCCGGAGTGCTGTGGGGTTTTGGCAAAAACCCGGACCGAAAGAATGATTTTGCAGAAAAGTGTACGTTATGGGCGAACCCTAGACGAACGAAGTTCTTAACTGAAGTTCGTATGTTTTTTTTTCTTCCCTCACTTTCTACACCACAAACATCCTCTTAGTAGAAACAGGTGACAAATGCATACACTCATGCGTCCCAAACATAGTAATGTACCGCAATTGTTAGGGGTACCGACACTTTCCAAACGGGTCGTTTGCAAACAACTGTCACGGGAACTGATGTCTTTCTAGCACCATCAGAGCACATGTCGGTTGGTTCCGCCGTACACGAACGAGGCGTAAGCTTCTTAAACACGATTTAAGAAGGATTTTCTGTTGATGAAAATTTGTCTCTCAAACTGAGGTTTGCTTATTTTTTCCAGTGCTTCTTGGGTATGAGAATATTTAAAGATATGGTCAAGTAAATTATTGAGAACTCATCACCTGAAAGATATCCCTTGAGGAGCCAATGAAAACGAAATGCAATCTTGCTATAGTTTTCAAATATGATATCAATTTTGGTCATTTTTCTCGCCAACAAATTAGTCACAAAAGCCTGCCAATTCTTGTCCTATGGAAATGTCTATTGTCTGCAGGGACGTGGATCCCAGGTGACCTAATTCAGCATCTCTCTCCCTCTCTTTTCGAGATCTCCATCCCGTAGGTGCATCAGGCACTTACATCCACCACTAAGGGATAGAGTCTCAACTGGTAAAATGTTCGCCTTTTTCCCTTTAGCGAAACCGGTAGGCAAACTTTTTGCCATCCATTTTTCTTCTATCACCGTGTTTCGCCGTGTTTCGCCAATGCCATACCACCCGCGAGCCGGTTTCCCTACGCCCGCCTGCAATGTAATGAAATGTAAATGTAAGCACTTTTTCCCGTCCGTTCCTTTCAGAGCTTATTTTCTTATAAGCAGCACACTACGACTCCCGGGGGCTCGTATTGTTGGCACAATGGTCTTCGTAGTCGACATTTTTTTTCTATCTTTCTTCCCACCGCCGCCGATGTGCGCCGTTTCCCGCTTTACCGCTGACTGTGGTGTGCTGTTGCATATCTTACAGGCGCATTCGCCTCCGTTCCCGACTAAGTGCATCGAAACACGACCCGGACGCGTTTTTCCACGCGGCACTGCTGACGATCCGATTTGGTATTCATAACGTTACGTTGCACCTTTTCGGGCAAAGGGAATAGGGTTATCGAGGGAATGAAAAGAAAGAATTAACGAAACGGAAGCGGATCACTGGCTGGTTGGACGGTGGGAAAGGAAGGAGTGATCTGGGCTGGTCAGGAGTTTTGTTTGCATTAAATGCAAATTTTCTATGCTTTTGACGGCTTGCTGATGCCCACCATTAGGGAACGACGGTTTTTGCACAACAACTTTATTGTGCAACCTTCCTACCCGTCGGGAGGAATTAGATCATGACTTTTCCCTTCCGAGGGTCAACGCTCGCCATTCGCATTTCCCTGTTGTTTAGTTCGTTCGATTCGTTCTCCATAGTTTACCCACGGATCGTTTCATGTTTTCAACAAATAATTTAGTTTTATTCACTTCTATAAGCATGCTGATGCTGCTCGGTGTCACCTACGGGTTGGTACGTGTATTTACAAAACTTAAACAATCAACTTAAACTTGGAATGGTTTGATGTCCGGTGTCCGCTATCGGAAGGAGGTAAGCAGTGGCATTAGAGGCTCCATAGGCTGGACGGTTGTGTTTGGTTCTGCAGCGGACGGCTGCTGCTGTTGCTGTTGCTGGAACAGCGGCGTCTGCATGACGCTGGCCTCGTTCGCGATGAAAAACCGTTCGTAGTCTGGGCGTAGGCAGGCGAAAAACTGGCGGAACGCCCGGGTACTCGGATCCACGCAGGCCGGCTGCTCGTTGCGCTTCAGGCAAAGCTGCTGGCGCAGGACGAAGCTGGTCTTGCCCTCACCCGGTGGGTTCAGCTGGCTGTGGAGGTTCTCCAGCAGTGCACCATCCTGATCGGTGTAGACGCCGCTCCGGACAGCGGCACACCGTATCAGGCTGCGCACCTCCGGACAGTCCGGGATGATGCCCTTGGACAGCCGGCTCAGGAAGACGTCCGGAAGGTTCTGTTCGCGGGCACACTCGATCAGCACGTCGACGATCTGTGCGGCGGTCAGCGGCTGGAAGGGCGTAACCGGCGCAGGCGTCGTCGTGGCGACCAGCTGGCGCAGCAACGCCCGGAACGTACGGAACGCGTAGTACGCCCGCGAGCAGTTGTCCAGTGGGTCGATCAACTCTAGCTTGCTGGCGATGCTGTCGGTGAGCAGCTTCTTGAACTGGGGCGTCACGAGAGGGCTGAACTGCCGCTGCACGAAGCTCACGTTGAAGCCGTGCGTGTCGTCCCAGAAGTCGAGGGTGATACCGATGCACCGGATCAGGCACATCGTGTCGCGGTCGGGCGGATAGACGTACTTGCTGTACTGCGCCAGCCGGAACTCGTTGATGCAGAGAAAGTTGACACAGTCCTGCTGGGCCTTGCGGTACACTTTGCTGGAGAAAATGTTCGCCGCTGCGGGCTGCAGCAGCTGGTAGGCTACGATGGCCGCGAACGCGCACAGGCTCGGCAGCATCGATCGGTGGTCACGTCCCATGGTTGACGGCGGATGGCACTGTACTGGAGCGTTAGCCAGCCGTCGGAATCAGTTTTAAGCGCGGCGCGTTACGTAAAAACCGTCGCAGGGAAGTCTACCCGATAAGACACGCGTCTCCGCCGTGATAGCGTTCCGGACACGTTTTTCCGACACACCTGGGTGCACGAAATGGTCACCGCGTGGGGTGTAGGGGCTCGAGAAAATACCGTTCGGCAGAAGTGGAGCATCCAAAAAAGCAGGAAAGCCTCGAAAGAGATAGGGTTGCTCGGGTTTTGTTTTTCCTGCCAACAACGGCAAGAATGCGACTTTATTATTTACACATACACGCACGGTCGAGCAAACTATTTACATGGCGTTGGCATTCGCACGGGTCAGGGCGCTAAACGCGTCCTTGAAGCAGAGATACAGCTTGCGATAGGCCTGGCCGCACTTGCTCTGCGCACTCGGCAGGTACTGGTTGGCGTTCATGCAGATAGTGGCCCGCCGGCGGAAGTCCGCTTCCGGTTGTCCGCCCCCGAACTGACCGTACAGCCGGGCCAGGTTCGGGCCCCGCTCGTCGTCGTACAGCTCGGTCCGTATGCCGACGCACCGGATGACGCACTGCGTCTGCTCGTCGTTGGGAAACACACCCTGTCGGTACAGCTGCATCATGTTCGCTGGAACGCGCAAGATCTTCGCACACACCATGAGCGAGTTGATAAAGTCGGCCCCGTTGAAGGTGGCCGCCGGATCGCCCGGTTGCTGGGGCGGATCACGGCCGCTCAGGTCGTTTCTTCTGGCCTCCAGGAAGCAGTGGAACGCGTTGAACGCCTTCGCGCACGTATCTTCCGGCATGCAGGCGGCGAGGCGACGCTCGGCACAGCTCACGATCCGTCGCTGGGTGCTGACGTCGTCCGCAAGCTTCGGGTAGAGCGCCACGAATCCATCCAACAGCAGCCCTTTGCTGTCGTCCCAGAAGCCGAGAATGATTCCGGCGCAACGCACCACACGCATAGTGTCCCGATCGCCCGGATACACGCTGTTATTGTACTGGTCGAGCCGGGTCTCGCAGATGCCCAGATACTTCACACAGACGGTCTGCGCATCGAGCAACGGCTGTGGTAGAGGTTCGCGAACTCCAAAGGACGCAGCCGCCATCGACACTGCGCCAAAGAACGTCACCAGGGAGATGACCATCTTACAACGGGTTGATTCCATCGTCTACGGCGTGGAACTACTGTGGAACTGTAACGCCAGCGACTCCCGGGGAGAGGTTTTATATACCAAGACCAAGATGCGTTCAAAGTTGCAGTACGTTTCGGCCTGTTTTTCAGCGTGATTTTTTCCGCCACTACCTTGAGCGACCCGGTCAACCTTTCCGAGCCTCTGTGCATCATAACAGTGCGGACATCTTCACTCACAACGAGTGGAAACTTGAAACAAAAAACGATCGACTGGATTCGTTTAGTTTCGGGTGCATGTGTGAGGGTAAAATTCCCATCCCCGCGGCAACATGTTTACTACTTCAAGGTTTATTTTCAGTCACCGTTTTGTGAGTGTACTTTATTTTCATTGCTTCCCAACATGCCCATACAAAAAAAAAAAGCTCTAGACCGAGTCCCAGCACCAGCGCGATTAGACGCAGTTATAGTAGACGACGCTGTTTCCGGCCTTCTCCACGCCGACGGCCGCGATCAGCGAGTTCAGGTTACCGTCGACGTACTTGCGGTACTCCTCGAGGAAGCACAGCTCCTGCTTGTAGGCGGACTCGCACGGATCGTTGCACGGCACGGTGTTGGACGCCAGGCACTGCTCGGCCTTCTGCCGGAAGCACTGGTAGTCCTGGCCGAGCCCGTACTGCAGGTAGTGCCGGTCGATGTCCGAGCCCGTCTCGTCGCAGTACAGGTTGAGGTTGGCGGACAGGCAGCGCACGAAGCATTGCGTCTCCGGGCAGCTCGGGAACACGCCGGCCAGGTAGAGCGGGAACCGTTCCTCCGGGATGCGCAGCTTGTTGAAGCAGGTCACGGCCGTCTGCAGGAACTGCAGGAAGTCCGACACGATGAAGGTGGACCGGGCCGGCACGTTGTGCACGAGCCTATCCGCGCCGAAGATGTGTCCCGCGCTCACGGTACCGCTTGCGGCCAGCAGGCCTACCAGCGCCACCAAACCGCCAACCTGTGCGGGTTTCATTTTTCACTCACGTTGCACGCTATCGGGGACCTTCGGTGACTGGTTGCTGACTCGCTGGCTTCGGTTGGCGTGCGGATTGTGGTGAGTTTCGGACGAACGGCGGGATATTTATAGCGTAACGTTTGGTGTTTTGAATATTTGGGCTAGCCGCGACCGACCGGTATCAATCGGGCCCATGTGCACGTGGTCGAATGGCAAAAATGCTATCGGAAGACGCTGCGGGATCTACCCAGGAAGCCAGTGGTTCTCCACGGTCCACCAAAACATCGTTTTTGTGTTTTGGTTGGCAATCGGGTTGAGATTTGGATATTGGACCCTTTTTTTCTATGCTGTTATGTAACCTGTGGGCACATGTGTCAGTGCGATGCATGTAAGTTGCATACCAACTCCTTATAACTGGTGTCATTGCACTTTTCCTATGAAGTTCACAGCAAAGGTGACACATATTTTGGTTTTACGGATGATTTTATTTGAAAGATAGGTTTGAAATTAGTGAAGAAAACTTATTAAATTCTTTGATTCAGACTTGTTTAAAACTTTAAAAGTTGTTAATATATTCATGCCTTGAATATGATCTAAAAAATATTTCTGGCAACTTTTTTCACAAAAGTTTCCCTTAACTTTGTGGATATTGCTTTTAATTTTAACTTAATTTTTAGCCAAATTTAACGTGTATCTATGAATAAATAATGTTTTCAATTATCTCATAATATTTTTAAAATATAAAAACAGTTGTTCGCGACTACAACCAAGTTCAGAAATGCTTTAAATTGAGATTTTTTTAATTTAATTTGGATAAGTCTTGAATGAACTAAAAAATAAATGATGCTGGCAATATTTAACCTGATTATCTGTGTTTCTAATAAGAAGGTTTATCTTCAAATGAAAACACACTGGATTGAGAGCATACATATTTTGGATAAAGCTCCGAGTATGAAGAAAAATAATTAACACATCCCTGTATGAAATAGTACACAAGATATTGTACTTTTTCACTCTTTCCACGTGTGGAAACTTTGCATGCTTTATAATCCCCACGATTCCCGTCCAAAACCGATTCCTCCGACCCGCCCGGAACCAGTGTTTGTCAATATAATTTAATCAGTTAACATCGCCCGCTCTAAAGCATTTCCATTGTTGCTGTTGCACTTCCGCCGCAAACTTGCAAATCTTACAAAATGCACCTGTTGTTTAACTTTTCCGCCGGCAGAAAGAGCAGCATCTCGAGCACAAACTTTTGCACCAATTGCCATCATTCGTCTTCCGAGCGCCACTTTTCACCATCCAGTTCCACTGCTCCGCTGGGGTTAGCCAATTTTTGGTACGTGGTTGACTCTGTAATTCTTTACGACCCCAAGAGAACTTGTTCGGCGCCCCCGAGGGAAATGCTCCCAGTGTTGCGTTGCATGTGTTTGCCGCTCTGCCACTGAGGGGGAAACTTCTTCAACAGGCCCGCGTTGCATCATTACCGGGCAAATGGTAGGAGTGGGAAGCTTCGCTAGCGCGTTCGTTTAGAATATGATAGGTATGAATGGAAATGGTTGGGAAACATTTTTCCATGCTGGCGTAAATTGTTTCCACTTCACCAGGACGGAATTATCCTCGACCAAGTTGTTGCCGCCGGGGAAACTAATTAGCAGCCTTGTTAGAAGCTATCGTGTCTAATTATGTTTTTGAGGTACATAAAGCTATGAAAAATATACTTTCTGGGGAAAACGGTAAAGAATTCGATATATTTGGTAGGAAACGATTCCAGGAAGAGGTATAAACATCATTTTAAGAACTCGTAAAGTAGCCTAAGATTTGCATGTAATTTATACACACTTACTATTGTGAACATATTCCCAAATGTCTTTGACTAATAATAACTTTATTCCTTTATTTACAGGTAAGGTTGCCATAATTGATGCTGGAAACTAGCTGGATTCAATCAAAGCTAGAAACAAGTTTAAGACAAAAATGACAGAAATCCAAACAGAATGTGCGGTTTTGAAGTAAGTTTGGTTTATAAACTCTTGTTATCTAGGACAACATTTATAATTTGATGACAACGTGACGAGGATAGTGAAATTTTATCGGGTTGAAACGCTTAATTGAAAATCGTTGTTACTCCGATCTTTCACCCTCATCCATTTCGTTGACGTACAGTATCCAAAACATGGATGTCCCGGAAATGCATTTAATAAATTTCGCTGGAAGCCAAACGGCGGCAAAAGCTATGTTGGTAGCTGAAAAGAGCAAACTCGTTTGAGCTCGTTTCCTCCATTGGTGACATTGCACTATTTACCGTTGGAGCGTAAAATGAGCTCAGGCGAAGTGCTGGCCACTTCAAAAACGGGGCCAATCTTTTCTTTTCGTTTTTGGTAAAAAGAGATGTTGCTTCTGGTGCGATGCTTTTCGCACACCACGGGCACCCGTCTGGTGCTGACGGTTATTGGAAAATGCTCGTTTGAAAAATCGTCCCCCGCTTGGTGATAAAGTATCCACCGTTAAGGATCCAGCACTCGTGCAGTAACGCTCTCCGTGGGCAGGAAAGCATCACGAAATGGGAAACTGTAAGCAAGATTGGCCGGCGTTTAGGGCGAGCTGTTTGGTACGGACGGGAGTCACTCGGTTTGAAACGGATCCACTGTCCACTGCGCCGCTACCCCGTTAGCATTGCCACCGCCGTCTCGGTGGATTGCAACTCTATCAAACTGACATCACCCTATACAACCTATAAGGCTACGTGCATACTCTCACACATGAAACGTTGGTGCCATCTATTTTTGCGACTGTCATTCCGTGTCCGCTCTGGACCGGGGTTTGTATTCGCACATTTTGCGACGAAACGATCCGAGCACAAGAAGAAGTATACAGCGGGGGAGAAAAACTGGAGGAGAAATTCAAGTTTCGTGAAGCGTGCAGATGTGATTGAGTAATGATCCTTTTGGGGAGTCCAGATTCCAGCCGGCTTCGAGCGCCGTAAACTGTCCGCTACGCTGCTGGCGCTGGTGCACCAAAATGGATACAGGGAAGAAAGCTTCTGTCATGACGTTGGCACGAAAAATGACGCCAGTCAGTTGTGTGTGTCGCAAGCAATCGATTCTAAAGGCTCGCTGGAAGTAAAACTGTCGTCTGCAGTGCAATAGTCAGTTCCCTTTTTTCGCACCGATTTTGAAAAGAAGTCGAAATCTAACACATCATCAGCACCGTCTTCGACTCGTGGAATGGACTGCAGCAACTGTTGGTCTTATTTTGTAACGCATACTTCCGAAAGAAATTTCTTTGGTGATCCTATTTTTATATAATGCACCAATTTGGTAGGAACCAAATGTCCAGTTGACGAACGTACAAAAACTAATGCCTGCGAATCGCACCGTCTGCTACACGGGTGTTTTGCTGCGACGCAACCGGTAGAAATGCATCCTTAAAACCCATTAAAAGCTTACTAGCGGTACTTCAAGAGGCTCATAATAGGAATAGCTGTGCCGTGCAAATGGTTAAGAAGTAGTGGAATACGATTGAAGGACGCTCTAGAAGTAGTGGAATACGAGTTTTTAGTTCTAGTAAAAGCAATGTCAATGTAGTTAAAATGCTTGTTGACACGTTGGTGGCCTTTCCCCCAAAAAGTGGGTGACAGCAGAAATCAGTTCTAAAAAATTGTTGACCCATAAATAATTGTACTTTCGTGTACTTTCGTGAAATATGTACTTTCGTGTATCACAAAAAGTTATAATACGTTTGAATGGTTTTGTGCAAATTTATTTTACGGGTCAATGTTTATTTTGACAATGAGGCAATGAAGAATTTTGATCGATGTTTTACTGTTTAAAATTATTTCTTTGAATGTGTATTGCTGGTTACGGGCGCTTAGGTGTTTTTTTTTACTAGACTTCGGTTGCAGGATGAGTTGTAAATACTTGAATAACTTAGATGTTTTTTGACTACACAGCAAAGTTTATAATAATTAACTTTTTTGTGTAGTTATAGTCATATGAATAAAAATAATATCAACCTAACTTTACCTACACCTAGTGCATAAATAAGTGAAAAGACTCGTTTCATTGCTGAGGATTACTATTTTAAACCATCGCAAGTCGTTCATTTGAATATTCAATGTGGTACATCATTTATGTAATTGGATGGTCGTGTAGTTGTTAAATTGTAATTATTTATTATCAAGCAGTACAGCTTAACAAAGCAACAACAAGCATCAAATTTACTGCTGTTGTGGTAGCTGCAAAAGTTCTGCTTTTGCAAATAAAACTAATCGGCGCTTCGCTGCGTGCGTGTTATTTATTAGCTGCGAAATGATTACGGAAGCTGGGAGACGCATGCTCTTGATGAACAAACAAACAAACACCGCCAAGACAATGTGCTGCAGATGTGACGTTTTTTGTCATAAAGTGCGCTTACAACGCACCAGACCAGCACAGTTGGTTTTTGTGCCACAAACATCGACATGTCGTGGACTGGATACCGTCTTGCGTGGCTCTCGATGGCCGTAATCGGGCTGCAGTTTACACTAAACGGTGGCGCCCTGAAATTGGATCCCTCAAAGGTGTCCCTGGACAACAGCTTTTATACGGTGTTGAGCTGTGCGCGGGATTTGTTGGTACCACACCACTTGATTGCGCTGTACCAGCAAAGTACGTATCCTGATGATTCCGTCACGTGGTGCGTTATTAGGTGCGTGGGAAAGCGGCTTGGGATCTACGACGATGAGAATGGCTTCAACGTTGATCGGCAGTATGAGCGTGTGAAGCACCGGCTGACGATCGACGAAGCAACCTATAAGCGAGGAGTCAAGGCTTGCCTTAGACGGGAGTTCGAGGGTCGCAGGCTGGGGGATTGTGAGAAAGCTTACATAAGCATCATACAGTGCCAGGGTGGTACCGTGAGGAAGGCTTTCAGACAGGAGCTCGAAGAAATTAAAGCTTGCAATCGATTGAATAACCGAGAAAGTTGCTGCAATGATGTATTTTAACTATAAGCAGTAGAGGAAACAAAAGCTAAGGAAAACATAGAATAAAGAATTGGGAATGTGAATGAACATTTGGAAACGCGAATATAATTGTGTGTAATTTTTTTTAATAAGCAGAACCGTTTTAGAATCTTTTTTAACTTTTTCCATGATATTTTGTATGCTGATGGACAGACCATCGATGTTGTTAATTACACATTAATGATGCCTGTCGATATTTCCTGGATTTTCATGACTAAACATAATTCGATGTCTCGTTCCGCGTTCTGCTGCACTATTGATTTAACCTTATCAATTACATGGTTAACTATAATCATACTTTAGTTTCTTTCGTTTCATAATGAATTTTTACATTTGTGAAGTGTTGTTTTGGAAACATTTTCAGAGCTTCTGTACCAATTATGCTTTTTCCAGTTTTAATTGACTATTGAGTGTTGAGTACGAAAGCTTACGAAAAGGCAAAGAACAGATTTCTTTTATTAGCGAGAGAGTAATTACTTTTACTTACTACTTTTACTACTTTACTTTTATTGTTGAAAAGCTGCGTTTGTAAGCAAAAAAAAACAAATGCAAGCTTTGTTTTTCTCTGGTGAATTGTCTTATTTTGGTCATACATTTTTGCCATGGTATGATAGACTTTTTTCATGTACTTGATTGGTCTTATTGTTAGCTTTATCGAATCGCGGTTGTTTTTAAAGTATTAACAAACAGAAGTTTTGGAATAAGGAAGGAAAAGTAAAATGTCTGGCAAGTTGAATATTGTTTACATTAAACAGCTTTCCGGTATTAATATGTCTTTACCCTGACAAAAAAGAGCATTTCTTTTTCAATGAAAGCAATTCAATCAAGCGAATTGCAAAAATAACTGTTCAACACATGTTTGACAGTGAGCAAAAACTTAAACAGCAGATTGCGGCGTCAAAAAACTCTTTACGTACGCGCTATATCGCATGTTGGTTTACCATGCTTACGGATATTGTTGTTTTAGCCTTATTATTCATGCATACTGGAAGCGCTTGTGAACAAATAAATAGTAATCTGTAAAACTATTTTTTACCAATTTCCCAATGGCAAATATTGCTATTGTTTTTGTGTTTTTTCTTCCTTGTGCAGGTTGTTTTTCTTTTTGCTATTCGCATGCTTAAATGCAGCTCGGGATAAAAAATCCTTTAAGCAATCCTGCTTCAAAAAACCTGGCGTGCTCTATCTTACGCCGGTGTTATGGGTGTTTCGTTGTTTCACTAATAAGTGAACATAAAATTTATGCCCGATCCTTCCAGCCTTGCAGTCTTTCGTTACCATGCTGTCCAGCAGCATGGCTCGAGTGAAACAAATTCCCACCACTCTGCCGGGGATCGTCCTCGTCACGCTCCTGGCACTCGGTGGTGGTTCCTGTGCGTTGGACATTTCGAAGGTGACCTTGGATACCACCTACTATACCATATTGGGTTGTGCTCGCGACTTATACGCACCCGACGAACTGGTGACTCTGTACCAGCTGCGGGTCTACCCGGACGAACCGATCACGTGGTGTGTGTTCCGCTGCCTGGGCCTGCGGCTCGGAACGTACAGCGATGAGAACGGCTTCAATGATGCGTTGCAGTATCAGAGGCTGAAGGATTCGCTGACGATCGACGAAACCACGTACCGGCGAGGTGTCCGGAACTGCATCCAAAGGGAAACGGAGGGCCGAGTGATGGGGGTGTGTGAGAAGGCGTATCGTATATTGCGAGGCTGCCAAGGCGGTACAATTGAAGGTGCTCACATGCAGTTGTTGAATCAAATTCGAGTTTGTTAGTGGCAGGCGAATGCGCACCGTGTTGCCAATGGAAGTCCACATCAAATAATGCCAGTAGGACTTATGCACATTCTCCTGTCAACATTTTGCTTGTGATTCGGTTATCGCAAAACCATCGTATTTTAAGCTGTTGAGTGTAAATAAAAGTATCAAGTGTCGTTGTCGGATTTTTCGTTTGCTTCATTTAATTTCCTGATTTCCTGAAAAAATCCTAATGTGGCATGATGCAAAGTCAACGTCGTTGATTGTACCAAACCAGGATCAACTTAATGAAAAGCAGACCTTACTTTGGGAATCATTTTTTTATTGATTTCTTGGCTATACTTTGGTGGTCTTTTTTTCATTTTGTTGTTATTTTACATTGCTTTGCATTGCATTAATTTTTAGCTTCAATATTCAAATGTTTTATGAAGTTGTTTATGAATTACTAGTTAATAATGCTTAACGTAAATCAACGTCTGAAGTAATGTCCCGAAGATATGCAAGAAATAAACATATTTTCCTCAATACAAAATATAAGTGTGCCCTACAACCCAGGACCCTTTTGAAAAGAGCCGTTCTGATTCGAAAACGTATTTTTTGGCTGGAATTAAAATTAACCCTTACAACGGGAGATGATCAGATCAAGCTTTTCTGAAATCGCTCCCGAAGCTTCTTATCAGGATTTTTGGCCTGTTATTATCGTACCGGGTAATTCAGCTGTGCTTTATTTTATATCCACCGTTTGAAAAGGGGCCAACAGTGATCCGAGTGCTCCTTTTCCATCATCAAGAACGACTCTCGACATTTGCATTCGTCATTCGCCTCACGGCTACCGAATCACCACCTCCGCCGGCACAGCAAGATGTCCTTCGGCGCACAGTTTCGACAGTAAAAATCCTTTCGCACCACCAATCGCAAATCGCACTTTTTGACTTCTTTTGAGTGCCATTCTGGCCTTTGTGCTTTGCGGGGGCGCTATGCGAAGGGCGGTGGCGTCCTCGTAAAGTTATACAATCCTCTTCCTGCCATTTTCCCAGTCGTAGCAGCGTGCCCGTAAAAGGGAAAACAAGTTTCGAACGCGACCAGGCAACCCCCGAATGGGTCCCATAAATGGAGGCCACTTTACGGAAGCCATCAGTGGGCGAAGGAAAGCATTTTCTTTCGATCGTTGCTGGCAGGAAAATGATTTTTGGCAGCGCCACTTCTGTATTCCCGGCGTCTGGTGGCTGACGGGGAAAAGTTTAAGCCTTTTTGGCTCGCCCCCTTTCCGTTCCCACAGTAAAGATTGCCCTGCTGGAAGCGTAGCTCACAAAAGGGAAAATATTTTCTGTGTAAGATACCGTATTTGTTAGGAATATTATGATTCAGAAAGTGTCACTGTTAGCTACGGAACCGAGGAAAGGCCAAAGGTGTTCCATGGTATGGCACCGCAAACAAGTTGACAATCGTACAAAAGTTGCTTCTCCGATCAGATGCAAATTGAACTATCTCCGTGGAGTTTACGAAATAAGTTAGCAGATGAATTCACCGCACAAACACTTCGGAGAACTTAAATGCTTTTTGTTTTCCTTTCCATTTTTAAACAATATCATTCCATTTTTCAAAACTTTCCTTCTCGATTGTCGGACCCAAAAAAAAAGGGTTGATACTGCACGAAATGCACCCGTTGGAGCCGAACGAATGAACGTCTAGTGTGGGATTCGTCGAGTAGATGATGTTGGGATTTCGCGCGAAATACCCAAAATCGAATTCAAACTTGTGCTGCTTGAGCCAGTGGCAACGACGTCTACTAAAAACGATTCGATTGAAAATGATATACACTAAACAGGTCCAATAGACGGCGAGAGGGAAAATAAAAGGACGTCGCCTTCGAATCCACCGCTGCCGGGTGCCCCTTGTATGTTTTGCTCTTGTATGCAGATGTATACCATCTTTGTTGGTGAAAATCGATTTACCGTATAGAACAACCGGTTTGGTAGGGTTGGGCACGGGGCTAGAAGAGGTGAGATTGAATGCTTGCATGTAGCGGAGCTTCGACAGAGCGCGGCACAACGTCGTCTCCGTAGCGAGTGCCCGGCTAGCAGCCGTACGATGACAGGATGGGTCGGAAAAGGAAGCAGGCTTCGAATCGAATCGAACATCATTAAAATTCATTTGCGTTTAGCCACGTTTCTTTTGAATTTGTTTTTTTTCCGAATGATGAAAGCTTGTGTGGTGGGTGGCTGAGTCCCTCGGAGAGATGGAAATCCATCGAAAAAGTTGGCTTGTGAAAACGAGCGGAGCGTTTAGAGACGTGGATGTCCCAAAAGAAGCCAGCGCAACGGTAACTTCGGGTGAATATTCCACCATACGAAAGAAACCTGTCTAACGCGCGGTACTTCCGGGTCGGTTCCGAG
The DNA here is from genome assembly GCF_943734705.1 of Anopheles coustani. Classification (NCBI taxonomy): domain Eukaryota; kingdom Metazoa; phylum Arthropoda; class Insecta; order Diptera; family Culicidae; genus Anopheles; species Anopheles coustani. Next base: position 35,626,232 of record NC_071288.1, read on the forward strand.
GTAAGGAAAAGCTTGGTGCTTGGAAGAGAAAATGGATTTTCTTTTATTCGAATGTGTTTCCATTCGATTCAACGTGTGTGTATGTGGGTGGGCGTTGAGCGCATTGGGGCTGAATTGTTGTATTTTGTTCTTTTCCGTTTCTCGCCGTTCCGGGTGCCCTTATGGATAGCGGAAGCTCAAAGGGAATCACAGATAAGGCGTAAACGATCGCGGTGACATTTGTACCTTTGCATGCACGCATGGCGTTGGCGTAAAGAGGGAGAGAGAGGGAGAGCGAGAGGGAGAGCATGAGAGCTCATCGGTTCGTCGAACACATCTCGTGATAAGGCGAAAAAATTCTATCGGAAACGAAAGTTTTCGCCCTAGGGCGCAACGAAAGAAAAAGAGGCTATGGCTTGGGATCTAAAAATTCAATCCTATCCGAGCAAGAATTTGCTCCACCCACCCGAGAAACACAGCGGAATGTCGACGCACGGAAGCTGAAGCCTTTTTCACAAAAGGGCTTTGTTCAAAAATTGAAAACGATACAAGCGATAGGCTATAATCAAGACGTTACAATACCACCACCTTCGATGCAATCTAAAAGTTCCACCGAATGGAGGAACGAACGAGCGCATTAGAAGTAATAAAACTGTTATATATGGTCGCCATGGGGGCGCACGAGAGGAAAGGCACAACAAAACATGCTGTAAAAGAGGCTAAATGCGACACTGAATGCAATGATTACAACCATGGAAACGTTTTGCAAAGCATCGAGCAATGGTGGTTGTAAAAATACTCTACCTTTGTTTTGTAGTTTCGAATAAAATATAACAGTTCGTCAAGTTGATATGTTTGTTTTTATATAAGCTTTAAGCTTTTGTATTGAAAATTACTTCTTTACAAAAAATATTTTCATAATTTTTACCATCTTATTCTTGATGCTCTTTAAAATTAATACTATGTTTTCTTCAAGGTTATGTGCAAACTCATAAATTTGTTTTGTGAGGCAGATTAATAAATTTATTATTTATTTTATGCTTATACTATCACAAGCTAAGCGTTTCAAATTTGATCTTGGATTTTTAAGGTGAATAATTGAATTGCATTGAAGAATACAACTATTGAACAGAGCCGTCACAAAAGCAATTTTGGCAATTTTACGAAATGTGCCGTTGCTTGGCAAATCTCTTAGCTAAAGCTTCGTTAAAATGTGTAGTTTTCAAAATACATGTTCCAATGTTACAATGTTATCATCAATACAGTTTTTTTTCAAAATATCGCAGTACACGCCAGGTATGTTTGCCGAAGAATCTATTAAAGAATGCTTCAAAATGCATTTTATTTGCATGGAAAGAAGTAATTTCTTTTTAAATAGTTCCTTTGTTTTTAGAAATTTAACACATTCAAATCAATTAAAATTTAATTAGTTGATTCAGATATTGAATTAAAAAATGTAAGCGTCATACGAAAGGACTGACATATGCGAACAAGTCAGTCAAAGTCAGACATTACAACATCAAAACATATCATCAGCCTTTCGTTAGGAAGTGGACATAGATAACTTTATCTCATCTTGAAGTTGCTTTGGTGAATCGTGAGCATTCTTCAAATAGTTCCTATGCTTGTAACTCCACAAGACATGTTGCTGTAAGCTACTGCTCGGGGATGGTAGTTCGTGGCATCCAGCAACTTTCTACATGGTCAGTCAAAGCTAAGCCTAATCGCTTATCAGCAGCTGCACCAGGCGCCTTAAGATTGTGAAACGCCAGAATTCTTTGAAATCGAAAGGCCGCCGTCAATCCGCGACCATTGACAACCGCGACGACTTAACCGGGTCTCTCTTATCAATCTCGAAGCCTGTCGATGGCCGCTTATTCGACGCCTCGCTCAAGTTCGCTTCCGTACGTTCGGATCACGGTCAGGCGCGACCGTTGCGCAATTATTTCATTGCCTGGGCGGTTCGCGCGATCGAGCCGCGAAGAAAGTGCGCACATTGCGGTTGGTTATCTTTTTGGGTTAGTGGGGAAGAAAAGGGCACACAGCGCTGCTGGCCAGTGGCTTCCGGTGAACGAGATGAGCTTGCACGTTTCTATCAGAAACGTTGCGATGCGATCATGAGCGGTTATTGTGTATTCTACAATGACTAGAAAAAAATCCCCCAACATAAGGCTGCATCTTGGACGTCAGTCTACCAGTTCCGCCATGGCATTAGATTGCACTGTGCTCCTGTCTTATTTGCGTTTGGTTTAGTTGGCATAAGTTCGGGTTTGAAATAATTATGCTGCGTGGGTCGAGAAGGCCAGGGAACAGGAAGCAAATTAATGAGCGGCTCCCTGTGCCAGACTCCCCGCTCCAGAAGGGGACGGTTCCTTCGTGTGCCCCCCGCCGGAGGACATTGTGCGCCTGAACCTGTTTGAATCGAATAGGCAGAAATAATGGCGCTTCGAAACAGACGTGCCCTGGAACTGGTTCTGATGGGCTGCTGCTGGAAAGTTGGCCGGTTTGTCGGATCGGTTTCATTCGCTGCCAACGAGCCAATGTTTTATGCAAACGCTGCGGATGCCCTGTGTCACATGATGCTGGCTAATTGGAATTAGCTTACGGTTCGGGCCTGCGTACCGGGACGCTCCTTAGCCTTCCGCTCTTGCTTCTAAATATCTAATAGCTCATCATCATCACGGTACGATGCTGGGTTCATAGCTACACACGCTACACATCGACAGAAGCGTACCGGTTGCAGGCGTGCATACAAACCCACTATACCCTCCAAGGATCATCAAAGGTCCATCAATGGGAAGTTCCGCGCGATGGTGAACCGAAAGTGCAAAACCTCGCTTCGGAAGAAGACCGACTTATGTTTGTTACGGTGCGCTACTCGATATTGCGGTGATGACGCATGAGAAATGCCTCCTACAATGTCCCCTCCACCCAGTGCCGAAGGAGGCTAGAACTATTCATGAAAGGAATAGGAAACTCCCACGCACTCTCAGCCGCTGCCCCGTGGCCAGCTCGCCACAAACCATAATGATGACAGGCCATGAACCGTCACCCTTCGGCCATCAGCGGTCCTGGTGGCTGTTGATGAAATGAAAATGGTCCATCGAGAACGTGGCCGGCACGGACCATGGGACCACTCCGTACACCGCCGGTTTCTCCCCGAGGTCCGAGGGCGAATAATTATCTGTCATAATAGGAAACCACCCATTGCTGGTTCCACGCTCAAATGGCTTCGCAATTAGAAGCGGCCCGGGAGGAGACGGTTCATGATGACATTGGCGTTCATGGTATGAAACTTGATGGATGCATTTTGCATGTAGTTTACAAGGGCCAGGGCGTTTCGCTTCCGCTCGTGTGCCGAAATTGTTTTGCTTCGTAAGGACTCGCACGCGCGGCTGCCATGAGATGCTTTCCCGGGTTCCAGCGAGGAAGTGTGTGTTGATGGCACTGGTCCGCTCGAAAGTGTTTCCTCGAACGCACTCAATTTACTCAATGAAGGTGCTATTAAATTTGCTTTCCTGTCGTTCTCTTGAACGTACTCAAAATGTTTAGGCTACTTTTTATGTATTCAGCAACACAATGAATCAATTCCAGGAGTCAGAGGTTTTTTTTGATACTTTATTTATTTATTTTCAGAAAGGACGGCCTGGTCTGGCCGTATGGCTTACATTTTTTTTTGGCTAATGCTTAATTAACGAATACGCCGAAGTGTTTCAGTGAATGTGAAAAATTTAAAAAAATATGTTACGTCTTTTTGATACAATGATTATACATTATTCTTAATTGGTTATGAAGTAATTGGTTCACAAAACAAAACTAAGTCTTATTAATGGGAAATATGCTTCGTTTCTGGCAATTCTTAAAACGGATAACTTTTTTTATAATGCAACCATACTTGTGTTGATACTTGTTCTTGCGTTCCTGTTTAACCATGTAATTTCTTTCAATATTTTTAATACATTATCAAAGTAAAACTCTGCGCTTTTTTAAATATGTTTTTTGTTCAAACCAGCCTTAATCTTTTACATCTGGCAATATAAAAAAGAATATGTTTTATCTTTCAGCTATATTCATTTACTGAAAAGAAAAACCGTTTTCTTACACGTAAGGAGAGATTTTTGAAAAATGTTTTATTGAGCTCCAGATTCTATCTTAAATGTTTGTTTTTTTTTTATCCAGAGTGTAAATAAGATATTTCTTATTATTTTATTATATTTATATTTCTATATTTCTATATATCACATTTTCCCATGATAACATATATTTTGTCCACCATAATTACTTCCAAAAATGTTCTTCTTCTTCTTGGCGTAACGACCGTCTTTAGTCCTGCCTGCCCCCATTAAGGGCTTACAAGAGTTTTTTTTTCCTTCCTTCCTAAATTAGTTCTACAGTTATTTTCAGACGTATAGTTTCACATTTCTGTCCCCTGTCTATTTTGGTTTCGTACGATTTTAATTAAAATTTTTGAATAAAAACTTTGAATTAGTGATGTGCGCTCTGAGTGAGAATAAGTGAGTGATTCGAATCTTAATATTGAATGAACGATTTAAATCCAAACAGATAGTTTTTGTAACTCCCTTTGATTTGAATTCTTAACTGGGATTCGAATCCCAAAAGAATGAACGAGTTGGTAAAAGAGTCGCTAGTCGCCATAGAGATTCGAATCCCAAGTTGTGATTCGAATCCCAGTTTGGGATCACTACATGGGCGACTAGCGACTCTTTTACCAACTCGTTCATTCTTTTGGGTTTCGAATCCCATATAGTGATTCCCAAACTGGGATTCGTATCACAACTTGGGATTCGAAACACAACTTGGGATTCGAATCACAACTTGGGATTCGAATCTCTATGGCGACTAGTGACTCTTTTACCCACTCGTTCATTCTTTTGGGATTCGAATCCCAGTTAAGGTTTCAAATCACCTCGAAGGTTAATAAATCATTTTACACATTTTAAATCACAAAAGAGTGACTTAAAGATTCGAATCATTGTTATGATTATTCACTATGATTCAAATCTATAAAAAGAGTTGTTATTCTCATCACTACTTTGAATCAATAATACGTTGGAACTTATCCAAATTTTACGAATTCAACATGACCTTCATAGGACTATTGATTGATTTAGTTAAATATAGATTTGTGTCTCACACCCAAAAATATATGCTTTTTATATATGCAAGCATAAATTTGCCATCTATATGCTGACACTCGTTACAACGAACTAATACTAGAAAAGGGAAAACTGCTTCGCAGAACGGGGCGCGATAAACCGCACGGCATTTTCCCGAATTTTCTTACGGAAGTTTGTAGCAGCAACCAGCAATCTACCAAATTTCGACCGATGCTATGTTCAATTTTAGGCTTTCGCACTCACGAACAGCCACCAAAAGCTCGAAGGACAAAGACAAACGCCCCGGATCGGTTCAGGCCGAGTGCTGGAGAATCCAACTTTGCTCTCCACCGCAACCGCCGCTGGATGGTTAATGGTGGTGGTGTCGATAGTGGTACACCGCAAAACGTCCTTTCCAGGAGCGGCGGGTTTGCTCGGGGGCGAGGTCGTCCTGCGTCCGTGCGGAAGAAGCGGTCGGCGCGTAATTGATATTGAGTTTCGCGAAAAGTTTTTCCCCGCCATCGACAAAGGTCGTGTCGTGTTTTGGGTGGATGTGCGGAAGAAGCCGGCTAACCTGATCCAATTTTCCAGCACCGCCACTAGAGGAAGTGATGGGGGCGACAGACGAGGCCGCGGGGCAGGAAAGTGTATTAGCCCTTGTGGTGGCCGTTTGTGGTGTGGCGCGCGCGTTATCTGCGGAAGCAATTTAAATGAAATGCCGCGTGGCGATCATAACATCGGGCGACCTCGTGATCTGGCACGCTGCCAACGCAGCCGTTTCGCGACTAGGCTAACGGGCTAGAAAGTAAAACAGAAAACTTATCAAAAATAATGCAAACAAACAGCAACGCGTCGTTCAAAACAAATTCCCCGTGGCAGAGGGCGCTCTTTGTTTCGGCTACCTAGCACAATGGCGACGTGTCTTATAAGACACGCCTGATGACGCGTGCGCTTAGATTAATGATGAAGTGTTTGTGTGTTTTTTTTTAGTAAGAATTTCCCTTCTTCTTCTTGGCGTAACGAACGTCTGCTTGGTCATGCCCCTTTAAGGGCTTACAAGACTTTTCCCCTTTGTGTCCGTGGGTAGTAAGTACGCTCGTTGGGAACTGAATCTACACGGTGGAAGTGGTGAGCCTCTGGGTCGATTTTCTAACCGACGCTACCACTCGGCTGTGGGATTTTTCCAACGAACTTCATACTAAGAACCAAGGGTCAGTGGCGCAATGGTACGGTAATTCCTTGAAACAGTTTCAAAGTCGAGAACACGGGTATTTACAAACAAATGTCTAGTAGCAGGGTCGTTATCACAAATCGGTACGACTTTGATTGCGCGATGTGTTTTTCGCTTTACACTAACATGAACTGGAAAACAATAACAAGCCTGGCTAGCAAAACATTAATTAATTCTGCTGTTCGCTGCCGAACGATGTGAAATTGATTCGACTGAGTCGCTTCGCGCGAGAGTAATCTATAATTTGCGCTTGTACTTGGTGTATAATTTAAAAATTCTACGCAGGAAAAAAACCCGTATGCTTGCTAACGTAACAAATAAAAGGTGATTTTCCATTATTGGGGCTTAACAAATATCTGATGGACATGAGACGTTCCGAAGCGCATCAGAAAACATCTCACCAAATGAAGTTTGCTCGTGATAAACGTGTCCCGCGCTTTACGTTTGCATAAAACTATCGTTGTGCGAAAGCCGATTTATTAGCATTCCTTTCCCACCGCAAAAAGAGTCATTCCGCAGACAAACAAACTATCCAGTGAGTTTGCTGTTAGGCCATTGTTTTCGCTTGGAACACTGGAATATCGTTGCAGCGACATTCTCGTTTGCCCGTCGGCTGTTATCGCCATCGGGTTGGTTCGCGGGCAGGAATAATTTAGACCTCAGAAACGAGCAGCTTTACGCGAGGAAACGGAGCATAAATTATGCCAGAACGACGTTCTAAGCGTTCTAGCTCCGACGAACACATTCTGTTAAGTCTTCTGCCTTTTTTTCATTTCTGCAAACTAGTCCTTTTTAGAACCTCTCTCGGGCTTTCCACTGACCACACTAGCATATGTTTTTGGGAGAAAGAAAATTGAAAAAAACCCTCCTTGCGGCAATGAGCAGCATTCATCTCCATTCTTGACCGTTAACGTTAGCTCCTTACAAATGGCTCTTGTTTGTCGTGGTAGTAAAATTTACTAATTGTATCGCAAGTTCGCAAACTATCGTCATGCGACATTTTTAGTCTGTGTCTCGTACTTATTCGGTAGGGAGTAGATAACTGGTGTGCAGGAGTCTACAGCATATTATCTGCCTCGCCGATCTTTATGGGTGATGTTAAACAATCAACTTTTACGTTTAAGCCAAATTTAGCACTTCTTTCACGGTCATATAGACAGCCTCAAAGTATCCTCCAGTTGACTTACTCCATTCGAATAAGTATTAATTTCTAGCTCTGTGTTAGATCAATAGATTTTCGACGCATTGTTTTCCCTAAAATCCACCTCGTAAGCCTTGCAACTGGATGCCATCGGTGATGATTGTTCATCGCGCAGCTTCCTCGAAAACCGTCTAGTTATAAGAACACCCTCTGGAATAGGATGGGGTGTGGTTCGTAGAAATTCAATCCCTCCTCGTGTGTGCCATTCCAAGCGTACGTTTTTCTTTCGTACGAAGCGAACGTCAATCAAGAGTGATGCGAAAGCAAACCGCAAACACGGCGGGATATGTTGGATGCAGGATGTGATAAGATTGCCAAAGGAGTCGCTAGGGAAAGTCTCGAGTTCGCGATGTTCAAGCGGTGTTGGATTCCTTGCGAAACGCAAAATGCTAATCATAAACGCTAAGCAGACCCTTTCGGCTGCCCAAACAACCTCATCAGCATGGTTTACTTTTTCTTGGTTACACAAACACACGCACAACCTCGTGGAGGGTTTAATACATTCTCGCTATAATGTGCGGATTGAAATGTCAAATTTTGTGGCTCGAAAGTTATGAGATTTAACCCTCGCGCGCTTGAAAAGGTTGTACCAAAGCCTGGGTTCGTGGGTTGGATTTCCCACCGTATTTCGAATGTGATGAACGGATCCTCACTGGGAGGGAAAAGTGAAGATTAGCTTAGCAGTGGTGGTTTAGTTGAGGCTTATAATATTACCTTTCATGTGGTAGGTGATTTTTTCTAGCGTCAAGCTTGGACGAACGCCTTGTTAAAGTGTTTCGCGAGCAGAACTAACGAGCTCTGGTGCGCGCGGTTCGGTACAGCCTCTTCGAGGAGCACTTACATTCTCGAGTTACCAATCTCTATCTGGTCATCACCCCTCGCGACGTGTCTGATCCTCCACCTTGACGGCCCTCCGAACCCCGTCCACCCCGGCAAAGGTGCCCGGTGAACTGTAGTTGTTAGAGGCTGGCGCGCGTATGGCCACATCCATTCCTGAACCGACCCCAGACCCACGCTGACGTGACGACATATTTATCCCCCGCAGATTTCGCTCCACCACGGGAGAACATTTTCAATCTGCTTTGACGTGACACGCTGCGCGCACGGGGGACGAACTGGCACGTGATTTTCTTTTCCGTCGAACCGACATCATGTGAGCCAAACGTTCTGCTCTTCATCGGTTGCCGGGGTGGTTCTTTTTCGACACGAAACAGTTTTGTGCGCGCAAATAGCGAAGGTGGTTCATGTCCTTTTTTTCTTTTGTATGTGTTCGAGGGATCCATTTCGACAATGATTAGCATACGCTGGAATAAATTACCAGTGAGTAGGAAATTTAATAAGCAACAAGCTGCGAAGACCACGCGGGGGGAGAATGAAAAGGCTGCCGAAAAAACCTTCGGAGCAATCCAGCGGCGATAGGGAATTTCGTTGAGTAAAAATGATGGAGTCCCTGCCGTGGGGACCGTTCGAGCACCATTCGAGCCCATTGGATGGAAAATCGGAACCTGCCTGCCAGGTGACACCAACGGTGTCGAAGGTAGTTCGCTCGCCGAAGTAGTAGCAGGCCATGGAGAAACGCCGTTCGTCGTGGTTCAGGCTTTTCGAACATATTTTTCTCGCTCGGCGAAGCGCGTTTGGTTCGCGGAGAAAATGGTGGTAGGCCCCCCCCCCCCTGAACCGAGGCCCGTGCCGATTTTTAAAGACACGAAATGTGCCAGCCGTGTCGCCATGTCGTGAATATTTTATGCTTTATCACCGCACGTTGGCGGCGGTGTGTTCTCGTGCGGCGATGAAAACGAGATGGACCGGGAGCGAATGTGTGCAACTTGGCTCCTTTTTTTTCTCCTGTGGGGACATTTTTTGAAATCCTGTCAGTTTTTCGGTGCTTTTCGCTTCCAGCCAGGTGACACAAGTTTAACATCAGCCGACGTAAACTACTCCCAGCTGGGAATCTCCCGGTGACGACGACGGTGGTCGTTGGCGTTTTGTCATCTGCGTTTTCCATTCATATATATTTCTTCTCATTCCCGGGATTTGCACATAACTTAGAAGAAATGGTGCAAATTCTTCATTTAAATTAATTAGAATTTTTCTCTTTCCGTGAGCGTCCCGTGCGGCATTGCACGTATTGAAAATTATTTGTTCAGGGCTAATGCTTGTTCATTTGTTTAATTTTTGAGAGGAAATATTTTCATAGAAAAATATTGTCAATCACGTTACATAGAATTAAATGACCTTTTCAAAAGCCGTTGATAAAGTACGAATGTTTGGCTCATCACCGATAATACTTCTTCGAAAATATTTACCAATTGACATAATTCTAGAAAATGTGTTAAGCAAATCAATCAAGACAAATGTTCAAATGTTTCAATACGTTGTAAAATATGTTTCTATTTCGCCGTTTTCATTAAAGAATCGAGAAATGTACCGGTCCTTGCGCCAAATTGTAATTTATTGGATAACATGAAATGAAGGTTTAAGACCTCAGATATACATGCTAAATCAAAACATGTCGATTAAAATTAAACACAAATCACAATCTTTTTTCTTTTTGCATCTATTTTCTTATAATAAACTTGACCGGTATTTCACTACACACAATTTTTTGTATCTTGTTAAACTCCTCTCCGACCATGTCGATAAATCCCAACAAAAGCTGTAAATATGAAGATGTGAATCAACTTATGTTGGCCCCAACCTGTCATGGGATTGAACTATTCCGGGTTAAGCAGCATTAACACATCTAGATGCGTGTCTTGTAACGCCCTTTTCCCATAAGGCCTTTGATTGCATTCCTCCGCGCGGAAAGCAACTCCCAGGTGGCTGATGGTAGTTGACATTTGAAGCACGCGAAATGTTGTTGGCCACCTACGGGGCCCGGTGCCGGTGGTTGAGCATCGTGCTCAAGCACATGTAAGGTGTGGTTAGGTTTCCACGATCTTGACTTCTCAAGCACCATCGTCGACCCGAAGGGGGCGGGTGGAGGAGCTGGCTGGTGTGTGTAAAGTTCGGAAATTTAAGATACCGAAAAAATGCTAGCAAAATAAAACGACAACAAAAAACGACGGCGGAATTGACACACGGCGGCCTCTAAAGCCCGGTGAAATGTCCGGGCAGCGTGGGAAAGGGACGGGGAAAGTGATGGTGAAGCGTCGTTGACATTGATTGAATTTCCTGTTCCGTAAAAGATAATCCCCGTTCGTCCGCTCGGGCAAACACCGATCCACCTTCCAACGCGCATCCACCGGTCGAAAGATTTGTGGATCTTCTGTTTTTTTTTCTGTTCTTTTCTTGTCTTTTTCCCAAAGACCAAAGATGAATCGTGTTCACTTTCCGTTCTTCCCGTCCGCTTCGCTAGCCGCCAAACCGGAAGAACTGTACGGAAGAGGGCGGTTTTTCGTTTTCGTTTTTCGGTAATGGACACACCGAAGACCAAATTCGTAGAAGGCCCCATCATGGTGTCTGTCTGTCCGCGCGGGGGAGAGGGAGAGAGAGAGAGAGAGGAATCGTGAGACGCGCAGGAGACAAGTCTGAAGTTGTTTTATGGTTTTATTAGCAAAATCGAAGAGCGAAAGAAAAATACACGCACTCGCACACGGAATGTAATCATCATCGTTCTTCCACGACAAAGAGCCGAAACCAGCGGCCGGGAAGCAACAAAGTTTTTCCGTACTAATGATGCCTTAACATGTCCTCCGTCCTTCGAGAGGGTCTCATTCGATCTCCGGCACATCCTGGCGCCTTATCCCGCTACACTCTCCCCGTGGCCGTGTGCGCTAAGTGTTCTTCCTGTTTTGTTTTTTATTTTCCTCACCATATTCTCCGTTTTTGCAAGTACTGTTTTCCAACGAACTTTTCCCCACCGTCGAGCGTTTGTGTTCGCACCGTGCGTCTCCATCGTTGAAATTTAGTTTTATTTTCGGCACGACTGCCGCCGTCACTTCCTACAACCACCACCACACCTGCCCCGGAGCGATGCGGTGGTGTTGGTGAAGAAAAACTTTCACAACGTGCGGAGGGTCTACTCCTTGTGCCTCCCCCCTCCCCCTCCCCCTCCCTTCCTCTTCCGGGTGGGTTGGAGGGAAGCACGATAAATGCCAATCACTTATCAGACATACCTCATCGTTTGTCAGCTTATCTGCTCATAGCTTCGAATTTTGCACACGTGTGCGAAGGTGTTTGGAGGGTTTTTAAAATGGCATTGCTGACGTCGGTGTTTTGAAACGTGCCGACTGAAAGGCGACAAGCAATTTGTTGATTGGAGATGGTCGATACCGTTCTGTTCCAGATCGAAATGAAGTCCGTTTTGACGTGTACAATCAGGTCATCAGGTAAAGTCATATCTGCATACTTAAAGATAACCTTTCCTATGGTTGACAGTTTGTAATTTAATTTTGGTTCGAAAGGGATCCATTCCAAAGTCCGAACAAGATGGTACGGTCAATAATGAACAAGAAAAAAATCCACGGGAACTTGATGTTCGCCGTGGCGCGTTGGAAGGAAAAGTAAATGAAAATTTTGTCCACCCCAAAAACTCATGGATGAAGTTTACGAAAAAAAAAAATGTGTGCGGAAATGACGATAAAATTGTACTTTTTTAGAACTTCCCGGTGGTATATAAACTGGAACCATCTGTTCGCATACTTTAGAACGGTGTGTGCTAAGTATGTTGATGTCCCGGTTGGTTTTTGTTTCCTCCGTTGCATCACCGAAAGCACCCGTTCAGCCCGTATTGCTTCGCGCTAGCGAAAGAAACTTTAAAGTTTCGGGAGTTTTGTCGTTGGATGGGTGGACGATTCCAACTGGATCTCTCCCAGGGGCCGGCTTTAAGCAACCCGAAACGGAAGCATCCTGTCAACACACTGACCCAAAGGGACCTAAAGCTGGCAACTATCACACACAAAGCGTACGGGAGGCATCGAGAGATAGCGAGGGAGAGAGATAAATAGAGAGAATGTTTGGAGAGAAGCTTAAACGGGAGGGATTTTCCGGAGAGTTCTCCGGAAGAAAATATTGATTTGGTTAGAGACTTGGGTAGGATACTGAAAGGATACACGTTTTTCTCTCTGGGCTAAAACTTTTCACCTCAACGGAGACGAAATAACCACATTGAAAGCAGCACACCCACTTGTTCTCTCCTATAAAGAAATGACGATAAGGAAATGGTACTTGTGTACGAAGAGAAAAATGCTACTGAACGGCCACCTGCCAGTGGTTGCTATCGCAACGGTACGCTTCCACCAAAAAGGCTACTATATCTTGAGCTTCCCGGGTGCCACTCACGGGAAAATGGGTGACTTATTTTGATCGCTCGTGAGTTACATTCCGCCACCAGAAAGCTCTCTACCCACCGGGGGAGGGAAAACTAGGACGCGCCGTCTGCGGCCACGCGTTGGCGAAGCAAAATATGTTTACCTTACACATTACTTCATCGCGCAGCACCTGCCTTACTAAACGAAAGCAAAACCGACCCACACATCGCCTAGCTCGGCGGTGGGTACTGTGGGACAAAATTGGACCAGCAAGTCCGAAGATCCGCGCTTTGGCAACCGGCCGAACGGGTTTTCCTTTACCAACGACAGAGCATCGGTTCGTGGCGTACATGGTGAGGCATTAATGTTTGTTGTCGCGCGTGCATTAGATACATTTGCCCCTCCTTATCTTGTAATGAGATTCAACAGCTTGTTTGTGTCGACGAACAGCTTATGCGCTGTACCAGCTCGGTTTGTAACGTCCGGTTATGGACTGATGCTTTCTCTTTCGTTGGATGATTATTTCTGTTTGGATCGGCTTCGGCCACCGGTTCCAGCTGGTTCTTCGAAAATAAAGGTTTGTGAGCTGTGCGACTCATTTAAAAAGCATGTACTCTGCCCGAATCGACAAACATTGTCTGCAGTTTTGAGTTTAAGCTAATTATGGCCTCTTCAATCCGTGTCTAGCCTGCCTCAACCGTTGACTTAGTGACCTAAAATGGAACCAGCGCACTCCGCAGTGTTGTGATAAACAAGAACCAACCCACGGAAGCTGCGAGCGTGCGTTTCCGCTCGTATGCACGTGCTCTCGTTGTGTGCAGTGCTGTTGTTCTATTTTCCACCCTCGATCCGAACAAAAACCATTACCCTTCCCAAAGCGGTTGTTGCCGAAACGAAAGAGAGCTCAGTGGCGTCCGGTTTTCCACAGGCGATACTGGAAGTCACTCACGCTTTCCAGCGGAATTCTTTGATAATAGACGGAACTCGATTTGCTCTCGAACTCCGAACTCCGATTCGAGTAGTTTGAGCTGTTGGTTCAGGGTATTCGTTGGTCACAATTCTTCCGCTAATTTGCTCCATTTCCGAACGCTGGTACATGAATCGGTTCCGGCAGTGTAGCGGCACTCACCGCCTGTGATAAGCGCTGAGTGGTGGAAGAAAAAAAAGCCTCTCAAAACATAGATCCTGCTGCAGAGAGAGATCGAACTGAATCCCATATATGTCCATGTGGAACAATAAGAGAACCGATGCTGGGAGGATGCTGTGTTTAATCGTTCGATAAGCATCGGAAGGGAGAGAGAGAAAGAGAAAGAGAGAGAGAGAGGGTTTCTGCAGGAGAGTGCCACCGAGCACCGCGAACGTGCGATCCCGACACAAAGGGAGCGAAGGAGCAAATCGATGATAAGCTCAGCAGCCGAAAGCCCTTCCGCGCCGTTGTAGGGCCCGCGGAGTCTGTAAGATCTCTGGACGGGTCGGGTCTGCTCTTTTAGTCGACCAGTACGCTTCGTACCGTAATGACATATCGTCTGGCTAGTGGCATCGCCTCACCGTGAAGCCCAAGACACCCATGCTGTTGGTGGGCCAGAATCGTCCATCTCCACACCAGTGCTGCTGCACCGCAACCGGGAAAAACTAGGCGAACGCGTTTGTGCTCGTGTGAAGCCAAAGCCTGAAAGTGTTGTGAGTGTGTTTGTTTGGAGGGAAATTGTCGCAATTTTGTTTTGTTTTATTTTAGAGAGTGCCAGTTTTTGTTTTTCGGGGGGATGCCATTGTCATCGTAGACATCGTGGCCTGCCCGTCGGACAAGCACATTGAATCGGTGGTAGTGGAAAGCGCCAAAAACATTAACAACACTTTTGGGTGGTGGGATGAGGGAAAACTTTGCTTATTCTCACCCATTGTCCCGGAATCGTGAACTGTTGCGAACAGCTGTTGTCGCGAGTGGTTTTCGAAAGTTTTGTCCTTTGTTGGTATTATTTTAATTAGCACCGATTTTTTACTTTATCGTTTTGCTTCGCTTTTTAATTTGGAAACGTACGGAAAAAAATTTCAACACAATAACGTTTGGATATTGGCCGCGTGTTTGGTTCGGGTGTGTTATCAATTGAAGTACGGCGTCGTCCAGCACACGGCTGTACAGAATTGCATCACTGCCAGGTAGTGGCGCTCGACGGACGTTGTTGCGAAAGATTGATAATTTTGTGAAAGTTGTTCGAACGTGACGTTCGCGCCAATATTGCGCCCAAGCGTGCCACCGTGCGTATCGCTAAGAAAAAAATGAAATAAATAAAAACACATCATAAAAATATTGCGGGTTCATATTTTAGATTGCGTGGCTCTTAGGAGAGTTAGATGTAGAAGGGAAAAAAAGTCGGTTCCTTTAATTGATAGAGGCCGGTGGTGAAGATTTAAATTTCGTTGATAATTTAGCATTCCCAACCGTCCAGGGGCGCGCACTTGTAGTGTGTTGTGTAAGATTTCGATTGCGAAGCAAGTGTGATTGTGCTGGCCTTAAGAACGCGAGTGCATCTTGGCCGTTAATTTTAGAAACTGTGATTTTGGCACGAATTTCGACATCTCGGCAACCGGCAGGTTTCGCAAACCTCGGGGTCACTGCCGGCTTGACCCGGGCGGTTCGCTTTCGGGGAGATAGTGCACGTTAACAGTTCATTCACCGGTGTTGCTGGACCTTGGGCCAAGTGCTGCGTGGCTCGCGGGAGCGGTTGTGTTTTCGTACGGTTATCGTGCTCACCTGCGGACAGCATGCAATTTCGGCGCACTATCGCGCTGGCGCTGACCAGCATCGTGCTGGTGAGCTACGTCCAGTCGGCCATTCCGGTCCAGCCGACCACTGCACCGACGACGACAACTACGACGACGACGAGGACAACGACAACGAAGGCGGCGGCTAACGGTTCCGTCACGGTAGCGACCACCGTTCCTTCCATCCGGATCTTTGGAAGGCTCCCGGCCAGCGAAGGTAGGCTCCATTAAACGCACCCAATCGAATGATCGAATTGTTTTGAATGTTTAATGATAAGCATTTCCTAGTTGATGGGGAATTTACTGTTTTCTCATCACCCATGAAAGTGGATGAAAATCATATTTGGAACGTATCTCTCTTGCAATACACTTTAATTTTGTACTTGGTTGTTCAATGTGAGCTAAACTGTGGATCTTTAGTACTTCTGGCTAATTTAAGCTTCGGAATAATTAATTTTCTCTGCCAAGTTCCGTTGAATTAAAGCGATCCATAATATTTATATTTTGCTGCGTTTCGATTTTATGCTAACTTCATTGTTTTGTATTTACATATCAAATTGCTGATGCAAATATTCCTATATTTTATAAACGTTAGGTATCGGTATCAGTGTAATCTTTTTATTGAAAAAATGGAAACATACAATACGTGTCAAACAGTAAATACCCCGTGAGCAACTGGTCGTTCTTTGAAGAAGATCATGTTGCAGTTTGTTTTATTTAGTACGTACACCTAGCAACAAAGTGTTGTCAAATGTTGTTTTTTCTGCCGTCAATAGTTTGCTTCATTGGATGAGCTACCTTTGTTAGTTTACCTTATTAGATATTTAACGGTACACATTGTTTTACTTGATTAATTGTTATTTCATGTTTGGTCTGAAATTCATTGGGGGTTTTACGTTTTAAAAATCTTTTGTCATTCTACCAAAGCTCTTAAAGTAAATCCTCTAAAATGCCGCCCACATCAAGTTTCTTATCCTTCCATCTCCTTCGTACTCGTGGCGCCTACAAAACAATGAAAAAAAAAAATAAAACAAAAAATCTATCCAGCGTTCAAATGGAATCGCAACAGAAGTGAAAACAAACAAACATACAGGCACACAAACAAATAAGCAAACAAGGATAAACTTTGACTGCGCGCGAGCTAGATTTCCCTAGCCGAGTTGGGCCGAGCTTTTCCTAAACCCTCTTTTCTTTGTGCGGGGAAATGACGGTACACCCCCAGCTGAAAGTTGGGGTTGTTGTTTTACGTTTTCACTAGTCTGTATGAGGTTTTTTTTGTTGTTTGTTTTCTAACTCGCTCTCTTTATCATGCCGGATAAAGCGCTGCCAAACTGTAGTGCGGTCTGAAATGCGAGAAACTGTGGCAATACACAAACTCACACACGCACCCACGCGCATGTACCGATACCGAGCACGCTAAAGACAAAGAGTATTTTCAACCCGATTTCCTTTCGGTTTTACGCTTCCGGTTCCATATATGTTTGTCCATCGTTATCCGGTGCGCTCACGACGGCACTACCGACCCCTATTCTTGCGTTATTTCATTCCTTTTGGCTTGATACGGTGCTCAAGTTCAACACAACCTCAACCCCGGCTCTGCTTTTTTCCATCCCCCGATCTCGGATTCCACCCCCGGGAAACTTCAGCAATGAATTAATTCGTCAAAATCGAAAAACTTTTTTATTAAAACAAACACGTGGTCGTGCCGTCGAGGGTACGTCGGGCTGACTTTTGTTTCCTTTTTTTGTCTTTCCATCCTAAGACAAAGTGAGCGTCGTGAGCACACTGTTTACGACATTGTATCGTCTCAACGTGACAGGCTCGAGCCCTTGGTAAAAAAAAGGCCAGCCCAGAGGAAGGGATTGATTTGCGTGAGGCGACATTGGTATTGTGATCAATCTTTCTTCGGCATGTCGCTTGACCTCTCGCTTGACGTCCGTTTGTTTTTCGTTTCGCGTGTCAAGGAGTAAGTGAAAAGTTGGCCCAAGGGCGCGCTACGAGTGGCAAAAGCTGGCGAAGAAAACGGCGAAGAGTTATGGTAGAACATTCGGCTCCGTTTGCGTTATTGCTAGGTGATGACATTTACCAAACAGATCATTTCGCGTGAAGCGATGAGCCATCATTCCAATATCGAAATTCTTGTTCAGCAGAGCATTTTCAAAAGCAAGAGCAAGAAATAAATGCACGAATTGTCTAGAATGTGATGATTCAAATTGACCTCCGTCTGTCATATTTTTGCGAAGCACTATATAGCGCAATCTCCAATCGGCGTAAAACTTTGTCCAACTGCTACGTCTTAACGTTGCAAACCAACTTCATTACTTTTCTGCCTATGTGTGTGTGTATTTTCCAGCTTCCATGAGTCGGAACGAACGGAAGCTTGTGGCCCCAAAAGCTAAAAACTTCGATATTAACCATAATGCATGATTTGGCTTTTGCGGTGTGGCGATGAAGGAAAAAGGCTCGCTCTTTTTACCTTTCGCCCCCCCCTTGCATCGCCGGCAGCTGTGTGTTTTCTGGACATGGCCAAACCAACCGCGACGGTTCGATGGATGGTAGGAAAATTCCCCGCCAGTCAACGGCGGTGACCAGTCAACGAGAAAGTTCGGCCATTTTTGTCTGCCGCATTAACTGCGAACTGATGCCGATGCTCTTTCGTACTCCCGTTCTATCATCGTCGGGTAAATCCGTAATAAGTTGCTGCCTTCAGCTCCGGTGGGCTGCCGGCGTATCTGCCCGTATCGCGCCAACTTTCCCGGGGGCGTTTCCAGGACATCTTCGAAAGAGAGAGAGAGAGAGAGAAAGAAAGAGAGATCCGGGCAAGACGCGCAAAGTCTTCGGTTTGCCGATGGCACAAGATACACGATAGCAAACTTTTTCCTGCCCGTGGTTTTGGTTTTTGGGCGCTTGATGCTTTCTTCACCCTCGAAATGTTCGCAATGTGCGCTCGCTGTTAGTGTATTTTTCTTTTTTCCTTGCAACATTTATTGCTGGAAAGATAATCAGGATTGTTTTTTCGTTTTGTGCTTCAATCTTTGTGGCTGGAAAATTTGCATTTGCTACCGGTGCTTGTCGATGGAGAAACCCAATGTATTTTTAGTGGCAAATTAACCTCAGAAAATACACAAATACACGCCGTGCTTGTACCTAGCGAATTTATTTAGAGCGTTCTTGCGTAAGTTGATGGAGAAAAACCAAAATTTCCCAAATAAAATCCCCACTTTACTGCTTCGCAACCAGAACCGAATGGTGTAATCAGTCAGCTGCTGGTGAAGTACAGTGCGCTAAAATAGAAAAAAAAAACAAACCCGATCAAAAACCCGACATTAATTGTCAGGTAAACTGCTGGACCCTGGCCGATGGCCGGTGAACGGTTGGAATTGGTTTGCAATCGCACTGGCACTGGAATGAGCGTGAAGCTGATAGCATTGCGACCGACGGGAGGGGGGAGGGAAAACTTTTCCCATTCTCCACAGCTGTCTAATTTGATCGGTCTGTTACGAGCAAAGTTTAACACTTAGCAGGGTTAATGAGGGAGTTTACACGTTTCACTTCGTGCAGGATTCGGAATGGGTGATGGAAAATGTGTACTTCCAAATCGCCATGCCCATGTTAATTTATTGTTCGTTTTTTTTTTTATACTAGCTCCCCCGCCTTTGGGCTTGTACGATCGAGAAAGCGGGAAATTAAAATGCTACGTAAAGGGAGAATAAAATTACTGCTATGCTAACATTTACTACAGACTTACTTTTTCAAACGGATCCCATTTCGTTGAATACCTTAATTCGGGCGCTTTTATAACAACCCCAATTAATTGTTCTGAAGACGTGGAAGAAATGCTTGCTTTTAGTTGTTTGACTTTGTTTTTGCAAAATATGATGCACAATTCAATGAATCTAACAAGGGGTATTAGAGCAACAATATGTTTTTACGGCGACAGTTTAATTCATTCACTCAAGAGGAATGCGAATAAAGATGACCCACAAGCAATTCGGCATCAGGCAATTAGAACTTACCACGAATTTCATATAGTATTGCACTAGTATAGAAGAAGGCTACAGTAGTTGTAAAAAATATCTTTAAGGAAGTTTAGTCCATTTTTTGTTTATTTAAAAACAAGTTTATGCATATGTTTTACAATAATATTTATCAAAAATGATTGTCCTAAAAAGATACTTGGCAGCCAACGTGTTAATGTTTGCTTGACTTTACATTACTATTTTGTAGCGTGTAGAAAAGTGTGTGTGGCAATTTTATCATAATTTTAATGGTTTTTACTTTAACACATTGACTACCACGCTGTTTTAGTACAACCGTTTTTGACAAAATGTGGTTATAAAACTCATTAAATCAACATTTTTACGAAACCAAGCAAAGGCTACGCTGCCGAAAGGATATATGTTTATAATTACTGTAGTTCTTTTCTGTATTGGTGCACTATTTCATCAGTGTAAAGGGCTGCTGTTACTCGCCGAACGGGTATCGTGGCTGTCAACGTGTTATAATGCTTCACATCACAAAGCACTTAGCACAAATTTTCTTTACCGGTGGGTCATTTGCGATTTCCATAGAAAACGTTCGTTTCAAAGGGAAAAAATGCTTTACCAGTTAGAATTTTCCGAATAATCGGTTCCGGAAGCTGGTCTCTGCAACCTCACATGTCCACGACACATGCGACGTGCGTACAGTGACAATAGAAAGTTATCGTAACAAAAGGAAGCCAGTGCGAGCTTCTGCACCGTGCAGTTGCAACCACCTCCGGGATTGCATCAGGCATCCCTCTTTGGCGAATTGGCTGGTGGTCGTTGCATCTGGTTGCCTTAATTGCTCCCAGGCCTGTTTTATTCATTTTTCTTTCCCTCTCTCCCGCTCTTCGTCATGCCGGAGGCTGTCGCTCACCTTGTCGTAGTTAATCACGTTCGATTAAAAGCGTTGCCCAGGAGCGCGACACCGATGAAAATGCACCGAAGCCGGGAGATGTAAAATGGTAGCTTGCAGAGGACCAGGACAGGTGGCTAGCAAAGACCCAGAAGTCGTTATTGCTAGGAAAGGGTTGATCGTAAACCCCCTTTCACTCTCTCCAGCACCTCCGCAGAAATATCCGCAAGCGGAGTCGTTATTGTAAACTCATTGAACATAATTGCACGTTATGGACGCCCTGGACGACTTCGTTCCGAGATGGGTTCCACCGGTTTTGGACGCACAGACACGGGACAATCGCTATCAGGGTGCTTGTTTGAGCTACGCCCAGGCCTATGGACGCATGTATGAGAATCGCTCCGAGTGGAGGATCAGAGACACATCGATGGTCATGAACGAGGCTCATGAAGGGAGATGTTGTGTTCTCCCTTTCCTTTAACTTCTCGGCCTGATGCAATTTCTGCCACCGATTGAGTGAACGCGCGTCCAACACTCCCCAAACCCGGGCTGGAACTCAGATGTATTTTTTTCTATCACACCCAAAGCGACGCTTGTCTCGTAGTCCGGCGGAAAAGTGTGTAATTTTTACCTTCCCAACCGTAGAGGGGCGCTCATGGCGTCAGAATTGACAATCACCTCCGTCCAATGTTGTTCAACAAAGGCGCGACACGTGGTTGGCGCACGGTCAGAACGGTAGTTTACAAGGTATCGTAGAATCGTTATTAAACTCACTTGGGCGTAGAAATCGAAATGCTGTAATGAAGTTGTCGCCATGGCGCAAACTGGTGGAACCGTTATGAATGTCGTGATTGCAGTCGAGCCGACTCCAGACAGTTACACCGATTCCGTCGACGTTCTTTGCGGGAGATGGTAGAATTCGTTCATTCTCTTTTTCTTCACCCAAGAAGTACGAAGTCGGTGACAACCATTTAGTGGTAAATGGATTCATTTGTCCCCGTACCAATTTTTACTCCTCCCCTCCCTCTTCTCTACTGTCGCCCTCTCGCTTGCCTTCGATTATCGAGTCGAGTCCAAAGGCAGACGAGTTCTCTCCAAACCGTATCTTTCCACAGACGTGGACGTGGCAGTCCCTCCAAGGACGAACCGGTCGCAGTGGTCGTTTGCTTCCGCGCTGTCGGGAAACTACCAAGGTCACTATCGTTTATTGGCAGGGCGTGACTTGCGGGAGTTCGAGATGGAAAAACTAGGCAATCGGTGGCTGTCTTCAGTCGCTTCCTTTATACCTTTACAGTCATTTACTGTTAAAAAAATATACGCATACCCACTCTCTTCACCAACGTCTCGGTTAAGGTGTGGCATGGGGAGGCCCGTTGGCAAGCGGGAGGGGTTGATTGATATTAAAAGTTTTCCATTTTTCTCGTTATCGGCGGGTGGATTGGAATCGAATTGGACCAGCGTTCTAGTTCCGTGTAAAACGGGATGAAACGCCGGGCAATGACTATCCAAATTAGTGCCGGTTCGTTGGCAGCACTAGCGTTGATGAACCGTTTACCGTAATGCTCTCCTTGGGGAAACTGGCTGCCCATGGCTTCAAAAGAAATTGCACAAAAACACTCAAATTTATCCCTTTTGATGAATTCCTCCACAGAGCAACTTTCCTCGAGATAAACTCATAGCTTAGAACCTGCTAGTACTGTGGTTTTCTTCGTGGGCGCTTTCGATTGGGCCCCGATAAGGAGAAATGCCTGTGCTTTGTAGCTAAACCCAACTGCTCTCATCGTAATTCCGCTCCAATCCCGGGCGCTTTGGTTGCACAGTGTAATCCTTAGCGATCGCATAATTCCTAACAAATGTTTGATCAGTAATCAGGAATGCAAGATGGGTGCGTAAATATGACGATAAGATCCGTAAAATGTGACAACGCAAGCAGTATCGGTCGGCTCCTCGATTCCGGGGGCCAGCCGGAAAATGCAACCTTTGCACACCAAGGATCGGGGGTTGAGTGTGGTTTAGACAAAGCTGGTTTAAATTATTGTCACTCGCTCCGAACACTCGGAACTCGGGTGGCGGGAAGGGGACGGGCTGGTAGTCGAGCAAACTATCGCTAGCACTAGATAGAGCACCAACCATCCCTCGAGCGAGCGATTGGACCGGATGGGCTACTTTGGTCCGCCCCACCGATATGTATCCACACACGTAAGGATTAAGCTTTTAATTTGCACAAAGCCATCGCTTGAATGCATAAATCAGTACCTAAAGCGGTGCCAGCGTCGCATACGAGAGTGTCCGAGAGCATAGGGATCAAACCAGGGTGGGGGCCGAAGGTCCGCTCTTGACGCACACCATTTCTAGGATGAGCCGCAGCTGGCACACATGCATCTTTTCTATTCCGCTTTCCGGCTGGGTGGCGCTGGCCGACCATTACCTCGTTCCATCCAGGTTCTACACTGCGTTGCGTTCTTTGCTGCCCCTTTCGGGAGGATGTGGAAAAACGGAGTGGACCGTAAGTAGCACTCGGTCACGGGGAAAATTTCTCCCCATCCAACAACGATCCGGGAGGACGTAGCGAAAGCAAATCCGTTCCCTTTCGGTTGTTCGTCGGAGGGTTTGAAATGGTTCCCTGTCAACGACGAAGGATCTCACACTTTGAATCAACAATTTAATGCCCTCCGCATGCCCCCGTCCCATCGGGGACACCGTATTTGTGCACGCGTCGGCTAAACACATGCACAAATGGGAAGCCCACACTCACATTTCGCATCGAAACCACAATATTCCACTCGAATACTGGAGGGGGGCTGTATGGGTGCCCTGTGTGCTTGTCTGGAACCTTGTTTGCGCGGGGATTGTTAATGCTGTTTATGAATTCTGCCTTTTCCCCCAAACCCACCACCTTTTTGACACATTTCATCGCACCACTCTGTCGGCCGTCGTCGCCGTCGGTCGAAGGATCAGCTAAAAGGAAAAGTTCTACCGGACATTGCACTTGATTGGCCCTTGTCGAGCCGTCCGATGCTCGGCAAAGGCATCGTCTTTGTATTACTTCCCTGAGATGGGGGCAATCTTGCAATAATGTTCTTACTTTGTTCCCTACTTAGTAAAGCTCATAGGACGTTGTTTGGGTTTTAGTTGCAAGACAAACTTTTTACGGTCAGTGGAGTTTTGTGCAAAAGAAACTAGGTTTTTTGATAACTATGTTATGTATTATAATATTTTACTATGAAACTTATGATTCGTTTAAGGATTACAATTTCGTTAAAAATTTTGCGCTGAAAACCCTTACCAAATTTGTTAAAAATATACAAAATATGATTTAGCGCGCCGAATTGTTCACGTACTTTTCCAGCGTAGTTTAAAAGATAAAATGAAAAGACTCTTTCGAGGATAAAAAACGAACCCATATTTCTGTCAACTCAACAAGTTCAGGCCAGGCAAGGCGATGTTTACAAAAATTGGTTTACATCTGATTTGGTTGGCGTTTTGCGTGCGGCTGATTGAATTAGTGACACTTGAGGTAAGGTTATTTTCCTGTCGCCGTCGGAAAAGCTGTGTACGCCACCCCGGCGGTGACCTTGTGACCAAACCAAAGTTCGGTCGGGCGGTACGAACCTTTCACAATCATGGTCGCAAATTACGTTATCATTTTTCAGTTTGCCCTCGTGCGGCCGAACCATACCTTTCCGGGTCCGGTTGTTCGCGTAGCCGGTTTTTGACGTGTTTCTATTCCCCACGCGCACCACTCATCTGTGGAGGGCACGATGGACGCAAGGCGGTGGTGTTGAACAAAAAAGTGGGCCTAGACGCATGGGGAATATGGTGAAAATAGGATGACATTAGAAAATAAATAGAGATTTCCAGGGAAACGATGCTCGGCAGTACTGGGTCGATTCCATCAGTACCAAACATATTAAAAAAGAAGCTCTAATGTATTTATTGAAGAGTCTTAGTTATTTTCCAACGGAATGAAGAATGGTCAGCTTTTCAAAATAAACTTGAATTGAAGTTTTTTTTATGAGTTCAAAGGAAGCTTGATTTATGAAATAATTTTCAGATCGCGTTCACCAAGCGGTAAAAAACTGTGGGCATTTGCAAAGAGAAAATATCTTTGTCTGTTCTTTCTTGACTTATACCAAACCAAAACGGAAGAGATCCGATTCACATGGCAACGCCGCTACCCACTTAGTGGAAGGAAACATGAGATCAACAGTTAAGTAAGCGAAAGCATTGGACCAGAATCCACCCATTCACCCGGTGTATATGATGTGAGGAAAATGTAATCAGACAACCCACCGGGTTTGGTCCGGGCCGGGACCCGGGGATCCGCCAGTCCCGTGCCGGAGAGCCAAGCGTCAAATTAGATTTCCGATGATGGGCGAGTATTACCGCGGCGAGAATACACATCAGCCAGCGCAGCGCAACGTGCTCCAACGCCCTGGTGCCATCGCCTCACAACTCTGCTGGCACAAAGGGAAAGCGCGTTCGCATCGGCCAAGTCCAAGTTCTCCTTCCGCCCTCGGTTTAGAAGTTATGCCGCCGATCCGTGCCGGGTAGCGGAAGGGAAAACTCTCGCCCCGAAGGGTATCGCATTTCCCGGAGTGTGCGCCCTCCCTTTATTCCTTGAGGGTGGAGTTTCATTCGTTTCGACGGCGAGCTACTAGTCACAGTTTATCAAAAAACTCTGGCACGTGAGGTTTTTCGGTGCGCTATGCCATACTGCATACCTTGCCTAGAGGGTTGGCGTTTTCCAGAGGATGGAGTGGTTGGGTCTGGAAACTGTGGGAGAATTTTTCAGCCTCGTGGAGCTGACCGCTGACCGACGCCACCGGACAGCAACAGCTGCCTCCGCCATTTTTGAAAGGAGGGGTAAGGTAAAGTTGCGTCCGGAAATAAATCAAAGTCAGCGAAAGTTCCGCACTCAATAAACATTGCACAACGTCAGCCGTCGACGGAGGGTTGGGGGGGTAGAGAAATGTTTGTCGGAAGCTACGAAGTGGTAGAAAGCTAGCACACTTCCCCATACAAATGCGCCCGGTACGGTAGGCCATAGGATTTCGGATGGATACCATGCAGAACCCCGGTTTGGTGGAATCCTTGGAGTTTGGAGCTGCTCCAACGCCTGCAAACACTGTGTGCATATCGCTCCAGGAGATGTAGCAAAACCAACGCCTGGCCTTTGCAGCAGCACACAACACACAACAAAAGGGGCCACCGGGAGGGCAGCAATGTAAGCAGCAAAGAATGTTACACTGGAACGGTTGTAATGTTACTCGAAACATTTCGTTACTAACGTTTCCTAGCGCGAGCAACACTGGGAGCGACGAACAAAGGAACCTGGGCGGGGGACAACAACACGTGGCGCGTGAGTTGCATAGAGTAGCGGCGGTTGCAAAAGAAGCAGCGTCCTGAACTCGGCCACGACAAATAAACATGTTTTTACACACCCGCACACTTCGCAGGAGCTGGATCCCCTTCGCCACCAACGAACCGGTGGCCTACAAACGTAACCTCCAAATTGAGTTCAATGTGGCGTTCATCAGCGCCCAGCATCCACTAAACGGTCCCACTAGTTTACTGTCGCATTGTGTGTGTGTGCGCGTGTCCTACACCGACCCGGGCGATTGCTGCATCGGTCTTTTTCGAGCCCAATTTTCGCTCGTCATCACCGTCATCGTCGTCGTCGTCGTCGTCGTTGTCCTCGTGTGTCCACACGAGGCCTATTGTTCCCGTTGTTCGTGGGCCGTCCTTTTTGTGGCGGCAGCAGTAGGAAGGTGTGAGAGACCTTGATAACCCAGAAATGTCGCAAATGAACAACGACATCCTGCAAACGGCTGTATGTCTTGCCTGTTCCTGTGGCCATGGGGTTCGGTAGAAAACCTTGAGAGGGTGACGCTAGGCGAGTGGAGTTGGTGTAAAAAGGCCGGCATCCCGTCACCGACCGCAGCAGGCCGCTGGCCAACGGCTAGAGTAGCCAAGAGGAAACACGGAAGCCCAGACGTGCGCGCTGACGATGAGGTTCTTTTGTTCCGGAACTCGCTCCGAATCCCCTTCGCCGGAGAGGGATCAGCGAAGACGGCCTGGGCAATGACGCCTTTTGCCACGTGTCCTCTGGCATTCCGGGTCGGTCGGTCGGTCCAACCTGTGCCTTTCATAGCTGCAGCAACCGATGCCCAAAGTAATCATACTAAGCGTGTCGAGCGCGTTTGGGATTTTGCGCGCCGACCTGCTGAAGGCTATTCAGGGGTGGGGGGGGGGGACCCTCGGGGAAGGATGAGTTGCTATAAATTATTAGATGACTCGGTGACTGTGGGCGCACCGTGGGCATTATGGCAGGGGCTTTATGGTCGCCGCGTCTACACAAGATAGTGGTAGCAGTTAATGCCGCATGTCTACAGTGCGGTGCCGAAAAATCCTGGCTACCGATACCGCTTCCATAAGCACACAACCACGCACCAGCACACATACTCCGGTTGCCATCCCGGTACACAAGTCGGTCTAATATTCACGCTGAAAAGTTAGTGATCCCCGTGGGAACAAACGCGTAGTCTCGAGCTTTAGTTTCCTCGTGTACAGTGCCTTTCTGCGGTTATCTACCGGTTTTGTTTGAACGCGGCATCGTTGTCGTCGTCGTCCTCGTGTTTCGGTGAAATGGTGAAAATGATTCCGGATCGTATGTCGTAACAGGCCCCAGCGTACGTACAGATGGTGGCTGCAGTCGACCGAGTCATAAAATGAAGCCCATCGCTTTGGGCCAGTGGGTTTATCCGGGAGCGTACAAAGAAGGGTATCTGGTATAGTGCGGCTTTTATTATGCTTCCTGGCTTTGTGAGATAGTCAAGTAACCTTCGATAGGGATAGTCAAGTGACTAAAATTTGGTAATCTTGACAATCCCAAACTACCAGAATCAATAACTACCACAATACTATACGCAATTCGCAGAGGTATAGCCCGTACTTACATGATAACTGCTGTTGGCTTTGAACTACTTGCAAAGGTTAATGTTAAACAATCTAGATCGACTCTATAGAATTCAGATAGTTTCATGGATATCTACGGAACTTAAAGTCCATTCAGTTCTGGCGAACATTTTATCCGTCGCGCAGACCGAACTGTTGATGAGTCTATCAAGGTCCTGCAAAGGTCCGCCTTGACCGAGACCATCGGCATACTGTCTTCCGCTTCGCCGACTGGTTCTGGAGCCTTTTTGGCCCGACTAGATCCAGTTCCCAAAAGCTGCCCCACGCCATCTTCTGTGGAGTCACCAAAAAAGGGTACTCCTAAACATTCCCGAGTCGACTGCGGACGTGACGAATGTCATATTCGTGCCGTGCAGTCATTGAAGGTCAGTGGTACGAATGCGAACCCTTGTGCCGTGTGGTATTGTTACCGGTGTTTTTTTTTTTTTACTCTTTCCGGTGCTACCTACCAGTTTTCACTGCTACGCCATTGTCCAACGGTGCACTGGTGGGTCCAAAGGTGAACGGGATTGATCGGTCCTGCGACGGACGGTGCCAGTTTTTGCGCAATTGCTCAACTGAGGGCTGGCGGAATGCCTCGGACCAGTTGGACTGGTCCCGTCGTCGCGTCGCAGTTGATTACATAGATTACCGAGGGGTTGCGTCGCTTGGTTCGGAGTTTGCTGGCGTTTTCATCTTACTCTTCCTATTACGCGGTTAATGGCTCCGGGAAGGTTTCCATTATCATTATGTTACGTCGCGGTTCGTTGGCTGGTGGGGGGACATTTTGTGCGTCCTAGGTGGCTGTCCACTACAATGTAGGTAATTATACAGCCTTGGCTAGGCAGGTTTGAGCATAATATTTTCGTACTTTCGACGAGCTAGAAGCAGTAGGAGAATAAAGAAAACACTTTGCTCCAAACACTAAACATTAATCAATTTATGAGCTTCAAAATATAACCTCTGCCGTTGATGACGGGCTTAAAATTGAATTTTAACTGGCCCACAGTCCGAAGGATGCTTTGAATTTATTTCCCGGTTTTAGTACACTCGCAGGGTGCCACCATGGAGGCAAAATGCTCCTTGACGAGTTGGGAATAAAAATGCACCCCATTAAACATTCAACACTTTTGTGCTTTCCTCGTTTGATTGGACCATTTCTTTCCTTCATTTTAAACGCTACCTCCACATCGATCGAAAACACAAACAGCTGTTCTTGCTAGGACCCGATCCATGGGGTGATCTTCGGGTGACTTACATTTTTACGAGCTGTCAAAGTACATTAAGTACCGCGTCACCGTTTTACGGTGCCAACCCAATTGATAAGAATGGCGCCGTTATGTTTAACGCCGTCGGTTTTCGATTTTAGAGCAACTAAAATAAATTGACATTCAAAACCGAAAAATTTAAGGACTACAAACTTCATAAACTGTTGATAAACAAAATAATTGATAGTTTTCGGGTTGATGAAATTTAAATTTGGCTCGTTATTCTACATAAGTTGAGGGAATATTTCAAAAGTCTAAAGAATATTTTCAATCGGTAGAGAGAACGTTGCAATCATTTAGGGGTATATGTCAGACAGGTAACGGAAAAATGAAAAACACTCTGGACAGTTATGCATATCGGTTGAGGGAGCATGTTGTCAACCTCACAAAAATCCTCGTTTGTTGTCAGTTGTTTGGTTATTTGATTCGTGCCGAAACTAACTGCGTTTGCATTGGAAAAGTGAATTAGTTACAGTGTATTTTTACTCAACTTTCGATTATATTGAAATTTGTACCTTCGATTTTTACGTCCACGAGTTTACATTTGTTTCTCAAGCAAACGGATTCGGTACGATTAACGAGGAGAACCATCGAATGTTATACGTAGACGGATCGGTTGTTTGACAGAACCGTAACAAGATGAACTAAAGAAGGTGTAAAATAGGTGAAAGGTTTTGTATTGTAGATGAAAAGATTTTTATTGATTGAAAACAACGATTTTCAAATTTGTTTTCATCAATAGCAACATCATTTATTAACAGAAAACGATGAGTTTTGTGAAGTTGGAAGCTTGCTCATCCAAGCGATACAAAATTTCCCTAGTAGGGTTGACCGATTCCCATGGCTATTTGTCACATTCCCCTGTAAGATTGCAAGGTTCTCCGTTGCGTCTGGAAATACCCCCAGTGTGGATGAAACTTTCCTTCTACCACCTAAAACATTCCATTGTAGGGATCGAAACCCTATATTTTTAATAAATAAAGTTCTAAGCATTGTAGGACAGGCGATGAAGTTTAACTTCATTCCTTCACAGTTTTTAATTACCGTTTTCTCCTTACTTTCTTGATGGGTTTTACACTCGGCTTTGTTTGATATAATCTTAACGCTACTTCGTTGATCAGAACGGTGATCTCTCAATTAAATACACATTTTGAAGCACCCGGGTTGGGTTGCGTGAGCACGCAAATCAGCACCTGTCGTGAAACACGGTCACGGAACCAATGTAATCAAGTGCATCAAGTCAACCACCGTCAACGTTGCTGGAGCGAAAACAGTCGCTTCTTGACTTGGCTTGGGTTTGCCTCTCCGTACTGGTGCAGTCAATCAGTCAGTCATCATCAGTCCCATCGTGTTATGGCGCGAAGACCCAAGAGAAGCCACTCGAGGTGCGTTTGCTTCGAAGATTCGAGCTGGTTTGAATTTCGCCCATCTTCAATCATGAACCCTGACGTTGCAACGCTGACGATGGGAGCCACAAGCATCCGGTTTTGTTCCTTCCTTACCCAACCGTTGGATGAAAACCTGGACATACAGATGAACGGGAAGGGAATTACGTAGACGTTGGTGGGTAAGAGGGGGGAATAAACTACAAGAGAGAAACTGGTAGAATGGTAGTCGTGTCCGTTATACAGCACCTCGGGGTGCACTGCCTCGGTACCTTATTTGCAGTGCCAGTGTAGAAATTGTTAATTTTCTGCTTGAAAAGAACCACCAACGGTACGCATCCCGCAAGCTCTACGTCCTGTGCAGGCCAACGCGGACGAACCGAACCGTAACAGCCATCGAAAGCTCGAACGATGCTCGGTGGAAGTGCATCGACCAAGAGAACATTCGTCTGCACCGGCACGAGCACGAGCACAGGACACGAAGGAACTATTATTAGTGGATTACTGAAGATCATCGTCCTTCAGCGTCATCGACAAAGGCGTAGTTATGATGACCGGATGGCCCGACCACCGGAACGGGCACCAGAACCGGGAGGGATGTTTACCGAACGCTCCTTGGCATGCTCATGATTCCGGGAATGGTGGCGCTAGTGGAGTGGCATCCGGAAGTGGCCAATAGCCTGACGACGAAGAAGGTTAGCAGTGCGGTGGTTTGGATTTGGGTCGTAATCCTAATGACAGTTATCGGATAATGAATCGTAGATTACATCGAACAAGAGTCATCGATATTCATACAAATGGGTTTTCCTTCTCGGTGCCGCAAGAACTTCCACCCCGACGTCTCCACATCCCGTCTTTGCCGGAAGAAGATCGATCGAAGCAGGTCAGGTTGGAGATTTCTGCGAACTTTCAATAATTAGATTGTTCCAACGGTGCCGAACGCCCATCAAAAGGGCTTAGTCAAAAGTAGTTCTAGCGTAACCAAATCCTGCCACGAGCACGGCTGTATGCGCATACATATACCCCGTGCGGGTGAAATTCAGGCCCCCTCGGAAAAAGTTTCAATTTCACAATCAGGGTCGGAAAAAATTGCCGCACTTTCTTTCAACCTATTTAACATTTCTTTTCCTTTTTTCCAAGCCTTTTCCACTCGTGCAGTGTCAATTTCGGGACCATCTTCATCTTCGTGAAAAAGTTTCTCCCGGAATTCGCGACCCCGCTCGTGGGGGTGGGAAGGAGGGGGAAAAGTTTCCAATCGCAAGGCTCCTGAAGCGTATCGTATCGGTTTTAGGCGATCGATTCCATCAATTTGGTCGCCCAACTGGGCGGGAACGCCATGGGGTGCCATTTCGTTTCGCCATTCTTCTCAAATTCCACCACCACCATCAATCTCCTCCCCGCCAGCCAGTCACGACGCCACATTCCCATCGTTTTGTCATCTTCGGGAGCGTCCTTTCCACACGCCCGACAGTATCTAATTGAAATCGCAAGAAATCCCGACCCGGAGCAGTTTCCCGGAAACGTCCGGAACGCTCGTATTCGTGCATAGTGTTCGACAGTGATGGGTTTACTTAGCCCCGGTAGTACGTAAATTTGCGGAATAGAGTGCGTTCGGCCATTTGAGGAAAACACTACTGCAACCAGGTCACTGTTGCAGTTGTTTTTTTTTGGATAACCTGCAGTACGGTGGTTTCTGTATGTACTAGAAGAACTGAGAATACGCTGGCATTCCTCAAATCAATGTCCCTCTATTTATTGAATTTTAGTCGCTAATGTTAGATTTGTTGTAACTTTTTATTGTGATTATTATCACTTACGCAGTACTTATAGCTAATTTAGATTTTAATTCGTAAACTAAACTTGTGTGATTTACAAAAAGGATTATCCAACACATTATGTTAGGTAAAGGCTTTTATTTAAAAATATTCACATTTATCAATCATGGCAAAACCAGTGTAAATTATGCAATTTCGTTGTGCCCATTTCCTAAGCCCATTTTTTTCACCTAAGATACATTCAGATGGATTTATGAATCTTTAGAGATTCGAATCTTCAAACCTTACTGAATCTTTCGAAACCTTTATGAATCTTTCATGGATCTGTCACGGATCTTCACGATACTTTCAATGGTGTGGATCATGCGACCCAAAAAAAACCGGGTCCCTCTACCCAGTTTTACGTCTCTCTTCCAAAGATTGAAGAATCTCTAAAACACAAAGAATCATTCAGATTCATCAATTTGGATCTGAATTACACAACTCTAGTGAAAACTGCCCGCTTAGTACTCATTAATGTGTTAAAATAAAAAAAAAAATAATTGAAGTAAAAATTACGCATCAGATTGCGACGATAGGTTTGAAAAATATTGTTCTTCCAATACACAGCAAGATGACTTACTTAGCAAAATACTGATTCAATTCATCCACACATTGTTTTGAATCAGTGGGTGACCAATTTAATAAGGATGCCATCGTTTCATCGTTTCAACAACAAAGCGGTGCTTCTACGTGTGCATGAAATCCATACGTCACATTTATTGGTAAAATAAGTTCTGATTTTTGCTGCACGAATTCAAACGTTGTTTTTTTTCTGCGTACATGAATAGCTGGTACAAGCTTCATCATCTTCGAAATGGAATCAATTAACAATATAATTGGCGGTTGTGTTCAATATAAACATAATCAGCAATTATGAGTTCATAATGTTGTTTCTTTCATGGCCTTAGTTGAGGCTCGTCAAATTATATCATCTTAGTGCGAAGAATTTATTTTTCAAAATATTTTTTTTTCTTCAAATGCACGATAACGTTGGCAAACATAACGCTGTTATTCAACATCGTCGTCCTTGGCACGGTGTAAGATGAGTAGTGAATTTTTCTTCTTGTTTTAATTCGTACCCTGCAGCTTTTGCTTGGTGATGGTGAATTATTTTAGACACCCGCTCCAACACCCCCCCATCGGGTTACCATTCGGTATCAAAATGGCACAGGAGCGACAGCGAATCGCAAAACACGCAAAGTGACTCGTGGGGACTGACTTCGCGCTCGGCGCCTACTTTGCTTGCCTTCCGGTCGCCCGCGCTTTCGCAAAACACTTCTCCGAAGGCATCCGCTACGGGGACATCCATTTCCCGTTCCAGCATTCGAGTGAGCTTGTCACGGAAAGCCACGGAAGCAGCGAAGAATTGGATACATTTCAGCGAGTGTATCTCCACTCCGCTTCAGCCCCACATGTCCCGTTCTGTTCGGGGAGCGTGGATTGAAACCGCACAGCCATCCCACCAGTCGATGCCGAGGGACAAGGACGATACTTTGCGCTTTCTACAACGTCGGTATGGATGGTTTTGATCACTTAAGTGATCCACCGCTCCTAGGTGGATTTATCACTGCCAGGCATCGAAATGCTGAACACGACACCGAAGCCGCGCCGGATAGCGAGAAGTGCATTTCGGCAAAATGGCGCCCTCCTTCCCCTGCCCATACCAAACTCCGGAGTGTTTAGTGCGCTCCCACACAAAGGCAGCGGCAAAAAGTGTGCGCTTCCGGAAAAGGGAAGAGTGAGTGATTGTTTGCAAACCGCCGCGCACTCACCAACAACGGACGACTTCTTCGCCCCGGACGAAAAGCCTTACGGCGTGCGCGGCGTTCTTGCCATTCTTTGACTAGTGAATTTTCACTCGGAACCTCAAGCAAGAACCTTAACCAATGTGTACGTGTGCGTGTGTGTGTGTGTGCCTATGATTGCGAGGAATGTATGCGTTGTGTGTAGGGACACGACACGGTGGTGAATTTGATAAATATTTGATCCAAAACCCAAGATCGAACTGCTCGCCGGGAAAACGTCGTACCGAACGTCGCCGGATGAGCGCGTCTCGGGTCGGTTCCCCTTTTTTCCCAAGGTAGACCCGTTTACCTTCACTTAGTACTACGGTACACACGGTTCGCAACACGGTTCGTTGCCTTTCGGTGAGCAATGGCGAGGGATTTTCTGCGCGGGCAAACAAGCAAAATATTTCCCCAAAAATTCTTCCACCGTGGAAGGTTCGTGCTCGGAAGGAAAGTTTTCGAGTGATCAATCGAATTCTCGGTGCCTTCTCGTTCCGAACATCGTGTCGCCTCTTTAGAGGAAGGCCGATAAAAGCACGTATGCGTGTGAAAATTCATCCGCAAAAGTCGATGAAAAGCGTACCAAACGGGCATCCTAAACGTCGGTTTTGGGGGCGTGTTGCCTTCGCATCGAACGCAAGTGACAAAACAATTACCAAAGCCCGTGGTCTAGCTTAAGCCCAGGGATGGGGGATGTGGTCGAACGGGTGACATTTTCGTGCAACAAACGTTTCGAAATGTGTCAGAGAACGTGTCAGCTCCGACAGCGGCTGGCAGCGTAGACAAAGTTTCTAACAACATGTTTTTGTTTCCCTTTCGTTCCAGGTGAGCAAACGGACCACGTCTATATGGAAGGCTTCGACTGAAGCAGGCTGAAGGGGAACAATAATCAAACGTTATCGTAAGGTTTTTCATTGGGGTATTGAGAACCAAAAAAAAAAAAAACAAAATCGAGTCGATCACCCACTTCGACATGGTTTTACGTTCTGTTGCTGACACATATTTAAATTCAATTTTACATACTCTTCTCATTTTGTTCCATTTTTCTAATGAATCCTAAAACTAATCTTTAATTTCTCCAGAAAGCACAAGTGAAGCCGGATTATGTAGTGCAGGGACTGGCAGACAAAATGAAATAGTTTATGAAAAAAGTCTGTCACTGCTAAATACTCATCATTAATCTTAACATTTTCAATCCGATATAGTAAGGAACGTTTCTAATTGTCTTTGCAAAATTTTCTCTTGGAACAGATAAAGTTTTAATCCAGTTTGCAACTCTTGTTCAACATAAGAGATTAAAACAAACATGTTTGCTATACAATCTTCCGTTTTGTTAAACACAATTTTTTTAATTGCAAACAATTTTTACGGCTGCAAATGAAAGACTATTCTTGATTATTAATTCTCAGATGTTTGTAGACTTTGAGAATTACGTCACCTATTTTTGCTTTATCTTATGTTTCCTTTTGACTGCATTTTGACCAGAGATAAAATAGTTTAAAAAACGTACATTTAATGACTTGTTTTGGATTTCAATATGAATCCGCATCAAACAGCTGGACCATATGGAAGTCTTATGTTTCATGTTGGAATGATGTGAAATTTTTTTTCTGTAACTAAATTGATCGATAAAACGAGTTGTTTAAATCAATTGATAAAATAAAATAAATATCGCATCAATCCAGCTCTACCAAAATAATTTCCTGGAATTAAAAACTCATACTCGTTTCGTAAAGATACGGCATTGTTTCTTACCGATTCTACGATTTCGTTCGCATGCCTGCTTCCGAACGAAGCCAGAAACCATATGCTTTATGAATTTAACGATACGGCACAATCGGACAAAATATACTGCCACTTGGAACAGCCTTCAACCGACCAATTTAGCGCAACTCATTCGTGAAAGCCACCGAACCACAGTGAAAGGAGCAAACAATGCTTGTTTAAATATGCATTACCACTCCCGGATTGTGTTGTCGATTACATCGAATTGTTTGTCACTGAGCCATGAAACATTGTCTAATCACCAGCGCACACAAAGTCGCGGTATAACCGCCACCACCACCACGCCACACGTCGAACGACGGTGGGGTATGTTTCTTCCGTGTCCGTGCGATGGAGTTGCCTGGTGGCTCACGAGTCGCAGCAATTTTCCCCCATTTTAAGCAACCCCATCGCAATCTCGCGTGATCACTTGGCTGGTTTCGTATCGGGGGCTGGAAATGTGGATGCTGGCTCACCACACCCACACCACCACACGCCTCAGGCCTACAACCGGAGCCGCCTGGTTTGGTTTACATTTTCGAATGTTTCACTTCGCATCAACACAAACCACGCTCGTTTGGCGTCGCCCTGACGAAGACGGCCACGTATTCAGTTTCGTTCAACGTGAAGAGTGCCTTTGTTCGTATATGGATTGTATATAAATTAATTCATAAGTGACAGTCTTTACGCCTTGCTTCATCTCTTATCTCAAAACAGTAGACACACCTTGCCTTCCCTTACTGCGTGGTTGGTGGAGAAAATGTTACATTATCGTGAAGAGGTTTTTACGTGAAGACAACACTCTCCCGGCGATCAATAACGGGATAAAAGGGGTGGAATAATGTTGTACTTTCTAGCACGGCCAGAAATTTCGCAATCATACCTTCCACCCAAAATGTGTTTTTTGCTGTCTCTTTTATACATGTTTTATAATCACGTTCGAATCGTTTTTGTTCCCTCCGTTGAAGAAGGCAAATAATGCTACGCGAGTACTCTGGTCACTTCTTACACGGTCCCTGCCGCTCATTATCATTATCATTTGCGTCTACGAGTTGCCCATTGCGTATGTGGTTCCCTTTTCTTATGTTGCAATCACACGTATGGTGAGCTAAATTGGCTCAATTATTAAGGTCCGACGATCATTTCACCCACTGTTTTGGTGGGCAAACGGCGGTAGAAACCTAGCGACCGTCTGGGTAATGTTCTCCATGGCAAGTAGTTCAATTACCCGCTATCCCTATCACCGTACCGTCTAAATAGTTCACCGCGCGAAGAGAGAAAGAGAGAGAGAGTAATGTGATACAGAAATGTTTTAAGCTTTATTTAAGCTTCATTAAGAGGACAGGTTACCGTGTTTGTATTCTTTTCCCTCCACTACTAACGGCTCTCCTGCATCTCGCGCCTGGCGCAAAAGTTCCAATCGAAGCCGAACCACTTCGCACCGGTTTCGCTAGTGCATCGCCATTCCAACGCTTGGGCACTGTGAAGGACGCGAAAATGGGTTTCCTTTTACCCGTCGACTAATTGTCCGCCCGGTCGCGTCGTGCGCAAACGGCGCTCGGTTGCAAACCATTATGCAGCAATTTCCTTGCAAGCTTCCACTGCCACCCGGTTCCCCGGGTTTACTGCGTGCGCGCGCGAAAGCTGGAATGTTTACAAGGTCAGCTTACATCGTTGCTCTTGTGTTTCTTTCCCATCGTCATCGTTCGTTATTGACATTCTTTTTTGACCATCTTTGGCAATCTCATTTCCATCCTAGGTGGAATTTGAACCCAACCAGTTGTAAAATCTTCTGTTCGGTCCTTTGACGCACAATTAAAAAATTTGAAGATAAAAAAAAGAGCCGAACGAAATTGCTATCATTTTTGCGTGAGCTCACATTTGCACAAATTTATCTAGGCTAAGCAATCGCGTTATTTGAACCTTTAATTTACAGAAGGTTTAAGGTAAAACTATTAAATCGATCTTAGTTTTGGTAATTCAACCATTTATTTTAATATTATTTAATGAGATTTCTACTAACAAACGATATGAAAAACTAGTTTATACCCGTCTTTATTGGGTGAGCGGGTCAATGTACACACAACGCTGCAATGTATTCTGACACGCTCGGTATCTGACCGGGTATGCAAATTAGTTTTAATTAAAACATTGACTCAACGCGCCAACGTCAAGCGCCAGCATCGGAGGCGCTCGGACGTGGAAATGGAATTCCTGGAGGAGTAAAAAAAAGTTCCAACCTACAGGAAACAGGAAGGAAACATCTTCTTGAGCGAAGCGAAAGAAAAAGCGGTTGTCTAACGCAACTAGTACACGTGGGGGTTAAGGCGAAACGTTGATGAATCGTCTTTTGGAGGAAGCATAGCGTATAATTTCACCAGAGCTTCATTGGTGTGTTTCTTCTTAGTGTGAAATTTGATTTCGTGTTTAAGATATTATTCATTCGCATGCGGTACGAATGTATCGTTTTGTGAAAATTATCGTTAAATCAGTATAAGTTCTGATCATGCAATCTTGATCAAAAAAGATATATTGAAATTAAATACGCTGAGATGAGTTGAACGGTTTTCCTCCGGACAACCGCACCATAATTTGCATGCGATCCGCTCTCCCTTCTCTCCCTTCTCTCTTCTCTATCTCTCCCCTTGCCTTTCCACAAAGCGTTCCAGCGCATGAATAAGAATGCAGAATGAATTAATTTATATTTATGCGACACATAAATCATTCACAAATGAATCGTTCCTGCCTTCCCATTGCGCCTATTGCGAATCATACTTGCAAGTGAAATGTTTCGTAAACAACCATAAGCCGTGGGAGTCCGATCGAATGGACATCTTGCCCAACCCTTGCTCCGGAGCCCGACCGGCGAGGTTTTCCCGTTCATCCCTTCACTGGGCAA
This sequence comes from Anopheles coustani, assembly GCF_943734705.1. NCBI lineage: Eukaryota > Metazoa > Arthropoda > Insecta > Diptera > Culicidae > Anopheles > Anopheles coustani. The sequence goes on from NC_071288.1 coordinate 35,664,530, forward strand.
AAGGTGCCTTGGACTTTCCTTCGTGATGCGTCTATGTTTCCGCACGAGAACACATCGGAAACACGATCCTGGTGCTGTTTTATGTCAGTCGGAAGCCTTGGATTCTTCTGTCGTTCGGTACCTGTGTGTGTGTGTTACTTGATGAGGATGCACGGATTGTGCATTCACGGCGAAACGGGGCGTTGTGGCGGGCTATGGAAGATAATTCACTTTTCAAAATTGCCCGTTTGATGAGGAATGGGAACACGACGGCACTCGTTCGTTCTACGTTAGTTCATCTTCGTTCCGCACCGGTGTTTCTAATCGTTCAGCTGTCGAATGCGTGCGGACATCGTTGCACACCTTTCCCTGCTCCGGTGCCGAGGGGAAAACGCAATTAACGATAAACAAATAATCATAAAATCACCCCATCTGGTCTCCGGTTTGCAGGACGCACGATTTCGTGTACAATATGCTCGTGCTTGGGTGCTTTTGGCACAGACACACACCCACACCGAAGGCCTGAATCGGGATGTGCATTTGTGCATACAAATTCGAAATCGCTCGAACGTTGTGAGCGACGGTAAATCCTTTTTGCTTGTCCTGCCCTGCACGTTTCATTCGCGACATGGCGCAACATGGCCGTTGTGTCGCTGAGTGTTGATTTTATTGTTGTTTCGTGTATTTCTTTTCGCCGTTTTCGATGGAACGTACGCGCACACATTTGCGTTTCACCCGCGCCGCCGTCGTCTTATCGGTTCGTGCAACCCGAGGCGAGAGTTTGTTGCATGACGCCGGAAAACCCGCCGGAAGTGCGTCACACTGGCCAATCACTGTGCACAACAAGTGCATCCGGTACGGTTGCGTTGGGTCTCGCGGGGCTGCGAAGGAAGGAAGGTGGTGCTTCCGGTGCAAGTTGAGTGATGGCGAACATATCCGGCGGCCCAGGCCGGGATGCACGCTCCGGTGGTCGGTGCTGGATCGCTGCACAGGTAATGCAATTAAAGCTTGATGCTGTTTGCCTCCAGGTCTCGCATTCGATGCCTATGGTTGTATTTCAGTATGGGTAAAATAGTACTCCATAGATTGTATCGGAAAACTAATGTATGATGCATTAAAGCATTAAACAAAACTAAATATATTAAGTTTTATTGAAAAATTCCCTCAGAGTACAAATAAAAATTTAAGATATTCTTTGTTTTAATTTTTAAAATTTTAATTTATTTTTCATTGTTCAATCATTCAATTAAGAGTAGATTTTTTTCTTTCTGAGGACATTTTCACTCTCAATTGTTGAGTGATGTTTTTTTTTTATACTATTCCAACATCTCTGTTTAACGCATAAAAAAATTCTGTAAGCATATAATTTTGATCAAAACTAGAACATACTCAAAATTATGTTCAGATCGGCCGAACCATTGCACCAATCAAAGTGTTTCATAATAAATAAGTTTTTCTCGTTGTACACATATTGACTTATCGATGCAGTAGAGGTCAGTATATTTGCTTATTATTTGATTGTTTCATTTTACATGCAAACAAATAATCATGAACATAAATCTCAAATGAAACATTTTTTTCAATTTTCAAACAAATTTTTCAATAAGGTGCAATTTGGTCAGTGACTATCAAATGGAGACTAAACGTCACAATATGCCGTATGAAAGCGAGGATATTTTTAATTATAAATAGCTTATTAGTTTTAACTATCTTCACTCTTACCGTGACTCGCTAGTCATATCACGCATCCAAAATCAATCAACCCAAAAAAACGCCTACCAATTGATTTTGCACAACTTTGAGAAAGTAATTTAAAATTTTAGCTCTCTACCAAAAGCTTCCGAGAGACGTGCCCAACAGACCGGCCCGCCGCCAACGGCTACGCTTGCCGATTATCGAATGCTTAAACTACCGGTTTCACTGAAAAGCTTCTGCAGAGAACTGAATCGGACGCCCGAGATCGCCAGAGAAACGGGCCCCGGGGCAGTGCGCTCGTTATTTGTTACGTGCCCCAGTTGTCCGAGAAATTGATGATTGAGTAATGCTCTTCTGGTGCGGAAAATTGAGCCAACTTTCGGTGGAAAACCCTCCCATCCCGGCCCGAGATTAGACGACAGACGTGGCTCAGATTCGAAGTTTGCACTGAAATGAAGTGGATAAGGCCGAGAGGGCAGGGAAGCTAGGGAACGGTTGTCCGTCCGAACATTCAGCCCGATGGTCGAGTCAAGTGGCAGTCGAAGGCTGCCGCAAGCAACACTGAACCAATGGAACCAATAAAAGAATGTTCTTGCGAAAGGACAGTGACCCGGGGTTCCAGGAGCCCTTTTTCAGATGGCACCTTCAGGAGTTTCCCGGTGCTTCCACAAAAATACAGACACACACACATACACCAATATAAACGGGCATTTATTTGGTAGTGTGTATGTTCGCCTAGCTGTCCCTACGACGCTATCATTGCGGGCGTTCACGCTGTAAAATACGTCACCCTCAACGTTTCCTCCTGGTCGTCGTTGTAGAAACGGTACGTGACAGGAATAAGAATGGGATCTAATGATTTTATTATTGTACCATTCTCCGGGCGGAACTCTTAGGACCTGCCGCATCTCCGATGGTGGCCTATCTAGGGTTACTCACGTTGAGAGTCTGGTATATAAGAAAAGGAAAACAAACGAGAAAAACCTCCCAAAGCTCCGCACACTTCCAGTAGTTTGAGCGGTAGTATGTTTCCTCTAAAAACTCGTTCGAGGGTTCGTTGTAAGTAATTCACCGACCAGCTTAAGCAGAAACTCGAGACTGCAGAAAACCCCTAGCGTTTCCATCGTGCCACGAGCCACGCACACCCCCCTCACACTCTTCAGTTCTTCGCCTCCCCCAACTGGGTTATTCAGTTTTCCTCCGAAACGAAATTGTTAGCACAAATTTGTCGCACTTGGGAAAGCATTTCGTCCCTCGCAGGCAGTCACATAATTGACTGTGAACAGGTTAGCAAATTTACAGCGTACCACCCCGGCCGGTGGGGGGGAACCTTGTGGGAGCAAGGTGGTCCTGCTTTTTCCGACTTTTATTATAACCGTCGCTTCAGGCATGGTTTGACACTTTGGAGCCGAAACCGAACCGAACATCCGTACATCCCGGCCGAACGGGAAGAAGGGTGGGTGCTGTTTGGAGTTGATTTAAACTTGTGTTCCTTTTTTGTCACCCAATCCCTTCCATCACGCCGGCTCCAAACGTGTGCGCTCGTTCGTCTCGGCTCGGCTCGGGTACCCTGTTTGCGGCAACACTTTTTCCACGAGGGGGTTTGCAATACAATCGACAATCAGGGTCACAATATTGGGTCCAGTGCAGGGGTCCCTCGGTTCGACACCATTTTTATTCGCCCCAAGCGATGAGGTTTCGGTGTTGTTCTTTTTTCCAACCACCTCTACTGCTTTCTACCGCCTCTTGGTGGCCGGTGTGAACCTAACATCAAGCGAACACCCCAGGGTGCCCCCATCAAAGTAGAACGTGCTGGCATATGGCCAGACGTACGGTGCTTAATTTGTGCTAAGCAACCGGGAGGGATTCTTTCCGGCACAAAATCTTATTCCGTTACCCCGACTCTTCTGAAGTACCGCAGTGTTGTCGAATGAAAACTTCACGGTTAGGTTTTAATCCCGCTAACATCGTGAAAATAAGTATTTAATAATGCAACCAGCATCATTCGCTTCAAACGAAACACAGCCCACAAAGGGCTTGATGTGCACCTTACGCAATAAGTCTCCCGCAAGCTTCAGAATGCCGGTGGATTAACTTTGTAGATTAATCACACGGTTTGCAAATTTTTTAAGTCGTCTTTAGTTTGCGCTCGTGCGTTCGTGTTTTTATGCTGGATATATGCTAGAATGAGCAATTTATTTCGCATTTAAATCTATTTAAAAAAAATTATTATAGACTAGCTTGACGCCCCGGCGTTACTCGCTGACGAAGGGATTGAGAAACTAATTATGGTTTTAACTAATACTTGGAAGATATTTTTGAGTTTAATAGTTACAATAACGACACATCAAAATGTTTAATATTTCATCAATTTCCCCGTAATGTACAAACCTTAGGGTAACTATGTTGGATACACCTTGACATTTGTTTACATACTTGTTTTGTTTGTGTTAGTAAAACTGAGTTTAAATTGTAAAATTTCGATGATTTTATCAAAAAAATAGTGATCAAACAAACCTTCAACAACATTTGCAGTACTTAAACTTAATGTGTGAAAAGTTTTAGAAGCGAGGGTTCAATATTGGTCGAGTTTTTAGTGTACACAGAACTCCATGCATGAAAAAAGTAAAACATGTAGTAGATTTTAATTCTATCATGCAAGTAATGCGCGTTTGTACTTAGTAGAAATATCAAGTTTAGGCCAGTTGGTTGACCTATGACATAAACTTTTGCACCAATCGCTAGGCACACATTTCGCCCTGGAAACAAAAACAAATCGAAATTTCGCCTTTGGACAATAAGTTATATATTGAGTCATTACTTACTTTTAAGCATACTTTATGATTAAATAAGCAGAAAAATGCAATTATTTGTATAATGAGCATGAAACTAGCGTTTTGATTTTTATAAGACACAGATCTGAATAAAACACTAAGAAATTAACCAACCTGACAAAATATATAGTGCCAATCAAATTAAAGAAGAATAGAATTCGTCTGATTTTTTAAGATAAACAAATAATCTTAGTAATTTTCTTTGCAACTGTTACAGTTTTCATCAATTTACAACAATAAATTAAGTAATGGTTGAATGTTATATGAACGGAAATAAACGTGAGATTTAAAATGAGGAATCAGTAAAATTATAGTAATTTTGCGCAGTTTTTATATTAAAACCAAGGAAGAAGGATGGTCTTTAACAATTTGCATAAAAAAATTAAAAAAAATAAAGTAAGAGAATTTTATAAAAAACTTTAATTATTTATATAATGTCTTAAATAAACTACATTTTATCGACTTCCGATGAAATCGAATATTATAATCCTGAAAAAGTTTCAAACCACGTTTAATGCCCTCAAAGTGAATAGCAAATCTGCATTTGAAAAGTTTCTTACGGGTTTGAAGTTGGGCCATTCAAATTCGTTAATTAGAGTAACCTTTAACGTTGTGAATTGTTGACCCTAAAGAGAAGAGCGTACCGAGCGGCAGGGAATATGAAATCATATCAACCTGTTACTGCTCCCCTGATTGATGCTTCAAAAACAAATCATCCGGAAAGCGATCTGATGCACTTTCCTGCACTTTGCACGAAAGCGCATCTATCCGTACCGTATGCCTTCGGTTGGAAACCAATTTGTTTAATATTTCTTTGCCGTGCTGTACTTACCGCACGAAAAGCTACCTTCGAATGCAGAAAGTCCACATTCCATTCAGCCACGCTCGAAAGCAAACGTCGGTCGAAGAAAAAGCAAACCGAAATGCAATCAATCATAACCCAAACGAACAAGAACGCTATCATACTCCGCTTCGGGGCGCTCACCAGAAGGTGGCGTCAGTTGTTTGTTTTCCTTCTCGCTTTCCTTTTGCATCGTTTGTCGATAACAAATCAGGATTCGGTCGAGTCAGAAGAAAAACACACACACACCTCCAACTCTCGGCGGTAGAAGCCACGGGCAAACGGACGCCTGATTATTATGGACACACGATGTGACCACAAGGAAATGGCCTGCAGATTGATTGGTAAACTTTTACCCACCGGGCGCCTCCTTCGCGCGTCGCTTCGCTCGGTGAAATGATAACCTGAATCGGACAGCATCCCGCCGCATCGCAACGACGATTTGCACGAGGGTAGATCCTGTTTATCGACCGGACTCTGTCGGCCCGTCGGTTGCCACCCGTGGCGCGAGTGACGGAAGGAGGCGTACCGTTTTTTTCTACGATGTTTGCGGAACCTGTCGGCTTCGGCATGGAAACAAATAACGTGCATAATGACAACAGCTTAAACAGTAGCAAGACAGCTGGCATTGATTGGGAAGGAGCAAACGTTTTGCGATTATGGCAGAAGAATTATCGTTTTTAAAAGACATTTTAATTTTATTACACTTATGCTAATATTTTTGTATATAAACTATGTTCAATACTAGAAAAGATAGAAGCATCACATGTTTTTTATTAATATATAATTAATCTTTTAGAGTAGGAAATGTAAGAATGAACGATTATTGAAAATTGCGTTAAAATAAACACTTAAAACAGGGATGTGAACCCAATTTCAACAATTGGATACCCAAAATTATACTTTAAATTTGCGTAACCTTTGAAATAATGGTAACAAAATTATAATAAAAACTGACAATGGATTAAATGAATGAAAATAATCTACAGTTGGGCGCCATCATGTGAAAGTTGAATGTACCATGACTGAGCTGGAACTTTCTCGACAAAGTCCCGACTAATAGAGATTTATTGCAAGCGATACGTTGTACTAATGGGCTACGCTTTATTTTTATTTGTGCGAAATTTATCTCACTTTGTCTCAAATTTTAATGAAAATTTTCACCATCCAACGAATGTGGAAAAGTCCGCTGTACATTGCGCTACAGCGTACCGAAATTGGTTCACAGAATCTGGATGACAAGGATCATGGCTCGTCGACAAAAGGCGCTGTAACGCTGGCCAGTGCAGCTTCCAATCTAGATGGACGACACAGTTTTTAATTAAATGTGATCCTTGTGAGGAGCCGGATGGCGGTCCATACCCTTCATAGACGCGGTTCGTTTCTATGGACGCGAATAGCATGACCATGCACCGTTTATGGGAGCTATACGTACTTTCATGCAAACAAAAAAAAAAAGGAAAGAAAACCACTGACCACGCAGACCGGGAAGGCTGGTGGGAAGCTGTAAATGATACAACACGAAAAACGCGTGTGCTTTCAGTTAGCGGTTCGCTAACGGGCACAGTGTCTCATTTTGTTGCACGTCAAAAATGACATGCCCTGTTCCCTGTACGTTCGACCGGTTAAAAGAATTCCCGCGAGACTGGGGCGAGTTCCGGGCAATATTTCGTACACCCACAGACCGCAGAACTGCGTGGATTCCCGCGTTGCTCTGGAAATTATGCGACAAAAACCGGGCAAGTTGGTTGCGATGAAAAGTGACTGGATTCTTTTCGTTTTTCCCTTAAAATGTGGCTCGGGTAGTGCAACAGCTGTACACTTCCGGAATGGTTGTGTATTTAATATTGTTTCAATTTTTTTTATATTTCGGATATACTATTTTGCTTTCCTAAATGCACCGACTAAGCTACGAGAGCGACAACCGTAAGCCTTAGATACGCTTCGTTTTCATAAAAACCCACTAGCCAATGTCCTGGTAATTAAATGGACCGTTTTTTTCCCAGACCCGCGCTGCACACAGAAACCTGATGCGCGCTTATCAAACGTAAATTGAAAAGAGTTTTTCCTAACGAAATTGCAATCATGGCAGGGTGCTACATCAAACGACTTACGGGTTTCGGGTTTTTACACACATTTTCCATTTCCTCTCTTTATTTTCCGTACGTGTCTCTTCTTTGCTACCCCATATGTCATCTGCAGATAGGTGAACTGAGGTCCTTTTTTCATCTGTCTGTGTGTGTACGTGTGTGTATGCGTAAGCCTCTTAATAACTTACGCCAAGTTGTCGACTGAATGTGACAATTTGCCACCATTATTACATTCCCGGTTATGCACAGCCATTCTGCAGTGCTGTCGTTGCCGGTGGTTTCGACACTGTAACCCTTTAATCCGCTTCGTGTGCGGTCGGCACTATCAATTAGTTGCCGGGCCCAGCCAGTATTAATATGGGATTGCCGGAGATCGATTGAACTACCGCTCGGCGAGCTGATGCCTTGCTTGTAATGATTGCATTTAATACCCATTACGGTTTTTACATGGCTTTTATATTCGAAACCAATAAGTAGGGGAAAGTGTTTGCGGACATGAACCACTTTTTTTAACTTTACAGAATTTGCTGCGAAAACATAGGGCAGACTATACGATAGGAAACGACGTAAATGGACGTATCATAAATGTTAGCTTGCGGCAATATTGATGAATATGTAATAAAAAAAACAGAATGAACATTATTGGATATTTCTACGGGCTGGTGTGGGCTCAAATTTGCGGGGTATAAGTATATAAAGATCCAAAATGTCTGCGCCATACGCTCCGTACCATAAAATCAATTTAAAAATGTTTCATGTGCTCAATGAAATATAAAGCAAATGCTGGTGCAAATGCATATTTCAAATCGATCGCTCTACCATAAATATTTTGTGCTATTCAGAGGCACAGCATGGGCCATTTTAATTTGCTCTGCCTTTGTGATGCTATAATGCCTTTATTGTGTATGACCTGAAAGCTAGTGTAATATCTCCAACGCACCCTTATTAGGTTCCCATTATTTTATAATGCTTTTAAAAAATCCTTTCATGTGCATATAGAGAAATGTTCCGTTATCGTAAGCATATGCAATATTCGAATCGTTTTAGATTCAATTAATGTTTGCTGTTGAACTTATTTAATTTAATATGTTTCACGTTTCACTTGCTGGTATCTAAAACACTACCACCTTTCTCAAAACAATGCACATTTGTTTAGACAATTTTAAAATTAGTAAAATTCATAAGATGTGCTCAATTGTGTTTATTCTATTTCATTTGATAAACTTTGCTGTTTAACATTCTTTACAGGGTTTGACAGGCCAACATACAACTGGGGCAACGTTCCTTCTAAATCGCACCTTCTTTCAAAACAATAACAAAATTGAAGTTCTAACGTCAACTGGGTTATCGATCAGCATCACGCTGTAACTTGACACGGAGGCCGTAACCGATCAGTGTCAAAAAGGAACTTGTCAATGAAATGAGCGTTCTAGACACGGCAGAAAATCATCACGCTTCTGATGTTTCATATTGTTGTACTTTTTTCATTGGAGTTTACCGCTGTAAATATTTTAAAAATCGCGCGCTTTTTTGTACGTTTGGTTTCACATACCTGGTGAATTACATTACATACATACTACATTACATACATACTTACATAAAACATTTGTCCGGGTTGTTCGGAACTAGGCTGACACCGGATAATCAAATTCCACGGAGAATCAGGCTTTCATACAAATGCAAACCTTCGTTTTCTTCTTCGCTATCCAACATCTCTATCTCAAGGAACTCGTTGAATTCGTTCTCACCCTCCATTGTTCAATACACAATGTAATTTCTCACTTGAATCTTCACAAGACACTTTTGCTACACTTTGTAATTCACCAGGTATGTGAAACCAGACGTACAAAAAAGCGCGCGATTTTTAAATATTTACAGCGGTAAACTCCAATGAAAAAAGTACAACAATATGAAACATCAGAAGCGTGATGATTTTCTGCCGTGTCTAGAACGCTCATTTCATTGACAAGTTCCTTTTTGACACTGATTGGTTACGGCCTCCGTGTCAAGTTACAGCGTGATGCTGATCGATAACCCAGTTGACGTTAGAACTTCAATTTTGATATTGTTTCGAAAGAAGGTGCGATTTAGAAGGAACGTTGCCCCAGTTGTATGTTGGCCTGTCAAACCCTGTATTGTCGAAATCTCATTTTTGCAGAATAATACCATTTGGTTGGTGTATGAAACGTGAAATAAAGCATATTGTGTTGGAATGACCTACATTTATTTTCTTTTCGCTTTCCATCGCTTACAGCGCTACATTCTCCGACTATTTGTGACTACATGCCCGATTATAGTGAAAGCAATCTCTAATGCCGTGTTTCTTTTAACCCGCGTTTCTTTCACAGATACCGCCTGTCCCGGGGATAAATTCCGCTGCAAAAATGGTAGGTGTATCCTGAAGCGCTGGCAGTGCGACGGCGAGAAAGACTGTGCCGATGGGTCGGACGAGGATCCGGAGAAATGCCGTAAGTAGATCGTTCCTCTTCGTTTGCTAGAACCACCCGGTAGCATCGGGTCAGTGTTCCCGATTCAGGTGTAGGCTCCCGCCGGGCGTGTGACACCTGTGACTTGCCGTTGTAGCCGTAGAATGCCTTGCTCGTCTTGGTGTCTTTACATCCTGTTGCTGTTTGCTTGATGGAATGGTTTTAGTTTGCAGCGCACTGTTTGTACAATTGCTTTTCTTTCCACCCTTTCTGTCGTACTCACGCCTGGTGCTTGGTTTCTTTCGTGCACTTGCACCCTTCTGCGCTAACACGCGACGTCCCTTGGTATGGCATGGTTGTGTGTTCGTATTGGTAACTGGGGCCTCGTAGAAACGAAAACCTGCCCCACGAACGAGATCCTCTGCTCGAGCGCTGACCGCTGCATCCCCAAGACGTGGGTTTGCGATCGCGAACCGGACTGTCCCGGCGGAACCGACGAGCAACAATGCGGTAAGTTTAAAGCGGCAAACTACAAGACAACCACCAAATGGTTCAAAAATCGACCGAAAACGTTTCAATGCTGTGTCAGTGTGGTGGGGTTTTGTCGAAGATGAAAAATCTTTCCGTCAATCACCGGGTAAGTGGCTGGGATCAGGGGCAGCCGGGATGACGGTTCTCTTCCTGGCGCGTTCAAATTACCCTAATGGTCGTCTATAACGTCGAAACACCCCCCGATACACGCTGCCGGTGACCCGTAAGATAAACGCTTCACTTGACCGACCCTCATTTAGGCTTATCCCGCCCATCGCCGTCCGAGGTGCGCGTCAGTTTTTCGACAAATTGATGGAGATCAATATCCGCCACGGTGGAGCATCCTCTGCGTACGCATCCCGCACTGGATGGAGCACCAGTCACCGTCACGCCAGGAAATCCGCAAAGCAGTACATAAACTCACGCACCTCGGCTTAGCTTAAATCACGATTCCACGAGCTTCCGGGTCGTCGGACCGTCCTCAAATTTCGACAACGGACCAGCGCAGCGCTCCGGAGCCGACCGATATCTGCTGGCAAATAAATCTTGTCCGTTTCACCTCGCACACACCCTCGTGCCTACCGGCGTGTGTATCCGGAACCGATAACCGATGTTCTCCCATCTCGTAAAAGCTCCCGTCCCGTGCTATCGTGAACCTGGGAGCTGGCGAACAAACCAACAACAACAGAAAAAAAAGTATCGCTCTAATGTTGCCTTCCAGAAAATCCCTAAGCCCCGCTGGATGTCTGTTTTTTGGGAGCTAGCCGTTAGGTGCGTCCCGGGCTGACACACTAGCCTACGGGGAAAGGGCTCAGCAATTTACCGGATGACCTTTTTTACCGATCCTTCCGACCCCCCCTTCACTTCTCTGCCCCTCCAACGCTCTAACGTTCCATGTATCGGCCAGCTCTAATTCTGAGACGGGCGTTGGGCTAAGCTTCCGTCCATACACTTCATCCTTCTTCGGTTTTTTGGCGAGGGACAGCCTGCGGCCCAACACCGAAGGGTAATCCGGTCCGGAATGTTCACACCTTCTACCATTTCCGTGACGGAATTAACGCCCGGAAGCTGCTGAAAGAAGGGGGGGGGCAAAGACAGAGTTTTGTGGTACCTCAATTCCATCCGGCATGTTGTTCTCCCGGTCGGAAGCCAAATGATGTGATGTGTAATGCGTTTCGGAGCAAAATGGAGAATTTGTTGTTCCTTAACAACCCACACACTCACACACACACAACCGTTACAACCTGGCCTACGTAGAAGAGAACTTTATCTCCCCTGTCCAGAATAGCAGAGGCGAGCATTATCCAAGGGCTGGCGAGATTGAGATGCAACAAAGTTGCCCCGGGTGTCGCGTACTTTGCAACAGTCCCCGGGAGGAGGGAATCTGGTCCGCGTTCTACGTGGCGGGGGCGGGAAAGTAAAATAACTTTTAATGGCGGCATGTTTCCTGATTATCTTTATTATATGTACTCTCAACATGGCAGCCGACAGTCAAGTGCCGGGGTGCGGGGGTGATTTGTTTGCGTGCGACACGAATTGAGCCTCATTTCGAGTACAGGTCGTACGAAGAGCTCGTTGTTTGACCGGCTGAAAAGAAACATTCCCCCGGTCATACACCGAAAGCTAACCGCCCGGGGAGCTTTTAGCCTAGTTTTATCATGTCGTCTTACGATAACGAACCGTTCCGTTTCCTTTTTTTTTATTTGCCGCCAGGAACGCGAGGTCACACAAAAAGAAACATAAAGTCATATTGTAAAGTCGTAAAAAGTGCCAACAACTAGGATCGCCAGCCGGTCGTCTTTTATGTTGGACTTGGAAAAAGTCCTGCGGGAGCTTGAAGGAAAAGCTGGCCGTGACTGGGACAGCATCACGCTGACCGCCCGAAACTGAAACCCCGTGGCAAGCTGGTTGTAAAACAGGGTCATCGGAGATGAGGATCGTTGCGCCGGCGAGGGGTTTTCTTTCCCTGGAACGGTGAAGGAAACCGTTTACGCTGGCACTCCACTACTCCCTTCGGAGCCGGTGGGTGGGGAGGGTGTGCGACGGTATCCCTTTTTTATACCCTACTCCTTTTTCAGCCTCCAACGGCGGCCTCAAAGGACGCGACCGAGTGGAGCGAAAGAACATTATAAAAGTTCTTACGGTTAATTCATCCCGGGATGGCTAGTCGTTCAACTCCTGGTTACTCTTACCCTTGGCCTGGCCGGACCGGGAGGGCATATCCGGCACGCTGGGCAACAGACGGTCCGTCATAATGGGTCGCGAATCCCTTTTTCCCGCTCGTTCGCCGTACTGGCAAAGGTCACGTGGGTCTCTGCCCTCGAGGGCTTTCGGCACCACTTCGGTCCGGTGCCCGGCCCGCTTTTGACCGATGCTACAATGTTTGCTGATAGCTGGACATTTTTATGGTTTGTAATTAAAGTTGGAAACAATCGGGGGGGAGGTGCGGGGGGAATTTTTTTAAAGTATTTGTTTCCACCCCCCTCGGTTGAATGGACCGAACAGATTGCACAACGGTTTTGGTTGTTTGCTGTTTGGTAGTATTGTCAGTTGAGAAGCTACTTTTCATGGTTTATCGTTTCATTTCCAGCTGCTGCGAGGGTGGACATCCGAGTGGTTGGTGGTTACAGATGTTGAAAATGTTCCTTAAAGTTGGTCAACATCGTTTCATGTTGGTTCCTTTTGAAGAACAAACCAAGCATAAAACTAATCAAATAAACGTGCGTGTGCGTACCTGTATGTTTGACCATTTTCTTTTTAATGTAATAACCAATCAACTCAGATGAGGAAAAAAGGATATTATAGGCACACACATTTCCTAGTAGGGAAAACGCCGGCTTTTGATTCAAATATTGACAAAAGCTCACATTGCGAGAATAGAAGTACGGCATCAAATCCCATTGATGTATAATATTTTCAAATTAAATTTCCTTTTCAATCAACTCGATACCGTCATAAAGGCATATTTTGGGAATGCAATTTCATTCTTTTTCCACTGCTGATGAACAAAACATGCAAATCCGGTCAAGAGACGTCCGGATTAGCTTTGCAACCCGGCCAGCAAGACGGACCATCGTACGAAAGCATCACATGGCGCCATTGTTTCGCATTGTCATGCGGATGTCAACTGGTGCATAGAAACATATTCGCTTCAGGGTTGGCTAATAGAATGACTTTAGGGGAAGGATGCCGCCGAGGTTGTGAAAGGATTTGTTGCGATCCCAGCAATAGAGATAAGCTCGGTTGTATGTTAATTTAACTTTCATTTCATTTGGATAACCCGGCTCGAAGGAGACACAGAGTGCAATTTCGAGTAGTGCTCAACGTACCGGAAGTTATCACAGCCCGAACGGGTTTAGGCGATGAAATATTGAAGAACCTACAGCCGGTCGACATGTATCGTCGTGGCACGCTTAGCCTAGGATAATCGAAAATCCTTACCGTTAGCAAGCAGAAGGAACATTGAGCGGCAACAAAATTGTGGCTCAACGACATTCCACTTCATGTTTACCGTAAACAAAAGGAGGTCACGCAGTAGAGTTGATTCGTTAATTATGCTGTATAATAGAGGGTAGTTTTTCTTAAATCCAGTGGGATTGGAAGCCGAATGCCGTTTAGTTCATAGAGAACAATGAATTCTGCAAGGAGTCCACCATTCGTTGGGAAGAAAATTAACATTTTCAATAATTTAACGGAGAAGTGCCTGTAGATAAACATATGTGTATTTATTACTGCACTGAATTTAAATAATCTGCAGCACAACTGACCACTGATTTATTCACAGTCTCACATGGTTTGCACAGCGACCAATACAATGGTAAACAAACTTAGAGTGGAAGAGGAATTACGAAAAATAGGAGTTGAAAGAAGGTGTGTTTATCTGCAGAATCTGGTTGTATGTATGACTTGACTAAGAGACTAATAATGTTGTCTAACAGTTTCCTCTCATTTATGGTACTAACATTTAAAATCATTGACATCTAATAAAATGGTCTCATTGTTTTTGATTCAAATCAATCCAGAAATCCAGCGAATAAACCGTACGTAGATGAAGTTAAATGTGTAATACAAAACATGTAAAGAAAAATCAAAACCAAATTGATTTATAAAACATCAATGTTTCCATGTTTATGTGGTTGAGGTTTGGTAGTTATAAGTGTAGTTGACACGTCAATAACGTCTGGTTTTCAATCTAAATGTATTCTAATTTTTTTGTGGTAGAATTTTGTAGTTAATTGTGCGTTTTTTTCATTTTCTAGATTATTAATTGCAATGTAGTGCTAGTTTACAGTAAACTTGTTTTCTGTACTGATTTCATAAATATATTAACTATCGTTCCAAATTTTCCTGCCTATCTTCATACCGGCTGCTTGCATACGTTTTTCCTTTTCCATGCTTGCCTTCGCTCTCTTTCAAGTTTCACACCCATATAAAATACCTTTTTAAATATCATCAACATAAAATACTAATTGGGTATTTCATTTCCCTTTCAATTGTAACGTTTCTACTTTTCCCCTCACGAACACTTGACTGACTGACTGACCGACCGGTTCATAATCGCGAACACGCGAACGAATACGGACTACCACAACACCCACCAACCGCAGAGACCAAAGTGTGCTCGTCGGAGGAGTTTACGTGCCGCAGCGGAACCGGAAACTGCATCCCACTGTCCTGGATGTGCGACCAGAACCGCGACTGCACCGACGGTTCCGATGAAATGTCATGCAGTGAGTACAACCGATCAATAACCTTCTCACCTTCTCCTCGTAGGTGCACGATTAATTACATTTCCGCGTGAACGCACGCAACACACACTCAAGCACACTCATACAAACGTGCTGGATAGGCTTAAGTGATTTCCAACGGGAGTCAGCGATAAGTGATGGTGTTATGGCAGGGTTTGCGTTTGATAAATGTAATGGAAATGTAAAAAAAAAACAACAGTGACAGTGTACAAACCACGGTTATAGCGGTCCGAGGCACCGCACACACATACACACATACACACTCCATTAATCGAATCAATCAATTAAAGGCTGCCCAGCATTACGTGCTGGGTTAAATCAATTTCTCCATCGCAGAGTCACCCTCCGGCGCGCCTACTCGTGCGGGAAGTTTGAATCAATTTTCGGTTCCGTCCACACTCCTGGCTGTCCGGATGATGAAGAGCAGGGGGCGTGGGGTGGACAGGTCGTGTCGCATCATCGCGGCGAATCAATACCGGGATGCATAAGATAATTTAATTGAGAGGCATAAGTTTCACCGCCGGATATTGCGTCCGGCGCGGTGTCACGAGCTCGGGATGTCAATGAGCGACCCGGCGTCCAATCAATCGCCCCGGCGTCGGTCGTCTTGCCCCGTGGCGCATCGTCCAGCGGCTTAACGATCGGGATCGTTTCGACCGGGAGGCTGAAAAACCCGGGGGGGATCACGGTTGGGAACCCCGAGGCGTACGTGATTGGAAGCTAAACATCTCATTTACTTAGACGCCCGACCACCCTTTTGCCACTCGACTGCCGAAGGGTACTGGAGCGCCAAAAACAACGTTGCGTGGCGCATTAGCCGATGAAATAGCATCGGGAAACAAACGCTTGCAGCAATTCAGCTGAAAGCCCTCTCGGTTTGGTCGGAAGGATAGGGCCCTTTTTTTAAAAGGCTTGCAGTCATTTGATTGGAACTGATTGTGAGTGGCCAGTTGATGAAGGATGGAACTGGTGCCGTCGAACGGCTTGGCGAGTTTCAGGGACGGCAAACATCAGTGAAACGGTTCGCCTTTCTTATTTCTCGTACCTTGAAACTCTAGTTTTTTCCAAAAAATATAAATTCTTAACGCTATTTTTAAATAATGAATTTACCCTCGTAGGCAACCGTAGTCGATGTTTTATTGATCCAAAAAAACCAATCCACGTTACGAGTGCGCCAGCCCTGTCCCGTTGTACCGTCGAGTAACGTAATCCCACAGTGCGGTCCGCAAAAGGACCTCCTTTTTGGCGAGGTTCGTTAGTAAAGCTCATTACCGAAATTGTCGCCCGTGACCGGGGGATGGTTTTCCAACGAGAAAACCCCTTCACCAACCAAGGGTTTTGGGAATGGCAAATTAATCTCATCAAAACATTCTCCACGAACGCCGCTAGGAAAATGGGGCCGCCAGGGCTGGTCGTTGCGTTTCCACGAAAATCTCGTACCAGAGTTTCGGGCACCCACAGCTAATCAGTGTAAAGGTGTTAACAATGGACAAACATCACGATCCGCAGTAAATCCGATCTGGTCTAGCGTGGTTCGCCGCCGAAGAAGAAGGTAGCGAGTGGTCATTTGTGTCATCCGGGCGCTATTTATCATTGTCAGTCCGCGACGCGAATACTAATGTATCTTAATCAAATCCTCGGCATCTCTGCTAAGAAAAACGCGACGCAATCCTTTGTATTATTTATTTTGCCCTATATCTAGGAACGATTGAAACGAAATTCGGGACATTTTCTTTTTGTTTGCAAGGTAATTTGTTACAGAATATTAAACGTTTATTACTCATCAGTATTCTTCCGCAGTGTCCCGGTGCTAATGGGGAACACACTCCCTTGAAAGTTGTACCGCTTCTGATCGGTTTGCATTGCCGGCGAGGGGAATTTAATTATTGTTTCAATTAAACCCATTCTCTCAAATTGAAACAACCCTTTTTCGATACGTGTATGGTTTCACCAAATAATTACCCTGCTTCTTACTCGCGGCTTCGATGGTTCAACCATTACGATCATAACGACATACCGATTTTATGCTAAAGCCAATGACTGTAGCATCGGAACTATCACAGGAAATTAGAGGTTGCTGCCGTAGGAGTCGGTTGTGGTATAGGGAAACTACTTCATTTAATATCTTCTAGCCACAAGCTCGTTAGAAGGGCCCCCATAAAATGAAAAGTTATGCGAAGGACTTAAAAGGTCTATTTCAGAGGGCATCTTGCAGATGTTGAAAACGCGGTTATGTCATTTCTATCTCTAACACTTGTCGAAGGAAAATGATGAATTTCTTGTAATTTTGGCTAATCTCACACATTTATTATATGACTTAACACGTTGCGTACCAAGCGTTTTTAGCACAATTTTAGTACAATCTTTTTAATTAAAATTTGTTTATAATATTTTTAAGCCGATTGTTTTCGAAAGCCAAGCAAAAACTTAGCTTCCCAAATAATTTATTTTTAATATAACTATATTTTTTTTCATTTATTTATGGGTCAACAACTTTTAGAACTAGTTACTGCTGCCACCCATATTTGGGTGACGTGGTACGGAACGTGTTAAACTACTTTTCTATTCTACATCGCCATTTTCAATGGTCGATGAAAAATTATTTATGGGATGTCTAACAAAAAAAGGGAAGGATAAATATCGTGTCTTGAAGAAACAAGAATAGCGATTTATTAAAAACGAAAGTAAAGCCCGACAAAGTATTATACGTGACAAATCGACGACAATTTATGTTTCAAATCTGTTTCCTTCTAATTAAGATTGCTTCAAGTAAGCTCTGTTATTAAGATTGAACGATATAATGCATCCAGCAATCCATTTTAACCATGATAAAGCACATCACTCAACTCCACTAGTCGTCCGCACCAGGAAAGGTCAGGTTCAATTTATGTATGCTACGTTTATCCTTACGCCTCGTCAAAAATCCCCAAACCAGTTTCAAAAGTTGCAATTTTTTTGTTTTTCAAAAAGCTGATTGCGTTTTATCCTATTTTGATACCGCTTCGTCAACCATTTCGCGTCCGATTCGTTTGGGGGCGCATAAATTCTTTGTCATGCTAATTAACTTGCTCCCGCCAGTCGGGTATGATTTATACGACTGACCATCAGTTAGGATGGCGCCCGTGGGGTACGGCACGCCCGCCTAAAAGATTAGCGAAGGCGTGCTTCCATCCCGAACGCGGAGTTGCACGGGTTTTTTGAGTCAGGGGCTCGTTTTCTTCCATTCCCGGACCATGGACCCGTAAACAATTTGTTTTCCTTTTTTTTCCATTCCGCTTCGAACAAGGCGATGGCGTAAAAGAAAAAATCCCATCGTAGCACGCGACATTCCGAGATAAAGTGTTCCAGAGGGAACACGCTGCTTGTGCGCCCCCTGAGGTGAGGTGGACGCCCGAGCCGTAAGCACTGGCACATGAAAATGGGGATCGTAATCTTTTCGCCATCAAAACGAACACCACCCACCCGCCGTGGGTAGCGTGCGACGCGGCGATGGGGAGGTGTCGGCTGTGGCTTAGCGTAAGATGAGCCGCCTAAATCTTTACTGTCAGCTTGAAGAGACCGGCCTGCCACTCGACACCACCACCGGTGCCCTTCGGCCACGGCCACCGTGGAATTGCTTGGCGGCCATAAAAGTAATGAAAAGTCATAAATTTTAAAATTTTCATATTAATGACCCCATAAAAAGTGTCTCAAGCTCTCTCTCTCGTCTTCGCTTATGTTCGTTATCCATCTCGTACTCGGTACGAGTGGCGTAGCGTGGCCTCTGGTATGATGCAGTCAACCATCGTTAAGGCACACCCGGAAACCAAACGAAGAAGGATATATCTGGTTGGCAAGTTGAGTTGCCCTTGCAGTGAGTTAGGTTGATTTGTTGAAGTCACCTGACAGGTGAAACGTTCAAAAACAATTCTCAAAGCGACGATCTTCGTGGCGCTTCCGTGCTTACGAGCTCCGAGCGCGGAGGTTAGAGAGAGCGGAGGGAGGCTGTTGCGGGATGATATAACAGTCCTATAAACGGTGCAAATTGTTTTCGCCCTTCCCAAAAGCCACCGACTCTGGCGGAAGTTAAGGCTGAGGAAAAGTCGGTCAACCACAGCTCTCGCGCGAGCCAAGGAGAAGGACACGGGGATGATTATGAAAAATGTATGCGCTTTCAGGTAGCATCACTTCGTTCGGAGGTGTGCCACCACGCAAGCTTCGGCCGAAGAACAACGAAGACGGGGACGAAGAGTGGTGGAAGTTATCAGAATTCAACATTTCGGAGGGTCTAGCCTGAAAAACAGCCTTTTTGGGTGGCAAACCGAAACACCCAACCGTCCCGAACGACGAACAGCCGGAGACTATATTTCGAATTCAGTTCGCGCGCACCCCGAACATGCCCCGGGAATGATGGAACCTTGCCCGGAAAACCCCGATATGGGACGATGAAGTCGAATGGAGGACGCTGAACGAATATTGGGGATGTGCAATTTTCGGTTCCACCCGGTGTTTCAATATCAACCCGGCCCCCCTTTGGCCCCGGGCCGAAGCTGCCTCCCAGATGGCACCAACGCAAAAGGAAAGCGTGTCCGATAGACACACACCGCATGCTGAGGTACTGCCCGAAGGTTGCCACCGCTCCAGCAACACCAGCGTTTTCGAACGAAGGTATCAGCATACGTCGGTCGTATTAATATATCATTCATATCACACATTCTCGTGTCGCCAGAGGGACACTTTTGCCACTGTCCTTCCACAACCCAGCACGTTCGGTCCCTCAACCTCCCCCAGTAGTGCACACCTGCAACGACGTCACCATCTGGGATGGTGGGCGAGTAGGGAGCTTCCGAAAAACTTCTCAAGATAAAACCGAAAAGGAAACGAGTAGCGTTGGAAATGGAAGCTGGAGCGTACGCCAACGTACGCTTAGGGTAGAACGCCGTCATCCGAGTGCACCGCCGCAACACAATAAAACAAAACTATCTCCCAAATGCCACCTGACCATCCGGGTGCCATATTGAAATGCTCGCACTGAAGCGCCTGAAAGGTATGCAAAACTTTATCACGAATATAAATTATGGAACGGGTGTTCCATTTTTTGTACGAAAAAATAGTATCTCGTGAAACGGTTTTGTACTCTTTCCGAGTATGCCACAACATCCGTCCCTTTTTTTGTGTCCCAGTGCATGGGCGCAAGTGTGACCTTTCTTTCCGTAATGGGATTAAAATTTTCTAACAAGATAGTAGCGGAGAGTTTTCCTGATACGCGTGCTTTTCCCTATCTCGTTACCTATCGTAAAAGAAACCGGAATGGGGAAGGGCACATACTACCGACGTAGAGGAGAGAGAATGAGGGGCTACTTAGCGATAAATCGCTTTGCCTACCTTTCCGGTCCATTCCGTCACATGACCAGGTCGTACGCTTGACGGGTTGCAGTTATCCTGCGGGACTAAGTCAAGAGGATTTTCCGTCGCTTCCTGTTCCACTCTCGAACGGTCGGTTGGTCGGTTACCCGGATTAAAACGTTCGGCCTTAGAATCTATGCCTTGGTAGGTGATGTTTTTTTTTTGTTTTTCGTTTGCGTCATCCTCTCCCGTACGCGCCTTCGCGCACTGCAATCAACCGTACCGTACCGACGGCGATACCTAAATCAACTTCAGCCGAGTACGGACTTCACGTGCACGCACGGCAGAACCTAATCTCGGGAGCGAGGCCTAGGATCAACTCGGCACATCACGAACCCACATCAATCTTCTTCTCGCTGCCCCGGCCGAAACCGAAAACCCTACCAGGAAGCAATCAAGTCCGCTTTCAAGAAACGATAGAACATCCTTTCGTTTCGTCATGGCCGGAAGATGGTGCAGCGTTTCTTCGCTCTCGGGCTTTTCGCTCGGCGAATAGGATTGCCGCCGGTCATCAAGTCGTTCGGTATCTGAAGATTTCCCTTGCCATAATCCTGCCCTGGTGCGGCGAAATGACCAAACGCTATTTCAAAATTGTACCGTTCCACCGGACGGCTTCCACCTGTTGCTCGCCATCCTCCGCCCCGGCGCTTTGTAATATCAAGCGCGGGTTCCCGTGAGTGATTTTCCATTTGCCTAATTGAACCCATGTTCAGCGTTCTATCTTCCGTCGTCCTATTTTCCATCACATTCTGCATTTGCCCCCCCCCCCCCCCCCCCCCCGCTTCGGGCAGGTTTAATACTCGTCCTGGTATCTCCCCGTTCAAGCGCTTCCGCCATCTCGCTTTCGGATCCGTCAGTGGCATTTCTCACGAAGCGAACGAAACTAAACCCATGTACATTGGCACTTTCAATGTTTTATTCCCGCCAGGGCTAGCGTCAAACACATACACACACACACAAAGAGGGGAAAAGCGTGTGAAAAGTCCGCCAAAATTAATTGGCAGCCAACATGTACAATCATGATTACCAACAAATGGATGCAACGAATAAAAGCAGCGGGCTGACATTCCCGACGTTTGACCACATTTTGCTTTTTGCAGCGTACAACAGTTTTTGTGTGCAAAAGGTTGTGATTCGTTTGTGTGCAAACCGGTCTATTGGGTCGAAACCCAACGGAACAAAGAAATGCTCCCGTACAAACATCAACCTTTTCGTCCTGCACCAATGGTTCAAAGATCAGATAAATGTTTGGCTACCATTGGTTCCTCCGTTTGATATGCCTCCTGTTTGTTGTGTTTGATCTGTGACTGTCTAATGGACGGAAGTGAGCGATTGGGCGCACCTCCCCTTCCCTATATCCCTCGCCCAATACCTCATTAACATTGGACGGATCAAATACTTGTACGGGGTCCTCTGCTCACACGCCTGGGCCCGGCGAACCCAACACGGTACGAACAACGTGTTAGGAATTGGGAATTAACTCGCCAAGGCTTAAACCCCCCCCACAACCCCTGAGCAGGACACCCCTTTCGGTGCCCCTTTCGTAGCTACTTTCGGAATCTCAATATTTCCTTTTTGGCCCGATCCGGCATGATCCGTCAAAATTATCCTCACCCAATCCGTCCCGAGCGCACGCGAGCTTTTCCTCACCTCGGGAAAAGTTTGCTTTGTGTATGTGTGTGTGTGTGTATGTAGGTACGCCAAGCATACACACCCGGTTCCCAGTCGCTCATGGATGCAGATAATCGTCCCTGCAAAACGGTTGCGTGGTAGCATAACTGGTGAGCGCGACGGACGGTAGGCTTTTTTGATAAAAAAGAAAAAAGGTGCAAGACTTAGTGTAGTCCATGGGGCCGCATTCTTCGACCAGGATCGCTTCATCCGTTCTGAGACACACCGTTCGGGGACCGGAGCTGGGTTGAAGCAACTCTTTCGACGCTTTCGGATCTCCCTCCGCTTCGAAGCGGTACGATCCGCAAGAATAATGATGAACTATGTGGTCTCGTGTCGAGAATGTAATGAGCAAACAAGATTACCCCGGGTTGCTCCGGTACAGGTATGGATTACCGGGCGACCGGGGCCAGCACTCCGTGTTTTTTTTTTTTTGGTTTTGGTAAATTCATTTCGTGCGAACATTCATGTCTCGGGTGCTCCTCGCATGGAGCCCACCCGAAAAGGCAGGTGACTTTATGGATGTGAAAACTTTGCCTTTGCACCCACAACAAACATCGGCAAAGAAGAAAAAAGGAGGAAGTAAAACATAAAACAGAAAAATACATGCCAGAGTGATGGTACGATGCATGATGGGTCGGATGAAATATAAAGTAGGACTAACTTCATCAAAGGGCCGGCCAACCGACCGGTCAATTGACTTCTGCACGCTTTTCGGCAGAGTAAAACCAAAAACCCAACGGTCAGGGGTCATCCGACGGCGAGTCAAGCCGGGAAGGGCCGCAACCACATCGAGCAGCAGCTGTCAGATGCAATTTCTCGTGCCTCCGAGTTCGGTGGTGTCATGCCAAACGATTTTATATGCCCCTTCGGTTGGAAAATTGCACACACCAATCACCTTCCGATCGATCGAATATGTTTTGCAGCTCAGCGGAGACCAGTTTATGAGGTGTTTTTTTCCTTCTCGCTTGTTTTTTCGATATTTTCATTTCTGCCCATCCCCGGAACCGTCTCGGTTGACGCAAGCTGGCGTAAAAAGTTTGTCAACCAATTCTTTTTTTTTTTTTATTCCTGTATGTTACTCAACAAACTGTTACCCGAACAGGACAAAGTTTGGTATCAAATTAAAAGTTTTCAGCCCACGGTCGTACTTGGTGGCGGTTGTGCCTTGATAGACAGTCTGGACCGTGTTACCGTGCGTCATCTATTTAACTTTTGGATCACTGCGCCAGAGGCCCATACCGAACCGGACCAGTTGGTAAGGGCTTTTGTTTGTTTTCTTTTCCAACCCAGACAACACGTAGATGTCGAAAAGGTGCTTGATCATGCCCCTGTTTAGCATCGATAGCCGTAGGGCCAGTCAGGCCCCACTAGAGTGGGTGCGTATGGAATTTATTATGAGGCAATTTAAACCATGTTTGATGCCAGCTTTTGCTACTTCGAAAACACATTGTTCAAGACTTCGATGCGTCTGTACAATGGTGCTTCATTAGTTATTGCAATTACTGCAGGATGTTTTAAACTTTTTTAATATCGGTGCATCGTTTAGTCTTTCGCTTATGTTTAGAACGAAACAATGCATATTTTAGGTGAAGAGAGGTCATTAGTGAATAATTGGAGGTTGAAGATTTATTGTCTACTATTTCTTAGATTTATGTAAAGAAATTAAAAGTCTTCATTCCTACTAAATTCTGTAATACACCAACCTCAAATGTATGACATTCTTTTCGTATTTAGTTTTATGAAAGGTAATCTTATGAATTACTATCATCTTTCACCATGTCCGACAATGGTGTCTCATGTGATTTGAATCAAATTAACCTCTATGTATTGTAAGATTGATTTTAAAAAGTTTTTAATATACATTTAATGCTAAAAATATAAAATAAATTTAATGATCAGCTAACATTTACATATACAAAAGTTTATAGCATTGTACCGATATTAAATTTGATTTATCTTTTTATTTAAAGGTACTGTGTTAGAAAGCTTGATTTAAGTCACACCCATGTTCTTGTAATTTTCAAATAATTTTATCTTTAAGCTCAAAATTGCAACGCACCTCAATTTTGTTCACTATAATTATATTATGTTTTCTTATTCAAGGTTATATTAGCTAAGACGAACACCCGTTTCCACCTGCCGAATGTTATCTCGTTTGAGATTGAACCTGAAAGCAGCAATGTTTCGATCTGCTATGTACAATTCCAGTATAATTCAAAATTCTTTGTCCATTCATCAAAAAACCAAAGTCAATTCCAAAAACGGTCGGCACTTGCTTCCGAAAGTCAAACATTGAACCCGACACTGTGTGATCAATGGAAACCAACATCATCTGTTCCGACTTCAAAACAAACATCCCGTTTTCGCGACAAGTTCGCCACACAAACAATTGAATATTTTATCAACCTCACAGTGCGGTGACAGTCGCGAAACCGGGTATTAAACCCCGCCACACACACCCGCACCACCTCCGAGGCGCAGCTCGCGGCTGACAAATAGAGCGTATCAAACTGATTTATAACATTTCACAGGCTTCATTTAGCCTACAACAATGGCTCCATCCGAGCAAATCCGAGTTCCGGCGGAGGAAAACCACCCATGGTTTGGGGTGGGGGATAAGATTGCCATTCGCCATTCGCGAGATTTCGATCATCAATCATTGATATTGCAGCTCTCCGCCTCACCAAGCTTAACCTGAGGAAATTTGGGCGAAGAATCGCGAAGCGTCGTCGAAGATCCGACGAAAGTGGGCCACCACCCACCTGCTAAACAAAGCCGTGGGCACAAACGTCGAAAAGTCCGGTATGTCACACTCCGCGGCCCGGCCGGAACAGATGCTTCCACCGGCTCTTGCCGCCCATCAATCTACCAAATCACCGGAGAAATCCGATTTACGGAACATTCAATGGCGCGATCAATGGAAGCGGTCGTTGATTTCTTGCCCGCACCCGCGACACCGACCGGGTGTCTTTCCTCTGTTTCCTCGCCATTTAATTGACCCGCTTTCCATGCTCCTCGTGGGTGGTTGAGCCGGTGGCTAAGTAAGTGGACGGCCGGAAAATTTTACCAACACCAGGCCAGTTAATTCTGGGCCACGTGCAGATTTTGGACGCTTCTCTGTGGTCGATGGTAGTGGGGAAAGCGTGTAGTTCCTGCCCTGCGATGGTCGAGTGGTTTGGGGGGGGGGTTGAGTAGAATATTCTGAAGGATAGCAGCGGTGCCCACACACAGGTATGAAAAATGGTTCGAACAAGGTGATTTATGGGTTCTCATTTTCTCCGCCGCCTTCAACTCGGCCACTAAACAATCAGAGCCTGCTACTGCGGTCCGCTTTTGAGGCCCTTTGCCAGGCGCTTGGTGGGGGAGGGGTTGGTGGTTGCGCGAACAAGTGGCAACCCTTATCTGCTCGGTTGTAAAGGTAAAAAAGGAAAGACCTGCTTGCTTGCTCCTTCATCCTGAACTGGCGCAGCCGTTCCTTCGCTGTAAAACGTTACCACCGCAGACTGAAGTAAATCTTCATGAAACACCAACCTTAGCACGCTAACTCTGGAATGGATGCTTCTTCACCAATACACACCCACACACTCACACACACACCCACACACAGGGAGGCGCATGTCGGCGGGCATAAGAAATCTTCATAAATTCTGGTGAATTGAAACAATTTATGATGACTTCTGGATTGCGGTTGTCGAGGCTCTGATGGTTTTTGCTGGAAGGATCGTGGCCGGGCGGGGGAGGGGGGGGGTGGAGCGCGCTTCGCTTTAAGGCCACCGCTATTGGAAACCGCGGAAAAGGCTTGGTTATTGCGCGGGAAGCCAGCCGAGCCCCGAGCCGTCTGTTTCCGGGGAGATTTATAGACCGTTCCGGAGCGATGGCAAAAGAAAGCCCTTGATTCAGGTGGTTTTTATAGGTTCATTAGGTAGCATTTGGTTCCCCCCAAACTTCGCGTACCCTTTGACTGATGGCGGAAGTGGAAAAACGATTAGAATGAATTGATACTTGACGGAGGCAGCCACGAAGTAGGGGCCAAACCGAGCGGATACACTAACTATTACCCGGTGGTTTTGCAAGTGCAAACTTGTCCATCCGCTTCCAGAAACTCAAACCCTTAGGCCTCCCCTTCCAGGGAGGGGATTTGGTACGCCAGCTCCTGATGGTGATCCCGGGAAAACATCGCCACAAAACCCGTGCCGTAGAATGCAAAATTTCAAATCCGTCAAGATTAGCCCCACTTTACGATAATGGAAATTCGGCATATCCATATCCCGGCCCGCTCCATTTCCGGCCAACTCTACTTTATTCCATTTATGCGTGTATGTGTGGCTGTGAGGGCCAGAGTTTTGGGACATGTGAATCCTGTCGTCGACCGGGCAGTTCCTTTGCGGGGAAGAGGTGCGAGAAGCACTAAATCGAAAGCGTTCTCATGTTCCGCATTCGAGCTCGGAGCGGAGGCTAAGCTTCGTGGGCTTGCGTCAATTAATCCGGAGCACTTTGACCCGGTTTGTTTGTTGGACGTGAGGCACACAAAACTTCACCCAAGCCTATGGGCGTAGGATAAGGTCGGAGTGTGTTTGTGTGCGTGTGTGCTGCGTTCGAGGAACCTCCCGCTTCTGGAACTTGTTAATCCATTAGAAGCTCACCGAAAACCCGGGAGGTCGAGTTTGGCTATTGACCACCGGAAAAAGCCGCATATCCCGTACTCTGAGGTTTCGAACATGCTCCGCGCGTATTTGTTTGTGTATGTGTGGGTGTGCGTGCCTCGTCGATCCATTGTGAACGCATTTTAGTTAATTGCCCATCGCATCTCTCGCACTGATCCGTTGAGCCCGACTTTGGGGTTGACTAAAATAGATTTCCATCAACAAACCGTCGCGTCGTCCTAAAATGCGGCGTTTGGAAGATTTCAATAATCAAATCAAAATCCTTTCCGCCAGCTACAGGCTGGGCTCGGTGGGTTTTGGGTGGGTTCCCTACACCTCTTTCCGCCCCGCTCGAGGGTGCCACCGGTGCGGTGATTGGAGAGCAGATGCCCTGGCGATTAAGTTCCATAATGGAAAATCATCAATTAAAGTCAAAATACTCTAAAGATGTTGGTCGGTGTCTTGATGGGAGGATAAGACCCTGTAGAGTGGAGTGAACTGAAAGACACGTCCACGAACGAAGCGGTTCCATAAGTGGCTTAGCTGAGAGTGGCACGTCCAGTGAACAGCCTACCTCGAGCGAGTGAGTGAATGCCATATGTGAGCTTAGCCGGAGCCAGAGACCGGAGCTTACTCGATTAAGACATGCCCGGGAGGAGGACCCCGGCCCGGAACCGTCCGGAAATGTCGATGGAACGCAGAATCAAATTAGCCAAGGACTTGCCTGCAACCTATGACATACGCACGCACACCCAATACAACCGGTTTCCGGTCCGATATCGGGGCTGCCCGATAAGCACATCAGGCGCTGTTGGTGCTGCATTGCGGTGAATTTCCGAACCACACCCCAAACCGTTCCGTGCCTCTCGTTTCCCGATTTCTGCCCGCTAGGACGGAGACGAACTTTTGCATGACTTTCCCCCCGGCCCGAAGCCGTACGTGTGCAGCAGGGCCACTCGTGTGGCGAAGTCGAGAGTCGTTTTCTTCACCTGCGGTTTCAAACGGCAAAAGGCGGTGGCCGTGTGGGACGCATCTGGCGAACCATCGCCAACAATTCGAACGATTGCACCGGTCCCCGGTTCGGGGTTCGCGCACGTGTTCCGCAAACCGAACGATTGCCTATTAATTTTTATTGTATTTATGGCCACCGTTATGATCCGGAATTCGATTTGCGCGCTCTCTCGAGAGAGATCGAGCGCACAACCGCGACCTCCGCCTCCGGAATTCATACGCATGTCGTTTAGCAAAGTTTGGCATTGTTTTTGGGTTGTGCACGTCAGAAAAGAAAACTGCTGGTCTGATAGCCGGGGCCGTTTATCGCTTTCGTGTTTGTAGTGGCGTTAAAATGGTTTACTGGGTGAACCGTCGAGTTCGTGCCGTACGGAAATGGACCGGAGTAAAAATTCAATTACCTTCAGTAAAGTCACGATTAAGCGGTGTTAAGAGCTGGGAAAATGGTTCGTTCCTTTTTCCTGGTGGGATTAAATATGTCAGCAATGTAAGTGGTGGAAATATTCCGTACAAAAACACCATGTCAACTTAAAGCTCATCACTATTGGATTCTTTACTGGTTCCTTGGAACGTACTTGAAGGGTGTTCATTTACCATATGCGTTTTTACATCCTTCAAGTAATGGACTTCTTGAATTTAAAAAAATTGTAATTAACTACGAACCAATTCACTTGCACCTGTGGAAGTAGACGGGTGCAAATAGAACACATTCTTGCTCGGCCAGCATCGGTTCCGCCGAGTAAACACTCTCCACAAGGCGTCATAAACCGTGTCATAAGTAAGCCCCAAGGTGCAGGCAAAACCCCTTCAGCGCCCAGACGCCTCGCGCTGCGATGAAGTGGAAAATTGAATTAATAATTTGTAACGATAATTACGCATAAGTGCACATTTTAACGCTAGCAGACATTTCAACCCCACCCGCCGGTGCCGCCTTCACAACACAACTTAAACCCTTTCTTCAACCCCTCGTGGGGTTGGTGCCACTCCCGTCCGTCGTTCGTCACAGCGTTTTCCCATGGAACGCGAGGCAATGCTGTTATTTTTCGTTCCAACTCGACCGAACCGTTACATAAACCTCTGAAGGGGGGTAAGGAGGAGAGCGCCCGGGGGTCCCCTTGGGCATGAAAGTCAATTTCGTTCTTCTGGAAACAATTAAACCCATCGTCAGCGCTGAGAAGATGGGTGGCACGAGCATACGGCACATACTTTTCTCGTACGATCCCATTTTCACAAACCTCCGGTCTTGCTTTCTTTCCTTCCCAGTTCTATGTTTTGTCCTTTTCCTTCTTTTTTATTTTATTTCAAAGTACGAAATAAACGAATGCTGCGAAGATTCATCCCCAGGATGATGAATTATGGTTCTAATACTTTGAGCCTTTCCTTTCAACGGGCCGCGGGGTGTTCTTTTAAAGCAACCCTCGGTCGGTTACTATTTGTGCTGATGTGAATGTTTAAGGGCTCGAAATAATTATGCACCCTCCGGGCGCCACCACCCGGGATGCGGTCGTGGCTGGAAGATGTAATTATCAAAGTAAATACCGCAACTCTATCAAGTATGGTCGGCAGTAAACTTAATTTGCGCTGAAGCCAAAAGTTTTCGACAGCCAGACACACCGTAAATATGTTTAGCAACAAAAAGAAAACATAAAGAACAAGTGGCACCGGCGTTGTTTATTCAATAACGGTTGAAAACCACCGGGCGCCTCCATCGAGCCTGAGAAAGATGGTCGCGCGGCCGGGAACGAAGGCAACGAAAGGGGGTTAAAAACCGATCGCTCGGAGTGGTTTACGAGAAACTCAATCCAATTCACAGAATGGAAAACTCGATTGCCGACGATTACACCGCTGCTTGGCTTAAACGCTCCCATCCGGAGGCACTTTTTACGATCACCAACGTGGTACAGTTGAACGTTCTGCACGTAAAATACGAAAGCTACAGCCATGTCCGTTGTGGAGCAGCATTGGTACGACATCCTCAACCGGTCAGTGCATCCCTTTCGTGTGCCATAAACCGACCCCGATGCACTCGATTTTTTAAAACCCCACCCAAAGATGGCGTAGAAAAATACCTGGCCATTCGTAAGACTCCCCTAGTGACCACCGTAGACCGCCGCAAATGAACAGTGGGAGGGTTTTTTTGCGGACGGCAATAGAAGTGAATGACGTGGACAATGGTGGCACCAACCGGCCGCAACCTTCCCACGAACCTTTTCATATTTCCCGGTGATGGACGATCAAGTAGAAAAGAAGATTAAATTGACCACAAATTGGTCCATCAACCACTTTTCCCTTTCGTCCGGGCGCTCGTTGTTGTGTGTGTCTCTTTCTCTCGCTCTCTCTCCTTTCAGGATCTATTCCATCTTCCCGTCCCCACCGGTCGTCCGTGCCCCCCGCCCCTTACCGTGCTTCAACTCGAGTGTGTTGAAGGGTTCGGAACTGTGGGAGAAAAATATCCAACTCCAGTCAACTAAATGTGCTCCTTGATTGCGCGCGCGCTTGGACTTTTCTGCGGTGCCGAGTCCGGACAAAAGAAAAGAGGAAGCTTTGGTGGTTCTTTTTTCTCCGCCTTCCACCCCTTGTTGATGTGGGTGTACATGAGAGTTTTCCCCCTGCTGCGCGTTCGCTTCAACGCAAACAACAACGAACTTCGCCAAAGCGCCGCTATTCATGCATTCCGGTGCCATGCCGAGCGAATTGAGATATTTCATTCAAAATGTTCCAACAAAAGAATACCACCGGTCCGTGGGGGATGACGGTGGGTGTGGTTTTTCGAGTTGCTGGCCAGCCAAACCGTATCAGTTTCACTACAGCCGTTGCCCGCGCCAATGAAGGCGACTCGATGAAGTGGTATTCGCTATCGTTTGAGACACAGGAAATTATGAAAGAAATCTAAACCCCGAAGGCGACGGTTCGGGGACGATGCATGCGAAAGGAAACCGAAATCAACCGTTCACAGTGGAGCAAATGAATTTTTCTATTTCCACCCCAGATACGTTCATGCCACCGGGGATCGAATTAGGGACCTAATCGGGTCGAAAAAAAAGGTTCAGTGGATGACGAATGGTCTCGGTTGAGTGGATATGTTCAATGGTGGCTTTTGAAATACACTTGCGAGTGTCGTTTTGCTGCCGATAAGCTTTCTCTTCCTTGGGGACGATATTTTTATACACCGCTTAGGCCGGGGGTCTTTTACAAGTATTTGAATCAAAGTTACGTATCCGGATGGATTATTTACAAAGAACAACATGTTTGGGAAACTGCCGATTTGGAAATATGTAGCTAAAGAAATTCGATAGCTGTAATGTAATAAGTAAATAGATTTGCGGACGGAACTGTAATAAGTAAATGAACATAATAATACTATTAAAACATATTCCTTAGCAGAGATTGAACCTAATCTGTTTTGTTTGAGAAAGTTTGCTGAATCAAGATAGTTTCTATACAATTTTGGTTTTATTTTACAGTAAATCAGTCAGACAGATGGCGCCACCTCAATATAACTACATAATTTTAATTATTAGAAAATTTACTTTTATTTAAAGTAACACATTCAAGTTTCTGATTCGCATTTGTGATTCGATGTGCTGTTGAACAAAAACGTAGTTCGTCATAACGGAAAAATTAATTCATTTCAATCCTACAATCCCACCATCCCTGATGGCATTCTCTTTGATTCGTTCCATAAAACACTTTGATGCACTGCCCCAATCTCTCGCTCGAACGAACGATTGTCGTATGGTAGTGCAGCAGAAAGCTCTTACCCCCTTTTTGCAGCTGTATAATCCATCTGCACTGCATTCCGCACAACTCCGGGGGTCTGGGGAGGTGGGAGCCAATGCCGCTGCAGATAATTCATTTTGCAATCCAACGCAACATGCCCCGTCGTACGGAGTAGCTGCAGCGTGGTCACAAACACACGCAGCAGCGCCAGAGAAAAACGGAGATGAAAAATTGCACAATAATAAAACTAAACAACCTCGGAGAGGAAAACTGCTGGAATGGCATTGCGCCCGGCAAGTGTGATAAACAAAACGACAAATGTTCGTTTGTTTTATTTAATTTTGTTTTGCAAATGTCCCTACTCGAAATCGAATGCTCCAGTTCATCGGCGGCGGAAAGCGTTTCCACCGGAGGGACGAATCGTTCGAACGGTTCGATTGGCGTTTGGGTGTGTGGAAAACTGTGCTAACTCTGATAAACAAGTTGTTGTACAGCTTCCCTGTGGCTTTTGAGTGAAGTTCTATGGAAAACAAAGCACATGCAAGCGGTAAAACTAAACCGTTTCGGCCAAAGGGAAAGAGCGATAGCGTGCGTACTGTAATCGAACGCTGTTTGGAAGCAAAAGAATCCGGTTAGTTGAAGCCTTCGTCAAACGTTATAGCGGTGCAAGTTGTTAAAGAAAGGAACGACAATAACACTGCACTGTACTCGGAAAATATCGCCTTTGAAAACATGTATTGAGTACGATGCTTTCCGCATGGAAAAGATGGACTAAATTCAACCATTATCTTGTCCAACATCGGCCCCATTCAAACGTCGATTTAATCCGCTTTTCTGTCCGACCACCTGGTTTTGTCACGTCCGTGCATGTACGCGTGTGCATTTTCCCTACCTCAGCCTGTGTTCGCCGCCCTTCGTTGGCATGAATAAAATATCATCAGTCTCCGAAGGGCCGTAGTCAGCGATGGCAACGCTGCAGAACACACTCAACGCTCCCCTCCAAACGCCTCACTACAGTTCCGACAAACCAGGATGCTGCTGCCGGACCATTGGTCTCGATTTTGATTTCTTTTTTATTCGCCTCTATTTTCCATATGGCCACTACCTGTCACATCGTTATCGGCTATCTGGCGGCATTTTTGCAATTTAATCTGGTCACACACGGAAACGGCGCTTGCCTCCGCTCGCATCTCGACAGCTTGGCAGGCAACCGGACTCACCGGGAAAAAGAAAAGCGAACAAGGACAAATCCGTCCCGACTTCTACCTGCCTGTCACTGAAGGATTGAAATACGGTTTGATGAGTGCATGGGCAAGCTCACCATCGGAGACCCGTCTTGCTCTCGCTTGAGGCTACATTTCCAATCTCGGACATTTGTTGTGGGACCGATTGCACTTCTGAATATGCTATTTTTAATTACTTTGAGTGAAATGGCTCGAAGCTCACGGCGCGCACTCATGCCAATTAGTTTGAAATGCATGTTTTCAGACACGTTTCTTTGCGGTGTTCATGATGTTACTAGTTTTCTACGCCTCACTTTTCTATGATTGGAACGGTACTGTTTCGAAGGGTGATAAGTCATCGACCGTCCGCTTTTAGGAAGCATGCGTCTTTTCTGGTAGAAACGATATGCTGAGCATACCCAGGTTCCCCTTGTGCGATGTTCTAACCTCCGCTACCACTACCGTCACCCGGGCAACAAATGTACCACAGTTCGAAAGCCATTTATCATAAAACGCCCCCATCACCTTTCTTCGCCGGGAAAACACAATGACTTCATGGCTCGGGAATGGACGAGAAGATCCTGCCGTTCGCCGAGCTCGTCGTTCGTCTTACGATGGCCACAGTGCGATATTTTACTATTTTGCTTGCTCTGTGTCGAATTTATTATTCATGGCCTCCAATAAACAAACATCATGCGATCTCCGTGTCCAAAGCGCTGTCTCATTTGCATCGAGATGGAATTGTTGCTAAGAAAGCTCTAGCCTTTAGAACAGGCTGCACTTTTATTGTGTTCTTTTCCAACAACCAAGCGTTCGACATAACTCTCGATTTTCATTCATCTTCATGTAGTGTATGAATTGGGTTCAGTCCCAGGAATACATTAGTTCTTTTATTTATAACTTTGCATAACATCCTGGTCAACATTTTTTCACTACAATAAATGTATATTTTTACGAACCACTCATTTTCTCAAGGCATAATTTCAATTATGGATTTATGATTGCATACGGTCTACGTAGAATCAGATTAAAGCTTAAACTATTGACCTAAAACATTTGTTTTTGCAGCTGCCTTTGTGTGCGAAACCTTTTGACTTTCCACCGGATGTTGAGCCGAATAAATAATGGCCGGTATTGAACAAAAGCAACAGTTTTGTTGCACCGGAAAGTAAAAGAACTATTTTTCTTCTCCTCCGAATGAAGTCCTGTGACAGTTTCATCGGTGTCGCCAATGATCCAAACCGTAATCCATCTATCGCCATTTGCAGCAGTGTGGGAGGGAAAGAACGAATTTCCATTTGAATTTGTTTTTTTTTATCCACTTCGTTCCATTCCCTCACTTCAACGAACTCACTTCACCCTTCCACTTCCAGTTCCGGTGTTTGTTTTGCTTCTCGATAACAAAACTAGTCCCATTCTCTTCCTGCTGGATGGTTTTATCCATCACTTATTCATCCTTCTTCGTTTCCGTTACCCGTTGAGTGGTTCTCAGGAGCACTTACCATTTTATATATTTTTATTTTGCCCCCGTCTTGTAATGGCAATTCGCAAACTATCTCTGCCATCCGCATCCCGGCCAGTTTTGTCTGGCTTCGCTTACACCGGGCATGGCAACTCAATTCCGGGCTGGCTGAAATGATCCAGGTTCGTTCCAGCCCAACGGAGAGCGAGCAGGTGGAAGTCGGTTAGCGTCGCTGGAAATGGGGTTTCCATTCTTCAATTGGCGAAGAAGTTATTGACGAAAATTTATGCCCCCTGACAGCATACCTTGGTCGGGGTGGTTTCGAAAGGGCAAAATAAATGCACACCCATGCAGACACACACATACACACACACACAGAGACATCGCCCAACGGATTCCCGAATGAGATGGAGCAGCGGTAAAATGAATGTTGAACATTGGAAATGAATAATGTTTATGCAGTCGATGAGTTCCGGGTTTCTTCGGCGGCGGGTGTTTGTGCTTGCAGTTTCCATGTTTACTTTTCCATAAATAAAATATTCATGCCACAATTCCGGCAGCGCATGGATTAGCTTAGCAAAAGGGCAGAAAACGAACAAACAGTCACACACCCGTAACACGATGAAGCAAAAAGAAAAACTCTTCATGCAACACATCTAACAATTCAAAACTTTCCACAACAGTACCCTCTCTGCAACATAAGAGTGTACTTTCGGAGTACTGGAAACAAAGACCATCCCGACCGAGGGCTAGGACGCAAACGTCCTTGGACAAACGGAACCAATATTTGCATTTGCAATTTGTGCAATCCTGAACCCCGGAAGCTTTCCGTGCCGGTAAACCGGGGTAGCATAATGCAATTTATTCCGACAAAGATTGATCGAATTCGATCGGCCGGTGGAAGAGAGTTTTTTTTTATCCGCCTGCTTTCCTACGAAAGTTCTTAAATCTTCTCCGTAGGTAAATCTGAGCTGAAGCAGCTTGCCCCTAGGACTAACGCCTTCTTGAGTGGGTCAGGTTGAATCATGACAAAAGCGACGTCCCTACTTCAACTTCGGTAGAACTGGAGTAGAAACATGCATGGGCTTAAGCGAGCGAGGACATAAGCAAACAGTTGCGCCCGGGTCGCTCAAAATTCATGACTTTTTTTTTTAAGGGAGGCTAATTTGAAAAAAGAAATTTAAAATGTTGCTCGTTAGTTGCCACTGCTTGCAGCACATCAATCTTTCGATACGAGTAGCTGAATGTGGTCCAGAGAAAGAGCATAAAACGAGTTTGTTTGTTTTTTTCTTTTCTGAATTATGGAGTGGCATCATTCAAGGAAATCTATGTCACCTGCCGAGGTGAAACCAGTGGAAGAATGAAAAACACATTCCTCTCGCTTGAAAATCTATTACACTCGCATGATTTAAGCGTATATGGCAGTGTTCAATGGAAATAAAAAATATATTCCCCATCCAGGCTCCCCTTTTTCTGTCACTCTAATCGCGCACCGATTAGGAACACCTGGCCATACATATCTGACACCACCAGCAGTCGGCACGGAAGGAAAACTACGGCCGTCACATGACAATCCGAATGGGAACGAAACGAGCGATCGAACGAGCGTTCGTTGAAAAATGTGGTCATAATTTTTAAAACCTGAAAACCAATTTCACGTTCCAACGAGTGGTGTTGAATAAAACGGGATTTAGAATAGTGGAAATAGGGGAAAGGAAGACTCGTTCGTTTGTCCTTTTGCCGCATTTCAATGATCAAACCGTAGCTTTTCCCCCAGTCCAAGTGTTGTGCAAGCTGTGTTTTACGGTGGAAATCGCTGCGTTCAAAGAAATCCAAAGCGTGGAAAAGGATCGTATGAATTTTGGGGAAAAATGGCAAAATGGGTTTTTGGAAAAGTTCGTCGAAAAAGCTCAAAGTAACGGGCGAAACTTTTCCAATATAATTTTCCGCCTGCAGAAAAAGTCACCGAATGTTCAGTGGTGTATTGCCCTTGCCGAAACACACACGCGCCCTCATATGTATGCATATATGGATGGGCACATAAAAGCCGCTCGGTTTTATGGATGGCTGCGCATGCAAAGCCCTTTCTTCGCACGTTGTTTCGGCGCTCATAATTACTTCTGCTAATGATGATTCTACTTTTCCGTTCGACGCACCTCCCCCAGGGGGTCCAGGCCGCTCGAATGCTGCCGGGCGTAATGGCAGGAAGATGCTGCATACTAATGACAATGCGGCGACCGTGAAATTGATCAGCGCCCCAATATTCGCCGCCGGCGGGCCAATCTGACGGTACTGGGAGCGGGTTTGTTTTTCTTTCCGCCACCCCGAACGTGCACGGAACATCATGCTTGGGGGGGAGTCGTGCTGTTTTATGCTCGGTTGTATTTTTTATTTTATTTTATTTTATTATGACCTTTTTGCCGATCTCCACCCGAAAGCGCCTTCGAAAACGCTCGAAAACACGTACCTTTCGCGCCATCTGGTGAGAATGTGTGTGTGTGTGTGTATATTCTGTTGCTGCAACAGAACCGTTATAATGCTCCGAGGGCGGTGTAATAATAATTGGTTACCAAGGAAGCCGTATGATTTTAAGTACAAAAGCTCCCCCTAGCGAATGGGTTGCCATGGACGTGACATATAACTCTGGAAATTGAAGAATCCTGCCCATACCTGACAACGCATCCCGCGGACGGTGCATTATGGTTTGACAGATTTTTTTTTTTATTATTGATTTCTCCAGCAGTACCTCATTCCGGGTATCACGTACTCTTGCGTGTATGAGAGGAATTACTTGACCGGAATGAATAAATTTGACCGGCATAAGACACTTTCGACGTGAATAAATCTTTTTCGACACAAACTGACAGCGATCAATGAAGTGGCCCGGGCCATGGTCATAAATCAAACACGAAACACGGCGCACTGAGTGCTTCCCCGTCTGGTGCCATGAACCTCGGCAATGTTGGGGCATGTTTTCGGGATTGAAAATTCTGGTAGCGGAATTTATTCCCATCCTCCTCTTGCTCCCCACGCCGCCACCATGCGCGGCTTCGGTGTGACCACCATCGCGTCACGAGCGCACACTTCTGTCCATCGACCAGCGGAGGCGTCCAGGCGTCAAAATCCTATCAAGCTTGACGATGCATTAACAATCAATTTATTATTTTACGACACCGCAAGCAAGGCTCTACCTTTCGTGCTTCCGATCCGGGGGGTAGGTTGGCTGGGTTAGAAAACATACATGGGAAAATCACTCTCCCAGCAGACACCCTCCCACGGGAGCGTCTATTCCTCCAATCGTCTGGCAATCGAGCTAGAACTCCATGTTGTAAGACTTGCTCCCCTTTTTCTACCTTCCGATGATGCTACTACCAACCGGATTTAGTGACGACCGGTGTCCCTATGTGTAAGGGTGTATGTGTGTGTATATACGCGCACACAGGGGATAAGGGCAGACGCACATGCTCACGCTCTAACCCACACGTCCATCAAAGTTAAGGCCGACAAGGACGTCCAAAGCCGACACCACACCGGGCCCGAAACCCGGCGAGCCTTAAATGGATCAGAGAGCGAGTCTCGCCACGTGGGCCCATCACCACCGGCGACGCCTCGGAAATGCTTGAGTGCTCCCTCCCGGAGCTGTCAGCTCCGTTGGACAGGCCATATCACTTGGTCGGAAGCACACCGCAGGGACTATCCGGTTAGAGGTTCCACACCCGGCATACATCCATTGCGAGTGTGTGTGTCTAACGCACGCAGCAAAGCGTACGGTCCTGCGGTGGCATCCAGCTATCTACCCACCGAGATCTCGACTAGCTTCGGGGCCCCAACAACAGCTAACGATAAAAAAAAGACACACGCTATGTACAACCATCGATTGATAGCGATTTGCATAAGGGGAGCAGCATTTTTTAGACAGCATCTCCCCGTGGGTGCTTGGGAAGGTGAAAGGCAGAGCATGGTCGTTGCCCTGATGTCAACCGATGATTGTACATGTCGAATCCGGTGAGAACAATTTACGCACATCATACGCGGGACACTGTGGAACTTGTCGAGCGGGAACCGATTTGAAATGCAATTGTCCCGTTACGATGGAAGCGCTGAATATTATTCTGCAATCGTGCCGGATGCTCGACCGCTCGGCAGGGATGCGAATTTATATACACTGGTGCCAACGATTATCGGCGCCTCAGCACACAAATATTCAGTACCGACCTATGGGTATCCTATCAGCCGTGAGTTCCGGTCGAAAATGCACGCTCCTGATAGGCGTCATAAAATAATTTCAAGTGCGTCCCCATGGTGCATTCTCGTTTAGAGCATATTTTCTTTAAACAGTTTCCATGGTTTAGTTATGAGCTTATGTTACTGGTCGTTGGTGTTGGCAAATATTACCAACCGTTCGTACATGTTCGGCTAAGGTAACAGATTCTCAACAAGCTCTATTTTCCTGCAAATACAAAATAGTTTGCAAAATAATTTTCAACGTTTCTTTCAATACTCTTATCTACGGTATAATATTTTTGAAAAAAAAATAAAAACAAAAATTGAGTTTTCTGGTCGCAAAAGTGAGATTTTGATGCAAATTTCTGCTCTTTAGTTTTCCTGGTTTCCGATTGTTGCTCTGTAACAATTACAAACTTTATTAATTTATGGTTTAAAACTATCTTGTGCCTATTACCTTTAATATTTTTACCGATTTCCCGAGTACAATTTTGTTTTGGATATAAATTTATATCGCTACCGAATTCTTTTTATATTTTGTTGCAAAATTTTAATTTGTTAATAATTTTGTTTTGTGATTTCCTTTTTGTAGGCTGATTTATTATTATAATTATTTTTTTTTTGTACAAACAACAATTTTCATATTCACTCATTCCCACTAACAAAATTTCCAGGTAGGGATACAGTTAAAATCAAGAGACAAACCCAGATAAACACAAAACAAAAGCTGATGAGTTAGAGGCAAAATCAAATACGTTCGAGACAAAAGTTGATGCACTATTTCAATTATGGGTGGGTTAGCGGTTAAAATAGGTGGTAACGACTGCATGCTTGACAGTAATCATGTCAAATCAAATATATCTATATGAATAAGTTCAATTTAAAATCTCCCGTTACAAATTGTACCAACATTTAACATTGTGTTCGGTTCAATAAATGTATTCTCATTTAATATTCTCTCAAATAAATCCGTAGCTCTCTTAAGCATTTTCATGACCTGGGCTACACATTTTAATCACTTTGAAGGGATTGTTTCAATGTTTGCTAGCGGTTTTAGCGTTCCCGAGGCATTCGTGTGTCTACTTGCCTGGTTTCATTTCTGCTGCTTCGTCGAGTGTATGGGTATATTCTTCCCTACGGCTAAGAATTTCCTGGTATTTCCCGGAAAATGAACGCTCTGCAGCAATTTAGACACTTGCTTTCTTGAGTCCAAGAACACAAACCAAGCCTTGTAGGCGGCGAACCTAAGATCCATACGCCCTTGGCGTCTCACGTCATAAGAAAGAACTTGACCTCCCGAACCGTAACGTCTTCTGCAGCGGACTTGTTGTCATCTTCAAAAGGAATTTTGAAGCGTAAAATAAATTGCCTTCAGTTTCAACGGATCTCCCGCTAGTAGTTTCCCGCTTAGCTCCTTCCGGGCAATGTTGCGTGGTACCCTTGATTCGCACAAGGTTTCTCATCATCAGCAGCAGCATCAGGACCCATGAAAACGCGGATCTGAGGGCCGGACTTTTTGCCCGAGGACGCCTTACGCCATGCTCGGCTGTCTTCGCGAATGGAAGCTTAAAAGCGCACACATATCATGCCCGTCTGGAATGTTTGCAGAATGCTTCCACCATCGAAACCGAATACCGAACGGACGTTCCTTTGCGAAGGGTACGTTGTTTCGTACATGCTCACACTCGCTCATCCTATCATGCCACCACCAACAACAATGCGTTGAATAAGTCGGTAGGAATTTTATTAGACATTTATCATAAAACTATAACGGATAACAAAAACGGTTCTAAGCATGGCCGCCGTCGTGTCGCGACTCGATGGTGCACGCTCTACCGAAGCGACCGAGTCATGGACGATACCGACCATAAACAGCACAACACTGGCCATCGGCGATGGTGCACATCATTTAACAGTGGCACAACAATGGCGCACGAGCAGGCGACAGATTGGTCGTAAACAAACGGCATCGTAAAAACAGTATC